>NC_138899.1:8015546-8621412 GCF_965194825.1 Balaenoptera physalus
ACTATTACATTTTTCCTACTTAACACTTTTTGATTAAGAAGCTTCATTCTTGTGGAAAAGGCCTTTTAAAAATCTCAAATCATCGGGAAAACTGAATTGGGAACTTCATTCACATTTTAAATGAATAAGGAGATTATGTGTATGAAGTGGGTGTATATCTTACAAGAAGAAAATAAACATTTTTCAACTGTGAATTCAAGACTCTAAACTCACATCACCCTCACCTTATCCCCACAACTTCCTCCTCTCCTACGTCCCCTATCTCAGTAAATAGCAACATTATCTACTTAGTCAGCCAGGTGAGGAACACACAAGTCACTTTTAATGATTGTTTCTTACCCTCTGCAGCAACTCCCAGAGTATCTATCAGGGCTCCAAGCTCTCTTTAGTATCTCCAATATCTTCACTGCTACTCCACTAACTAGGTTTAATCTCCATCCTTTCTTCCCTTGGAATCACAGCTCCCTTCCTGGTTACAGCAACGTTGGCCAATTCATTTGATTAACTCTTAAAATTTATTGCTATCAGAATAAAGTGCAAACTCCCTTAAATGGTTTTCAAGGTCCTTCATGATCCTGTCCTCTGGTTTTAATTCATTATTCTAATCACTTAACCTTCTTCATCCACTCACTCGGTCACCACCCATGGGATACTGTATCCTTACTGTGTCTAATGACACACGCTTACCTGTCCATACTCAACTGGCTGATTCTTCAGAAATCAGCTTAAATGTCATCTCTTCAAGTAAGCTTCCAATAACCCCATGAGAAGTAGCCATGCTGAGTAGCCAATACAAGCTTGTATCAGTTTATATCATAACATAAGCAATCTGTGTCTTATCACTTTATGCCCAGCACCTAATAGAGTGCCTGGCTTGTAGTAGGCAATAAAGAAATATTTGTTCAAGACAATTGGATAAATAAGTCATTGGACTATTTAAAAACAGAATGTGAAAATTTCACTAGAAAGTAAAAAGCTGAAAAAAGTAGCCAATATGAAAAGTGATATTCTGTGCCCACAGTATGAAAAATAGTTATAAACAGTATATGTGTTTAAGACAGTGTAATTATACAATCTGTCACAATCATTTTACTACACTTTGTCATATTTAAAATGCTTTAAGATGCAAAAAATAAACAATTCAACAATCAGTCCTAAGCAGGCAGTAAACAAACAAGCACACACACAAAAATCACATAGGCATCTGTACAAAAATCTTAAAGAATCTGAAATGATTAGGAAATTTTAAAAAATAATAATAAACCCCATCTACTGAAAAGGCTAAGAGTGAATCAACCACTGATTGTCAAATGAAACACCAGTGTGTAGTGTCCATCCCTTCATTTAGGTGTCATTAGATAGCACGAGGGAGGGACAAGGAAAGGGAAATGCAGGTAGGGAGGAGAAAGAGCGGGAATCAGGAAAGAGAGATGGAGGATAATATTCATACCTTGTATTTGTTCAATGTGACAGAATTATTTTTAAATAATCTACATCTACGAAAGTTTGTTATAATTTTTTGTGTCCTGAATTCCTTTTGCAGTCTGGTGAACTCTTTGAGCCTCATCTGAGAATATTTTTTTAATGAGTAAAACAGCATAGTGGGAACATAAACCAATCACATTGCAATACTGTTCTTAACCCTAAATTAGGCGCCTTAGATGCAAGTTCAAAATTATTTAAATGAAGAGCAACCTTGTTCTTTGAGTCAAAGATTTAGTTTTATTACTAATGAATATGAAGTGTACAAATGAGGTATTTCGCTTATCTGCATCATTGAGTCAGTCTGGGGAGTACTGACATAAAATGAGTAATGACAGTGTCTGAAATGTCTTGCTAGCATGCATCTAAGCCCCACTGATCAGCAGGCCTGTCTTTATCCAATTGAATCTTAGACTCACCCTGCTAACTAAAACTCATCTCCCAATGCCCGCAGGCACCTGATTATACTTACAGAGATGACACTGGTCCAAGGCATAGCAAAAGTACTAATCCAAAGGGATTATAAAGAAAACAATAGCACTCTATTTCCAGTTATAAACAGCCATACAAAGTTCTTGAATGCATGGCTTATATCTTACATGATGTGTTAGTGTAACACATAAATACAGCAATGCAGTTCCATGAATTAAGGAAAATTCTACATTCTTTTCTCTACTTGCACTAGATACTACTGTTATTTTTCCTATTTAGAATTTATTTTTGATATTGATATCATGCAATTTGGATAAATTATAAATAGGCATGCCTAGTTGCTCATATTAGATACATGCAAATATAATTGAACAAATTAAAATGTAGGGGGACAGTTTATTAACCACATAAAAAAGAATAAAATTAGATCTTCACCCTATGCTATAGGTCAAGAAACAAATTTCAATGAATTATAGCAGTGTAAGTATAAAAATAAATTAAATATAAATAAAAATACAAATTAAAACAATAAGTACATATCTACTTATCTGATGGAAAATATCAAAATGGCATTCTGAGCAAAGGCCTTAACATAAAGAGAAAGTTGATAGAGCTAACAACATAAAAAAATAAATATTTGCTTAAAATGTAAAAAATAATATCAAAAAGCGTACATCATTTTAATGAATATTACACATAGTATTATATTTAAAATAAAAAGAGATTTAACAAACCATCCAGAAAAGAATGATTCAACTAATAAAAACACAAGTGAGGGAAAAAATAGACAATTCACAATGAACTACATAAACATATTATTGTTAAAATCCGTCTCAGGAACATTTTATAAAAATTCAAATTTAAACTGAAGTTAATTTTCTTCTCAGAAAATATTTTTTAAACCCTGATTTTTACAGTTGGCCTGGAAAAGAAAAGACATACATTTGTTGGTGTGGCTAATTTGACCACATGTACCAATTACATTAAAATATTAACTTAATAGTCACAATTCATCTTGAGAATAATCAGAGATGTACAAAAAGAATTATATACAAAGATATTCACTGTCAAAACATAGAATAATATCAAGAAATTTTAAAAGAGAAGAAAATGTGCTCATTATATAGGTGTAAAGAACAATCTGAAAAAAATGTATAACTATGAATATGTTAAAAAAATGACTAAGAAGATGCAGGCCAGAACATCAGTGAGACTTCTGCTTCCAATCAAGATGGGGTAAAAGAACAGATTTATCCTCCCTCTTGAAACAATTAAATATTACAACCAAATATATGAAAGAGCATCCCTCAAAACATTAGGTACTGGGCAAGGCAGTGATTTCTAAGAAATGGGAAGTTGGGAAGTGAACAACATGAGCTGGAAGATTGCTCCCACTTACTGCTTTGAGAAAGCTTCCGGGCCACAGTGCAGGGAAGGGAGATGCGATCAGAGCCAGGAGTTGAGGGAACAAAACTGGGCGTCCAACAAAGCCAAGATGGATGTAGGTCTCAGCATCCGAGAGAGAAGAGAGCTGCATGGAGAAGGAACTCCAGAGATCTGTGGGGGGGCGGGCGGTGCCTTCAAGAATTCTGTCGACTACTATTGATCAGTGTGTGCATGTGAGGAAAGTACCTGAGACCTGGGAAAGAAATACCTGATGGATTAAAGGGAACTGTCCCTGGAGCTCCAAGAGAGCAAGAAACAGTACCTGCACCTAACAGCCACAGTAATAAACATGAGTCAGAGCGCATCTGTGTGAGTGCTAAGAAGGGTCTTGCCGTAGGAGAGGGAAGAAGATCTGGTCCCTCTAACAAAGCCTTAAAGGAAGATGTGAAAGAACCAAACTGTTCCTGAGTGACTAAACCCTGTGTAGTGCCAAGCCCTAGAGTGCTGGAGATATAAAAATACGTACAGGACCGCAGTACATTCACCTTGTTCAGCAGCCAGTCAAAAATTACAAGGCAAATAGAAAAGTAGGAAAATATCACCCATAATGAGGAAAAAAATCAATCCACTGAAACAGATCCAGAAACAACAGAGATAATAGAATTAGCAGACAACAACATTAAAACAGTTTTTACTACTATATTCCATATGTTCAAGCAGATAGAGGAAAGAATAAACATTTCAAGAGTCAAGGAGATGGGGCTTCCCTGGTGGTAGTGGTTAAGAATCCACCTGCCAATGCAGGGGACACGGGTTCGAGCCCTGGTCCTGGAATATCCCACATGACGTGGAGCAACTAAGCCCGGGTGCCACAACTACTGAGCCTGTGCTCTAGAGCCCACAAGCCACAACTACTGAGACCCACGCACCTAGAGCCCGTGTTTCACAACAAGAGAAGCCACCTCAATAAGGAGCCTGTGCACCGCAACGAAGAGTGACCCCCGCTTGCTGCAACTAGGGAAAGCCCATGGACAGCAACAAAGACCCAACACAACCAAAAGTAAATAAAAATAAATAAATTAAAAAGAAAAAAGAGAGTCAATGAGATATAAAAAGACTCAAATTGAATTTCTGAGTTAAGAATTAAAATGTCAGGCAGGAAAAACACACTGGATGGGACTGATGGCAGATTAAACTTGGTGGAGGAAAAGATTAGTGAACTTGATGATCAGCTGTGATTAGCTTTCTATTGCTGTTGTAACAAATTACTGCAAACTCAGTGGCTTGCTAAACACACACATTTATTATCTTACAGTTCTGTAGGTGAGAGGTCCAACACAGGAGTAATATCAAGGTTTTGGAAGGACTGCTTTCCTTCTGGAGGTTTTTGAGGCGAATCTGTTTCCTTGTCTTTTCCAGCTGCTAGAGGCTGCCCTCATTTCTCAGTTCATGGTCCCTTCCTCCTCCTTCAAATCCAGAAATGATACTTTGAGCTTATCTCACGTTTCATGTCTGTGATCTATTCTTCTGCCTCCTTCTTCCACTTTTAAGAGCTCATGTGATTAATGTAAGCCCCTCCCCAAGACAAACCAGGTTAATCACCTTATTTTAAAGTCATCTCAAGAGAAATATTAGTTCTATCAGCACTAAAGAGCAATATTAGGAAAGAAACAATGTCTGAAATAAATGATCTCAGCTTCCTCCTTCAGAAATCAAAAAAGAGAATTAAATTAAACCCAAAGTAAGCAAATGAAAAAAAATAAAATAGATCACAATAGAAATCAATTAATAAAAGGAAATATAGGTATACATTTATATTTACACATTTTCTCTACTCGGTATTTTAGTAGAAAGAAATAGCACATTCATATTTTCAGAATTTAATAAATATATTTTAAAATGTTCAGGCTAGTAGATTTAAAACAAAGATTATTTTTAATAAAGGGCAAACCATATTCAATATTGAGATGTAACTACAGTCAAATCTTAAAGAAATTATTAAAACCAATTATGGGGGGGGAGAATATTCTTTATCAAGGCCATGTTTCAGCGTGTACCCAAAAGAACAACTCCCATGCATCCATTCATTAATTCCACAAACATGTATTAAGCACCTACTTACTAGGAACTAAGCAGTGTACTGGAACCTGAAGATACAGCAGTGAACAACCCACAAGACTTTGCTCCTGGGTTGGGGTGTACAGAGATGACGGCCAAGGCTGCTGCCAACAGTATCTGAACCACACCACTCTGGTGCTCTGCCCGTCTCCTCATGAGAAGTTCATTTGCTTCTTCTGATGGAGTTTTTCAGAGATGTTTCCCCTGCACAAGGGGTTGCTCTCTGACAACCCAATTCTTTCCTCTTCCCACACCCTTCTCCTTCCCAGGGCATGGAGCCAGGTTGAGTGGGTGAGGTACGTGTGTGTATACGTGCATGTGCGTGGTACGTGTACTGTGGGGAGAGCAGGATAGGACCTTACCAGAAGCATTGCTTCTTCCTATATTCAGACCTGCCTTGGGGTCTAGCCCACAGTACAAACGTAATCACGTGCGGTGACCTTCTTCGTACATCACAAATCCTATGGTTTCTCCCTCCAGTTGGTTCCCTTTTGGGTTCCAGAAAAAATATTTAGTAAGTGTGACTATTTCCCCGTCTCAGTTCTGGTCAGACAGTGGATATTTCAGACAGTGGATATAATCAGAAGATATGGATATTTCTTGTCTCTGAACCTAACTCAAGTGGTACAAAGTTTCCTGCATAGGCTCCACGGCATTTAAGAGGTTGAAACGGAGATTTTAGAGAACATGTAGAGAATGGTGTAGCCTAAAACCACCAGTTAGCATTATTAGTGTCAATGCCATAGTGCCCAAATCACTATTAAATGTAACTTTTGTTTTGAGGTATTTTCCCCACTAAGTTGTGCATTCTTTTAGGGGCTATGTCTCACTCATTTTATATCTTTAATGCCTTATAAAATACTTACATGTAGGAAGAAGTAGACAGTATTTATTAATCAATAACAATAGCTATCAATTTCATCTAAAAGCTCTGAACTTTATTCAGCTTTTGCTAAGCACACCCCTAAATAAAATGCTCTCACTTTCTAACTTCAGAAATTGTTGACAGACCATGGCAACCCACCATGGGTCTCCTTTTCATAGTTTGGGCTAGAAAAACACAGTACCCTTCCTTTTTCCTCTCTGAGTCCTTTATGTGTTTCTGATTCACCTAATGTGAGTTCACTCTGGGCACCTCAGAGCTCTTCTACAAATTTAACAAGTAAAATTAGATCATTTTGTTAATGAACTTTAGAAGTCACTACTTTAAACTTGAATCCTTTTAAACAAGCTTTTTTTTTTTTTTTTTACAGTGTATGAAGTTAAAAATAACTCAGAGTAGGCACTATCTTGTTGATAACTGAAATCTCCAATCTTCTATAGCAAGGAATGTTTTGTTTTCTTCTTTTTTCTCTTAAACCATCTTATTTACATATGGTACCCTGCTCGCAAACATTTGTTTATGTTATGTATTCAGTTTTCGCACCTGCTTCTTTGAAACATAAACTGAACTGAACATAATGGTTCCCTGAGCTGGTTTGTTTTGTTGTCTGTGTTTTTTCGTTTGTTTTTGTTTTTTATTGTTTTGTGGACACTTGCAAACATCCAAACATCGTTTTTCCTCAGAATTCCCCTATTAGAGTAACCTCACGATTAAGGTTACAGCAACTGTGTCCTTCAAAAGCTTCTCCAGCAAGATTTTCTCAAGAACTCCAAAAACACAGGACCATCTCTGATGCTTTGTGAATTGTCTTTAAGAAGAATTATTTTGACCAAAGGCCCCTAGAGTCCTCCTGGTGGCATGTCGCATGGTGCTCTCTGAAGGAATTTGTGCTTGAAAACATACAGGAATTATTTAGATGTACTCCCAGGGCTGATTAACATGAGCCTCCACACCACCAAATACGTACGGATAGTAATCTAACAAGTTGACAATGATACTTCCCACCCATAAGCTCTTCCTACTATCACTGTTTGGATTGTTTGCCTTTTGCTACCTCATAGGTAGGTCTAAGTGGGGCAAGCTGGAAATGAGATCTCAGGTCAACTTCCCACTGCTGGCAGAGGGAAGCCGGTTGTGATGAACTCTCCACGTAGTCAGTGAATTTTCGAGTTGGTACATAGCACATCCATCCTCTTCTCCTATCACCCTACTAAGGACCCTTTCCTCTTTCAAAGAACAGATCAAAATTATGATTCTATCTTACTGATTTACATCATTATGCCCACTCCTTAACTCTGTATCTCCATGGAATTGTGGCATTCGATTTCAATATGAATATGATGTTTTGATGCTTTGATTTGTGAAAGTCTAATAAATAGAAGTACCATTTCTATGATTAAAATTTTTCTTGAAAATTAAAAAACAAGATGTTAAAATTATCTTCAATTACATTTCAAGCATAAAACAGAAGTGTTAAATTAAACATAAATAAGATTAATTTTTCCCTCACATGATCTACTTGGAAATGTGATTCATATAGAATCATAGTCAGAAATACATGAAATAACAAGGCATAGATTTATTCAGGGACCAGAGATCAGACCCTTGTTACAGTCACCATTCATTACCTTTACTTTTAGCCTCTTTGAGCAGATCATATGAGAAATTTTAAGATTTAGTGAAACGGTTAACTCATGCAAAATATAAATACTTTGGGGAGTGGAATTGTAAGCAGAAAATAGTATATGTGTTATAATTTTGAGAACCAACACATTTTGAAAAAAAAATGTAGATAAGTTTTTAAATGTTTTGATTTAGGAAATGAGAGATATTTATTTACAAATTCTTAGTTTTCAAAAACTTTTAATTTTAGTTGTTAATGTCAAGAGCAAACATAAGCCCTATTGTTAGCTATTGTCTTTTTAAGAAAATAAACTGTGATAATGCAAATGCCTCAAAAATAGTTTCAAAGGCAAACACTTCTCCGTAATTCTAATGTGGAGATCTAAATATTTACATGGATATTTATAACTGTCCTACAAGCATACTATTATAAATCATAACAGTGTTAAAACAGTGATCCTGAAATATCCTATAAATAAGAAAACACCCACATTAGAAGAAAGACCATAAATATCTGACATAATCAAATAGTATAGCTTTTTTTTCCTTACAAGATTAAAACATTCCCATGTATCTTTATTTTGCATGTGAGCTGTGAGGCTATAAACTGTAAAGCACAAACCAGTAGGAAGCCTAACTACACTGCGAAGAAACTAAACTAGTTTGCATTTAAGATGGAATTTGAATTCCATATATTTTATAGGCCTATACATTCTGTGAAAGTTTGTGGCATGCATGCATATCCACATACACATTTACTTAATGATGTCTTAAAATCCAGTAGAAATACTGAAGGAAATAGAGGTGGTCAGAGCTAAAAGTGACTCAGAGGAGCCAGGATAGGAATCTGTAAAGATATCACTGTTCCAAAGACCCCCAACTTTGAAGAGAGGAATTAATAGCTCTAAAGGATGTGTGACAGCAGAATTTCTCAAACATGTGGCACATTATTTGTTCCAAACTACAAAATGATGTGTAAGCACTTCAGGAAAATCTCAGGAGTAGAAGAAAATGGTTCCTATTTGCTAAAAAAAGGCTCTCATAATTTGTCACCTTGGAGAGATTCCATTTCATTTTTTGTGAAATTTGTTTTTAAGTGTGAAGTGCAGAAATTTCTTTCACACTCCACAGTGCATACACTTCACCTTATACTCCCAGAATAATTCACAGGAGGATATATGCCATATATTAAACAGCCAATGTGTATGGTGAAAGAGTTTTAAACATTTTCTTGTTATAGTTTTATTTATTTTATTTTTGTTTAAAATTAGAGTTCCTTTTAAAGTATAATAGAAGGATGAGAGCTCAGCTGATGGTGATGACATGCTTTTTCTTGTCACTATGCAAAAGCTGTCTCTTATACAGTTGGCTCTGCTGTTTAACCACTATCACACTCCAAATTTAATAATTATGTAGAACATACAGCACAGCACACATTTTCTTGTATGTTAGGTTTTGGGGGGCTGTATCAAACTATTCTATGCTATTTACTTTAATATGAACAAAAATCCATTCTTTATCTTTTACTTTATCGTATCAAATGTATTCCTGTAAGACAAATCATATTTTAAATTACATGGATTATTGAAAAATAAATGAAGATGTTATACATAGACTCATAACCTCATAAAATCGATAGAGACTGTGTCAAAATGATGCTCGTTTCCTGAAATTTGAAAATATCTTAGATATCGATTACCTCTATTTCTCAACTCTTAGTGCACTAATCATTTATTTCCACGTTTTAGCACTTTATTGTATATACTCTCATCCTCTTGTTCCTTGTGTGTTTTAGTATAAATAAATTATCTGATTAAAAGCTTCTTACGGAGGGGAAATCAATCTCCCACTTGATTTTATACTATCCATATAAACAGTATAAAATCTGGAGACACAAAGCAATTGCTCAGTTGTACCTGTGATTGCCTGATTTGATGAAGGTAGACATATTCAAAGGAGAGCCTCATGAATGGCATTCCTTTACGAGGTTAGCTTACACAATACTCATCTGCCATTTTTTCATTTCTCCACTTTCTTCCCCTTTAGCAGCTTTAACAAGGGTAAGTTTATTCGTAAATTCTACCCTTCTTCATTGACTTATACCTGAACATTAAATATATATATATGAAAACTATTATATATATTTCATATATATATATGAAAACTCTTATAGAAGCATTCAAAATGGTCAAGTGGTCATTTTTGCTTTATCATTTTGTTCAGGTGTTACATGCCTCTCCCTACGAATAACACTTTTTAAAAAGGAGAGTAAGAAAGAAGGCTATTTTGAATTAAGGGATAATTTTAAGAAAATTGTGTATATCAAAATCATATCTTAATTTAAAAACCATTTAACTTCTGAGTGAGTTACCTGGAGAAAACTCTATTTTGGGTTCTAAAAGATCATTGGTTGGGAGGCAAAGCAATATCAAAGAATGCCTATTTTTCTTTGTTTTCTCTTGTTGAATTCAAACTCGTTCTGGGTCTTCACTGAATCTCAGTAATCGCCCTCACATCTCTTCCAAAACAATCCATCGGAGGACCTTCAAGATGGCGGAGAAGTAAGACGTGGAGATCACCTCCCTCTCGACAAATACATCAGAAATACATCTACACGTGGAACTGCTCCTACAGAACACCTACTGAACGCTGGCAGAAGACCTCAGACTTCCCAAAAGGCAAGAAACTCCCCACGTACCTGGGTAGGGCAAAAGATAAAAGAAAAAACAGAGACAAAACAATAGGGACGGGACCTGCACCAGTGGGAAGGAGCTGTGAAGGAGGAAAGGTTTCCACACACTAGAAACCGCTTCGCGGGCGGAGACTGCGGGTGGTGGAGGGGGAAGCTTCGGAGCCACAGAGGAGAGCGCAGCCACAGGGGTGCGGAGGGCAAAGCGGAGAGATTCCCGCACAGAGGCTCGGTGCCGAGCAGCACTCACCAGCCCAAGAGGCTTGTCTGCTCCCCCGCCGGGGCAGGCGGGGGGCTGGGAGCTGAGGCTCGGGCTTCGGTCGGATCACAGGGAGAGGACTGGGGTTGGCAAGAGACTTGGAAAGAGACTTTTTCTTGCCTCTTTGTTTCCTGGTGCGCGAGGAGAGGGGATTCAGAGCGCCGCCTAAACAAGCTCCAGAGAAGGGCGTGAGTAACGGTTATCAGCGCGGACCCCAGAGACGGGCAGGAGACGCTAAGGCTGCTGCTACCGCCACCAAGAAGCCTGTGTGCGAGCACAGGTCACTCTCCACACCGCCCCTCCCGGGAGCCTGTGCAGCCCACCACTGCCAGGGTCCCGTGATCCGGGGACAACTTCCCTGGGAGAACGCACGGTGCGCCTCGGGCTGGTGCAACATCACGCCGGCCTCTGCCGCCGCAGGCTCGCCCCGCACTCTGTACCCCTCCCTCCCACCGGCCTGAGTGAGCCAGAGCCCCCAAATCAGCTGCTCCTTTAACCCCATCCTGTCTGGGAGGGGAAGAGATGCCCTCAGGCGACCTACACGCAGAGACGGGTCCAAATCCAAAGCTAAACCCCAGGAGCTGTGCGAACAAAGAAGAGAAAGGGAAATCTCTCCCAGCAGCCTCAGGAGCAGCGGATTAAATCTCCACAATCAACTTGATGTGCCTGCATCTGTTGAATACCTGAATAGACAACGAATCATCCCAAATTGAAGAGGTAGACTTTGGGAGCAATGATATACATATGTTTTCCCCTTTTTCTCTTTTTGTGAGTGTGTATGTGTATGCTTCTGTGTGTGATTTTCTCTGTATAGCTTTTCTTTTACCATTTGTCCTAGGGTTCTGTCTGTCAGTTTTGTTTTTGTTTTTTTTACTTTTAAAAAATTTTTTCTTAATAATTATTTTTTACTTTAATAACTTTATTTTATTTTATCTTTGTTCTTTATTTATTTATTTATTTTCTACCTTTTATTCTGAGCCGTGCAGATAAAAGGCTCTTGGTGCTCCAGCCAGGGGTCAGGGCTGTGCCTCTGAGGTGGGAGAGCCAACTTCAGGACACTGGTCCACAGGAGACCTCCCAGCTCCACGTAATATCAAACGGCAAAAATCTCCTAGAGATCTCCGTCTCAACGCCAAGACCCAGCTTCACTCAACGACCAGCAAGCTACAGTGCTGCACACCCTATGCCAAAAAACTAGCAAGACAGGAACACAACCCCATCCATTAGCAGAGAGGCTGCCTAAAATCATAATAATGCCACAGACACGCCAAAACACACCACCAGATGTGGACCTGCCCACCAGAAAGACAAGATCCAGTCTCATCCTCCAGAACACAGGCACTAGTCCCCTCCACCAGGAACCACTGAACCAACCTTAGCCACAGGGGACAGACACCAAAAACAACGGGAACTACGAACCTGCAGCCTGCAAATAGGAGACCCCAAACACAGTAAGTGAAGCAAAATGAGAAGACAGAAAAACACACAGCAGATGAAGGAGCAAGGCAAAAACTAAAAAATGAAGAGGAAATAGGCAGTTTACCTGAAAAAGAATTCAGAATAATGGTAGTAAAGTTGATCAAAAATCTTGGAAATAAAACAGAGAAAATACAAGAAATGTTTAACAAGGACGTAGAAGAACTAAAGGGCAAACAAACATTGATGAACAACACAATAAATGAAATTAAAAATTCTCTAGAAGAGATCAATAGCAGAATAACTGAGGCAGAAGAACGGATAAGTGACTTGGAAGAAAAAACAGTGGAAATAACTACTGCAGAGTAGAATAAAGAAAAAAGAATGAAAAGAATTGAGGACAGTCTCAGAGACCTCTGGGACAACATTATACGCACCAACATTTGCATTATACGGGTCTCAGAAGAAGAAGAGAAAAAGAAACGGACTGTGAAATTATTTGAAGAGATGATAGTTGAAAACTTCCCTAATATGGGAAAGGAAATAGTTAATCAAGTCCACGAAGCACAGAGAGCCCCATACAGGATAAATCCAAGGAGAAACACGCCAAGACACATATTAATCAAACTATCAAAAATTAAATACAAAGAAAAAATATTAAAAGCAGCAAGGGAAAAACAACAAATAACACACACGGGAATACCCATAAGGTTAACAGCTGATGTTTCAGCAGAAACTCTGCAAGACAGAAGGGAGTGGCAGGACATATTTAAAGTGATGAAGGAGAAAAACCTACAACCAAGATTACTCTACCCAGCAAGGATCTCATTCAGATTTGACAGAGAAATTAAAACCTTTAGAGACAAGCAAAAGCTAAGAGAATTCAGCACCACCAAACCAGCTTTACAACAAATGCTAAAGGAACTTCTCTAGGCAGGAAACACAAGAGAAGCAAAAGATCTACAATAACAAACCCAGAACAATTAAGAAAATGGTAATAAGAACATACATATCGATAATTACCTTAAAGGTAAATGGATTAAATGCTCCAACCAAAAGACACAGACGGGCTGAATGGATACAAAAACAAGACCTGTATATATGCTGCCTAAAAGAGACCCACTTCAGACCTAGGAACACATACAGACTGAAACTGAGGGGATGGAAAAAGATATTCCATGCAAATGGAAATCAAAAGAAAGCTGGAGTAGCAATTCTGTATCAGACAAAATAGACTTTAAAATAAAGACTATTACAAGAGGCAAAGAAGGACACTACACAATGATCAAGGGATCAATCCAAGAAGAAGATATAACAATTGTAAATATTTATGCACCCAATATAGGAGCACCTCAATACATAAGGCAAATGCTAACAGCCATAAAAGGGGAAATCGACAGTAACACAATCATGGTAGGGGACTTTAACACCCCACTTTCACCAATGGACAGATCATCCAAAATGAAAATAAATAAGGAAACACAAGCTTTAAGTGATACATTAAACAAGATGGACTTAATTGATGTTTATAGGACATTCCATCCAAAAACAACAGAATACACATTCTTCTCAAGTGCTCATGAAACATTCTCCAGGATAGAGCATATCTTGGGTCACAAATCAAGCCTTGGTAAATTGAAGAAAACTGAAATCGTATCAAGTATCTTTTCTGACCACAATGCTATGAGACTAGAGATCAATTACAGGAAAAAGTCTGTAAAAAATACAAACACATGGAGGCTAAACAATACACTACTTAATAACCAAGAGATCACTGAAGAAATCAAAGAGGAAATCAAAAAATACCTAGAAAGAAATGACAACAAAAACATGACCACACAAAACCTATGGGATGCAGCAAAAGCAGTTCTAAGAGGGAAGTTTATAACAATAGAATCCAACCTTAAGAAACAAGAAACATCTCAAATGAACAACCTAACCTAACACCTAAAACAATTAGAGAAAGAGGAACAAAGAAACCTCAAAGTTAGCAGAAGGAAAGAAACCATAAATATCAGATCAGAAATAACTGAAAAAGAAATGAAGGAAACGATAGCAAAGATCAATAAAACTAAAAGCTGGTTCTTTGAGAAGATAAACACAATTGATAAACCATTAGCCAGACTCATCAAGAAAAAAAGAGAGAAGACTCAAATCAATACAATTAGAAATGAAAAAGGAGAAGTAACAACTGACACTGCAGAAAAACAAAGGATTATGAGAGACTACTACAAGCAACTCTATGCCAATAAAATGGACAACCTGGAAGAAATGGACAAATACTTAGAAATGCACAACCTTCTGAGACTGAACCAGGAAAAAATAGAAAATATGAACAGACCAATCACAAGCACTGAAATTGAAACTGTGATTAAACATCTTCCAACAAACAAAAGCCCAGGACCAGATGGCTTCACAAGCGAATTCTATCAAACATTTAGAGAAGAGCTAACACCTATCCTTCTCAAACTCTTCCAAAATGTAGCAGAGGGAGGAACACTCCCAAACTCATTCTACGAGGCCACCATCACCCTGATACCAAAACCAGACAAAGATGTCACAAAGAAAGAAAACTACAGGCCAATATCACTGATGAACGTAGATGCAAAAATCCTCAACAAAATACTAGCAAACAGAATCCAACAGCACATTAAAAGGATCATACACCATGATCAAGTGGGGTTTATCCCAGGAATGCAAGGATTCTTCAATATATGCAAATCAATCAATGTGATAAACCATATTAACAAACTGAAGGAGAAAAACCATGATCATCTTAATAGATGCAGAGAAAGCTTTTGACAAAATTCAACACCCATTTATGATTAAAACCCTCCAGAAAGTAGGCATAGAGGGAACTTTCCTAAACATAATAAAGGCCATATATGACAAACCCACAGCCAACATCATCCTCAATGGTGAAAAACTGAAACCTTTTCCACTAAGATCAGGAACAAGACAAAGATGTCCACTCTTACCACTATTATTCAAAATAGTTTTGGAAGTTTTAGCCACAGCAATCAGAGAAGAAAAAGAAATAAAAGGAATCCAAATTGGAAAAGAAGAAGTAAAGCTGTCACTGTTTGCAGATGACATGATACTATACATAGAGAATCCTAAAGATGCCACCAGAAAACTACTAGAACTAATCAAAGAATTTGGTAAAGTAGCAGGATACAAAATTAATGCACAGAAATCTCTTGCATTCCTATACACTAATGATGAAAAATTCGAAAGTAAAATTAAGAAAACACTCCCATTTACCACTGCAACAAAAAGAATAAAATATCTAGGAATAAAACCTACCTAAGGAGACAAAGGACCTGTATGCAGAAAATTATAAGACACTGATGAAAGAAATTAAAGATGATACAAATAGATGGAGAGATATACCATGTTCTTGGATTGGAAGAGTCAACATTGTGAAAATGACTCTACTACCCAAAGCCATCTACAGATTCAATGCAATCCCTATCAAACTACCAATGGCATTTTTCACAGAACTAGAACAAGAAATTTCACAATTTGTATGGAAACATAAAAGACCCCGAATAGCCAAAGCAATTTTGACAAAGTAAAACGGAGCTGGAGAAATCAGGCTCCCTGACTTCAGACTATACTACAAAGCTACAGTAATAAAGACAGTATGGTACTGGCACAAAAACAGACATACAGATCAATGGAACAGGATAGAAAGCCCAGAGATAAACCCACGCCTATATGGTCATCTTATCTTTGATAAAGGAGGCAAGAATATACAGTGGAGAAAAGACAGCCTCTGCAATAAGTGGTGCTGGGAAAACTGGACAGCTACATGTAAAAGAATGAAATTAGAACACTCCCTAACACCATACACTAAAATAAACTCAAAATGGATTAAAGACCTAAATGTAAGGCCAGACACTATAAAACTCTTAGAGGAAAACATAGGCAGAACACTGTATGACGTAAATCACAGCAAGATCCTTCGTGACCCACCTCCTAGAGAAATGGAAATAAAAACACAAATAAACAAATGGGACCTAATGAAACTTAAAAGCTTTTGCACAGCAAAGGAAACCATAAACAAGATGAAAAGACTACCCTCAGAATGGGAGAAAATATTTGCAAATGAAGCAACTGACAAAGGATTAACCTCCAAAATTTACAAGCAGCTCATGCTGCTCAATATCAAAAAAACAAACAACCCAATCCAAAAATGGGCAGAAGACCTAAATAGACATTTCTGCAAAGAAGATATACAGATTGCCAACAAACACGTGAAAGAATGCTCAACATCATTAACCATTACAGAAATGCAAATCCACACTACAATGCGATATCATCTCACACCGGTCAGAATGGGCATCATCAAAAAATCTACAAACAATAAATGTCAGAGAGGGTGTGGAGAAAAGGGAACCCTCTTGCACTGTTGGTGGGAATGTAAATTGATACAGCCACTATGGAGAACAGTATGGAGGTTCCCTAAAAAACTAAAAATAGAACTACCATACGACCCAGCAATCCCACTAACTGGGCATATACCCTGAGAAAACCATAATTCAAAAAGAGTCATGTACCAAAATGTTCACTGCAGCTCTATTTATAATAGCCAGGACATGGAAGCAACCTAAGTGTCCATCGACAGATGAATGGATAAAGAAGATGTGGCACATATATACAATGGAATATTACTCAGCCATAAAAAGAAACAAAATTGAGTTATTTGTAGTGAGGTGGATGGACCTAGAGTCTGTCATACAGAGTGAAGTTAAGTTAGAAAGAGAAAAACAAATACTGTATGCTAACACATATATATGGAATCTAAAAAAAAAAAAAAAAAAATGGTCATGAAGAGCCCAGAACCCAGGGGCAAGACGGGAATAAATACACAGACCTACTAGAGAATGGACTTGAGGGTATGGGGAGGGGGAATGGTAAGCTGTGACAAAGTGAGAGAGTGGCATGGACATATATACACTACCAAACGTAAAATAGATAGCTAGTGGGAAGCAGCCGCATAGCACAGGGAGATCAGCTTGGTGCTTTGGGACCACCTAGAAGGGTGGGATAGGGAAGGTGGGAGGGAGGGAGACGCAAGAGGGAAGAGACATGGGAACATATGTATATGTATAACTGATTCACTTTTTTATAAAGCAGAAACTAACACACCATTGTAAAGCAATTATACTCCAATAAAGATGTTAAAAATTAAAAAAAAGAAAGGAGTGAAAAATAAATAAATAAATGAAAATGAAAACAATCCATCGTTAGAGAATCATACATGTGCAAGTTGTATATAAACGCACTTATGTTCAGGCTTTTAAAAAAATTTCATGGGAAAGCATCTTTCTAGACATTTCTTCAAAGAATCTGTTGCACTAGACTTTGTCAAATATATGATTGAAACAAGTAATATTTCTATTCAACATATAAAATGCATGCAGTTTTATTTCCCTTCAGTGGTGGTCATCATACCTGACATTTGTGAATGTATTTTACCCTTTAAATGTGCACCTGATTGTCCATGAAGGATTTCAGCCAAACAGAACGTAGCAAAGTCCTCATCTCTCTCTGGCTACACATGGAGTTGTCTGTATCACATATTTAAACTTGGTATCTAACTGTCATATTATGGAATTCAAGATCAAAAAAGTGATCAATTAATCTTGGTGAATGTACAAAAATAAAATAGCCAGATGCTGTCCCTGATAAAATGTTCATAAGTGGAAAAACGTAAAAGGTGTAAAATTTGAATCAGATTATTCAAAACACACACCTAAACACACGTTCATGCACATGCTCACAGTTGATCTTGCAAGTTGCAATTTTCCTTATTTGTGACTATTCCTCCCACCCTAACTGGCTCTAGATGTGATTCTGGTTAAAAAGAAAAAAAGAAAAAAAAGAAGTATACTTATGTTTAGGATTATTTGTAGGAACAAAATATACATGCATACTTGACTTTGACTTTTCAAGGACAGTGGAATATAAGAAGAAAGAAGGGAATGTATATTAGTTCATTGCCTGGTAGTGTAACAGAAGAAAGCCTCTGAGATTTCAAACAAACAAAAAAAGAAAAAAGAAATCTGTTTCTGCTAAGCAATCTCAAAATACATACAGTCGTCCCTCGGTATTGGTGCGGTACTGATTCCAAGACCCCTGCAGACACCAAAATTCAGGGGTGCTCAACCCCCTTATGTGCAATGGCAGAGTACAGTCGTCCCTCAGTATCCCAGGGTCCCGGGTCACGGATTCAACCTTCTGTGGAACTCACTGAATCCCAGTGGAATCCCAAAGATACTGAGGAACAACTGTATTCTGAAAAAAATCACCACCACCAGTCAAACCAAGACTGGGAAATCACCAGGTACCCCAAATCTAAGATGTGTCCCCAGGGAGCAGTATAAAGCTGCAGTATACTCGGTCACACAGATCAAACATGTGAAGGAAACAAACAACACTGCATGCTTTAGAGCACCCACTTTTCCAAGAGACGCTTTCACTTCCATTCTGTTCTTGAGTATGTGTAAGACATAAGAAAAAAGAAATATGTCTTCGTTCTCCTCTTCACATAGATAAGTGTACCTAAAGTATCTGTAACTCCATAAAAGTTTGCTTCTCCTGTGAATAAATTTGAATTCTGGCTTAATTTATCCCAAATCCATTCCATCCAATGATATTCATAGCCTGGCATTTGTACAACCAGATATAGTACAGCGGATATTAAGAATAGTTTCTAAATTAGATTATTTTTAATTTTGTATTTTGCCTGAGGATCCCTATAAAAATTTATAATTGCTATCAGAGCATATCAACATTCAAAAATAAACATTTAATAAAATCATCAACATGAAAACAACTGAACAAAAATAACGACATAAAAATTGGCACCATGAAATCCTTTGTTTTAGAAGAGGTAAAATTAAGAATGAAAATGTTTCTCAATTGTTTTTTATTCAGGGTATTTTAAAGTGTAAATGTAGTACAAGAGCTAGTTATCAAACTAGTTACCAAAAACATTTAGGAAAAGAACAGCAAACTGTTAAAGTAATTAGTGGAACAGTAGAGTATATGTTACAATTTAAATATAGTTATACATTTTTATAATACAAATAATTTACAAAGATATATAATTATATATAATATGTATTCTAACTATATATAATTGAATGTTTGGACGTTTAAGAAAAAGGAAGCAGAGTGATCAAAGCTAGTCCAAGTGCCAAATCTCAGCATGAACATTCTCTACCCCATTCAGTCTGGCATGGTTCACTGGATGTGAAAGGAAATATTTAGTTGAAGATAGAGCTATAAATCTGGGTAGGTAAAGATGATGGTTACTTTCGAATGCTAGTCTGAAAATTTCTGATTTTGTTAGTTAATATGTGGGTACCTATTTTATACACTATTAAAAGAAGTCAACCCTTACAAAATTTAGTTCTGTTTACTGGGGGTTTCACAAGTTAGATAAATATATGTGATCTAATTTTAGCAGTCAAAGAACACAAAAATTCATGTATATTAGTTATTTTGCTGTATCAAATCACAACATTTTCTCTCTGTACCATATTATACAACTTAATTATTCATGCTTCCTCTATCCTCAGTTAGCACCAGTTGACATGAATTAAAAGAATGAAGAATAGAAAATGAAAATATGTGATTTTGGAAATAATTTTCTACACATATTGTGAGAGAATGAGACAATTCTTCATAAGGTTGTTAAATTATCCCTGAAGACAATTTCAAAAGAAAAGTAGTGGTAGACACAAAACTGGCAACCAAACACCATTCCCAAATTCCTCTTACGTTGCACCTTCTCACTAAATTAGGGGCTTAAAGAAGAATGCTTAACTTTCTTAGCCTTGTTTTCTGCTTAAGTATACATGAGACTGATTCCAACCCATAAAATGTAAAAGGACTTTTTCTAGGGGTGCTTCTGGGAAAACAAATAAAAAAGGATAGACAGATAAATGTAAGTACAAGAACCATACACACACTGCTCAGGATATGATACCTGGAGCTGCAGCAGCCATCTAGTGCCCATGAGATAAATGCCAACTAAAGTACAGTATCATTGGCCCTAAGAGTGTTTAGCCACTGCACCAATACCAGTAAAAGTCTGATGAACTGCTTATGTGGCAAAAATGAATCTCAGTTACTTCAGCCACGGTAAGTTAAGTGTTGCGCGCTTTTTGTTTTGTTTTTGCTACTCCAGTTGTTGTTGTTATTGTTACTTGGCCTTGAATTCAGTCCTGATCACTATAAAGTGTTTTTTGTTTCTTTTTTCTGCAAAGGTGCATCACTGAATAAAAGCAGAGTCTAGCATGAAGGATAACTGTAAAGAATAACACTCTTTCAGATCTATGAGCTCTGTACGCTTCTTATACTTATGTTTTCAACTTGTTTATTAACAATCCTTAGAATCAAATAAATAAAATATATAGTTATCCAGTGAAGGTTTCAATCCAGTACAATAACACAAAATTCAGAGGTTACTTATGACATGAACAGCCATTGATTTTTAAGGTCTATGATCCAATTTATTGAGATGAGTTTGAGATTGTCACACATTTGAGACAAGACAAAGTCTGGCTCTTTTTGTTGCGAAACAAAAATAAAGACACAAATGTCTTAAAAATAATATTTTTTCAGACAAATAGGAGCTATTTCATATAATTTAAAGGTTAAAACCACTAGTGTTGATGGTAACTCCTAGCTACATAAAGAATTTTGCTTTGAAGGCACCATAATGTCTAATGACATATCTCTTTTGTAACTACAGAGAGACCTTTCAATGAGAATAAGAAGACAGCAAAATATCTCTAGATCTTTTCAAAAGAACCTTTGATAATTACTATTAAAAAATTTTAAAGGGTCAAAAAGTTTTTAAAAGTAAGACGTTTTAGCATACACTCTTCTATTTGCTCATGTTATGTACAATTTTAGCAATTAACAGCTATACTCTAGCTGGTGTATGCCATCCTCTTTCATTTTAAATGAGTTTAAAATAATATCTACAGCTACATCTTCTCCATCTTTGTAATCTTATACACTAGAGCCTGGCTGTTGGTGATGAAATTAAAAATACTGAATGTCTCTAAATGCATCTTTAGACATTAAAGAGAATGGAAAAAGCTCTTTAGTATGTAGTAATTCTTTAATATAATCAGGCTAAACTTCCTGAAAATTGTGGAGAAATGTAGCTCGATGTGAATGCAACTTTTCAGGTATAATAAAGGAAAAAATCGTTTGTGACTTGCCCCAAAAAGTATGATAGTTAGTGAAGAATAAAAAGTTCAAAATCTAAAGAGTAGTTTGTTCTGGAAGATTACACTTCTCGTTGGTGTTTTAAGGGAAAGACTCCATCATTCAGTAGTGCCACACTGATTAAACAAACTTCAAAAAGCAAGATGCGTTAAAAGGAATCTGTCGTTGCCATGCACTTTTTATAAGCAATTCAACTACTTAAAACTGTTTTCCAAAGTGAAGAATGCAGTGAGTAGAATTTCGTATGTCTGCGCTTTGAGTCTATTCTCTGTTAACCTCTCTCTGAAAAGACATGCCAGACATTATTTTCAGACAATTGTTCTGTTCAGAGGAACACTAAGAACAAATAAGCATTTGCACTTGAAGTGTGAAGAACATTTTAACAGCGTTAGAAATAATTTTTGCTTTGCTAGCTGCAGGGCTAACACAAATAACTAAAGAAAAACAGTCCAAAAACGTGGTGAAAAGATATTTAGATTTATCACTGAACTTTGTCTGCTGTTTCTCAGACCTTTTCTTTCACCAGCTGATAATAAATGTCATGTATCCTTCATAGTCAGGCCACAAAAGAGAAAGCATCTCGTCACTGAGGTGTAAGGCTCTTCATCTTTTCAAAAATGACAGACATTCCAAATAAAAGATTAAAGGTCTAAGTTGTTAATCCTTCTAAGTTGAAGAAAAGTTTCTAAAATTTAGATGTTTTCTCACAATGACAAATGATTGTAATATCACCAAGATGGATGTATTTTAGCTTCTTAAGTAGTAAGTGAATTATAAATAATCTATATTAGGTAATATTAATTCATCCTAGTAACGATATGTTGAAAATCTACTAAATAGCTCAGTATTTTTTTAATTTAAGGATACCTGCTATTAAATTTAAATTTTGTAATTGATAAGACAAGTATACAAGCATAAGACAGTAATGCCCAAAGCAGAATATAATTAAATGCCTCACTCCACAAAGGGGGGCTCATATAATGCAATGATACAGAATAAGAGTTCTATGCTGATATATTCTAGGTTCCAATATTTCCATATTTCCTCTCTTGTCTGATTCTGACCTTTGGAAATTGACCTTATCTCTATGAACCTCAGTTGCATAAAATCTATTTTCTTGTCATCTGTTTATATGTGTTTCCTGAGAGATGCACCACAATAGTTTATGTCCCTGCCAGAAATCTTCCTTCCCCTTCCTTCCCTCCCATCATTTATTTTTCTTCTTTCCCTTCCTCTACCTTTTTTAGGGAAGACAGATGTCTGGAGTAGTATATCTGCACTCTTTTCCACTTAGCCTGAACAGCTTAAAAAAGAACTCCTTTAATTCTTGTTTTGTGTCCATTTTTAAATGAACACCTGTGCTTTGTTCCTCTGTCCTCTTGTTTCCTAACTGTATTCTCACACCCCATCCCAACCCCAGCCATTAAGGGCTCCAAAATTAAAGAGATTTCCCAAACAGGAGTGCTACAGAGTTTTCATTCATTGGGTGGATCTCCATTCCTAACTAAAAGCTTTCTAGAAATCCTGAAGTACACCTGAGTAAAAGGTCTCTCAGGAGTGCACGCTTCCACTCCAAAAGAACACCCTAAAAAGCAAAGGTTTGAGGGGAGATGGTGATGGACGTATATACACTTTGTGGTAACTCATTGAAATGAGCGCTTAAAACAAAATACATCAAATTTAAAACATGTAAAATCTAACTCAATCTCTTGCCCTACCAACCATCTTCCCAGATGTTCAAGACAGAAATCTGAAAACCACTTTGCCTCCTGCATGGACCTTGCTTCAAATCCTGTGTTCCCCTGTGCCTACGAAATGTCTCGTCTCCTACACAGGGGCCAACTCTACCCCCTCCCTCATGGTCGGGCCTGCATAATCCCTTGAGCATCTGATTTTAATGTTCTACCAACTAACCACACCCTCTGTTGTTCACTTTTCTAATTCATCCTGCAAATTACCATTTGAATCATCTTCCCTCACCCCACTCCCAACTATGACCTTTCTGTGCCTCGGCTTTCCCATTGCCAAAAATCCAGAGTAAGTAAGAAGGTGCTTTATAGACAGATTTCCATTCACTCTGCAGTCTCTTCCTATGCTACCTCCCTTCCAATTTCCCCAAACACCCCCAATGCTTACCCCACGCAGCCCAAACTCCAGTCAAGTGAAACTACTTCTTAGTTCTGTCCATTCACATCTAGGCATCATTGCTCATGGTTGAAACGCACCCTGGGTGGCATAGGTTCCTAAGGTGCTTGACCATCCCAGTAAAGTTATTTGTTACTTCATTGTGCGGTTCCACACGACATCAATACTCCTTATGTGCATACATGTTTAACCATTTTACATGTCAGTCTCCCCATTAAGCTATAAGATCCTTGAGAGCAGGGCTGTATCTTAACCTGCCTTAATATCTAGCACAAGACATAGCTTTAAGTTTCATTTGAGACATCTGTCCTATTGCCCCAAGAAAAGGATACCCATCTATCTTAAAGCAACAGTTTCCATGTCTGTCTCTCTTTCTCTCCCAGATACGCTTTATCTCCTTGCCCTTAAGTTTTCTTTTCTAGTATTTCTAGCAGACTGTCTCCTTTCCCTCTTTCTCTTCATCCATCCTGATGATAAAGGCCACTGGGAAAGTTCATTTATATTATTTCGTGTTCAAAGTGATGATGATGATGACAGTGGTGACATTAGTATTAATGTTAATTCTTGGTTGTTCATTATTGGCTGAATTTAAGTACTATGTAAATAAACAAATCCCAGGGGCAAAAAATAAGTTTTCTTTTCTATATTAAAATCTGCTGGAGCTCTCCACCCTCCCCCAGGGCCCTTTCCAGTCACTCTGAGCCAGGAATCTAAATGTCCTGCCTGACAGAAAGAGGCTCAGAAAGCTTGTCCAGTCCGACGTCCTCCTCCTGCTTTGCCCCTCTTTGTCTGCCCTTTTGTTTGTTAGGATAATTTTCTTTCTAGCATATGCTCATTTTTACTTCATTACAAAAGAGTTAAGGCACACTAAAGATACCAAGAGTGACCCAATAAATAGGCTGGTACTCAGCACTCCGTGTGGGAAATATAGCCTTCCCAGGCTGCATGAAATCCCTCCCCTGATCTGATCCGATTCCCACCCCTCACTGAGTCTCTGTCCTAACTCTGATGATTATTCCTCCCAGGCATTTCTTTAAGCTTTTACAGCTTGTGTTTGTATACATAATTCCTCTAAGTATTCCGTTATGTTTTTAAATTATATATAAACGTTATCATGTAGCAGGTCTTCTGCCAACTCTCTCTTGCTGGATGTTGTTACTAAGATTCATTCTGTTCATGTGTGTAGCTCAAGTTAGTTTACTATCATTGTCATATGCAACTTCAATGTATTAATATATCATACTTTATTCTCATTTTGATGAACCTATTTGCAGTTTCTTTTATTTATTGTTATTATTTTTACAACGATTCTGCTAAGAATACTCTTGTATGTATCTCTTTGAGTACATCTGTAAAAGTTTCTCTAGGCTACAAGAGAAACTTGTATATACTTGTACGTATAATTGGTATTTTGGGAGGTAGATATTCTTACAATTTTCTCCACCACACAAAACTTTTCTACCAGGATTTTTATTTTAATTGTGTTGCTTACATAGTACATTCAAGAAAATGGACATCTCTACTATATTAATATTAGGTGTTTCGTAATATGTTCCAATAAAATGCTGTATTTTTCTTCACACTGACTGTGTACAGCTTGGTTAAATCAAGTGAGTCCTAAGTACCAGATTTTTGTTGATTTTTAAAATCAATATCTTTATATAAAATTACATTTTATATATATTTTAATTTCTGAGATATAGTGATAAATTTATGTTTCATATTGATCATGTATCTAGCAGACTTCATCAACTTATTGATTATATTAACATTATTGGTCACTCTGATTAGTTGATTAGATTTTCTAAGTCAAATTATATCATCTGTGAGGATAGACTCTGTTTTCTCTTTCTTGCCAAGTCTTCTACATTTTACTTTATGTTTGCTTTCGCTCCGGTTAAGGTCTGCACGATCATATTGAAGAGAAATGGTAATGTCAGTCATCCATGTCTCGATCCCAGGTTTCACCAAAATACTTTCTACTTTTAACTCTATGTTTTAACTTTAAATATCATCTAGCTCTAGTTTCTGAGTAGGCACTGGTTAGCAGCTTAAGAAATATTTCTTTAATTTCTAGTTAATTCAGATTTGTTTTGATTTTCTTGAAACCATAAATATATGACAGATTTTTATGGAATCTATTGACTTGATCAAATGTTTTTATCCTTTAATTTATAAATGTTGTAGAATACATTAATGACCTCCTAATGTTAATCCACCCTTGAATCTCCGGAGCAAACAAGTTATTCATGAAATATTATGTGTTTCATATACTGCCAGGTTTTGATTGTTAAAATTTATTTCCACTTTTTAATTTTTTTATCAGTGAATAAGAGTGCCCTATAATTACTTTTAAAAAGTCATCTTCTGATTTGGTGCATGAAATAAATTTGGAATAGTTCCCCTCTTTTTACTAATCTGTAAAAGCTTATGTGATAGGAACAACATGTATCTTAAATGTATCTAATAATTTACTGTGAAAACAATCCATTTTTCATTTTGAAGTTTACAACTTTAAAAATTGCAGTAAAATAAATATAACATAAAATTTAACATTTTAATCATTTTAAGTGTACAGTTTCAGAGTGTTAAGTACATGTTGTGCAACCATCCCATCATCCATTTCCAAAACTTTTTTATCTTCTCCATCTGAAACTCTGTACCAATGAACACTAATCGAAGGTAATGTTTTAAAAATACTGATTTTCTATTGGTTTTAGAGTATTGGTTTTAAACAAGAGAAACCTGCTGGACATGAAGAAATCATGAGGGAAAAGAATGGAGAGTATTTTATTTCTAATCATTTTATGTGTAAAGGAGGACATTTTACTTGCACAGTGTCAGGAAGGTCACCAGAATCCAGAAGGTTTCCTCCATAAGTAACTATTTTGCTTACCTAAGATACAGAAATCACTGTCAAACCCTGAGGAAGAGAGGGTTTCCCCAAAAGGGGCAGCTCCCCAGAAAGCCTTCTATAAGATATTCTACCAGAGTCATCAGTGGAATAGTGTCTATGACTTGGAAAGTAATTTGAGTTGGGAAAAAAAAATGTTTCATGTCGACCTAATTTAGAATGTTAAGATTTATACCCACTTCATATAAATTCTAAATATGGATTTCTTCTGATAAGATTTATCCCAACATCTGAGACAGAACTCTCTCCCTATATGGAAATTGCTGCTAGAAATCATAACAGGAATCTTGGGCCAGGAAAGGAGCTATTAATCTTGCATCAGCTTACAGTGGGAATATTTTTCTAAGGCCAATTCACAACCTAGCTACTTTGACACCCAAAAGGCAGCCCCTCAGTGTTGGGAACTTTAATATTATAAGTACTCATGTCAATCACACCAAGTCTCCAAAAGTATTATTCTTATGTACCTATTAATGTCCTCAGACTAGCTTAATTTTTTCTGGAGTACAATCTTGCCTCTACGTATGTACTCTACTTGAAATTCCAGACAGTTCTTAGGGTGGCAGTTAGGGACCGGAACCAGAAACTTGCTCTGTTCAAGCTGATACTGAAGCTGAAATGGAATCCAGTCTATTTCCAGGTTCAAGGGAAGAGATTTAGCTCAGAGATGTGTGGTGGAAATAGGGATTTACTGCAGAATTTTAGGTCTTTTCATCTTTCCTGGTACATCTTCACCATGGGGCTTTAATCTCTTCTTTGAAGTGAATTTGCAGAGAATTGGGCATACCTGTATCTGTATATTAGTCCAGGGTACATTCTAAAGACAAAATCATGTTTAGTATGACACATTGGTACTGTCGTTAATACAGATGCTTTGAAGAACACACACTTTAGTGCTAGGTTGGGAAACTATTTTTGTAAAGATCCAGATAGTAAATATTTGGGGCTTTGTGGGCCATGTGGTTCTGTTGCAACTACTCAGTTCTGCTGTTATAGCCCAAAAAGAGCCGTAGAAAATATGTAAGTGAATGATCAGGGCTGGGTTCCAGTGAAACTCTATTTGCAAAGTGGACAGAGGGTCGGATTCGGCTCAACAGCCATACTTTGCCAACCTTTGTTTCCATATGAACTTCATCCTCACATCCTCACCTACTTGTATAAGGAAGCAAACTGGGAACCCACATATGTCTGTTAACCTCCAAATATTCCAGCATCCTTCCCAGGTTTACAATTTGAGTTTGACTTCATTATCGCTGAATAAGATAATGTTTGAGATCTATCTCCTCCAAGTGACTTATTTAAAAGGGAGACTTTTTCATATCTAAGTGTAGGCTTTGAGGGACTGTTTCTGTTTTGATCTTTATTCTTAGACTATTTATTTATTTATTTGTTTGTTTGTTTGTTTGTTTGTTTGAGTTTTACCTCAAATACGTCCACAGGGAGAAACATATTGTTGTAGAAGGCTCTAGTCATCCTGGCATGTTTTCTCCCTTGAAGATATCATAGCACTGCACGTGTGAAGACTGGGCATCATTGCATACTTTCTAGGTGCCTGCGTTGGGTGATATCTAGATCTTATTACATAACTTTTCCACAAGTGGTAAAATGGCACTGGTAGTGTTTTTTAAAAGTACACTCACAACCTGGATATCAAATCCAGATGACTTGGCCTGCAACCTTGTAAGGTCACGGTTCTCAAGCAGTGTTCCCTCGGGCCCTGGCATGCTGCAGTAAACTCACAGGGGTGCCAAGGAATATTTAAATTTTCAGAGAAAGAACAGTGATACTCAATATCTCTTTATTTTTCTATCTATAACTCTACATTCCTGACATGTTCTTTTGAACCCTTTCACACCAGTCTTTTTTAAATTCAGTAAACTTTATTTATCAAATTCTAGGTTTTCTGTTATATATCCTTTTTTTGTAATTCTAGAATTTCTATTATTCAGGTATTAACTTTTCTAAAGCTATCCATACTATCTCTTAATTTTTTTTCTCTCATCATTTCCATCTCTTCATCTTTTTGCTCTCTCTGAAATAAGTCATTGGGTTACTCCTCTAAATAATTTAAATTAGTTTTAGTAGAGCCTAGTTGTTATTAGATTTATTTCAGCAAGCATCTTTGACTTTGGGAACTTAAGAACAGCCTTTCCCAGAACCAGACCTTCAGTTTTCTTCTAGGGCCATAACTTCTGTATGAAGGCAGAATTCCTTGCCAAGGTGGGGAATAATCCTTTGGAAGTAATGGCTGGAAATTATATGATTTCACACTACACCATCTATCCTACACTCAACTGCTAGAACAGTCTTCATAAACCACCATTAATTCCACCATTACCCTGTTCAATACGTAGTTTGCAACTCATTGTAAAAACGTTCAGATTAACTCTTATCCACATTCCTGACTGTGATTCTTTTAACACCACCTGATTAAACATTTTTTCTTTCAAATCCATTTGCAAAATGAACCAGTTTGCAAGGCAGAAATAGAGACATAGATGTAGAGAACAAACGTATGGACGCCAAGGGGGGAAAGCAGGGGTGGGGGGGGGCATGGTGGGGGGATGAACTGGGAGATTGGGATTGACATAGATGCACTAATATGTATAAAATAGATAACGAATAAGAACCTGCTGTATAAAACAAATAAAATAAAATTCACAAAAAAGAAAGAAAACTAAACTATATCATACCAACAAAAAAGGGTCTACACACAAAACATATGAATAAAAACCAAATAAAAATGTGTCCTTCCTCATACAGAATCTATTTTGTAGAAAACAACATAACTTGCAACCTTGGTTTTCAACCTATGAATTATTATATCTATCGAGATATAAAGCTGTCAGCAACAGAAAAGAGAAGGCCACATTCCAAATTTTTTCTTAATTATAGAAATATGGTATCAGTTGTGGAGGCAAGAATTCACGTTAACACTCTAGGATCTGCCTAATTGATAAATCTTTTTACTCTTGTAGCTAGAAACTTTAGGGATTTTCCCTAATGAAATGGTTCGTCTTCGAGAAAGTATCCTTTCCAAACAGTATTGAGAAAAATGTGATGTTATAAATTCGCAGAAGAATAAACTAGCTCAGGTCCTGGCCAGTTTTGTTTCAGGACTAAAGTATGTAGAGGGGAAAGAATTTTGTTAAACTTTTCAGTTTCATATCAAACTACTGTCTTGAATGCCTTTACTGTGTAACATGGTATAGATCTACTTCAGTATTCAAGAAGCATAAATCCTCCATCTGGATTATACTGTAGGTGTGAAAGTTGAAAGACATGTACTTGGCAAAAACTTAAAATTACAGGAAGCTTTTTGAGTAAGTGAAAGGTGAGAAATTACTAGTCAGAAGATCTGAATATCTGATTTCTTCATTTTGAATTTTACAGTTTTCTTTGTAGTGCTTGGAAGCTTAAATGAGTCTAAAATCACTATCATTTTATATTTATTTTTCAAAAAAATCTTCAAAAACATTTTGCTTGCTGATGTAGAAGACTATTTCTTTATAAACATGTTATAAAAGATACAGAAAAACTTGTATTGTATAACCTGCAGCATATTGAAGGTCAAAACTTAAAAGAAGAAAAAAATGGAAAACATAAGAAAAAGCAGACTTTAACAGGAATGTATGTCCCCAAAGCTACTTTCTTTAAATTTCAAAACTTTAAAGCAGAATGGCTAAGGCAACACCATCCTTAAAGCCAGAACTGAAGTGTCAACCCAAAGACAAGCTTCTCTGAGGTCCTTCTACTCCTCCATCACCACATATAATTACTTTTTTTTTCTTGTGATGAGAATTTTTCAGAATTACTCTCTTAGCATCTTTCAAATATATGATACGGTATTAGGAACCATAGTCACCAAGCTGTACATTACATCCCTAGGACTTATTTATCTTATAACTGGAGGTTTGGTTTCCTTTTCTATACCCATAGTTGCCTCAGTGTTGTACAACTTTAAACAAAAAATCCAATTATGTCAAGTATTTTTAAAATCCCTGCAGTGGGTCCCCAATGACCACAAGATTAAAGAGAAATTTATGACAAATAACTAGAAGAGCTTATGTGGATGACGTTTATATTATTGTAAATAATATAAACAAAACCTGATTGTGTATGACAATAATAACCTTATCTAATTCGTGCATGGAACACAAAACATAGCATAAACCAAAAATACTTGAAAATAGTTTATGATCAGAGAAAAACTGAGGAGGCATGTGCTGAGGAAGCTCTCCCATGAGAAGGGGCCATAGGTGTATGGCTACCATACACCGCAGGCGCCTGCTGGGAGGAGCTCTCCAGAACCAGAAAGAAGAGCTCTTCTCCTTCAGGGTCCTTCCATGCTTCCACTACTGTCACTTAACACCATGCAATTTGCTAAGAGAAAAATGTCGTAGGACCGCAAACGGGGCTCCAGGTGTGGATTTGGAGTGAAGAGGCAATAGTTTACAACTGGCGCAACAATCAAAAAAGCCTGACCTAGTGAAATGAAAATACACCCAAGGAGGACACGCTTACTTTTGACTCTCAATGGAACATTTCTGAAAATTTAGTTACACACGTTTTATAGACTTGGACACTCAAGGAAAATATTTCTAAGACACTCATGAGTCAAAGAGGAAGTTATGGTGGACAGTTAAAAATATTTAAAATGGACAGATAATGGAAATATCACACATTGAAAATTTAGAATGCAGTTAAAACAGGTCTTAAAAAGAGATTAATGGCTTAGTTTTGAAAAGAAGAAAGCCTCAAAAGTAATGAGTTATGCATTTAAGTTATAAAGTTAGAAAAAAAAGTAGAAAAGATAGAAAATAATAAAGATAAAGGCAGAAATGGATGAAAATTTAAAAGTTAAATGGAGAATGAAATAGAAAACAATGCATGGTTCAAGAAAGCCAAATGTTGGTTCTTCAACATACAAGCCTTTGGCAAGCTATTAAAATATATATTTTAAAGAGTGACAGAGATTAAGTAAGTTAAGGGTGACACTGGAGGAGGAGGAAAGGAGGGGAGAGAAAGATATGAAAGAGAAAGGGAAGGAAAAGAAGGGGGAGAGGAGGAGAAGAAGAAAAGGAGATGGAGGAGGACGGAAAAAATAAAGAGGAAAACAGCACTTTGGTGGGATTTACCTTTTTTGGCATCAATAGTTACTAGAAAATTGAAGCACTTTGGATAATTTGGAAATGGCACTGGGGATGGACAAATAACTTAATGGAATGGACTAAAAGAGTCCAGAGGTTGATAAAATATATGTAGAAACTTTATTTATCAGTATCATTTGCAAATTAATGGGGAAAATGATAGGTTAATTAATAAGTATTGATGGACAGTTTTCTATGGACAAAGATAGGTTCATTAGTTTGTGTTATTATAAGGAATACTAAGAAACTTATATGAACTTTGTTTTCTTTGTATTTGTGGGTATATTTCTTCTTTTTTAGAAAAATAATTGTATTGAGGTATAATTTACATACAACAAAAGATATCCATTTTTAAAGAACAGTTTGAGAAATTTTGAGAAATGAATATACTCCGGTAACCACCACTGAAATCAAGGTATAGAATATTTCCAACAGCCCAGGTAGATTTCTCAGGCCGTCCGGCAATCAGTCTTGCCCTCACCACTGGCAACGTATATTCTTCTTCTTGTCACTGAAGAGTAGTTGGCTTTTTAAAAAATTCATATGAGTGTAACCATATACGCATACTTGTTTCTCTCAGTATAATACTTTTTATGTTTATGTTGATGGGAGTATCACTAGTTTATTCCACCTGTGTATACCACAAGTTGTTTATCCATGGATACATTAATGATCATATAAACTGTCCAGTATTTGGCTGATACAAAAAGAAATGCTACCAATATTTGTGTATTAGTCTTTGTGTGGTTATATGCTTTCATCTTCTGGGGGGAAATACCTGAAGCTAGAATTCCTGGGTTGTGTGGTGAGTGGATGCTTAACTTTATAAGAAACAGTTTTCTAAAGGACTTGTACAATTTTATACTCTTACAGGCAGAATATGAGAGTTCCAGTTGCCAGACATACTCATCAAAATTTGACATTATCAGTAATTACAATTTTGGGCAATCAAATGGATATTGAAAGATATCTTATTGTGGTTTTAACTTGCTTTATATGATGACTAATGGTAAATCAGCAAACATGAGCTTTCTGAATCTACTGAATAAAAATAAGAAGGGATTGCATGAAAAATGTACACCAAGCCAAATATCTGATATTGGGGAAAAAATATAAAGCTTAAAAAATCTTTTTAAACTAATAAAACAATTTCTTTTTCCGGAATAGAAGTCTTAATTCAAAAACGAGACTTGCTTATTATTGCTGATGATGTAAATGTGGGATGAAAATTCTGTCCGAAGTTGTATTAAAGCAAAGTGTGAGAAACCTATTTCTTTAAAGATGACGATCATGTTTTGTTTATTTCATAGTTCAACCAACAGTAATAATTAATGTGAAACAATTTAATAAATGTTATAAATTATATAAAAATAAAGCATTTGGAATATTAAAATTAACCCCCAAAATCATGAAAACCACAAAACAGAAGCCAATTTGGAGGCTCTCATACTCATAAAATTGGGACAAGTTGAACATAAAATAATATTGATGACAATGAATTACATCACACTGAATTAAAAAGAAATCTATGAGTATATACTAATATTCATTCAAAAAAAAGAAAAGAGGGAAAACAGAATGTCAACTAATAAATGTACAGGGAAAATTACAATTAGAATATCACTATATCACAAACTCGGACCAAGATTATTCACTGAGGCTAATGCTACTGGGTGAAAAATAGTTGTGTAATCTAGAACATTCACATGGTCTCAAATTATCACCCCACAAATAAATCACTAATTACAAAGGATAATGGGGAAAATACAGCCTTATGATGGCTACTTCCATGGTCATCCATTTAATCAAGTGGTCAAACTTTGCATCACTAATAGATACAATCATTAAGATGATGCCATAACTATATCACCTATATTTTTATTTTGTCATTAATGTTTAACATGTTTCTATCATGAAGAAATACTCAGATAAATCCAGGACATTTTGCCTTGTCAGATTATGGGAACTTGACTGGGATTTTTAAAAATTCAGGGTAAAGAAAAAGAGAAAAATTTGAGCAGACTGCTTTTAACCCAAAGTGAATAAAGAGAAATAACAATCAAATGTAATATGCAAATCTTAATTAGATCTGGATAGAAAATAAAGTTTCCATAGATATTCTGGGGATAATTCAGGGAATTTGAATATGGATGGCATATTACGTGATTTTTTCAAATTAATGTTGATAGTCTAATGTATAATATATTCTAGCTATGTAGGAGGATGTCATTATTCTTAAAGAGATGCGTCAGTTGAAAATATGCCTGTGTGTGTGTGTGTGTGTGTAAAAGAAACAGAGAAGGGAAAAAAGTAACAAAAGTTTCAAACCGTGACATTTCTTATTTCCTTAAGAAACTAGAAATAGAGCTACCATATATGATCCTGCTATCCCACTCCTGGGCATATACCCAGAGAAAAACATGGTCCGAAACGATACATGCACCCCAATGTTCATCGCAGCGCTGTTTACAATAGCCAAGACATAGAAGCAACCTCAATGTCCATTGACAGAAGAATGGATAAAGAAGATGTGGTACATATATAGAGTGGAATATTACTCAGCCATTAAAAGAATGAAATAATGCCACTTGCAGCAAAGTGGATGGACCTAGAAATTGTCATACTAAGTGAAGTAAGTCAGGCAGAGAAAGAGAAATATCGTATGATATCGCTTATTTGCGGAATCTGAAAAAAAATGATACTAATGAACTTATTTACAAGCAGAGACAGACTCACAGACAGAGAATGAACTTATGGTTACCAGGGGGGAAGTGTAGGGGGGAGGCATAGTTAGGGAGTTTGGCACATACACACTGCTATATTTAAAATGGATAACCAACAAGGACCTACTGTATTGCACAGGGAACTCTGCTCAATATTCTGTAACAACCTAATTGGGAAAGGAATTTGAAAAAGAATAGACACATGCATATATATATAACTGAATCACTTTGTTGTACACCTGAAACTAACACAACAGTGTTAATCAACTGTGCTCCAATATAAAATAAAAAGTTAATAAATAAATAAATAAAAATTATATTTGTTTTACTATTCTTTCTATATTCCTGTCAGTTTGAAATTTCTCAAAGTTAAAAATATTTCAAATAAATAGATAAACTACGCTGGTAAAATAAAGACTATAAAATTCTATCAGAATGTTAACACTATATTTAACAGCATAAATCAAGACGAATATTTGAAATAACTTAAAATAATATTGCCACAGTTCTATTACTGCCATGTTAATTTATGGTTGCACTAGCTAACATACTTCATTAATGTATGGCTGTACTGGTTGCAAAATATCTCCTGAAACTCCAAAACAAGTTTTTGGAAAACAAACAATGCAGTAAAAATTTCATGCAATATTTATGAAGATTTAACTCATTTACATAAAATTTTAAAACACAAAATGTAAGAGTTTTGAGGATATTTTTAAATGTTTTTGTTTGTTAATCTAAGGTAACTAAAGAAAATATCTGAGATGACGTATGAAAATTTATTAGTAGTATTTGAGGAAAATTACCTTAATGAGACATATTGATATTACAGTTTGTCAGATTTTGTAAAGATTGCAGTCAGTGCATCGTTAATGAGGAAGTCTAAAATCTTAGCAAAAAAAATTTTTTTAAATCTCATTTTACTTGGCAGTATCTTAATCAGTATATGCAACTCTCTCCTAAGGATGCAGTAACAGGTAAAAAAAAAAAAAATCAACAAAATATCTTCCAAAATTTTCTTGATAAACTTTATATTTTCTATTATACATCAAATAATCTATTACAGAGAATTAAATAACACTTCTGATAAGCTGGTAATTGATGTAATACAATTTGGGGGAACATTTGCACTCTGACAGACAGCCTACAGTACCACAGTTCAGATATATATACAGGCAGACCTGTACATATACGATATTGCGGGTTTAGTTCCAGGCCACCACAATAAAGCAAATATTGCAATAAAGCGAGTCACTCAAGCTTTTTGGTTTCCCAGTGAATATAAAAGTTATGCTTACACTATACTGTAGTTTATTAAGTGTGCAATAATATTATATCTATAAAAACAATGTACATCCCTTAATTTAAAAATATGTTATTGTTAAAAACTGCTAACCATCATCTGAGCCTTAAGCCAGTCATAATCTTTTTGCAGTAGTAACATCAAAAATCACCGATCACAGATCACCATAACAAATATAATAATGATGAAAAAAGATTGAAATATTGTGAGAATTACCAAAATGTGACATAGAGACAGGAAGTGAGTGAATGCTGTTGGAAAACTGGCACCGACAGGGTTGACTCATCACAGGGTTGCCACAAATTTTCAATTTGTAAGAAAAAATATCTATGAAGCACAATAAAGCGAAGTACAGTAAAACAAGGTGAGCCTGTATACTCTCAGAAATTACAGAATGGCAATAAACACTTGGGAAAAAATACAGTTCAGCTTCAACAAATGATCTCCAACCAAGGTTTTATTTTTCTTGGCTTTATAAGAAAGACATATTTCATTCTTACAGCTGATAGATAATTCAACTGCTAAGAGTGTTTGAACACATAAAATTAAAAGGAAACTGCAGAGGAAGTAATGACTATGCTAGAAAACAAAGAAGTGAGCTCATAATTTAATTGAGCTGTGGTCACCTATGTGGCCTTTCTTTTATTTCATGGCATAATATTATACCTTAATCTTCTAAATTTAAGATACATTAATTCAGCCAAAGGTAGTGGACTTCATTTCAAACAAACGAAAATAATGCAATCTGATTTCACTTTAAACTCAACCTAAAACAACCCAGGTTTAGAGGTAAAAGACATCAAATTGGTATGCAAAAAGGTCTTTGAGATAAATTTGATATATCAAGCTCTGGGAAAAACGGGTATTAAACACGAAAAAACATTTTTTAAAATCTCATTAAATATTTCTCACTGTGGATCAGAATTTGTTTCTTTTTTATTCTACCTTGAGGTCCTGAAAGAGTGAGCAAGCTAATATATGAATGATAGGATAATGATAACATTTTTATATCTCCCATCTCCAAGGAACTCAAATTCTTTATAGGAATGATCTCATTAATCCTCACAGCATCCCTGCAAGGTACGTAGGCGAAAACTATAATAACCACTTTATAAATGAAAATAGTGGGAAACTTTGCAGTTTCATATAAATGAAAAAGAAAAGTGGTACCTTTTAACATTGAGTATAGTAGTTATATATATAAGCTGGACTGCTACTTTATTAACTTTGAACATTCAGTTGCATTTTGAAATTATTTAACCCATTAAACAAACTCTTACAAAAATAAAATCCATCTACATGCCACAAAGTTTATACTCTTCAACTGTCATTATATTTAACAAGAATATTTGAATTGTCACTGTAAGATTTCTCACCAGGCAATATTGTGAAAAATTAACAAAGACATAAAAGTGTGCAACTTTACACCATATATACAATGGACCATCAAAAATAAATGTAAGTAAAAGAATATTCCAATGGATGGGACACTTCATGAGAAACCCACGTATAATCACTACATACATAAATTTTCATCTCAGAGTAAATGAGATAAGCATTTATAAGGTATGTCAAAATATTAAAATATATCAGATATCTTTAGATATACTTTTTAGTGTTGATTATTAAAATAAAAATTCTCATAATGAAAAGCTTGGGAAATAAAAACATTACATAAAGAAATTTATAATTAGGAAAAGCATAGAAGTCACTCTTTGTAATCCATTAATATAGAATAAACCACTGTAAAATACTGACATTAAATTTCAGGCCCATACTCACACACACATTTTAGCACATATATAAAGTATATATTTTGCAATCATACTGAACATTTAAGTTTGAAAACACATTTAACCTAACATTGCACGTATTTTTCAACTCCTTAAAAAATCAATTCTAACATCTGTATGGTAGTATGTCATACATGTGGAATATTTATGCATTAATATTAAATGTTTCTCTAGGCAGATAATAGGTTACATCTACTCTTTGTATTATAAGCAATGCAAGGATGAGTCTCTACAAGCATCAGTCCCTTATTTGCATTTCATGTTATTTCTGTAGATTGTTTCCTAAAGTGAATTGCATAGATAAAAGATGTAAACTCACCGGACCTTTTGGAATTCAAATCTCCAGACTGTTCTTGGAAGTTTGTATAGTTTACATTCCCAATACACATTTGACTTTGTCTTCACGGGCATTTATTACTGTGGTTTTTCCTTTGAAGATATTCTGAAATGAGAAAATATAATCTCTCACTTTTAAAATGTTAGTTAGTTGGTTAGTTAGTTAGTTGTCATTGAGGTTAAACCTCCCACACACCACCCCTTATTTTTATTAAGCACTTGTGATTTCACATTTCTCCATGGTCTGTTTATTTCTTTTCCTCATTCTTCCATCAGGGTGTGTTTTTAATACATTTTTAAAAGAGTGTGTTGATTTATTAAGATAATATACCCTATTAAAACATCAGGCTATAAAAAGGGAGACAAAAAAGCAATAAGACCCTGCCAGCTAGAAATCATCTGTGTAAGGCTGTGGCATCCATGCTTCCATAAATAAGTACACGTGTGGGCAGGGACACGTACTGATAATGAATGAGGATGCTGAGAGCCAGAGAATGAAATAATTTCATAATTATAAGATTATATTAAACATGCTTAAAATGTATTACATCCCATTTTAATTGAATGTAAGACAAGAAATACAAACTCAAGTGACACTGAAGGGATTCTGGAATTTCATATAAATGCTTCTTTACTACAGGAGATAGTCTTCCTTTAAAAATCTCTTTGAGACTGAAAGAAGGGATTCTGATAGCTATATTGAGTTTGAAGTCATTGTGGTTTTATTTAAACCACATGGTTATATTCCAAATACTGTAAGGTTGATTCCATGCTATATATATGAGATTTTTATTAGTCATATATGTGTTTCCTTCTACCTCCCTATTCCACTGGCCTATTTTTATTGGTTGCATTATTTTTTCCTTGTCATGTTTTATTGCATTTACATCCTGCTCAAATATATAATTTTTTTTATTTAGATGGGTTTAATTCTCAGCATCAGTCATTTTACCACATCTCCTCTTTGCATACTTCTTTATTTTGATTCCTTTGTGGATTGGATGAATTTCATTATGAGGTTGCTTGTTTAATTGTCAGGGAAATAATCTTATGTTTGAAGTGTCTTCTACTTGATACTGGAACACCAGATTACCCGCATGTAAGATTGTGGACATATCTCAGAGTTGGTTGAAATTAGGAACAAACTAGATTTTTAAAAATATTCTAGGTTGCATATCCCTGAGGATTTTTGGATTTGTGAGACTCTCTGTATTTTGACTTTGTATTCAAAGACTTAGTACAAAATTGGAGGTTGATAGCTTCCCCTAGAATTTTTGAGGCAAACCTCCCCTATCATCTGGCCTTGAATGTTGCTGTAGAAAATTCTAAGCATGACTTGATATTTTCTTCTATTTGATGACTTTTCCTCCCTAAATAGTTGTAGACATTTTTTTTCAGCCATTGAATTTACTTCCTTTTTCAGCATAAATTTTGGAGTTGATTATTGTCAGTTTTTCTGGGGATCTGGAGGGTTGATTCAAACTGCAGTTTCAGGTCTACCTACACTTCAGGTATTTTTTTCTGTTTTATCTTTAAATGTTTCTTTTTCATTTATTCTGTCATATTTGTAAGGAACATACAGCATTGACCTGCTGACTCTCTAATGTCTGCCTTCTCTATTATCCTGTATAATATACCTGTGATTTTCCAGTCTCCTTTCCTCCAGCCTGTCCATGTACATAATTGCTTTAGCTCCTGTATTGTTTTCTGTTACTTCTTATGTGCTTTTTGTGTCTATAATTTTTTTTCATTTCTTTCCTGATACTTGCCAGCTTACCTGTCATCTCATTCTGTTGTCTTATAATTCCATACTTAAGCCCTTGTATTTATTACAATTCGATTTTTTCTCTCTCCTTTCTCACTTAAAGAGGAATTGTTGGAAAGTTCTCAGATAGAATGGAGAACAATTTTTGGAAATCTTATGTTTCTTTGAAAATGTATTTTCTTATATAGATCCTTTGGAAAATGTCTGCTGTTTCTCTTCCCTTTTTACATTTTCACCACTATTTATACATAGGCCCATATTTCTTCTTCTTTCACTCTTTTAGTTTTCAGTGTGCTCATGAGGGACCATAAACTAAATATACCTCACCTTACTATTTTGAAATAGAAGTATTTTAGTGTTTTCTTTTCTTTGGTTGAATGTTATCTGGGTTTTATTTTCTCATTGTACTTCATTTTATATTTTATTGAATTGGAATCACCTTTATGTGAAAAGTAATTTTTAAGTTGTCAAACAACTCTTCAGGAACATTAAATATTTCATAAATTTTCCAAAAAGGTTGAGAAATTCAACATATAAAAGAAATACATTTCTATTACAGTCCTTCTGAAAATGATTTTAGAGTCCATTTCCCTTTAACCTTTGTTTCCTGTAGCATCTAGTAAAATTTATCTAAAATTTTTAACTAAAAAATCCTGTTGACATTTTATTATAAGTACTATAAACCAAAAAAGAAATGATTACTGATATACAAAGATCTTCACTGCATGAAAATAAAGTGTGATATATAACTATTTAAATTCAACAATGAAAATAAAATAGATCAGTGTGAATGAACTAACTCTTATGGAAGAACTGTACTAATGACATTGGAGTACTTTTTTTGATTAGATATTTTGTATCAATATTTATCATCAAAACAAAATACCAGAAAAGATAAGCTCTTTGCATTATTAGATCCCTTAACTACAATGTTAGAGCATCATTAAAAATAAAGATATTTAGCATAAATAGAATGTAACTATCATGTATATTTTATAATGAAAATAGTGCTGTTTTTAAAAAAAATTAGCTTTGATAAATTCCTTTTATTTGTTTAAGGGTTTTGTTGCAGTAGACATATCTTAGATTTTTTTTCCTAAAATCTGCTTTAATTTATATTTTCTGCCTCACTGAAGTTCTTTTTAGAAATCTGAAATTAATTTTCTTGAACTTATTTTCAACAAAATTTTCTTAAAACTTCAAAATATTCTCAGAATTTTAATTTGTAAATAAAATAATGCAAAAATCATGTCTACATTTAAATGCTTTTTTTATTTCTATAGATCTGGAGGGAAGACAACGATTATAACAGTTCTCCTTTAATTCAGCATTATTTTGGACATCCAAGAGCTAAGTTTCAGAAGAAAATGGTGATGTGTTCTACCCTGGGGATTTTGGTGCTCCACAATATAGTGAAAGAATCTGCCTCTGTGTTAATTATGGCTTTGACATTGTTCCAGATGTACATAATACATGACGTGTAAGCCAGACGCCCTGTGTGTTCGGGCCTCCACCTGGACATTGCTGCTTGAGAAAATCAGAACCCCTTCGGCTGCAGGTGGGACATGGCAGGCATCCAAGATCTATCTCAGGGTACTTTTGCTGCCCTCTGGGGAGATGTGCAAGATCGCTCTTAAAGAAACATTTATGATTTCACTAAAGACTGAATCACCAAGAGTCAATGGAGGCCTACTAACTGGCATTTAGAGATATAAATTTATTTTAACTGTAAATGAAGGTTTTTCTGTATCCTTCGTCCCTAACCATTTCCGAAAAGTTATACATCCTAACAAAACTTTCTTATTATGCTTTCCACTTTTAAAGCTCCCCAATGGTTTTTCAGCTTCAGAAGGATATAGATTTCTACTAAGGAATTTCTGAAAACATTTTAAGAAATGTACATATCCCTTCCAATCTTTCATTTTACATAACTTCAACTCAAACTTCACCCAATGGCTCAGTAAATTTTTCATGGTTACCCCATCCTTCAAGAGCTCCAGAATTCTGACATTTTGCAGTTTGTTCTCCACTATGTTGATTACAGCATCACACATGCCTTTAATCCAAATGCATTTTCCTAGCTTGTATATAAGGGAAAAATAAGCTCTTTGGCTTGAAGTTTAATATTTATGTTAATTATTTCTATAGCTATTTCCCAAATAACTATAACCACTTTATAAATAATTATGCATGAAATATTTGAAATTATCTTCATAAATATAGTTTTAATTTGGGCAGAATGAATATTTATCTGCCAGCCTCTATAAATTAATTCTCTGTTTAGAAAAAACTCAGGAACATATATTGCTTCAACTAATCTTCCCCGTGTCACTTTATAAAATTCTAGAGCTTAAAACATACAACTTTTTTTGGCTACTTAAGATTCTATAATTCTGGTGATTTTTTTCATTCTGACAAAAAATATGAGCAAACCAGTCTATAAGTCCTGCAATGAAATATATTCTTGAAAAACAAACCTATGCTGGAAAAGACTATTTTTTCATAAAAGGTAAATGCTAGAAAAATTTCCCATTTTCTCTTTATTAAAAAATCTATTTGTATTGGAATTAATAAAATCTAGAAAAATCTTACTGATACATTTTTGATATATTATTGTACTTATTCAATTGTATTAAGCAAACATTAAGAAAGCCAAAATTTTATGCTATTGATGCCTCTAATTATTCTATGCCTTAGTGAATGCATAATGAGCTTTTTCATTCTATAAAATTGATGCACGTCACCTTTCTTACTTTTAGCTTGTGAAGAACTTTTTGTTTCCTGTTATTAAAATTACAACTTCTGTTCACACACCACCATAAATGTATGTGCTTGGAAAAATTAACCAAAAAAAAGTTTTAAGCAAAAATAAGTGTAGATACAACTTTCAAAGAAAAGGGTTATTTTTATATCAGATATACTTTGGGAAATAAGCCTCTAGTTTACTATCACTGCTAAAATATAAACACTAGCACAGTTATGAAGTTATAGAATGAACTTCAGCTAGACTCTTATTAATAACTTAGTTGCTTAAAAAAATTTGCTTTTAAAATGTAGACTCTCAACTGTTAGGTTACAATTCATTATCCTTAATATCTTCCTGAAAAGACTGACTCCACTTTACTAGGGGCAATAAGTTTTTTTTATCATTTCTCTCTCATTATTCTTCTGAAAGAAACCTTAATCACAGGCACGTAAAGTCCAATGTCTAGAATTCTCTTTTTCCTTACCGTGCTGTACATTATATTCCTAGGATTTATTTACCTCATAAGTGAGTTTGTATGTTTTGACTACCTTCACCCATTTTTCCCATTTCATTATTTTTATTTATTCTGGGAATTGAATATACTGATTATACGAAAATTAACAGATAAGCCAAGCATAGGATATCAGAGAATTCGAAAATTATTGAATTATAGAATTACAATACAATTAACACCAAAACTCATACAATTCAAAAGTCATTTTGGAATTCTGAAGTCTTACAAAGACACCAGTATGAACACCACTTACAGCTCTATAATTATAGATGTTATAAAGCATTGGACTAAGTTTACACTGGCTGCCTGTGTATCTTATTTTGTACAATTTTTAAGATATATTTTTTAATATCTATACGTTGGGGTTTTTCATTTTGCAAAAGTTACAGTTCAGAAAAAAAAATCAGTTTTGTTGTATTTCAACTACCATGCATGAGTTCACCAAAAAAACTTCCTTTTTCTTGCATCTCTTCATAAATTGGCTATACCTTTTTAAGAGAAGGGGATTGTGTTTTTTTGTTTTGTTTTGTTTTTAAACAGCAGATGGGACAAAGCAGCATGCCCCTCCTGCTCTCCAGGGCTAGGAGCAAGAAAGTACTGTACTTACTTGGAGGCTGAGGTAACTTAAAGGGAGAGGTGCCTCCCAGGACCTGCTCCCTTACCTTATCCACTGGGATAATTAGAAGCACCTGAGAAAAGGAGATTGTTAACACGTTCTCTAGTGAAGGGTTTATATAGTGAAAGTGCCTTTATTTAAAAGAGCCCAATTTCCATGAACTGTGCCTATTATAGGGGCAAAAAATAACTTATAGTGACCTTTATCACAGCATGTAATAATTCATGCTGATATGCCTTAATTCGATATTTTTCTTCGTCTGTGGAAAAAACTATCCTTGTATATCGAAGTTCAATTTATACATTTCAAAAGCATGATTGTTACAACTTGCTTCACTGTATTCCCATATAGTTAAAGGTTCCCCTTTGGAAATTTGTGACCAAAGTGTGATAATGTTGCTTCATTTGAACCTTATTTGCATAAACTATTTTAGAGAACTGAGTTTTGTGAAAACGGCGATTCTCTATAAACTTGAAAATAGCCTAGGTAAGTTCTATGGCTATTTCTATGTTTATGCTTCTGAGTTCCTTTCCTAAAATTTCTTTTCCACGGTAAGCGTAAAGTCATCTCTCTTTGAATCTGTTACTCACCTTTCCAAGTCAGGCCCCGGCAAGCGTTCCCAGCGTCCTTTGAGCCAACAGGATGGGCCCGAATTCGGCTCAGAAGCAAAGGAAAGCTTTATTCTTTGCTCAGAGAATGGAGAGCTGCCAGCTCTCGCTCTAGAGCACACGCTCCCCGGCAGGCCGTGAGCGCAGCTGCTTTACCGCCATCAAGTCAGCGGGGAAGGAGGAAGCGTTCTGGCGGGCGGGCGCAGGCGCATTTGCTCACAGCCCCAGATCCCGTGCCGGGGGCAGCGTCTCTGCACACGGCCCCTCCGCCGCCATCTTGGATCTAGTGCTGCGCGCGCAACTTCCGCCCACGGCCCGCCGCGCTGAGGTGTTGGCACAGCTGTTTTGCATCAGGAACTCTGGCCTGAAGGTCCAGGTGTGAGACTTCTGCACGCTGCCCCCTGTGAGCAACGAAACTAGACTGAGCACAAAGGAAAAAAAAGGTTAGACTCTTATTTTATTACCCAGATTCTATTTTTATTTCCCGAGAATTGTTAATGGGCTTTGCCGGGGACAAATCCTTAATTATTAGAGTCTCAAGGTGTTTTAAATTTTACAAATACTACATCTCCAAGGGAAGTTTTAGTGTATGTTTCAAAGTGTTTGAGTTTCTTTCAGCACTCACGTCAGCTCTAAAGAGTTCAAATAAGGATATTTTAAATGATCAATGATACTGAATATATCAGGACTTAAATAATGTACAACATTAGCTTTTGCTAGAAGGATTCCACGTGTATATACTTGTTTCTTTGTAAATATAGCTGATTTTTAAACCCTGTACTTCGCTGACTTATGTGTGTACATGAGGTTTCTTGACCATCTGTTTTGTGCTTTACACTCTGCTATATTCTGGTATAAATGACAATATCTGTAAGAACCTGACCTTGAGAATTTCACCCAATCTGCTAAGGAATTCAGAAAGAAATATATAAATGCAATGGAATGGGCAAAAAAAAAAAAAGAATATCTGACTCATCACAGTGGACCTTACGTGGCTTCAATGAAAAAGTATCCTTTGATTTAGATTTTCAAGACTGAGCTGGAGTTTGACATGTAAAGAAGATGCTACAGAAAGTTCTAGTAGAGAAAAAGCAAGTGTAAACAGGCAGAAATATGAAGACCTTGGCCCATTATATGAACAGCAAGAGATATGGGTTGTCTGGCTTGCAAGAACATAGTTGGTCAAACATTGTGGTAGGAAGAGTCATATAGTTTTATGTCAGATGTCACACTAAAGAGTTTGCACTAGATTGTGTAGGAAATGTGGTCAAACTGAACAGATTTGTTGTCAAGAAGAGAAATTACCAGGTTTTTGTTCTGGGAAACTCAGTCTGGATATGAGAGCAAGATAGTTCAGAAGGAGTAAAAGAAACTAAAAGTGAGTTACACAGATAATTCCAGGAATCTAGGTGGAAGAGAGGATGGCTTGGAATAGTAGTTACTAATGAGATTAGAAGGCTTCTCATAGATGTGGGGAAATATCTCGGAAATAGTAGCTATTCATAAGAAGGTTTCTTGTTCTTATGTTATTAAATAAACTGGAAGTTAAATTTAATTCTTGATCCAGCTAACCCAGAGACACATGTTTTGGCAAATATTTTATGAGTATTAAAATACTTTTCCAAGTTTCTTCTATAAGTATCAGTAATATTATACAGGGGTGAATAAAGGATAAAGAGAAAGGTAGAGACTCTCATCTAGTGGAACGACTTTCTACTGCAACTTTGTCTCATATTTTTATATTAGTATTAGCTCTTGCTGATTTAAGATCTTCAGTATTAATCCATATTAGACATCTTTTCATGCCATGCCAAACTGCAAACATCTGAAATTATGTTTGATCTAAAGTTTTTTTTCACAAAGGGCACTGAATCACATACTGGTCCAAAAGATACATTAAACATTTAGCCTGGAAGTTTAGAAACAATAGTTATTCATTCAAGGTGACTTGTCATAAGTCACCTGTGATTCAGTCACCTGTCCTAAGTGTCCTCAAATGAAAGAAGGTAAAATTTGCCCCGATCGTCTACCTTCTGATAGTACTATTATGAAACAAGAGAAGCACCAAAATGAATTGTCCATCAGCTGTAGACGGGCTCAAGGTGGTGGGAAGCTGAGTGAAGCTGAAATTTTCTTTGTTGAGCAGCTTATAGATGATGGCACCGTGACCTCCCATTGAGATTAAATGGAAGATAATTCTTCTGGGGGGCAAGCCAGTCCATTGTAGAGGTTTATTTTGAGACTCTGAGAAGCATAAAAGACATATATTTAAGTTCTTTTGTAGGTAATTGTGTAGACAGTTGGACAGATCTTATATTTTTAAGATAGTTTTATATTTGTGTCTATGACTAGTCTACACAGATGCAATTGACACTGTTGTAAGTGTCCAAGAGGGACATGCAGAAACAAGGAACAAGAATATTGAGGGTGAAACCACACACAAAAAAAGACACATTTGAAAAGTAGTCTTATGTAAAGTCAGATGTGGGAGCAGAAGAAAAAAGGAAATGCCTTAAAATGAAGAAAAGAAACAATTTTAGTAAATGCCTGTTGACCTGAGTAATACTGAAAATCAAAGATTCAACATTACTCTTCTGAAGCAAATGTTGATGCTTCTGTGGATAAAAAGTAGGCTTCTATATTCTTTGATCTCATAATTAGCACACATTCATTTAATGAGATTTATATGCAAAATTCTTGAATGGTAATAAATTGAAGGCTATACGCATATATAATACTCTTAATTAATGAAATAACATTTTAACCAACCGATAGCTAACAGCCTGTTTAGGATGAAAAGGTGTGTGACTAAAAATGAGTTTGTTAACTTCATCAGTAATCAAATCTGAAAGATTGTCATGGTAATAATTTTTTGTAAATCAAAAAATAAATGGAATAAGCAGGATATTACTGGAACCAAGATGAGGATCTCTGTGGCATTTGATTAACTGCCAGGAAATGACTGATTTTCCAGGAATCAAAATGAAAAAGGCAATCAGGTGGGTTTATAATATATAACACCACAGGTTCTGTGATATGTGTTATTCATAATTTAACCTTCTTGTGGTTAATTAGCATTGTGAATACTCAGCATATATTAATGGTTTACAAGTAAGAATTTACAAACATGCTACAGGTTCAGAGGATCTCAAAACAGCTCAAGGGACTCACATAGAACTTGGTGGTCTTTTAAAATAGCACACCTGTTACAATTAGATGCTGTCAAAAGCAATGATTAAAAAAGAAAGTCTTCAAATCTGTTACGTTTGGGTTTGGAGGACATCACCATTAGAGGAAGTTAGGAAAAGAGATCTTGAACGCCTCTAAGTCTTTCTTCCAGACAGAAAGAAAGAGAAATAAATAAATGCATGCTTGAAACAAATAAAAATACTGAACAAAGCAACTCCCAACCCTACAGAAAGTGGAAGCCCCTTCGGAGAATGACTAGCAACCATGAGCAGACATGAGAGGGCCACTTCATGCAATTGTCTTTTTATAAGGGTCTGATATCCCAAAATTCATGATTTGGAACCTAATCAGCGTCCGTTTACAACATTCACTACTATGGACTTAAACATTAAAAGTCCAAGTTCCAGTACTTTGAGATATCTTCCACATGCATACCTTGAATGTGGACATATAATTTAGCTATTTCTTAAAAGATAGTTTTCCCCTTGTTTTTTAATTAACTAGACAAAATAGAATTTTCTAGTATTTTAATGCCATTAATTTCTATTTAAAAAATCAATGGAACTATGATGATTTAAAAATCTACATTTTTATTTCACTTTATTTTATTGGTTGCAATGCAAAAGATAGGGGAGACACAGTTTAAATGTGGTTCAGCTTGTTGTCCTCAGAAGTGGAATAGTAATCATCAGACTTACTGCCTGAGCAAAATGATTTCCAGAGTTACTGGCAGATCGTTCATTTGTAACTCATCATAATTTTCGAGCTTTCTTGTTAGAAACAACTAATTCTGAAAAAGCCCCCCTACACATCGTTTTTTTCTCTCTCCATCTCACTGGCTGGATTGCCGGGAGGCCACTATGGGTTCGGCTCAGTCTTTGGGACATTAATATTGAGGTTTTCTCATGTTGGCACGTGAATAAGCAGAATGTGCCCTCTGACCCACAACTCAAGAGTCTGCTTTGGCACCATCACAACTGGTTCTCAGAGTTTTTAGGGTGACGGAAGCTGTACCAGCCAGAGCACCAGCATAAAAGCTTGATAGGCTGTCCTTTACACTCTGGAGCCAGCTAGCCAGCCCTTTTCTGTCTGAGATAGAACTTCTGTAAAAAGAGGCTGTTCCCACATGAGGTCTTCAAAACTTAGAATGGAACCAAAACATCATTTGATGCACAAAACTGCCTAGATCAACATCTTTATTGGTATTTTTCATGTTGCTTAGAAGATAAATGTAATGAATAGCATTTGTTTCTTTCTAATATGTGTGTGTGTGAGTGTATTTGTGTTTATGTGTATGTGCGTGTTTATATGTGTGTGTACATGTATATGTGTATATGTGTATACATGTGTGTATATGTTGGTACATGTATATATGATTCTATATTCACTCATAAACACACACACACACACACACACACACACATTCCAGACAAACCCTAACCAACTGTTTTTTTATTATCCCATGTTTTGTAATTTATTTATGGCAAATAGTTTATCCATCTGGCCATCAGAAGAACTTTCATAAACTTGAGCATTTGACTGTACCATTACACACATTGCATTTGTGTTCAAAAACTGCCCCCCAAACCCTCTTTTCTTAATATTTCGCATTGTATTTTTTAAAAAGAGATTCTATAATTATCTTCTTCTTGCCCAAAAGACCCATTACTAAAGTTTCCAGGTGAGTGTAGATTTTTGAAGCAATTTTTAAATTCTAAATACACAGTATCTTTTAACTTCAATGTAGAATTTTGGTTTAACTTTCAATATAAAACAGCTATGATCAACTCTTTGAAAATAACATATAATCCTGAGTCACCCTTCATCCCTTCTGTGGCTTGATTCAGTGAGCTGTGACCACAAACTCCCAAGGCATGGGGAAGTGTTGGAGAGAGTTCAACAAATAGTAATGGAATCAGAGCTTTAGAGCTGGAAGGTACATGTGGGAGCAATGCAATCCCCTAACTGCACAGAGAAGAATAGATGAAAGATTGGAAAAAGATAATGTTTTTAAAGAAAGAATTATTTATTGTGTTGAAAAAGAAGGTGAAAAGAGTACCTTGCCATGACAAATATATAAATAAAAATAGAATATAGATATGCCTGTGCCACACACCACACACGCAGTGCACACCACACACGTGCGCACACACAATCACACAAAAGGGCAACATATACCCCTTCCTGTCCAATCAAAACAAATAGTGGAAGTATACTGTGCTGTCAGCTGAGACATATGCAAATAGGTAAGTAAATACCCAGTGATAGGGGCTATTGTTCAGTCTATCTAAAGAAATTTTTAGTGATGAAATCTTTCTACTTCAGTGGCAAAAAAAAATTAGTTAATATTTGTATAGCAGTTTTTGGATTTCAAAGCACTTTTTATGTCTATGTCTCTCATTAAACTGACACAATGATCCTGTGAGATAGGTAGTAATACAGACATTTGCCATATGTGGAAAATAAAGATCAGGGAAAATATAGTTTAACAAAAATCCCAGTTAGTAAAAACCCTTACTGATAGAAAGGCAAGTGTAATACCCTAAGAGATGTGCATAACAATAACCTCCTTTAAGAGAAGTTGGGTTTTAGAAGGATTTTCTTACAAATTAATCATTAAAAGTTTAGGTTTTCAAACAGTAAACTTCAGTTGTTTAGGGAATACACTCAAGCATACACAGATAATCCACAGTAAATTAGTGCTGTCTGATGGAGGGAACATGGGTTTGGGCACAGGCAGGCTCATAATCAACTCCACGATTAACATTTTATTCTTGGGTCTCATTGCCTATATTTATTTACCATCACTGAACATCAGTTATGCCATTCATAAACAGTGGGAAATGCCTGTTTCAAAGGACTAGTGTGAGGCTCAGATGAGATTATGTGTGTAAAATGCCTTCTGCCAGCCCTTCCACAAATGCCATTCTGCTGTTTTGTGTATTTATAAACAAATCTGCCTTCCCAGACAGACAGGGCAAGGATCTGATTTAGAGTTAGTAATACAAACAGTTAGGTTTAGTATAATATTATAGTTGAAGGTTAGGAAATCTTTATTTTCTCTTCTTAATTAAGACGTGAAAATACTATATGTCCTTTATGAGTGACATATAAAACTTGCATGCCTCAAACAGTGACACATCAAAGTTATTCAAAAAACATTGTATTGAATATTGCCAAGTTTGCTACCGTACAGATACTGACTAGTGCCAAAAACTACAGTGTTGTGGCTTTCACCCAGAACTCACTCCCTCAAAGGTCAGCTACAAAATATTGCTTCTGGACTATTATTGTAGTAGGAACCATATGTGTTGGACAAGGATTTCTTTTATTTATTTATTTCTTTAACATCTTTATTGGAGTATAATTTCTTTACAGTGGTGTGTTAGTTTCTGCTGTATCACAAAGTGAATCAGCTATATGTATACATATATCCCCGTATCTCCTCCCTCTTGCGTCTCCCTCCCACCCTCCCTATCCCACCCCTCTAGGTGGTCACAAAGCACCGAGCTGATCTCCCTGTGCTATGCAGCTGCTTCCCACTAGCTAGCTATTTTACATTTGGTAGTGTGTGTGTCAATGCTACTCTCTCACTTCATCCCAGCTTACCCTTCCCCCTCCCCATGTCCTCAAGTCCATTCTCTGCGTCTGCGTCTCTATTCCTGTCCTGCCCCTAGGTTCTTCAGAACCATTTTTTTTTAGATTCCATATATATGTGTTAGCATACGGTATTTGTTTTCCTCTTTCTCACTTACTTCACTCTGTATGACAGACTCTAGGTCCATCTATCTCACTACAAATAATTTAACTTTATTCCCTTTTATGGCTGAGTAATGTTCCGTTCTATACATGTGCCACATCTTTATGCCATTCATCTGTCGATGGACACTTAGGTTGCTTCTATGTCCTGGCTATTGTAAACAGTGCTGCAGTTAACATTGTGGTACATGAGTCTTTTTGAATTATGGTTTTCACAGGGTATATGCCCAGTAGTGGGATTGCTGGGTCATATGGTAGTTCTGTTTTTAGTTTTTGTTTGTTTGTTTGTTTTGGTTTTTTATTTATTTATTTATTTATTTTTGGCTGTGTTGGGTCTTCATTTCTGTGCGAGGGCTTTCTCCAGTTGCGGCGAGCGGGGGCCACTCTCCATCGCAGTGCGCGGGCCTCTCACTGTCGTGGCCTCTCCCGTTGCGGAGCACAGGCTCCAGACGTGCAGGCTCAGTAGTTATGGCTCACGGGCCCAGTTGCTCCGTGGCATGTGGGATCTTCCCAGGCCAGGGCTCGAACCCGTGTCCCCTGCATTGGCAGGCAGATTCTCAACCACTGCGCCACCAGGGAAGCCCCTGTTTTTAGTTTTTTAAGGAACTCCATACTGTTCTCCACAGTGGCTGTATCAATTTACATTCTCACCAACAGTGCGAGAGGGTTCCCTTTTCTCCACACCCTCTCCAGCATTTATTGTTTGTAGACTTTTTCATGATGGCTATTCTGACCGGTATTAGGTGATACCTCATTGCAGTTTTGATTTGCATTTCTCTAATGATTAGTGATGTTGAGCATCCATTCATGTGTTTGTTGGCAATGTGTATATCTTCTTTGGAGAAATGTCTATTTAGGTCTTCTGCCCATTTTTAGATTGGGTTGTTTGTTTTTTTGATATTGAGCTGCATGAGCTGCTTGTATATTTTGGAGAGTAATCCTTTGTCCGTTGCTTCATTTGCAAATATTTTCACCCATTCTGAGGGTTGTCTTTTTGTCTTCTTTATGGTTTCCTTTGCTGTGCAGAAGTTTTTAAGTTTCATTAGGTCCCATTTGTTTATTTTTGTTTTTATTTCCATTTCTCTAGGAGGTGGGTCAAAAAGGATCTTGCTGTGCTTTATGTCATAGAGTGTTCTGCCTATGTTTTCCTCTAAGAGTTCGATAGTGTCTGGCCTTATATTTATGTCTTTAATCGATTTTGAGTTTATTTTTGTGTATGGTGTTAGGGAGTGTTCTAATTTCATTCTTTTACATGTAGCTGTCCAGTTTTCCCAGCACCACTTATTGAAGAAGCTGTCTTTTCTCCATTGTATATTCTTACCTCCTTTATCAAAAATAAGGTGACCATATGTGCGTGGGTTTATCTCTGGGCTTTCTGTCCTGTTCCATTGATCTATATTTCTGTTTTTGTGCCAGTACCATACTGTCTTGATTACTGTAGCTTTTTTTTTGTTAACATCTTTATTGGTGTATAATTGCTTTACAATGGTGTGTTAGTTTCTACTTTATAACAAAGTGAATCAGTTATACATATACATATATCCCCATCTCTCTTCCCTCTTGCGTCTCCCTCCCTCCCACCCTCCCTATCCCACCCCTCTAGGTGGTCACAGAGCACAGAGCTGATCTCCCTATGCTATGCGGTTGCTTCCCACTAGCTATCTATTTTACGTTTGGTAGTGTATATATGTCCATGCCACTCTCTCACTTTGTCACATCTTACCCTTCCCCCTCCCCATGCTCAAGTCCATTCTCTAGTAGGTCTGTGTCTTTATTCCTGTCTTGCCACTAGGTTCTTCATGACCTTTTTTTTTTTTTTTCCCCTTAGATTCCATATATATGTGTTAGCATACTGTATTTGTTTTTCTCTTTCTGACTTACTTCACTTTGTATGACAGACTCTAACTCCATCCACCTCACTACAACTGTAGCTTTGTAGTATAGTCTGAAGTTAGGGAGCCTGATTCCTCCAGCTCCATTTTTCTTACTCAAGATTGCTTTGGCTATTCGGGGTCTTTTGTGTTTCCATACAAATTGTGAAATTTTTTGTTCTAGTTCTGTGGAAAATACCATTGGTAGTTTGACAGGAATTGCATTGAATCTGTAGATTGCTTTGGGCAGTATAGGCATTTTCACTCTGTTGATTCTTCCAATCCAAGAACATGGTATATTTCTCCATCTGTTTGTATCATCTTTAATTTCTTTCATCAGTGTCTTATAGTTTTCTGCATACAGGTCTTTTGTCTCCTTCGGTAGGTTTATTCCTAGGCATTTTATTCTTTTTGTTCCAGTGGTAAATGGGAGTGTTTCCTTAAATTCTATTTCTGATTTTTCATCATTAGTGTATAGGAATGCAAGAGATTTCTGTGCATTAATTTTGTATTTTGCTACTTTACCAAATTCATTGATTAGCTCTAGTAGTTTTCTGGTAGCATCTTTAGGATTCTCTATGTATAGTGTCATGTCATCTGCAAACAGTGACAGCTTTACTTCTTCTTTTCCGATTTGGATTCCTTTTATTTCTTTCTCTTCTCTGATTGCTGTGGCTAAAACTTCCAAAACTATGTTGAATAATAGTGGTGAAAGTGGGCAACCTTGTCTTGTTCCTGATCTTAGTGGAAATGGTTTCAGTTTTTCACCATTGAGAACGATGTTGGCTGTGGGTTTGTCTTATATGGCCTTATGGTGAGGTAAGTTCCCTCTATGCCTACTTTCTGGAGGGTTTTAATCATAAATGGGTGTTGAATTTTGTCAAAAGCTTTTTCTGCATCTATTGAGATGATCATATGGTTTTTCTCCTTCAATTTGTTAATTGGTTTATCACATTGATTGATTTGCATATATTGAAGAATCCTTGCATTCCTGGGATAAACCCCATTTGATCATGGTGGATGATCCTTTTAATGTGCTGTTGGATTCTGTTTGCTAGTATTTTGTTGAGGATTTTTGCATCTATGTTCATCAGTGATATTGGCCTGTAGTTTTCTTTTTTTGTGGCATCTTTGTTTGATTTTGGTATCAGGGTGATGGTGGCCTCGTAGAATGAGTTTGGGAGTGTTCCTCCCTCTGCTATATTTTGGAAGCGTTTGAGAAGGATAGGTGTTAGCTCTTCTCTAAATGTTTGGTGGAATTCACCTGTGAAGCCACCTGGTCCTGGGCTTTTGTTTGTTGGAAGATGTTTAATCACAGTTTCAATTTCAGTGCTTGTGATTGGTCTGTTTTTATTTTCTATTTCTTCCTGGTTCAGTCTCAGAAGGTTGTGCTTTTCTAAGAATTTGTCCATTTCTTCCAGGTTGTCCATTTTATTGGCATATAGCTGCTTGTAGTAGTCTCTCATGATCCTTTGTACTTCTGCAGTGTCAGTTGTTACTTCTCCTTTTTCATTTCTAATTCTATTGATTTGAGTATTTTCACTCTTTCTCTCGATGAGTCTGACTAATGGTTTATCAATTGTGTTTATCTTCTCAAAGAACCAGCTTTTAGTTTTATTGGTCTTTGCTATCATTTCTTTCATTTCATTTTCACTTATTTCTGATCTGATATTTATGATTTCTTTCCTTCTGCTAGCTTTGGGGTTTTTTTGTTCTTCTTTCTCTAATTGTTTTAGGTGTAAGGTTAGGTTGTTTATTTGAGATTTTTCTTGTTTCTTGAGGTAGGATTGTATTGCTATATACTTCCCTCTTAGAACTGCTTTTGCTGCATCCCGTAGGTTTTGGGTTGTCATGTTCTCATTGTCATTTCTTTCTAGGTAATTCTTGATTTCCTCTTTGATTTCTTCAGTGTTCTCTTGGTTATTTAGTAGTGTATTGCTGAGCCTCCATGTGTTTGTATTTTTTACAATTTTTTTCCTGTAATTGATACATAGTCCTATAGCATTGTGGTCGGAAAAGATACTTGATACGATTTCAATTTTCTTAAATTTACCAAAGCTTGATTTGTGACCCAAGATATGGTCTGTCCTAGAGAATGTTCCATGAGCACTTGAGAAGAAAGTGTATTATGCTGTTTTTGGATGGAATGTCCTATAAATATCAATTAAGTCCATCTTGTTTAATGTGTCATTTAAAGCTTGTGTTTCCTTATTTATTTTTATTTTGGATGACCTGTCCATTGGTGAAAGTGGGGTGTTATAGTCCCCTACTATGATTGTGTTACTGTCGATTTCCCCTTTTAAGGCTGTTAGCATTTGGCTTATGTATTGATGTGCTCCTAAGTTGGGTGCACAAATATTTACAATTGTTCTATCTTCTTCTTGGATTGGTCCCTTGATCATTATGTAGTGTCCTTCTTTGTCTCTTGTAATAGTCTTTATTTTAAAGTCTATTTTGTCTGATATGAAAATTGCTACTCCACCTTTCTTTTGATTTCCATTTGCGTGGAATATCTTTTTCCAAGCTAATTCTCTTAGCTTTTGCTTGTCTCTAAAGGTTTCAATTTCTCTGTCAAATCTGAACGAGATCCTTGGTGGGTAGAGTAATCTTGGTTGTAGGTTTTTCCCTTTCATCACTTTAAATATGTCCTGCCACTCCCTTCTGGCTTGCAGAGTTTCTGCTGAAAGATCAGCTGTTAACCTTATGGGGATTCCCTTCTGTGTTTTTTGTTGCTTTTCCCTTGATGCTTTTAATATTTTTTCTTTGTATTTAATTTTTGATAGTTTGATTAATATGTGTCTTGGCATGTTTCTCCTTGGATTTATCCTGTATGGGACTCTGCACTTCCTGGAATTGATTGACTATTTCCTTTCCCATATTAGGGAAGTTTTCTACTATAATCTCTTCAAATATTTTCTCAGACCCTTTCTTTTTCTGTTCTTCTTCTGAGACCCCTATAATTTGAATGTTGGTGTATTAATGTTGTCCCAGAGGTCTCTGAGACTTCTTTTCCTTCTTTTTTCTTTATTCTGTCTGTGGTAGTTATTTCCACTATTTTATCTTCCAGGTCACTTATCCATTCTTCTGCCTCAGTTACTCTGCTATTGATTCCTTCTAGAGAATTTTTAATTTCACTTATTGTGCTGTTCATCATCATTTCACTTATTGTGCTGTTCATCACCATCATTATTGTGCTCTTTAGTTCTTCTAGGTCCTTGTTAAATGTTTCTTGTATTTTCTCCATTCTGTTTCCACGATTTTGGATCATCTTTACTATCATTACTCTGAATCATTTTTCAGGTTGACTGCCTATGTCCTCTTCATTTTTTTGGTCTGGTGGGTTTTTACCTTGCTCCTTCATCTGCTGTGTATTTCTGTGTCTTCTCATTTTGCTGAACTTACTGTGTTTGGGGTCTCCTTTTCACAGGCTGCAGGTTTGTAGTTCTTGTTGTTTTTGGTGTCTGCCCCCAGTGGGTAAGGTTGGTTCAGTGGGTTGTGTAGGCTTCCTGGTGGAGGGGAGTGGTGCCTGTATTCTGGTGGATGAGGCTGGATCTTGTCTTTCTGGTGGGCAGGACCACGTCTGGTGGTGTGTTTGGGGGTGTTTGTGAACTTATTATGATTTTAGGCAGCCTCTCTGCTAATGGATGGGGTTGTGTTCCTGTCTTGCTAGTTGTTTGGCATGGGGTATCCAGCACTGTAGCTTGCTGGTTGTTGAGTGGAGCTGGGTCTTAGCTTTGAGATGGAGATCTCAGGGAGAACTCTCACCAATTGATATTACGAGGGGGCGGGAGGTCTCTGGTGGACAGATGTCCTGAACTCGGCTCTCCCACCTCAGAGGCTCAGGCCTGACACCCGGCCAGAGCACCAAGACCCTGTCAGCCACACGGCTGCCTTTCCATCCTGGAGTATGTCTTCCAGAGAAATGGGCACACAAAAGTGACAAAGCCTGTAACTCCTCCCAAGGCAGATGATGTCACCGGATATCGGGGTGTTCTTTGCCCGGGTCTGCGCATCACTGCCTGAGCTCCTGCCCCTGCCTTCTTCACTCCCCTAGGGTTTCTTTTAAATCATACATAAATAAGTGAGTAATGATCCTCCCACATCCAAAAAAACCTACAGAAAACATTCCAGCTCTACAGTTCCTGTGCTACTATTATTGTATAGGCAATCATGTTCTATAAATAACAGATTAACAGGAATTTGATTAGGATATGTATGCACCTTAAATATAGCCTAGATTTAGATTATTTACATTTTATTTTTATTATTTTAAAACTATACGTTGTCAAGTCCTTATGGTCATGCCATAGACGAGAGCAGGAATTAATATTTATTGAGCATCTACTATGAATTAAATATTATGTATTTATTAGCATTGAATGCTCACTTTATCATGTTTCAGTGTTCTAAATCTTAAATAGACTTAATAATTGAACAGCTACAGCATGAGGCATGCTTACTTAATGTTTATGTAACAACCCTTGATGGGTGTTCTCAGTAGAGTAGCTATTCTCCTCCAGTCTGTCATTCAGGAAGAGCTTCCATCTTGTGGCTGCTCCATCACCTACTGCCTCATCCTTATTTGAATCCAGTTAGAAGAAGAGAGTATCTCGTTTTGAAGCTTTTTATGGCCAGACCTGCAAGTGGCACATGTCACTTCCACTCACATTCTTCTGGAAAGAACCTAGTCACATGACCATACTTAGTGCAAAGGATGCTGAGAAATGCTTTCTACCTGTGTGTTCAGAGAGGTACTTTGGGCTCTTAGTCATATGACCATACCTAGTGCAAAGGATGCTGGGAAATGCTTTCTACCTGTGTGTTCAAAGAAGGAATAACTCAGGCTCTGAGTGTTAAATAATTGTGGTAATGACCAGATTTTAGACACAGGTATATCTGACTCCAAAAGTTCACATAGTTTCTGCTTCTTGGGTTTGAAAAGATTTCTGTTTTTACTATTCTCCAGCTCAGAAGTCTTTGTATTTCTTTTCTCCTTCTTTTCTATTTTGAGTTACTGAAGAAGGCAGAATGAATAACTCTCCTGAATTCAGTATCTGTAGCCATAAAAGTTTCTACTATAAGGCTCTATTTCAGATCTGGTCTTCTAAGTGTGCATGAGTGGGATAGGAACATATATACCAGCTTCTATGTCAAACGTTAACATGAGGGTTGCCCAAGACCTGAAATGCTTTGGAGCAACTTTCTTGCCTCAGAAAAATTCCAACATGCCCTAAGAGCAGAAATGCAAATATTCTATATAAAAATAAAAATAAAAATAATCCAGTAGTTAATTGGACGTGTGAATTGTGGAAACCATACAAATGCACTTCTCAGCTTTACTTCAAGAGAGATCTGTGTGGGTGTGTAGCTCACTGGTACCAGCAGCCACCCCTCTCTATTGACCACCACGTGAAATACCAATGCTGCAGTGGTGCTCAGGCGTCTCCAGTCAGAGGTGAGCACAGATAGGGCAATAGTGAAGGTTCACAGAACTCCTCTAATGGGAAACTTTGGCTCAGGAACTCCCCATAATGATGGCCAAACTCTCTTAGAACTGCTCCAGCATCTGAGAATCTTCCCACCAAATCTCCCTTTCTTCCCTTTCTTGTTTCACAACTGCCAAGCCTGCATTACAGGGTGAAACCTCTGCAGCCTCCTCCTGCTCTGCACCCTTTATTCTTCTCATGTGTTTCCCCCACTAAGTCTTGTGCTTGTTTAATTCTTTTTGAGCATATACTTCTCAGAGGACTCAAATTGGCACAAGTATAAATTGAACTACAAATATACTGAAAAAGCACTTATATGTACATTATATATACTCATATACAGTTATGTAGGTATGCAAATACACCCACATACACACACAAATGAAGACATGGTAGATAGATAGATAAACTCAAAAGTCAGCAAAATACTTGAATCAGGAAACTTTGAAATAATCCCACTAAAGTCTGGACCAAAACAACTGCCATCATTTAACACTGTAAATGAGGAACAAGGCAAAAATAAAATGAAAAGAATTACAGTTATAAAATTCCAAAGGAAAGAAGTAAAACAATCAATCTTAGTTGATATGATGTAGGCCTGAGAAATTGAAAAAATAATAAAATATTACTTCAGACAAAAGGAAAATTCAAAAGATGACATAAAACAAAATTTATATGAAGAAATCAGTTGCTTGTATACATACAAACAAAAACTAGTTAGAAGATATAACTGAAGGGAAAGCCCTATACAAAAGACAATAGAATGATAAAACACCTATAAATTTAATAAGACCCCTGCAAGATTTATACAAAAAACTTTAAAACAGCACCAAAAAACAAAGAACAAAAATGGAACCAAAGGAAAGACACACCATGTTCTTGGAGAGGAAGACTCAGTGTTGCAAGTGTTAATTTTCTGTAAGTTTATTTGCATGTTCGACAGGTACCTAATAAGATGCCAAAATTTTGCTTTTTAGAACTCAATCACTTGGTTATAAAGCTAATATGGAGAAATAAACATAGTGAAGATATATCTGAACAAAATAGCAATGAAAATTAACTGGTCCTACTAGATATTTAAATATAAGGCATCAATAACAATGATGTGGTATTAGTACATAAGTAGACCATCAATCAGAATTCAGAATCTACATCTCTTTTTAATCTTAATAAAGAAAGAAACTTAGTACAATGGAAAGATTGCTCCTAACTTATAAAATCATTAAGGGAAAAAAGACTATTCAACAAGTGGTCATAATAGATAGACATTTGGAAAAAATATAAAGTTGGATCCACCCACCACATTATACACCGTGATAAATTTCCGATGATCAAAGATTTATATGTGAAATTAGTAAGCCATGAACAGAAAAACATGACTGAATCCCTTTACAGTACTGAAGTAGGAAAAGTCTTTTAAACTATGACTTGAAACCCAAAAGCCATAAATGATGATTTTTATAAATTTAACTATATAAAAATCAAAACTTCCTTAATGTACAAACTTCATGCAAAACAAAGTCAAGGGGTGGTGGGAGGGAGCAGTGCTCAAACTTACCACAAGTATCAAACTTGGATATTTGGAGACTGACGCAAAACCCAGTCGAAAGAACATGAACAGAGAGTTCACAAAAAAGAAAATACAAATGATTCTTAAGCACATGAAAAGATGTTCAGCCTCCCATAGAATGTGTGATGTGCTTACTAAAGTTTTATTGAAATAAAAATTTTCTCCAGGCATTTAAGGAAATTTTTATATTTTGATAACTCACTCATAGTGATGAGGCTATAGGGACACAGGCACTTTCCTACATCGCTGGGGTAAGTTAGCACCATCCTTCCAGAGGGCAGTTTCACAATGTCATCACTATCAAGTTGGATCTAAAACCCAGCAACTACATTCTGGGAATTTACCTACACAAATGTGAAGTGCAGAGTTATTCACCGAAGCATCCTTTATATGAGCATAAGATTGGAAATAAATGCTCATCAATGGGAAACAACCCAAACTATTAACTCCTTATAATGGAATGTGACACATATTAAATTTCAAATGTGGAAATATTTCCAAGATACTTCAAGTAAAGAGCAAGATAGAGAGTAGTATGTGTGGTGTGTGTAGCACACACACAAAATGAAAGTATATTAAAAAAAGAATACACAGTGTACATGTTGGTGTGTGCATGTTGGTATGTGCAAAGTGAAATTCTGGAAGGAACCATAAGAAACTAATGCTTTCTTGTGATTGTAGATGTGTGGTGGGGAGACAGCTGTGCAGGTGGAGGGTGAGAATGAAAGAGAGACTTTTCCTTCTATACATTTTACTTTTGATTTTGCATTCAAATTCTTTGATTATCTATTCAATTTCTTTAATCATAAGAAGAGTATCAAAGCAAGCAAAGGTTAAAATATATATATTCATTTATTCCAGAAATGTTTATTCAACAACTACAGTGTGGTAAGAATTGCAGCAGTCAATGGAGAATAAAAGGATGACAATTCCAGTACTTAGGGAGCATACAGTCAAGTGAAAAAAGCTGACAAGCAATCATGACCTAGAATTAAACTTGAGTGATTGAGGAAAGGAAGCTGTACCAGTAGAAACAAAAGTCAAAAGGGAAAGCCACTTTAAGAAATAATATAGTTGATGGGAGATGCTCTGCAATTTGATGAAGTGAAGGATTTATGCAAATTGAAAATTCCACCAGGGAGTAGATGAAAGATTGGCATTTAGAAAAGGTTCCAAAACGATTTTGAGCATTCTCTGGAGGTGGAAAGTCTAAGAAAGTAAATAGAGAAGGGAACCCAGAAGGAATGCTGGACAATGTCCACGTTTATTGGGTTTCAGACATCTTTTCCTTTTATCAAGTTTCCATGTAAGATTTTGTTTTTTAAAAGTAGTCTCAATAAAGGTAAGATTGAAGTCTTTCTCAAATGTAGCTTCAAAAGGGCTTAAAACACTGTAACAGCCTCTGGCAAAACTTCTAGGTTTTTATGATAATAATAATTAGAAAGCTCCACAGTCAGATATGTACAGCCCACGACATGATATTCCTGAAGTTGTGTATCTGACATCTGGGGAGATGTCTAGTGCCATTGTATGATTTATGATGCAGGAAATTTGAAGATTCCTTGGATACAATATAACTCAGGTAAAAAAGACACTTTGATTCAAATCCATTTTCTTTTATTTCTGATCATTCAGAGAAATCATTTCATGTTGCATATTAATTCTTCCAAGAGCCAGCTGGTAGAACACGAGGCTAATGAGGCCAAAGTTTCTGGTTCAATCTCTGTACTGCCGACAGGCCTCACACAGGGAAAGCTTTTTTGTATGCACTTCTATTCAAGTCCAGCTGTCTTCCCAGTTTGGCGTTGGGCACAAAGGGACCCAGGTGAGAGAAGGTGAATTCCTGATGAAGAATCATCATCCACGAAAAGTAGCAGAAGTTTCTAACCTCATTAATCTTAAATCTCACAACATGGCAGACTGTGGGCTCCACTCACCTACATTTGTCCTTGAGATTTTTTTTTTACATGTAAGACAAGATTATTCAAATAAGTGTATCACAAATGATTCACTCAACCAGGATAAAGAGAAAATCCAAGGAGATGTCTGTAAGTGCAATTGAATTCTTCCCATGTCTCCTAGGCTTTGTTATTGTCAACCAGACCATTTGTATTGCTCCTGTTTTAAATCGGAACATAACTTTGCTGTGCAGGAAAAGAAACCTACAAACAAAAAATGCATTTTCAGACTCCATCACAAGTTCTGCCAAGCATAGAGTTTATAAGTGTAACAATGGCAGCTGTTCCAACTAGTAAGAACAGCTGGGAAAAACAGCACTAGAGTCATTATCTCTCAGATTATGATCCGTTGGAACAATGCCCAAAATATCAACACTGACACTGATGACAGCATTTAGCCTCTGATAACCCCTTTTAAGTTGGTGTTTCATTTTGCCAAAAGAAATGAACTATATCACATATTCATAAACAAACAAAATATCTCAGAATTATTTCAACAATTGAGGCATAAACCTGCTTTCTTTCAGATATTTTGAGCTGCTTGTATTCAATATCAGAATAAATATTAGTCACTCCATTCTCCTGAAAAATTAAAATAGAAAACAGATACACATTTTAAGTGAGAAGTATTCAATAATAGAATTGATATCTTATTCAAGTTATCCATGAAATATAGTCCAGTTGTGGTAGTTAGATACTTTCACAGTGAAAAATAGGTACCTGCAACGTCCAGATGACTGAGAATGGAGAAACATCTTGTCAACCTTACACTCTGTGGACATGAATTAGGATTAGAAATTCACAAAGTGAGTTAGATTTAAGGGAAATCTTAAGGAAAACTTAGAACAGAGAACAATAAATTGGATCAAGGAAAGATGTAACTCAGAGTCAAGAAGAAAAGAGTCATAATCTCAATTAGAGTAAAAGCTGGAGCATATCATATTGGCATCTTGATCTCGGCTGCCGAAATTTAATGAATAAAAGTTTACTTTTTTCTTGCTCTTATGAACATCGTAGAACAAAAAAATAATCAACCCAGACATCAGGTATCTACAGAGATTATTTTAATGCCTGGACAACTGGTATAAAAGACTAGATTCTCTAAGACTCTGATATTGAGAGAAATAAAGTCTGTCTGGAAAACAGGAGAAAAACAGGTGCCATCTGTAATCCTTATGTACCCCTCTGTGCCCTTAGAATTTTATGTTGAACAAAAAACACTTTCAATCAAATCCCTAGATAACTGATGAGGTTACAACAACATAGATGACATCATGACAATAAAAAAACAAACATGAGTTTTAGAATCAGGCAGAACCCAGATTTAGCCAGTAAATCATAATTACTAAAGTTTATCAAGTGTTTCCTATGTGCTCAGGAATCTTCTGCGGGCTGTACATGGATTATTTTCTCATCAACTCCCAACCACCCCATAATTTTGTATTATTATTTATTCCCATTTTATAGATGAGGGACATCAGCCACAGAGAAATTGAATAATTTGGCCAAGGTCAGAGAGACAGTAAATGGCAGAGCTAATCTGTAAAATATTTCATTTCCCCAAAGAATCACTATCTGAGTGACTCTAAGAAAGTCACTATCCTTCTTGTCATCTCACTTTGCTTTTTTATACAGTACGACTAAGACTTACTTACAAGTGTTAGCATGTGCTAGCATCAAAACCATGGATTGCTGCATAGTAGTGGTTCAAGGCTAGTTGACATCATTATGACCACCATTCAAGATTTTCTGTGGAGGACTTAAGAAAGAAGAAAGGACCAGTACCCTTCCCAGATATCTAAAATGTGGAAACTTACTCGATTAGCTCTTCATTGGTAGGTGAGGGACTCTTGTAAAGTAACATGTTTACCGTAGTTTTGAAGAATAGCTACTTGCTTTGAGCTTCCAGATGTAAGCCTCATGCTGTGACTTTTTCCTCCCTACACATTAATAAAATAAACTGAGAAGTTCCGCACATCAGAGGTGCTAATGAGAGGAGACAAAAGTCAGGGATGGGGAAGAGGTTGGATGGCTACCGTTTTTTAATACTGCTGTCTGCATAGATCCGAGAGCCCTAACTTTCCTCACTAAATTTTACAAAGATTTCTTCCTGACTAATGGGCCCCTGACCTCCCTTTTCTTAGAGCATTTACTTTAGAGAACTTGCCATTGTAAATTCTTTCTCTGCTCTTGGAGATGTAAATGTTCTCCCAGCCTCTTGCCAATTCTATAGCCCAGGAATGTCTTTCTCAAGGACCTGGAATCCATCCCTTTGAAATGTAATTAGGAAAGATCACACCTCTCTCTCCAAGTCTCCGCGGGAGGGTAGAGGCACCAATTAGGAAACACAGATGCCTAATCACATTGATGAAACTCCTCCCTTCTGGCCTCAGCACATTCACACTGGCTCATGCCAGCACTTAAAAACTCTCCCATTTAGTACTTCAGTAGAGTTGAGTTCAGTCTCTCTCCTATTGCAGTAATGTTGACCTCTACTGCAGTAGTTTTGAATAAAGTCTTCCTTTCCTGATGCAATTTTCATCGACAGTGGTGGGCTTAACAATCACAGAGGTGGGCAGACACTAGACAGGAAAAGGGAAGAAGAGTGTGTAAGTGGATTTTTCTGATGAGAAACAAGAACCAAGGATGGTGCCAACACACCTCCCTGTGAGTTCTTTATGTAAAAGCATCAATACCTCCATTACATCGTGATTGGGTCATGAAAGGAGGCATTCCTAAGTATGCAGAAATCTTGGGAAGGACTGAAAAGGAAAGGGAGAAAGTATGAAAAATAAATGACAGCTTTGAAAAAGAACAATTATAAAATGTATACTCAAAAAGCATAATAATAGACTTTTATGCAAATTAAAATGCATTTAAATGCAAATTCAAGGCATATTTTTATGCAAATTCAAGTGTGGTACTCTTGCCTATTTCACATATTTGGCTGTGACCTTCTAAAGACCTTAGCAACAATTCCTATCTAATGTCTTAGAGCAGTTAGGTACAGGAGAGGTCTATTGCAAGCTAATCTCCAAGTGACTGGGTGAAGTTTCAGGAGAAAGAAAGGTAACTTCCTAATGATCTGAAATACTCAGCAGAGGGCAGATAAGAGAACTTTCCAAGGGCAGCTCCCAGGTTTGAGGGGTTAATATGGATTTCAGAACTCTTGGTAACCATTAAAACCCAGTGTCTACCCAGAAGCATTAATGAGCCCTGGGGTGCAGACCTGACCTTCCTTGGAGCTGGAGAATCTTTGGAAGCCCCTACTTCACCTTGGAAGAATGGGCAATTGTCAAGTCTGTTCCTTCAGACATAAGAGCTTCAGGTTAGGACTCAGATAAATTTATGTTAAAAGTTTAGTTGGGGACGAAGAGAGAGAGTGGCATGGACATATATACACTACCAAATTTAAAATAGATAGCTAGTGGGAAACAGCTGCATAGCACACGGAGATCAGCTCGGTGCTTTGTGACCACTTAGAGGGATGGGATAGGGAGGGTGGGAGAGAGATGTAAGAGGAAGGGGATATGGGGATATATGTATGCGTATAGCTGATTCACTTTGTTATACAGCAGAAATTAACACAACATTGTAAAGCAATTATACTCCAATAAAGATGTTTTTAAAAAAAAGTTTAGCTGTGAGATCTTGGGTGAATAAAAGATTTAATTTCTCTGAGCCTCAGGTCCTCAACTATGACAGAAATAAAAATCTTTAATAAAAAGGGTATGGCAATGCTTCATATTATATCTAGCACAGAGAAGTCACTAAATATAGGCAGTCACTATTGTCACTGTTATCATTATCATTTATTGTGATTTTCCCACTTTTTATTCTCAACTACCAGTCTTAAAAGCCATTCCCCACTTGGCTGTAGGTTCCTGAATGTGTGTTTGTGTGTGTGTGTGTATTCTTCAGGTACCTAAAGTGTAGTTATACATGTCAGGTATTAATTTCAAGTAGCTAAGTCCTGGATAAACTAATGTCCACTGCACAACATTTACTAAAATGAAGTATACACAATATTTGATCAATAATTATTTTGGACTCACTTTTCAAGTCTTGGGTTGTATTAGTTTGCTAGGGCACTATGACAGAGTACCACAGACTAGGTGGCTCAAACCACAGAATTTATTTTCTTACAGTTCTGGAGCCTGGAAGTTCAAGATCAAGTAGTTGGCAGGGTTGGTTTCTCCTGAAGCTTCTCTCCTCGGCTTGTACCTGGCTGTCTTCTCCCTGTGTCTTCACATATTCCTGTGTGTCAGTGTCCATTCCTCTTTCAATAAGTCACATTAGATTGGGGCCCACCCTAATGACCTCATTTTCACTTAATTTCCTCTGTAAAAGATCCTATCTCCATATACACTCACATTCTATTGTGACTTTATATATAGGAACAGGGGGTTAGGACTTCAATATATGAATTTTGTAATGGACACAATCTAGCTCATAACTGCCTTGCTTTCATAAACATCTATTTTATATAGTTTTCTTACCTCATCCATTATATTTTTCCATTATTTATAATTTTTTATCTGTATTTAATTATTCAGACACCTTTTGAACCTAATCTGATATAGAAAGAATATAGTCCAGGTACTTGATTAGGAATCTCTCAGTCTCTTAGGATAGAAGAGGCTGGGATCTTGTATAAGAATACATGATAGAAAAATTAAGTTTGTAAATTCCTGGAGAGTGTGGTCCAAGTATTGTATTTCTTCGTAAATCCCACGACGCTCATGCAGTACAACAAACTCAGTGAATCAATGAGTGAGTAGGCAGGAGTCAGGTAGCAATAGCTGATATAATCCTGCTTCTTCTCAAGGCACACGAAGTAACCATGTTGTCTACTGAAGACTCTTTAGAGCCGCCTGCCTGGGAAATCTTCAATATGAGAAATGGCCAAGGATCTCTATTCATCTACAGAGTAACTCGAACTACATCTTGAGATTTTCCAATGTTTCCAGAGTTCTATGAGCATTCCTCCAGAGGTGGGAAGATTATTTCAGAGAAGTAATTTGACAAGGTCCTGAGCAGACTCTGGGGAGAAGAAAGACAAGAATACCACACAGTTGAAATGATTGAAAGCAAGAAATTTGATAATAAAATTTGGCAGGTCATTGCGTTTCTCCTTTACAAAGACCAATTTTGTTCCCTTCGACCAAATAACAGGCTTAATCCACAGTCAAATAGGTGATCTACTTAACCCCAAAATGATTGCATCTTCAAGTAATGGAATAAATTAGTCTCTCTGATACAGGTGATCTCCCAACATACAAAGCACTGGGCTCCGTCTACAGAGAATTCGGTATAAACGGGTAATTGCCCATTTCAAAGAGAAAGCTGTCATCTATTTTTTTTTAATCTGTAGCTCTCCTAACTCCAGAATATATACCACTTATAATTTTCAAACCCCTGTTCATTCATTTTCCACTTTTTTCCATTTTAAAACTGAGTAATTCAAAAAACTTCGATGAGATAATGATAAATAAAATTAGATATAGATATAGACAGATAAAATCATTGAAACCCTAATCCCTCTACAAAGATTATTGTTACCCACATACATTTTAGTTCACTGTTCATCATTTTGTTTTTGTTTTTGTTTTTAACAAAGACAAAAAGGAAGGAAGAGGAGACGATCATACATTTCTAAGCGTTTTATCAGAGCATGAGATTGGAGGTTGTGTTACAGTCCCTAGTGGAAACTTGTTTTCATCACAAACCACCTCACAGTATGATATAATTTATCACGATTGTCATTCTAGGCCCAAGAGAGAGCAGAAATAGAATCCTAGAGACTCCATGTGGAGAACCTGTGTACCCAAGTGCATGGTTAAACCTCAGAAAATCGTCACCATCATTGGATGCTAGCTGTTGGCTACTTATTCTCACAAATCATTAAATGGCCCTAATTTTCCAATCTTAACCCTAAAGTTGACTGGAATGTACATCAATCAATAAATATTTAGGAAAAAATTATTCAGGTGCATAAGTATGCTTCCCAAACTGAACAACCACATACTATGTGCACTTCTAATTCTTTATATAGACTAGGCATTGTACAGTTACTTTTACCACATACTATGTGCACTTCTAATTCTTTATATAGACTAGGCATTGTACAGTTACTTTTTTCTTTTTCCTTCTTTCCTTTTTTTAACCTGCATTTTATTGCCCCATGAGCATTTAGACTTCTGTCAGAAATGTTGACTTGAACCAAGATTTTATCTTTAGTTTGAGAAAGGGGAAGGATGTAATGTCTTAAAAAGAAGGAAATGCAGTCAGTTTCTGCAATGAGCAATATTGAAATCAGTTAGGATGCCTTCTGGAAATCTCCAGTAGATTGGGGGTAAGTTAGAATGACAGCAGGCAGAAGAGGAAAACAGTGCTTGACAATTTGGGAATCCTTTTCATGTGGCACACTATCCAGTAGGCAAGCATTTTGCCTTTCTTTAAACTCAGATAACTTGCTTTTGTTTTGCCTGATTTTGATCATTAGCACAATGACACATACAATCGTCAGTTAAATTAACTTCAGACTGAACACAGGCCTACTTCCCACCTCATTCTACGTAAGTACTTTCAGAAAGCCCATCTCTTCTTGGAGAAACGCTGAAACAAGAATTAGAAAGAAAGATTCCCAGACTTCTAAACCTCTCCTCCTCTCTCATCTCTGCTATTAAGCACCATGCCAAGTGGGGGAAAGCAGGGGGAGTGGTGGTGGGATGAACTGGGAGATTGGGATTGACATGTATACACTAATATGTATAAATAGATAACTAATAACCTGCTGTATAAAAAATAAAATAAAATTCAAATCAAAAAAAAAATCACCATGCAGTTAAAGTTAAATCATTTGGCCACATCATTAATTACGTTTGGACCTCAAGTCTATCTCTCCAACCTCTCCAACCCATCTTTTTCTGTAGATCAGAGCCTGATATTCAAGTCTCTACTGGACAGGCCATATGGTAAAATATAAGTACATATTCACATCTCTGAATAGAAAGACAAAGGTCTTTCCTCAAAGTATGTTTTTTTTTCTTAAAAAAAAAAATTGTATCATTATGTACCCAGTTGTTCGGTTCATATATCTGGACACTAACTTTTTCTTCCTTCTCTTTTTCAACTGCAGCACTTAACCAGTCACCAAGTTTTCTGAATTCTCCCTCCACGACATCTCTCCAGTCTGTCCATTTTCTCCTCCCCAGCACCTCTCAATGCAGACTTCAATCATCTCTCACCTGGATTATTGCAACAGCTGCAAAACTTGCCTTTCTAGACCACTCTTGCACATTCATCCCATGGTGCAGCTAGTTATATTTCCAAAGTGCAAATCTCTTTATTTAACTTCTTTGGTTAAAACCACACGCTGACGCCACATCATCCAAGAATGAAGTCCCAATGACATGAGATGGTAACCAAGGCCTTCACGACTTGTCCCTGGTGAACCTCTCCAGCCTCATTTCCTCTTAGAAAGCACTTACTGCAATCAGGGCTAACTTCTAAATCCCATCTTCCTCTATCCTAATAGCTCCTTAAGAGCAGGCATTCTGTCTTTTTAATTATTGTTTATCACTGAATCCTGCGTATATAATGCAACACCAGGACCATTGAAAGATAGTGCTTTATAAACCGCTGAGAATGAATAAAAAGATGGCAGAGGAAGATGGCTTAGGAGTCAATATCACAAACCAGCTACTCAAAGCTGCGCTGCTGTTGCTTCAGGGAGATCCTGGGGAAATCACTTACCCTGATTGGATCGCTTTAGCGTCTTCACCTTTTGTAGTGAATATTTGGTGAGGCAAACCCCACCATCTAACTGAATGATGTTGACGTGGTAACAAGAATTCTATCCAAACTTTTATTTTCCATTATTTAGATGTTACATAAATTCAGTCATTTTCCAACCATAAATAGAAATGCAGCTGTTACAGGAAAAAAAAAATGTCACAGGAAAGGACTAAATTGTAGTAGTCCTTGGAGTGCTTCCTTCTCATTTCTAAGTTCTTGAGATGGAAAATGAATTAATGACTAGATATAAGAAATTTAGAAATCATCCTATTTGGACTTTAGAAACCATTGGTTTTCATATCTGTAAAAAAAGAAATCCTACACATCCTAAGTGGTACTTGCATTCTCACTTAGTTAAATATGTTTTTAAAAATACACAAACATGGTTATGAGGTACGTAGGTAAATTAGACTGCTGTAGTCAACATTAAGTTATAACTCATGATTTCATAATTATTTTTCATATAACTTAATTGATAAAAGCTACTTACATGTTCAAATAGACATTGACTGTGAAAGTCTAGAGGGGCCACGATCAGACTTACATTATTTTCCCAGCCAAAAACAAATCTATCAACCAAAATTAATTAATCTTGTTTTGGAATCTGTCATGTTTATTAGATTGAAAATGTTAAGGAATTGAAAAAGTGTTATTTTCTAGAGCAAGATTTCTCTACCCCCCGCCACTACTGACATTTGAGACCAGATAATTCTTTGTTGTGGGCTGTCCTGTGCATTGTAAGATGTTTAGTAACATCCCTGCCTTCCACCCATTAGATGCCAGTAGCACCCCCTTCTCTCCCAGTTTTGACAACCAAAAATGTTTCCAGACGTTGCCAAACGCCCCCTGGTGGACAGAATAGTCCCCACTGGAGACCTCTGTTCCAATTTTTCAGTTTTCTAAGTGAAAACTAATTGGCTAATGAGCCAATTAGTAATTGTTTAAGGCACTCAATGATATTACAGAACTTAGGAAAAGAAAGGGAAAGGAATGTATATAATGTCATACCTGATGGTCCAATAAAAATATTTCTAGAGAGGGGAATTTTTAAACAATGAAGAATATGAACCCAAATTGTGCAGAGACTCAGGCCTGGGTTAATCCTAGCAGTTCCGCCTGTAAGCTCTTAGGCCAGATCTTTTAACATTTTTTATCCCTCATTTCCTTCCATAAAGTATGAATAATAATAATTCTCTCATAAAGTTGATAAAGGGAGCTAAAACATGAAAAAGGTCAATGAAGAAATTAGCACATAATGAACATTAAGTAAATGGTGGTTTGTATTATTCATCAAACAAAACATTTTTTTCCAAAAATAGTTCAAAATAATAATTTATTTTGCCCTGTTGTTTACAGAGAAAATCTGCCTATCACAAATTAAACGCCGCTAAATAAAGGGAGTCAAACTCTCCCATGTCCAAGCTGCAAAACAGCCCTTACAATTTCAGGTATTTAGAATTAGCACAGTGATCTTAGCCTCAGGTTTTAAGAGGTGGTGTAAGCTAATAGTTAAGAACAGGAACTTTAGAACCAGACAGATCAAGAAAAGTAAACTTTTTGTCGTGTGTGATTTCTTATGTATCGGGTGTGAATTAAACTAAGCAAATTGTTAAGTTGTACTCTTACTTTTGAATTTACTTTCTGCTGATAGGGATTTGGAGGCAGCTCCATGACAAGATAAAAAGAAACTGATATTTAAGAAACATTTAGTTAATGAGGTTTTCTGGCACTTCGGAAACAGTAGAAAAGGAAAATAGTAGGATGTGATAGTTAATTTTATGTCAACTTGACTGGCCATCGGGGTCAAGATTAAATATTATTTCTGGGTGTGTCCGTGAGGGTGTTTATGGATGAGATTAACATTAACGTTTGAATCTGCAGATTGAGTAAAGTAGATTGCCATCCCCACTGTAGGTGGGCTTCATCCAATCCTTGGAGGGCTTGAATAGAACAAAAGTCAGAGGAAGGAGGAATTTCACCCCTTTATCTGTCCCACCCTTGAGCTAAGACATTTCATCTCATGTTCTCCTGCCCTTGGACTAGGATTTATTACCCTCAAACTCAGACTGAATTATATCACAGGCTTTGCTGGGTCTCCAGCTTGCAGATAGCAGACTGTGGGACCTCTCAGCCTTCATAATTGTGTGAGCCAATTCCTTATAATGAATACATATTATATTACACACACACACACACACACACACACACACAGAGTTCTGTTTCTCTGAAGAACCCTGAGTAATACAGAGGAAAATGTATTATTTTAGGAAAGTAAGGAGAAGGAGGGAAATGAACATTTATCCAGTACCAGGTGCTATACCAGCTACTTCTGCAAGGGCTCTCTCACTTAATCCTCACCATAACACGCTGTTGGCTTCATTTTACAGAAGAGCATCAGTTGGGTGCTGTAACTTGCTTGATAGCACACAGTTAGTAAATAATGGACTATGGATTAGCAGAGGAATCAGTCTGACTCCAGAACCTCTGTCTTATCTGCCACCTCGGGCACTTAGGTGTATTCTGGCCCTCAGAGCTACAGAGAGGTTCTGTATGTCCAGCTACTGCTGACTTTACACCAACAGGATACTGGATTTTATCAAGTAAGATTATTGTAAGAAAAAGCAATAGACTAGGGTTCTACTCACAAAGATCATCTAAGGCAAGTAACCATATTGTTATTTGTTCCATCAGTTGACTTGGGATACTAGCCTGTTTATGAAGACTGTATATATTATTCTATAAGAAAGATTAAGAACAAGGATGAATATTACGGTCAAGAATTTCTTTAAAAGAATAAAAAATTCTAAGATCTCAAACATTTCTAAAAATCAAAGGAAGAGCTATCTCTACAGAGAGTCAGGGTGTCAAATAAAGTGATAAATTTCTTGTGTGGTGGGGGTTGGCTTGACTTCTGAATGTTAATAGGTTTTGTTATATTGTGGAAAAACTTATGACACCATTATCTTATACAAAAGATCTACCCAATCTGTAAGATATTCTATTAAACAAAAAAGTTACCTGAATTCACAATCCAGGCAAAATGCGCTAATGCAGTCAAAAAATAGTTGAAAATGCCTAATGAATAATCTCTAGTCCTGTCCTCTGAGCATTGTATTTCACAGGTGCTCAGCATACTTTTGAAATGAGCCATGCTTTCCAAAAAATGGCATGTGCTTTGTTATATTAAAACAATTCAAGAAGCATATAGCAGCTCCTGAGACAAATTTCTTGGGAAAGAATAGAGTGAGTTTTAATATTCGTGCACAAATATATTTTCACTTTATGATATTTGTTACTTAGACTTAACTAGTAAAAAAAGTCAAAAAATTTAGAACCAACTGAGGCTTTGTAATTTGACTAAAAGCATGTCATTCTACGTGGTTTGTAGAATGAACTGCTTTCAGGCTGATACCCTTTAACGTTCACCTTTGTTTGATAAATTTGCCAACAAAATCCCTCAGTGAAATCTCCCTAAAGTACATTAAATAAATAAAAGTTACTCAAGGTACAAGAAACTAATAAAATCTTCTGCTCATTAGTTTAAGAGGATGTCACTAACTGACCTGGAATAGATCATTTCATCAGCTCTGAAATCTTTAACAGACTAGTAAAGTAAATCATAAATAAGTGCATGTAGTGGAGGCATGGCTTTTTAAAAATACATTCAATGAATTTTATTTTTATTTCCTCAAATGTGCTTTGAGTACTCAATGAGAGTAAAGATTGTTTTCTGAGGTGTAGATAAATTTTAACAGTACCTATATGCTTAACATTTTCATGGCAGTACCCTGTCCTGAATCTGGCCTTATTTTTACATGCTAAAAATCATGTTTGGTGTGAAAAGTTTTACAAAACACAACTCAGGGTTTGTTTCATGTGAATGCATGAGGAATTTTATAAACAAGGATTCTGTTTGATATGGCATTTTAAAAATATGGTCCTGCATTTATTTGAAGGTCTTCCCATTTAGAAGTGGGTGTATGTTCCCTCTTCTTGAACCTGGGTTTGGGGACGGCTTGAGCCACAGAAGATGGCAGAAGTGATGCTGTGCTGGCTTCTCTGTCCACATCTCAAGACACTGGCAGTCCTTGATCACAACAACCGCTACGTGTGAGAAGCAGCTCTGGGGAAGGCCCCACCTGGAGGGGACCTGAGAGCAGCCCCAACTCACCGACCACGTGAAGGAACCTCCTGGACGCCGGTCTCCGTGCACTGAGCCACCTGCCGAGGCTGACGCGAGTGGCACACAGGTGAGCTGTCCCCACCACACCCTCGCGAAAATGCTGATTTGATAGCATACTAAATTAACGATGCTGCTTTAAAGATGAGTTTGGGGATAATTTGTTACCCAGCAGTAGTTAATCAGAACACGTATAAAGACCAACAGGAGACCAACAGGTGCTCTGAGCAATTATTTTCTAGAGAAGGGCAATAAACTCAGACTGTCACGGCCAAAGCCGGGGGAATTTCTTACTTTTGTCACAAATTCTGTCTCCATAAGTATCCATGGTCCAGGAGAAAACCAGAAACCCCTGACCCTGAACCACAACACTTGATGGTACATTTGGGATGTATATACTAATGGATATGCACATATATGACTTGGGAAGGATAGATAGTAAGTTCCAGAAAAATTACTGCATTTCCTTTTCTGCTTAAAAAGTAAATATAGACCATCTGTGACATAGATTAGGTAATCTAGCCACGTGAGGGAATCTGAATCACACCTTGAAAACAGCAGCACGTCATCTACCTACAGAGAAGAATGTGGTAGATCTACACCAATCCCCCAGCCCCATGTCCTGATGAATTGACCGTCTGAGCCGCTGAGCAGAAACCGGAAGAATAAATGGACCTCCCAAAATATACTTCTCAACACCAGCTGCACATGAGAAATAAGGGAAAAAAATTTCTGTGGCTCTACCCCAGAACAATTAACGTATTGTAATAACAATTAACATATCTGGGGTGTGACCAGATATCAGTACTAAAACACAGCTAAACAAACCCAAAAGGCCTGAGCAATTCTAATAGGTATCCAAAGCTAATGATCACTAGTCCAGCGTCTCTACTTACAAGTTCTTTCTTCTATTTCCCAAACATGCCTTGAAGTGAAGGGAAGTGGCAGTGAGACTGGAGAATGCACTGAGTTTCTTCTTTCTCCCTCACCTTTCCCTAAGCCTGAACGACCCTCTGCCTTAGAGAAGACAGTCGGGCAAATGGAAGGAAAACAAGGAAAAAAGTAAAATGAAGAAAAAATGGTAAATGATAAAGAAATGAAAAAAACAGTGCATCTACTAATAGGTATACAAAAAAGAAACCCCGTAAACTGATCTACTGTCAAAAGATTTGAAAAATAAAGAAGCCAAAAGTAACCAGAAGTCCCTTTCTACATATCAGATTGAGAAATTTTAAAAGAATGGATTATATTTAGTATTGGTGAGGGAACGGGGAAATAAACTCAAACACTATTAGTGGGAAAATCAATTGGTAAAAACTTTGTGAAGACAAAATCCAGCAGTCCTGCTTGTGAAGACTCTGTCTTACAGAAACACTGGCACACACACACAAATATGTGTGCATAAAATACTCACTTTCAAGTTTTAACTAAATATTAAAAGTTGAGAGTAACTCAGGTATATATCAAAATAGGAATAATCAAATAAACTGTCATTCTATACTTCTAGGGAATATTATATAACCATTATAAAGAATGAGATAGATTTATAGGTAATGACAAATACAGATCTCCAAAACACAGAATTAGAGAAAATAATAAATCACAAATTATTACATACAGTATGTTGTGCTTACCTAAGTATAAAACTAGTATAATGTGTGTCAGTATGTGTGCACATATATTTGTGTATATTTTATATATAACTATTGAAAATCACTTGGAAGATAATCTAAATAACAAAAGTGGCTACCTCTGGGTATGGCAGAGGATTGGAAAAAAGGTAAGGAAAGATTATTCATGTGCTGCCTGAGTAACTTTTTAAATATTTTTTTCAACGAAAAGCTAAAGCCTTCAAAACTGAACTGTGACAGCATCTTTGCTGGGGTTAAGAAATCGTGTGTCCGACCTGTTCAGTTTTCACATCTAACAATGTCTCCTCCAGCCCACCTCACCTGAGGTGTCATCAGTTACCAAGGCTCGTACACAGTCTCCACGCCCCAGTTGCCTCTTTCATTGCTAGGATTTTGCAAATTTGACACAACTGTGACCCATTTTCTACTATTTTCTAAGAAAAGTCAAGTTTTGTTTCATCAATGTGCTCATTTTCGCCACTTGCTTTTGAAAGTAATTCGGTTATTGCTGCCTACACAGAGAAAGTTGTCAAATAAGTCCCTGGAATACGTGTACAATGTCAAGCTTTTTGCACCATTGTTTCTGCCTACCAATAGTACATATGGTCTTGGTGACATTTCCATTGTTATAATTGCTAGTCAGTAAAAGAAACAGAGAGACATTGCATTATCCAAGATCATTATGCCATGTGTATGTCTATTTCATTTGTATTCAATGTTCTGGAAAGGGTGTATTTATAGACTAACTCCATGCTGATATGAGCTTTGAAAAGATTATATTTGTAAACGTTCATCATCTGGGAAGCATTTATTGAGCCCCTTCTATATGTATAAATATGTTCTAATTGTTCCATAAAGATTATACGCAAAGAAGTACAATCCCTGACCTCAGGCAAGTTTGGATTCACTGAAAGATGTAAGATTACTGATATCTAAGAGGCAACTCTTTATTGAAATTTAATTGTTGTTTATTTAAAAAGTATTTACTGAACTCTTATTATGGGCTGGGAAGGAGCATAGGTCCTTGGAATACATAGGGGAATAAAACAGAAAGAAATTAAAGACTCTCTTCCTTCTCATAGCTCATATTGTCCCGGGGGAGGCAGACAACGAGAAATAAGAAGCTGTAATACCATTTAGATTATGTAATATATTAGGAGATTATTAGCGCTACAAAAGTGGGTGGAAGGAGGAATTGAGCATTGGGCGTTCGGGCAGGTGGCGGCGCTGTGGTGCCGTGGGGCGTGAGGTGCAGTTTCAAAGAGTGGTAAGGGAGACACCCAGTGGGAAGGTGCATCTGAGAAGCACCTGAGGGCCCTGAGGGAGTCAGCTACGCAATTCCAGGCTGAGGGGACAAATGAGATGATGTCCAGGGGCAATTATATTCCTGGCATGTTTGATGAGCAGCAGGCAGGCCAGTGCTCTGAAGTAAATAGTGGTCATGGAAAACCAAGTGGGTGTGAAACAGACGAGTCCGGATGATATAGGGCCTTGTGAGCCATTGCAAGGATTTACACCTTTAATCTGAGGGAGAAAAAAAAAAAAACTTGATTTGGGCAGAGAAGGGACATCACATGAAGAGAAGCTCAAAGGGATCACTGTGAATGCTCTCTTAGTGACAGACCATTAGGAAACAAGAGAAAAATTATGGAGCCCAGTTACAAGGTTGTTGGAATAATCCAGAAGAAATGTGATGCTCTTTAGGCCAGGGTGGTAGCAGTGGAAGAAGAGAAGAGTTTCGGATTCTAGACATATATATTATGGATAAGTTTAACAAGATTCCCTGGGAAGCTCATTACTGAGTTTGTAATGTCTACTAGACATTCAAGTGTGGATAGAATGGGGAGCACATGATATACATGTGCTTGAATTCTGAACTGACATCTGGGCTCTAGATACACATTGGGGAACCATCAGCATATAGATGCTACTGCAAGCCTTATAACTGGATAAAATCATCAAGGAAGTAAGTCTAGCTCTAGAAGAGAAGATGACCAAGCATAAGCCCTGGGCACTCTGACGTTAAAAGGGCAAGGAGAAGAGAAGGAACAAGCAAGAGACAGAGGAAGAGCAACAAAATAAAAAGGAAACAAGAGTAGGGTCTCCAGGAACCAAGTGAAGAAAGTATTTCAACAAGGAGGAAGTGATGAACTACTTTTATTCTGTCAGTTTGCTGAGTAAATAAGACTGAAGAGTCACCATTGCCTGTAGCCAATTGGTCCCTTTGACAAGAGCCGTCCAGGTGGTGTGGAGAAGCCACATACCTGGTAGTGATTGTCAGGGAGGAGTAAGGAGGACTGTTTCAAGATGGTGTGTTAAGTAGAGGGCAAAGAAATGAGAAGGAAATTGAAAGGGGAAAGGCAAGGGACAGATATTCTAAAGATATATTTCTATGCTGATGGGGATGGTCCAGTCAAGAGGGAAAGAATGATGTTCAGGAGAGAAGGTAGGCATCCTGGAGCAGTGCCCTTGAACAGACAAGGAGAGCTAACCTCGAGGGCACAAGTGACGGGATCGGCTCTGTGTAGGGGGCAAGGGGAGCTCATCTCGTACCGAGAGGGGAAGAGTGCAGGGGTACACAGCTGGTAGGTGGGCTCAAGTGGTGATCCAGTCTGTGGAAGTTCTCTTCTGATTACTTCCTTTTTTCTCAGTGTGGTAGAACTCAGCGTCATCAGTAGAGAATGAGACTGTGGGAGGAGATGACAGAGCTTTAAAACCGAAAAAGAAGACAAGAAGGAATAGTCTACATCTGTAGAAAGATGAGCTCATGAACTAGGAAAGTAGAGTTAGATTGTCAGGCAGCATTAAGGCTGACTCGGGGTTCATGGTTATGGATTTACAATGAGACTAGTCATAAAGGAATAATTACCCACATTCAGAGTGATTCTTTTCTTAACAATATTTTCAACCCCACAAGTTTCTAAGTCTCCAAATCTTATGAAGCCTCTCCCTTGCAATTGTTTTGTTTTCAGAGTCTGCAACACAATCTTTCCAGCATACACAAAGTTGACAAATCTTCAACTTTTGAAAACTGATTTTGTTTCGGAAATAGCGAAAGTCTTTTGGAGCCAAATCTAGTGAATTAAGTGAGTGATCAGGCTATGTAATTCTATTTGGGGTCCCAAACGAGGTGTGATTACAAAGTGATGAGACTAATTTCCTTGAATGACTCATAAACTGGCTCTGAAGAAAACAGTAAAGGAAGAGTTACACAACTTGGAATTAAGGTCAACCTAATCAGGAAAGGGCTTCTGAAGAGAGTGAGTTTTAAATTGGACTACAGAAGGGATGGAAAGGCAATGGATTGGCAGACATGAGGAATGACCTTAACAGGTAGTACTTACATTTCTACAGATACTTTAACTTTAAAGTTTTGATATTATTTGCATGTACCGCCATTCATCCTTAAAATAATTGTGTAAAGTAGGTAGCATGGAATTGCTGCATTATAAAGAAATAAGATTCTTTACCCCTTGACTACTCCATTCATAAATGAGGAAACCAGAGTCTTCAGAATCTAAGAAACTTGTCCAAAATTACAGAAATGGTGAGGAAAAAAAAAAAAAAAACAGCGAAAACCTATGCCTCCTGGTCATAACTCGGAGCTCTCTCTCCCTAATTGTCATGGTCCTCAAACTTTGATAGAGAAAGAGCATCAGAATTCCTGCACCTTGATTTCTCACTGCCCACTGTTGTAATATATGCACAGAGAAAGCAAAGTAAAATATTTTCCTCAGTAAAGGCTCTAGATCAGTGGCTCTTAACTGAGGTGATCTTGCCCCCCAGGGGGCATTTAGAGACAGGAGTCCAGGGGCAGGCAGGGAGCAGGGTTGCTTCTGACATAAAGACAGGGATAAACTCCTACAATGATAAAGATCCTTCAGTGCACAGGACAGCTGCACAACAAAGAATTATCTGGCCCCAAATCTCAGTAGTGCTGAGGTAAAGAAATCCTGCTCTAGATTTACATCTAGATCTAGAAGTAATGGGTATAGTATTTGGGAACATGAAGGTGTCTTATTAATAGTTTCTGTGTATATAGTCCTTATGCAGAACATACTGAAACTGAAAGCATTAGTAGAAACTGGTGCCTAGGGTTCTGGGTTATCAAGAGGTATTTGAACATTAGTACGTTTGTAAATTTATCACTGAATAAAGAATCCATCACATGTAGTTATTTTTCAAAGAATAACTTCTGAATTTTTCAATTAGACTCCCTGCATATAATGACATTCTTATTTAGACTCCAAGACATCTGAGCCAAGGTATAAAAAGTGTTTACAGAAGATGGCATTGGTAGAATCATCTACAGCAACTGAAGAAAGAAAGGATAAAGGCAGACAGGTCAATTAGAAAAACACAGGTCTTCACTAAAAGTCTAAAGATATTTATAAAGAAGAAAATGTCACTTGAAAAAGTCAGGGGCCCATGACTGTGTCAAGTATCTATTTGAGAATTTGAAAATATAAACAAAATCCCAAACTTGGGAACATAAGATTACAAACACTATTGGAAGCTTCCTAAACTGAAATTGGGCATGTTTCTTACCAAATTGTTCTTTTATGTACGTTAAGAAACATTTTCCACAGAAACTTACAAACATGATAAACACATAAATGACTTCCATAAGAATAATAATGGATAATGACATTTAATATTTTGAGATACTATTTTCTATTAATTAAGAAAAAAGGTTTTGTCCCTTTCTAGATATATTGGAGTTAATTTTCAGTTTATGAATCCTTATTAATATTGATGTCTTTGGTAATATATTTTATAAATGAAATATATTTTAAAAAGCAGCAGCAAGAGAATTTGTTTCCCAAAGCTGTATTTCAGAACTCACCAGATTGTGTGGCTGTTGAGAATCGATTTTTCCCTCACTTTGTGGTCTGTACGTGCAGTTTTTATTTTCCAAGGGGAAACACCTGCAATCAATTGATGAACTGCTGTTTGTGGACCCAACTGTCACTGGGGCCACGCAGTAGCAAAAGCCTCATTACCAGGACAGGAATGTGCCTGCAAAGGTATCAGGGAGATGCAAACTGTGAACACATACATTACTGTCTTTGCAGATTCTTCTTTCAAAACCAAGCCCAACATTTAGAACTAGCCATCCTGAGCCCTAGCCGATGAATATTACCATTTGGTAGTATGTTAATGGCTAAGACACGTTCATATTCCTCCTTTGTCAGATCACACTAATTTTCCAATTTCTTCTCCCCAAAATAACAGCAAAAAACTTCACTCAATCTCCCAAATGGTATTGAGTCTGAGCGTCTGTTCAATTTAGGTATTGCTTTCAATAATGTTCTGCATTGTCACAGCTGGTATGTACCCTCTAAGGCAATTTCTTTAAAGAAAATATGAGAAAGAAAGGGGTTCATCTTGCAGAGTTATAGCAAATTCTACACATTTGCTGTTTGCACAAAGTTGGTTGGTGCAATTTACATTAAAATATTTCCCCCTTCAGACATAAGAAGACAGAGGAATAGTAAAACAAAAACAAAACAACAAAAGACTATTATTTATAGAACACCTCTCCCCCCCCCCCCACTTTTCCTGTCTGTCCTCCCAATTTCTATCCCATTTAACCTCATTTTTAAAACAGCTGTAGAGAAAAGTTAGTGAATATGATTGGGACTTTGTAATTCTAATAAAAATGAAATTTTTTCTTCTAAAAAAAATTAAATAAAAAATAATAAAATAATAAAATATTTCCCACTTCTTATATCAACTCATAGTGTGGTTGCACATAAAAGAATATAATTTTGGTGCTATAAGTGAACTAAGACATCATCCTGTATAATACACTCATTTTCAGAAAAGAACACGAGGCCCATATGCTACCCACATTCTAAAGCTCACTTAGCCAATTAGTGACTGTCGTTAACTTGAATCTGGGTCTTTTTTATTTTCCATAGTCCTGTGGCCTATTTTGTTTTATTCAGTGGTAAAGCTGAAGAGTTGATTAGATGTCAAGAATTTCCTAATCTGGTCAGTTTGGAAATGATATAACTTCACATATACCAACTCAATATGCACTAAATACCCAATAACCTCCAAAAGAACTCAAGTGTTTGCATGATCCTCAAAGGACTTTTTTCAATGGATAAACTTTTATTAAGCACTACCATGGCTCTGGTGTCTCACTCGACACTAAGTATACTGTGGGGAATAAAGGAGAGCCCCTACCCTCAAGGAATCTGAAGATTAGAGTGGGAAACATATGAAAGTACGTGTAGACATACCTCATTTTATTGTCCTTTGTTTTACTGACCTTCCCAGATATTGTGTTTTTTACAAATTGGAGGTTTGTGGCAACCCTGCATAGAGCAAGTCTATTGACACCATTTATTCAACAGCATTTGTTCACTTCCTGTCTCTGTGTCACATCCTGGTAATTCTCACAACATTTCAAACTTTTTCATTATTATTATTGCATTTGTTATGGTGATCTGTGATCAGTGATCTTTGTTATTACTACTGCAACTCGCTGAAGACTCTGATGATGGTTCACATTTTTTAGCAATAAAGTATTTTCTAATTAAGGTAAATACATTTTTAGACATAATACTATTGCACACTTAATAGAATACAGTATAGTGTAAACATAACTTTTATATGCACTGGGAAACAAAATTTATGCTACTCTATTGTGATATTTGTTTTGTTGGTGTGGTCTGGATATGAACCTGCGATATCTCCCAAGTATTCTGTAATTGCAAGATAATGTGATAAGATGTTAAAATATAATAGATGTGATAGGTACAGTGGCCACAGACAGGAAAGGATGTTCAGTTTCATCTATGGGGTTAGAGATGTCTTCACATCAGTGATGTCATGTATTTGAATGGCTTTTCTAAGAAATGTATTTTGTTTTATTGTTTTTGCTTTTTTCTAATTTATCATTCTGTGTCCAGGTATAATACATAGGCTCTTTTAACACTAGGTTATCTCTGAAAAAATAATGTGAATAATATTTTAATAGGGCAATGTGGCACTTTTATTATTTTTTATTTATCATGCAAATAAAATAACAGCAAAAGAAATAAAAATATAAACGCTTCCTCCCACTTCCCATTCTCTAAATTCCTTACCTTCGGTACTTACCGAAGAAGACTTTCCTGTTATGCAAGAAAAAGTAACCCTTATTGACTTTGTTGACGATATGGATCACCAAGACCTATTATGAAAGAACATACAGAGCATAAGGAGGTAAAAAGAAGGAAGTACCTTTGAGGGAAGGAAGGGTGATGAGAGACTGTAAGGATTTCAGGGTATGTGGAGCAGGAACTGGGAGATAAATGTGAGGACTTTGCTTTAAATGGAAGAGAATCACTGTGAGACCCAGGAAAGGAAGACCACTGAATGTGCAGAAGCCCCATGGGAACTAGTCACCTCCTTCATCCTATGAGCCTTCCCACTGCAGCTCTGAGGGTCCAGGGAACTCTCACTGTCCCTTCTTTTGTAACTGGTAAAGAGTTTCCTTTGTCAGCTCCTGGCATCTCACTTGTAATTATCCACTAAGAGTGACGCTCGTCCGCACCTCACGACTTTGCTCCGAGATAGTATGACTTACTGGTGTGGGCAGTCCCATTCCCCAACTTGAGCACCACACTTCACATACGCCCAGGACACTATATTCCTGAGGGCGATGGACTAAATTGTGTCCCTCCCAAGTTCATATATTGAAGCCATAACCCATGTTATGCTATTAGAGGATGATGCCTTTGGGAGGGAGGTAGTGATAGATGAAGTCATGAGGATGGGGCCCTCATGATGGGATGAGAAGCTTAATGAGAAGAGAAAGAGATGGCCGTCACTCTCTCCTTGTGAGGACACAGTGAGAAGGCGGCCATCTGCAAGCCAGCAAGAGAGCCCTCACCAGGGACCTCAATCAGCCAGCACCTTGATCTTGGACTTCCCAGCCTGCACAATATGAGAAAATAAATTTCTGTTGTATAAGACACCCAGTCTGTGATATTTAGTTACGGCAGCTGGAGCTGACTAAGACACCAAGTAAGTGTGGTGCCTGGTAGGGTGGTGACTACTTATCCACATTTACCTTTGACCAAAGCAGAGAGGGTCAGAAGCTGAGCTGAGCTAGTTTGAGGAGCCCTGAGAGGAGCTGGTGGTAGACAAGTTACGGAAAAACCTGTGATCTCTATAGGCTGGGAAAATGGAAAGAGCTTTGATACCTCATTGTGCCCGCCTTCCTTCTCTCTCAAGTGAGTGGCTTCTCAAATCTCAGACCTGAGAGTGCATACATTTAATATGTAAAACCCAGAAAACCTCCTGCATGATTAGGCGGAAACTCCTCTTGATTTCTATTATTATCCATGAAAATATTTTTTCAAGGTGTCAGATTCACAGCTACTGAGAAATTCATGGCATAATACAGGATCTGCCATCTTGAAACTCTAAAATGTGGTTTCTGAATTGTTGAAAGTTGATTGTCTAAGACCCAAACACTCTTAAAGGGAATTATTAACATGGAAACATTTGTTACCTAGGCAGTCACTCCTTGGCACAGCTGAGGAGTTCTTCACTGAGAGATTAGCCCTTGAGAAAGGAATTAAAGCTTCACTGTGTTACTATAGTGACCCGGAATATATGAAAGAATCTGAGCACAAGAAGGAAAAAACAAGAACTCCCATAACCAAAGAAAGTTTTAAAGAGCAACAACTGTGCTTCTTTTCTATATACTCAATGAAAGTATTTATGGTAAGTTGCTCAGAACTAAGCATTGCGTCTCCCTTCTAAGGACATGTTTTCAGAAATAGTGTTGGCTTTGGAGCCCAAACTGTGTGGATCCAGAGTAACTTTGGCTAGCTTTTTAGAATTTCTAAATTGTAATATAATTTGCTGTACATTGGCAATATTAATATCTCAGGATAGTAGTGAGGGAAAATGAAAAATGCATTTATATATATGCATATATGTATGTATGTGTGTAAATATACTATATGTGTATGTATATATGCAAATGTGTGTATATGCCTATATGTGTATATTAGTATGTATATGCACATATGTATGTATATATGTATATTCATGTATGTATATCGATGTATATGCATATATATGTATATACGTGCAAAGGTATGATAAATAGATAGATGATAGATAATAGATATAGCTTGCCCAATATTCAGTAAATGCCACTTTTCTGCCCCATTATTGAATTTGCTGGTGTCTCCAGAGATTGCCAAGCCCTTCAAAGGTATTACCCCCCAGTGCTAACAAATGCAGGATCTGGAACTAGAACCCAGTTCTCTGTCATTGGTTCTACTCCCTGCCAGCATGCATCCCACTGCACTGTGATTGCTTGTTTATCTGCCCTCCCCTAGGCAAGGGGCTTTTGGTAGGTGAGGATGGTATGTGTTCTGTTTCTCCCATAAGTCCCACAGTGACCAGTACTTAGTAGGCACTAGGTAAGGCTTGCTTGCTAAAGTCAACAACTGAATAACCGAGTGAGTAAAGGAATGAATGAGTTAATCAATCAACAGGCGTAACTTCCTTAGACTTGGTTTATAATCACGACAATGAGGTATTCAAGAACAAGTCAGTGTGCAAACTGGTTAGGAGCCTGTGAGTCTCTAGCTGGGAAAGCCAGGTTAGCACTTGGAAGGACCGAGTCCTCTGGAGTCCAAACCTCCAATGCCTGCAGGGCTTAAGGCTCTAACAAAAATAACAAAGGAAGTAGGGCTGGAGATTGGAGCAAAGGACAGAACACACACACATTCTGGCACATTCTAAAGACACTCTTTCATTGTTTTTTAATATTGCATGTACTTTTTACTTTTCATATATTGGGCAGGAAAGCTAATCACCTCCGCAGGGCCTGACTCCTGGTCTCCCCCCAAGGCCCCTGGAGAAGGTGACTTGCTAAGGTCTTCTGCAATGTTAGAATGGAATTTATTTCATTTGCAAGATAGCTAACAAAGCAAGTACTTCCATAAGTAATGCTCAAACTCCACCCCTCACTCCAATCCTCCCTAGTTTATGGCTTCATTCTTCTGTTAAGATAAAACCAGAAATGGCCATATTCAAAGCTCAGACTGACATCATAAGATGGGACAGCCCTTTCATTGTCCCTACAGGTTCACAGGCAACTCAACTGTGGCCTCACAACAGTTGACTTTGTCCACATCCCCTATTGTATTTCTACAGGACAGCTCTGTGAAAAATACTAATTGATCTTGAGATAGCTGCAATATAGATACAAAACAGCTTGTAGTTGGTCTGTCACCAGGGATTCCTAGGGGAAGGGAAGAGGTAAGGTGATTAACGACACCAGCAAGAAAGGTTTTATCTCAAATGAGATGCTAATGTAAGACAATCTGGCTTTTGCAGATTTCCTTTTCTGCTTGTGTTTTATTAGTGGTCAGAAGGAAAGTGCATTTGTAGGTGAGGATTCTCCCTGTGCTCTGAGTTATTTGATGGCTCTGTTCACCAGCTAAGTGCCCAAGGCACAGAGGAGGGGAAAGAGCACTAGACTTAGAGTCAGAAGGTCTGCATTTGGGCCTCAGCTCTGTGAACCTGGGAAAATCACTTGACATCTTAGAGCCTCAGTGTCTCTGTCTGAAAAATGAGATAATGGTCTGTTCCTTGCCTTTTCCTGTGCACTGCACCAGTCCTGTCTAAGCCTTTTTTTTTTTTTCTTTTTCTTTAACACTAACCTCTTTTAGTAAAAAACTAAGCATCTTCTCAAACAAATTTGTCTATATATATTTGTATGTCTTGTACATATATCTTTTAATATGTCATGTATGTTAAAAAAATAGACATTTTCAGAAGCTGATACGAAAATCAAAGAAGCTATAATCGTTTTTTCTCATTGTCATCTTGTATATCCCTTGGGGCACACGACCACCACTTTGGAGATGGTGCTCTGGATATAATAGATTATTTATATTTTTCTAAATGTGACCTTTTCCCCCCAAAGTCTTGATACTCAAAATACAGTCAGACCAATAGCATCAGCATCACCCAGGATATGTTAGAAATGAAAAATTCTCAGGTCCCACCCAGACCGACTGAATCTGCATTTTGATAAAATCACCAACCAGGTGACCAGGTGTATACACTGAGGTGGAGAGTTTTCTTGACATAAGCTCCCTTCACCTGAGGGTCTACAGAATGTTTGCTCACCTTTTAAGACTCCAGGAGCACAGAGGTGTTAATCCATCCTTCCCTGACCACCCTCACGCCCACACAGAGCTAGATGTATTCACATTTCTGATCCCATGAACCTTTACGTGCTCTGGTATAGAGACAGCTCTTAGGTGTTAGAGACATTAACTTGAATGTATTTGTCCGTCTTCTTGATGCTCGATAATATTCATTGAAATAAAAATTCAAGGGAGTCTGTTGCCAGATCAAATAAGACAGTGTGTATGGAAAGACAACCATTTATTTATTCATTCATTCAAGAAACTTATTTTGAGCAGCCACCAGATGCTAGGAAAATCCCCAGGTGTGCAGTAGAAGGAAGGCAGGAGCACAGCACTGCCTTGGGGACCTCAAGGCCTAAAGCATTAAAATGTCATGATTTTCATCCTCATTCCTTGGTCATTCCTGTTGCCGCTTTGGCCCCAGCCATTTCAGAAGGTAATAACATTCTATGAGAGCTCAGGTGTTCACTCTTGGGACTGCTGTTGGGCCAGAACGTCCAGGTATCTTGTCCAAGAAAGCCAACCGCTCAGTTTTCCTAGGACCCCAGCAGAGCTTGCCATGCCCCAGACCCTGTCCTTCCCTTAGGGTTCAAGCTTTTGTTCTTGGCTGAACTATTTCCAGCTGCAAAACAAATGGAAACATATTTACATTTTCAGTGGGGAACCCAATAAATAAGCCCAAAAGGATGGCTAAATAAGAATATTAAAAACACTGTAGTAGAGAGGTAAGGGCTCTGCAAAGTGTTATCATTCTTTTCATTTGACCTTTATACAATAGTTCAGTGAAATTGTCTCCAACTACAAAAAAATGCTTGTGAGGAATTCTGTACTACTACTTCTACACTGTAAATTGCGGAGCACCTGATATCATGGCCTAAATAAAAACTAGAAGCCCAGAAAGTATGCTCTGAAAAACATACACCATACTTGGTGGACCATCTGTCATGATAGAAGAATTAATCTCTAAATAAACACATCTAGCTCATTCCAACAGCTCAGACCAATTGATGCACCTTGCCAGCTGCCTAGCCCCAGCTAAGAAGGAGATATCTACTCCCTGGTTACAAATATAAGAAGCAAAGCATAGGGAAAAACAAGCTTTCCTATAAACTCTCATTCCCATATGATGTGATGTGAACATTCCTTTGGTCACCAGCTCTTATAATAACACTTTCAGTAGCTTCTATCCCAGCTGTATCTCTCACGCTCAGTAAGTAGCATCTTATATACATTTTCTTTAAGAGTTTGCCTGCGATCTATAATTTTAATGCAATATTTCTAAAGTACTTATCAGAGATTAACTTTTAGCCTAATACAGCTCTAGTTTTTTTTTCTTCCACTACTTAAGTTACTGAACCTAAACTGGAACATAGAAGCGTTGATGCACACCTCTATGTGAATTGTATTCCCTGGAATTGTTCAGTGCACAACTTGTACTACATTACATGGCAGCCTGTTTTTACTCTTTCTCAATTTTGCCCTCAAGATTACAATTTCAGAGTTATTCGTTTATATATTTTTTTTGTCTAATTTAAGTGGGTAGGCTGTTTTTATAGGGAAAGTATTAATCTCAGAAGACAGACTGGTTTTCTAATGGAAATGCTTAACCATAGACGCATGAATGGCGTCCCTATAATTATCATTTAAAGAGGGGAGCAGAGAGGGAGTCCTTCAAGATGGTGGAGGAGTAAGACGTGGAGATCACCTTCCTCCCCACAAATACATCAGAAATACATCTACATGTCTTTCTTTCTAGAAAGAAATGACAATGAAAACACGACCACCCAAAACCTATGGGATGCAGCAAAAGCAGTTCTAAGAGGAAAGTTAATAACAATACAATCCTACCTTAAGAAACAAGAAACAGGGTTTCCCTGGTGGCGCAGTGGTTGAGAATCTGCCTGCCAATGCAGGGGACATGGGTTCGAGCCCTAGTCTGGGAAGGTCCCACATGCCATGGAGCGACTAGGCCCGTGAGCCACAATTGCTGAGCCTGCGCGTCTGGAGCCTGTGCTCCGCAACAAGAGAGGCCGCGATAGTGAGAGGCCCGCGCACCGAGATGAAGAGTGGCCCCCACTTGCCGCAACTAGAGAAAGCTCTAGCACAGAAACGAAGACCCAACACAGCCATAAATAAATAAATAAATAAATAAAATTTTTAAATAAATAAAGCAAATAATTTTTTAAAAAATCGTGTTGATTTAAAAAAAAAAAAAAAAAGAAACAAGAAACACCTCAAATAAACAACCTAACCTAACACCTAAAGCAATTAGAGAAAGAAGAACAAAGAAACCCCAAAGTTAGCAGAAGGAAAGAAATCAGAAAGATCAGATCAGAAATAACTGAAAAAGAAATGAAGGAAATGATAGCAAAGATTAATAAAACTAAAAGCTGGTTCTTTGAGAAGATAAACAAAATTGATAAACCATTAGCCAGACTCATTAAGAAAAAAAGGGAGAAGACTCAAATCAATAGAATTAGAAATGAAAAAGGAGAAGTAACAACTGACACTGCAGAAATACAAAGGATCATGAGAGATTACTACAAGCAACTCTATGCCAATAAAATGGACAACCTGGAAGAAATGGACAAATACTTAGAAATGCACAACCTTCTGAGACTGAACCAGGAAGAAATAGAAAATATGAACACACCAATCACAAGCACTGAAATCGAAACTGTGATTAAACATCTTCCAACAAACAAAAGGCCAGGACCAGATGGCTTCACAGGCGAATTCTATCAAACATTTAGAGAAGAGCTAACACCTATTCTTCTCAAACTCTTCCAAAATATAGCAGAGGGAGGAGCATTCCCAAACTCATTGTATGAGGCTACCATCACCCTGATACCAAAACCAGACAAAGAGGTCACAAAGAAAGAAAACTACAGGCCAGTATCACTGATGAACATAGATGCAAAAATCCTCAACAAAATACTAGCAAACAGAATCCAACAGCACATTAAAAGGATCATACACCATGATCAAGTGGGGTTTAGCCCAGGAATGCAAGGTTTCTTCAATATATGCAAATCAATGTGATACACCATATTAACAAATTGAAGGAGAAAGGCCATATGATCATCTCAATAGATGCAGAAAAAGCTTTTGACAAAATTCAACACCCATTTATGATTAAAACCCTCCAGAAAGTGGGCATAAAGGGAACTTTCATCAACATAATAAAGGTCATATATGACAAACCCACAGCCAACATCGTTCTCAATGGTAAAAAACTGAAACCATTTCCTCTTAACACCAGGAACAAGACAAGGTTGTCCACTCTCCACTATTACTCAACATAGTTTTGGAAGTTTTAACCACAGCAATCAGAGAAGAGAAAGAAATAAAAGGAATCCAAATCGGAAAAGAAGAAGTAAAGCTGTCACTATTTGCAGATGACATGATACTATACACAGAGAATCCTAAAGATGCTACCAGAAAACTACTAGACCTAATCAATGAATTTGGTAAAGTAGCAGGATACAAAATTAATGCACAGAAATCTCTTGCATTCCTATACACTAATGATGAAAAATCTTAAAGAGAAGGAAACACTCCCATTTACCATTGCAACAAAAAGAATAAAATACCTAGGAATAAACCTACCTAGGGAGACAAAAGACCTGTATGCAGAAAACTATAAGACACTGATGAAAGAAATTAAAGATGATACAAACAGATGGAGAAATATACCAAGTTCTTGGATTGGAAGAATGAACATAGTGAAAATGACTCTACTACACAAAGCCATCTACAGATTCAATGCAATCCCTATCAAACTACCAATGGCATTTTTTACAGAACTAGAACAAAAAATTTCACAATTTGTATGGAAACACAAAAGACCCCGAATAGCCAAAGCAATCTTGAGAAAGAAAAATGGAGCTGGAGGATCAGGCTCCTGTACTTCAGACTATACTACAAAGCTACAGTAATCAAGACAGTATGGTACTGGCACAAAAACAGAAATATAGATCAATGGAACAGGATAGAAAGCCCAGAGATAAACCCACGCACATATGGTCACCTTATTTTTGATAAAGGAGGTAAGAACATACAATGGAGAAAAGACAGCCTCTTCAATAAGTGGTGCTGGGAAAACTGAACAGCTACGTGTAAAAGAATGAAATTAGAACACTCCCTAACACCAAACACAAAAATAAACTAAAAATTGATTAAAGACCTAAATGTAAGGCCAGACACTATAAAACTCTTAGAGGAAAACATAGGCAGAACACTCTATGACATAAATCACAGCAAGATCCTTTTTGACCCACCTCCTAGAGAAATGGAAATAAAAACAAAAATAAACAAATGGGACCTAATGAGACTTAAAAACTTCTGCACAGCAAAGGAAACCATAAAGAAGACAAAAAGACAACCCTCAGAATGAGAGAAAATATTTGCAAAGGAAGCAACTGACAAGGGATTAATTCTCAAAATTTACAAGCAGCTCATGCAGCTCAATATCAAAAAAACAAACAACCCAATCTAAAAATGGGCAGAAGACCTAAATAGACATTTCTTCAAAGAAGATATACAGATTGCCAACAAACCCATGAAAGGATGCTCAACATCACAAATCATTAGAAAAATCCAAATCAAATGTACAATGAGGTATCACCTCACACCAGTTAGAAAGGGCATCATCCAAAAATCTACAAACAATAAATGCTGGAGAGGGTGTGGAGAAAAGGGAACCCTCTTGCACTGTTGGTGGGAATGTAAATTGATACAGCCACTATGGAGAACAGTATGGAGGTTCCTTACAAAATTAAAAATAGAACTACTATATGACCCAGCATTCCCACTACTGGGCATATACCCTGAGAAAATCATAATTCAAAAAGAGTCATGTACCACAATGTTCATTGCAGCTCTGTTTACAATAGCCAGGACAGGGAAGCAACCTAAGTGTCCATCGACAGATGAATGGATAAAGAAGATGTGGCACATATATACAGTGGAATATTACTCAGCCATAAAAAGAAACGAAATTGAGCTATTTGTAGTGAGGTGGATGGACCTAGAGTCTGTCATACAGAGTGTGAAGTAAGACAGAAAGAGAAAAACAAATACCATATGCTAACACATATATATGGAATCTAAAAAAAAAAAAAAATGGTTCTGACAAACCTAGGGGCAGGACAGGAATAACAATGCAGACATAGAGAATGGACTTGAGGACATGGGGCGGGAGGAAGGGTAAGCTGGGACGAAGTGCGAGAGTGGCATGAACATATATACACTACCAAATGTAAAATAGTTAGCTAGTGGGAAGCAGCCGCATAGCACAGGGAGATCAGCTTGGTGCTTTGTGACCAACTAGAGGGGTGGGATAGGGAGGGTGGGTGGGAGACGCAACAGGGAGGGGATATGGGGATATATGTATATGTATAGCTGATTCACTTTGTTATACAGCAGAAACCAACACATCATTGTAAAGCAATTTTACTCCAATAAAGATGTTAATAAAATAAAAAATTAAATTAAAATTAAATAAGTAAAAGAGGGGAGCAGAGAATGAAGCAGAGTGGTGCATTCGTTAATTTCCCAGCCTCTAACCACCAAGATTCAGGTGCAGCTCAGAGAGTGAGGCCAAAAGCCATATTAATCTGCACTATGAATGTTTAGCACTGTGGAAAGGAATGTTACAAGGCAAAGGAAGGAACAGGCTTCTCTGCCACTGTGTTGACCTTGAAGCAACAAAATAGAAATGTTAATTACCATTTGGATTATCATTCTGTAATGATGTCTTTATTATGGTTAATTATTAAATTTTAAGTAGAATTAAAGACATTAAATCAGACCCTTAGGAGATTCTACTGCTTGAGTTTCTAAAGACACCTACTTTAAATGTGTCTTTGAGGGTAAAATATACATAGTAATTTAGATTTGCTTATGAACAATATTGTGCACAAAGAAGTCTAGAATATAATACATAGAAGTTATAGCCAGTGCTTCTGTAAAAAACAGATTTTAAATCCCGTGTCACATAACATAGTTTTAATAAATATAATTTACAGCAATCTTTACATGAAAATAAAAAGAAATAGATATGGAATGTATGAGGAATTACAACATTTTAAATAGGGAAAATAGATTCATTTTATTTATTATTTCCACTAAGTGGCATGTTTGAGTTCTTAGGACATGGAAACTACGATAAAAGATTGAATGAAATATTTCAATAATTTTTATCAGAGACTTGAATAAGGTTATAATAAAGCACATGCCGATATTTTGGCAACATTTGATGACAGAATTGGGGCCCAATTGGCTATTATCCCTGGAATTTCATTGTGTTAATTTTATAGACAAATGAAATAAATAACAAAATTACATTCTTTGGTTCCTTTGTCTATGTATTTACATATTGTTTTTTTTTTCCTTATTTACATGTGTCAAAATTTATACACATGCATGTACCCACAAGCATATAAGATATGGTTTAAGATTATGAGATTTGTAATAAGAATATTATGATTTGAATATATATTTTGCAAATTCTTAGCTGTATGCTCTTGGGCAAATTTTTAATCTCAGTTTCCTTACCTGTAAAATGTAAATAATGACTCTACCTCCTGAGAGAGGGGTAAATATATGCAAAGCTGTAAGTACCAGCAAATCTCACCTCCCTCTGTTTGTAGTCTTAACCTCTCCTGGAGGTTGGAGGTCTGGGAAATGAAGGCAAACAATCTCTTTTTACACCAATTTCCCACAGATTTTTCAATCTGTGCTTCCCTCTCTCTCTCTTTCTAAATTTATTTCCTCTGGCACTGGAGGACATGCATGGTTCAATCTTCCCTTAAAATCCCGAACTTGAGTTTTGACTACAGAAGGTGAAATAGGGCAGTCTCCTCAGTTTGCTTTAGTGCAAAGAGATATATTGGCAAAAAGTAAAAATACTTGGGAAGAGTTTTTTATATGGATTTTGGGGCCAAAATGTTAGTTTAACAAGGGCCATCTTGCTTGTGATTGGCAGGATCCTTAGGTGGGAGGCTCAGCCACGCACAGGATTTAGCTACTACCAGATTCTCTGTACTATTGTATGAACTCCTAACACTATGCCAAGTGTAAAGAATTTTTGTGTACTGTATTGACAGCTCTTTTAAGGCTTTTGATCATGGCAAAATACATAAAATGTAAAATTTACCATCTTAACCATTTTTAAGTGTACAGTTTAGTACACGTTAGTGTTAAGTACATTGAAATTATTGTACAGTAAATCTTCAGAACTCTTTTCATCTTGCAACATTGAAACTCTATACCCATTAAACAACAATATTGGCATCCTTTTTATTATTCTTGAACATATAATGGTATAGAACAAATCTTACTTGACTTACATGAGGTGACAAAGAAGACAACGTAAATGCATCAGATTCCACATTAACACAGAATGCCAACTCTACACATGTATATATTGCATTTAATGCTCAGAATTAACTGATACTAGTATTCAGTAGTAACATTAACTAATACTTGAATATCATTACCCTACTTTTTACAGATGAAGAAACATTACCAAAGAAGTAAACCATATTCCACTAGCCACAAAGTTGGTAACTTATAGACAGGATTTTCTCCCAGCTCTAGATATTGTGCTGGTCACTGTCTTTCCATCCCACTGCTTTTCTCATAGTTCACACCTCATCCTTTCTTGCCTGGGTATGAACCAACACTCAGATTCCTTAGTTGCTAGTGTATTTCAATCCTTCTCCCCTTTGTGTCCAAATAGAGCTACATCAGATGTAAATCTGACCAAGCAACTTTCTGCCTATAATCCTACAAGGAGCTCCTGTAACCTTAAACACCAAAATAGAATTTCTTCCTGTTTTTGTTTCCATTCTTAATGAGATAAAACTGACAAACAATAAGCAGCACATATGCCAGGTATACGAATTGATGAAAGTATGTATATGTATTCACCTTTAAAACTATCAACATAACCAAGATGCTAAACGTTTTCATCACCCCCAAAAGTTCTGACCCCCATTTCCAAGCAGCCATTAATAAAGTAACAGTATGGCTAGTTTGTATTTTCTAGAATTTTATATAAATACAAATCACAAAGTATGTATTTTTTTCTGGCTTCTGCCACAAAACATAATAATTTCAAGTTTCATTCATATAGTTGGGTCTATCAATCACTGTTTCTTTTTGTTGCTGAATAGGGTCCCACTGAATAGATAAACTCCAATCTGTTTACCCATTCAATAGTTGACATGCATTTTATTTTTAGTTTGGGGCTATTATTTGAAAACTGCTATGAAAATCTTGTGAAAGCCTTTGTATGAAGGTATGCTTTCATTTCTCTTGAGTAAATACCTAGGAGTAGAATGACTAGTGCTTATGATAGACGTATATTTCATTTTTAAGAGAGGCTCAAACTGTTTTCCAACATGTTTGTACCATTTTATACTTCTACCAGCAGTGTATGAGAGTTCCGGTAACTCTACATCCTCTGCAACACTTGGTGTAATCAGGCTACTTTTTGTAGCCATTCCAGGGGGTATGTAGTGTATCTTAGTATGGTTTTAACTGGCATTTCTTTTGTGTGGGGGGGGGGGTTATTTATTTTTTTTAACATCATTATCGGAGTATAATTGCTTTACAATGGTGTGTTAGTTTCTGCTGTATAACACAGTGAATCAGCTATACGTATACATATATCCCCATATCCCCTCCCTCTTGCATCTCCCTCCCACCCTCCCTATTCCACCCCTCTAGTTGGTCACAAAGCACCAAGCTGATCTCCCTGTGCTATGCGGCTGCTTCCCACTAGCTAGCTATTTTACATTTGGTAGTGTATATATGTCCATGCCACTCTCTCACTTCGTCCCAACTTACCCTTCCCCCTCCCCGTGTCCTCAAGTCCAGTCTCTACGTCTGCATCTTTTTTCCCGTCCTGCCCCTAGGTTCTTCAGAACCTTTTTTTTTTTTTTTAAGATTCCATATATATGTGTTAGCATACAGTATTTGTTTTTCTCTTTCTGACTTACTTCACTCTGTATGACAGACTCTAGGTCCATCCTCCTCACTACAAATAACTCAATTTCATTTCTTTTTATGACTGAGTAATAGTCCATTGTATATATGTGCCACATCTTCTTTATCCATTCACCTGTCGATGGACACTTAGGTTGCTTCTATGTCCTGGCTATTGTAAATAGAGCTGCAATGAACATTGTGGTACATGACTCTTTTTGGATTATGGTTTTCTCAGGGTATATGCCCAGTAGTGGGATTGCTGGGTCATATGGTAGTTCTATTTTTAACTGGCATTTCTTTAACAACTGATGATGTTGGCATCATTTCATGGACTATATGCCACCTGCATATCTTCATCAGCAAAGTGTTGACTCAAAATTTTTGCCCATTTTTAAAATTAGGTTCTTTGTCTCTGTAGTTCAATTGTAAGAGTCCTTTGTACAAATCCTTCATTTAACATATTTTTTGCAAATATTTTCTCCTCATCTGTATCTTTTCATTTTTTTAACTGTGTATTTTGAAGACAAAAGATTTTAATTGTGAAACATTTCAACTATTGAATTTTATTTCTTATATTTTGTAGGTTTTGTCTTACAAGAAATTTTTCCCAAACTGAAAGTCACTAAGATTTTTCTCCTGAATTTTATAGTTTTAGCTCTTAAACTTGAGTATGATGCATTTCAGCTGAAGTTTTGAATATATCATAAGGTCGAACTCATTGTTTATTTTTTGCATATGGTTATCAAATCATTTCACCACCACTTATTGAAAAGATTATGATTTCCAAACTGAATTACCTTGACATGTGTCAAAAATCAGCTGCCCATGTATATATCTGTGGGTCTACCTGGGCTCTATTCTGTTTCACTGATTTATTTGTTAATATCTACTCCAACGCAATTGTATCTTAGTTACTGTAGCTATGTATAAGCCTTGACATAAGAGAGTGTAAGACTTCCAACTGTAATTTTCTTATTCAAATATATTTTGGCTATTCTAGATCCTTTGTGATTCTATCTGAATTGCAGAATCAGCTTGCCAATTTCTACAAAAAATCCACTGAGATTGCATTGAATCTATAGATCATTTTGGGAGCATAGATTTCTTCATAATGTTGTGACCTGTGACCCATGAACAAGATTCTGTAAAATATTCTACGTAGACAATCACATCATCTGTGAATAATGACAGTTTGAATTTTTCCTTTATGCTCTCAATGCACCTTATTCCTTCTCCTTGCCTTCCTGCACTGGTTAAAGCCACTGCTGCACTATTGATGGAGCTGCTGGGAATGGATGTCCTTGTCTTATTCCTGAACTGAGGAATAGAATTCAGTCTTTCACCGTTAAATATGATGGTAGCTGTAGATTTTTCACAGGTGACCTATATCACTCTCTTCCTGACATCCTGAGAGTTTTTGTTTGGAATGGGTGCTGGATTTTTTTTCAAATATTTTTTTCTTTTGTTGTGTGTGTTGAGTTGACCGTGATGGCCTCACTGGACTCCCAGACCCATCTTCTCAGGTTAGTGAATCCTAAGGGTTCCCCCTGCATCCCCTCCTGTGCTGTGGCCTGGACACGCTCCCAGAAGGAAGCAGACCCACCGTAGGGCTTACCCCCTTGTTTCTCCTCCTGGATTCACTGTCATGTGCTGCCTAATATGCATCATGTAAAAACTGCTCCTTCATATATTGTTTCCTATTTAGCTGTTTCATGAGGGAGGACAAATCCAGACGTTGTTCCTCCATCAAAGACAAATACTGATGTCATCCCACTGATATCCACAGCCTTCTCTCTTGCCAGTCTCTAACTTGCAACTTTGTCTTCAGACCTAACAAGCTACTCAGGGATCTCCAAAAGTTCTGTATCTTTTCATACTGTTTCCTCTGCCAACTGTGCCCTTATCTACACCTCTATAAACCCCTCATCCTGTAAGATAAAGTATAGCTGCTACGTCCTCCCAGAAAACCTCCTGTTCTTCCATAAACATCAGGGTCCCTCCTGTGTGGACCCCATTGCCTTGTGCTTATCACTGTCACATCAGTACCAACCTGCTCCCCTCCGTGGATTGTGGCTATTTGAGATCAGGACATCTGTCATAGTCTTCCTTGCTCTCCCCAAATCCAGTTCATAATAGGAATTGATAAGTTCAAAGAAGGAAGGAATGCTAATATTTATTCCATTTTTCTGTCTGCTTTGGCATAGATGTGTCTGTATTTCACTGAAGTTTCCCTGATATGCTAGCTTTTAATATTTTTAATCATAAATTGAGAAATACTTTAATGAGAAGTTGAGAAACCTGAGTGTCTTCTGCTCCAGAAAATGAATTATTTTTAAATTTAATACATATTTTCTTACTTTAAAGCTACTTTTATATAAAATTACTATAGAGAATACTTCGTATAAAATTACCCTGGGGTTTATTTGTACTTATAGGCAATTCAGCTTTATTGTGATAGAACAAGATATAAATAATGATGAGAGCAAGACAGGAATATTCATACAATGAAGAAGAAAACCAACATCTTTTAATTTGTCTTTGACATTTAAATTTATGAGTTTATGTGGTAGCCCTCCACAAAATTGCTTTTACCTCATTGTATTTTAGTGCCAGTGTGGCTTTTGACACTGAAATATTCTTTAGTGTGTTCTGTATTAGTCCTTGGCAATAAAAACAATTTATATATCAAGCTGTAGTGCCCCAAACAGCACACACACGGTGAATCATCAAAAATCTTTCTTAATGGTCTCACCTATAGACCTTTTATGGTTCAGTCATTGTTGTTGTTTTTGTTGTATCTTTCCAAAAGATAAGAACGATACCCCGCACATAGCGTTTTGTCCCTAGAGAACTGAACATGGTCATTCTCTGTAGCTCATTCGGTTCAGAATTAGAAAATCAAGACACGCTTACCCTGACCCTCATATTATTTTTAGACATTAAGTGGCAATAGTCCAACTATCCATTTCAATGTATCCTTTTACTATCATCCTAGCAGATACACTGAAGTAAGTAGAAATACTGCCCCTCGATTTTCCTGAAGAATCCTGATTTCTAATATGGTCTCCATTGGCCCCATACGTACGGCCATACTTGTCAAGTCAGGCATCGCATCCTTTACACATGAAAAAGGATGCCATTGTAGTCTCTGCTGATCTCTTCTGAAGTTCTATTTTTATTTCACTATTTGAATTTTTTAAATCTACTGAAATACGCCCTTTTCCCCCTTCTGCCGAGTATCCTTGTTTTCCTCAGGGTGAGCAGAAGGGGAGGAGACATCATAGCGTAAAAGCATTTTCAAAACTATCCACTTCAGCCACCTTATTTTAAAGAAAGGACAAGACACAGAAAGGCTAAATTAGCTCAAGTCTCACAAAGGTGAGAAAAGGAAAGTTTAATAAAACATGTACGTGACTTTTACTGATGATTTGACAGAGTCCTTACGGGAGTTAGGAAATAGCCCCTATTTCCATGTTCTCCTTTCCCACGCTTCACTGAAAGGCAGTCATTCACAGAGTCAGCTGAGGCCGTGGGCACTTTACCCAAATGACCTCATTTAATCCTCACAACAGCCCCATGGCAGATGCGGACGCTGAACTAAGAAATGAAATAATTCACTCAGCACTAGGAAATTAATACTATTCAAGAGAGTCAGTGCAGATCTGTCGGACTCCAAAGTCTTTTCACTGTACAGTGATCTTCCATGATGTCCCCTAATATAACTGGAAATCTTGAATGAGAGAGAGAGGGGAGGTGGAGAAAGACATAGAGACACACAGGGAAAGAGAAACCAGTGATCTGTATCATGGTCTTTATCCCATAGTTAGTTTTTTGTAATATTTCTTCTCAGTGTCAATCCCTCACATCCAATTGAGCCTCCCAAGGGGAAATATTTTTTTATGCAACCTCCCATTTTTGTTGAGCCTCACGAGGCCTGGCACATAGTAATATTCAATATATAGTCATGTAATTAATAAAATAAGGGTAAACGTGTCTAAATGTGTGAGCAGAATTTCTACATATTTTTGACTTAGAATTAAAATGTATATCCCTAAAACGAGGCAATATCCTTCTATTTTTATAGAGACGTGAAAAAATAAGTTTATTTATGATCATATTCGTACATTTCTACTTTCTAGTTCAATAACCTGAGATAAGTTAGTATTTAGAAAAATTCCGTAACACATTACCTTTGCACTGGCTGACACTTCTTCCTCAAAGCAAACTTCCATTCTTGCTTCAGGGTCACAGATTTCTTCCTTTTGCCCTGATTATCGCTGCAGACATGAGCCAATGCCAACTGCCCTCCCACCACGCATCAAACAGTGGCCATCTCATCCAGGACATCTCCCTGTTTTTCATGGTCTCATGCTTACTTTCCAGTACCCACTCCTCCCCACACCTCTTACTTATTGTGGAGCTAAGATGTATATTAACTTGCAAATATTGATATAATTATACTTTTATAGCTTAGTGTTCTCATGGCAGAATCCCAGCCAAACGTTTTATTTCTTTGTGACTTGTGACTGGTTCAGGAATATGCACACATCTGTGGAGAGCCAGTGACCCATTTGTCCGCTTAACAATATATTTGGCGGTGAATGTAACTGTAAATGTGGCTCTGCAGGTCAGTGTGTGAGGGAGGGAAATGCAGTACTAAAACATGGCAGTGACGTTCACCCCACAGCTATACCGGTTACTCAAGTCTTTGTACATCCAGGGCTGCATCACTGACTTGAATATGCATCTAAGCAATTCAGAGGGAACTTAGAAATTTTACCTGTTCCTTCTCTTTCCATGAAATTGACTCACACATGATTCTTAAATGGTTTTCATATCCAGTTTGAAACTGAGAGCCTGCTCAGGGTCAAGTTCTGTTTGCTATTTCATGGTCCTGAAAAAGAAAATGAACTTTTGAAAAAAGAATCGGATTCTAGTCTCTGTTAATGGCATGCAAAGCACCAGCATGCATGGCTTTTACATCAAGTCTACAAGATAAATTTAACGGATGTGTTTTCCAGTTAAACATGAGCTTTAACATGGACGATGAGGCTCTACGGTTTCACAAGGGCAAGTTCGTAACCGAGACACACGCTGTCTAAACAGGTGGAGACCATGCATAACATCCCTTGGAAGCTTAATGTCGTAGCAAATAATGAAATAGAACTTACTGGGCAAATAAGGAAAAGCCACTCCAAATTAAGTCTTACAATGATTACTGTATAAGGCACATATGTAATGCTTCTTGTTTTCCTGAAAATTGCTATATTTTCCTATAATAAACTGTTACACGGTTTCACAAATATCTTTTCCTCTGCTATTAATGGTCCCATTTTATTGAAATGACAGTAAATCTGGATGTCAAGCATACAAGGGGACATGCCAAAGTCTTGCGTTCATCATTTACGCAGGAGACGCTTTAAAACTGGGTTTCAATCCAAACAAAAGTTTCATGTGCAGAGTAAAACTGCTTCCTTAGAAGACCTGTATCCACGACACGAACACAATGGTTTCTGGTATTTACTTTCTTCAACAGAGAAGCTGAAGAAACACATGCTAGGAATCGTAATGAGCCTTGGTCATAAGGAACACATCAGAGGAGTCTGAAGGCTCACAGAATCAGCAAGTTGTAGTAAATCTACCAACATCATGCCTGGAGCACTGGCCCAGACCCTGATGGCCCTGTTTCCACAAGTCTATGTTTCACGATGCTTAACTCAGTTTTCACAGGAGTTGTCCGTCACTGATGATGTAACAACACAGTCCCACATTCAAGAGAGTCACAGCTTCAGAGGTCAGAAAGTCAAAATAAACATTTATTCAACAGGAATGTGTTGTTATCTTTCCCCTGCATGTGTCAGGTCCTTTGTAAAGTTGTGTTAAATGGAAGGGTGAATCAAAGACTGTAGAAATCCTATTAGAAAGTGGAAGATCAGGGTGAGCTTTCTGGAAGCGAGGAGAGGTCAAATGAATGGTTGGCTGTAGTTTAGTAGAGAAAAGGAAATGCAGGAAGTAGCTGAGAGCCCTCTTTAAAACTCCTGTCAACCTCTGCCTCCAAATGCTGTGTTCGGGGTCACAGAGAGTGGCTCTATAACTCAACTACCTGGAGCCATCTGTACACTACCCATTTAGAAAGATGTTGCTGAGGAAATATTTTGAGTGTCTATATATAATAAGCATTTCATCCTTTATTAAAAAAAACTTTAAAATTAGTATAAAATGGAAAAGCAAATATTACTTGTGAGAAAAGCTTGGGTGGACTTTGTTCCTTAGCCAAATACCCAGCATTCCCCTTCCCACCTCCACAAGGCTGTCAAGATTATGAGCCTCGTGAACACAGGTGATTAACTGATACAGATTTTTTTTTTTTTTGATGCAAAAAAAAGCCTAAATCTGTGACCTTCTATCCCTGCAACATCCAGTGCACGCTGGCACCATGGCCGCTGCTGTACCTGCCACAGCTGCCCTCATCAGTGGGATGAAGGAAAGGGCATGTAACCCTACAACTGAGCCTCCCTCCCAGGCCAGAGGTTACCAGGTAGCCAGATGGCAGCCCTTCCAGGAGACGGAAGACCTCACCTGTCCTGTCTCTTACATTCACCCGGTACTGCTCTCTACAACCCCGCATTTCTCCCCTCCCTCCCAAACTTTTGCACAGCGCCCTCTGGAATTTCCACTTGGTGAACAGCCACTGGGCTACATCATCAACCCCTTTCCACAACATTCCCTCCTTTTGTCTTGTTGTATAGAAAAGGCTTTCCGAAAATAACGGTTCCCTTCAGCACCCTTAAGAGGCGGCTTCTATTCCTTCCCTGAGGTCAGGAAGTAATCTGACCTTAATCTCTTGCGCTTTTTACCTCACTGCACTCACTCTGCACAATTTTCTCTTTCTTGGAGCTCACAGCCACCCTGCTCTGGCACTTTCACAGTCTCCTAGAGTGCAGGCTCCTTGCAATCATCTACGGACCTTCATGACACTCCTCCTCATTCACCAATGTCCCTTCCACCGGGCTCACACTCGTGCTCTACCCACTTTCTCTGGCTATGATTCTAGGCTTCATCGATATCTACATGAAGATGCCCTTGCAACCGTGGCCTTCAAGTTTACTGACTTCCTAGACTACAATGTTCTTCTCTTTGTTCTACAGCAGCCACTCTTCCCCATCTTCAAATCCTGAACCACTTCTTGTCTAAATCATGAATCAAAATATTCCACTTTCCAGGCAAAACCTTTTACGGTTCTATCCTGTGCATCCGAGTACCTCCACAAAACAGTGCTTCGATCTCACTGAGACCCTCGTTTCTGACCCTTCTGCTTTCTCTCTATCCAGCAACCACCAGTTGTTATCCCCCTTTCCACTCAGCCCATCATTTAAATCACGCATTTGTAACTGTCCCAAATTCCTTTGCTTCATATTCTCTTTGCACCCACTTATCAAACCCCTAGTTCTCCTTGTGGGAAATTATACGACTGAGCAGATTGGTGTGACGATAAATTTAGATTTGTCACTCTCAACTGGGCTTTTAGTGCTGCTCCATAGAAGTTCTCTCTTCCCCTCTCCACAAAAACTTCAACCCATACAGCTCCAATCTCATCACACCTCCAGCCTGCCCACCCAGCCCTTGTTCAGGAGATGATATTGTAATGAGAGTTTCAAGCCATCTGCTGGCGATGGTCTCAACGGCCCACCACCAGATCCATGCATCACCAGGGTCTATACCCAACTTCTTCTCCACTGGAGACAGTATTCCTCCCATTCGAGCCCCTTCTCTCCTGAGGCTTCCTTCTGGAATCTCAGGCTGTCATTTATGTGGATTCGCTCTTGCATCTTCAACCTTCCCTTACATACAGAATGCGACCCTTCTCATTAACATTAACATATACCCTGTTTTCCCCATAAAAAACAAAAGTAAAACAACAAAAACAAAAATATCTTCTCATTAACATTAACATATACCCTGTTTTCCCCATAAAAACAAAAGTAAAACAACAAAAACAAAAATACCTTCCTAGACATTATAGTCCACTCGGGCTGTTGCTTTCTCTTTCTTTCACAGTCAAGCTAATGAAAAGTTTGTTCTGTATATGCTCTCTGTGCTACTTCATCTCATTTGCGGATCCATTCACTGGAATAAGACTCCACCACCCTATGCAACAAAATCTCCCTAAAGTTGCCAGTGATCTCTCTGTTGCTACATCCAGTGAATAACTTTTGCTCTTCATTTCACTTGACTTATTATTAGCATTGTACAGAGCTTCCTCTTCCCTGTTTGGTGAAATACTCTCTTCTCTTGTCTCCCATGATGTATGATCTTGACTTTCCTCGATCTCTCAGAAATCTTCACAGTTTCCTTTGTCAGCTCTTCCCCCCCACCCCCCTCTTCCTTCTCCTTCTCTTCTTCCTTCTTCTCCTAGATCTTAGAAAGTTGCAGAGTTATAATCTTAGAGTTATTCCTGGATGCTCTCTTCTCTCAGTACATCTTCTTTGGAGCCATTTCATATATCCCTTTATGTACCACTTCATGAATTCAGCCCAGACCACTCTTCAAGGTCCATGCTGGTTTACTCAGCTACTTACATGACACTTCCACTTGGATCCCTGATCACATCAAACTTATCCAGCTCAAAATTGAAGATCTAATATTTTTCTCTAAATGCTGATTGTTTCTCAATGTCTCTCATCAATGCAGTTGCACAAGCCAGAAGCTTTGAGGAAATTTTGCTTGTTCCTTGTCTTTCACTTTAGCACTGGATCCTATTGAGTTTACCACCTATGTCTCTCTAACCCGAAAACTTCTCTCCATCTCTATGTTATACCCTGGTCCAGGCTACGTTCCCCACTCAGCAAACAAGAAGGGTTTATAGAGATACAATTCCAGTAATGTCATTCCCTGCCTAAAATATTTCATTGGTTCCCATTGCACCTCAGATAAAGTTCAAAATTCAAATCTGGCTCCAGCCTACCTTTTTATCAAGAGAAACTAACCTGCTTTTATTTCCGATCCTTGAACCACTAGGTTCCATCTTATTTCAAGGACTTCTCACATGATAATTCCTCTGCTTGAAAATCTTCCCTTCTTCTCATTGTAATCCCCACCCCTCCTACCTATATGACTGATCTAAGTGTTTTCAGCCTTAGCTTAATGTTACATCTTCCCTGTGTCTACACCCCTAAGTAGGAGCAGAATCAGCATCAAATAAGAAACCAGCAAGCTTGGTCCCCATACTGCCAAGGCCTCCAGTCTGGCCTACCTGCTCTCTAAGTCCTGGCCATGGAGTGAGGACTGCAAATGAGACCCTGCTCAAACGCCCCAGAGCATCCTGCTGCCAGGACCGCCCACAGGCCACCCTCCATTCTAGAGGTTGGACTCATGTCTCCGCTGTGTACTCCTCGAGGAACAAGGCAGCCAAGAATCTGCTGTGTGCAGCCTAGGGGAGAAAGGAATGGAATGACGTTGAGCTTGTGGGGTGTGATATCTACATACCTATGTATGAAGCCCTTCATGCACAGGAGGAGGAAGCTGGGGTCGGAAGAAAACAGCGTTGATGCAGGCCAAGGGCCTACCTGTGGAGTCTCATCACCAGACTGCGTACTGGAGACGGAGGGTTACTTGTAAATGGGCCATGAAATGGCTAGAATGAGTGGCATGGAACATGTTCTCATCCGTAGCGTGAAAGTGAAGAAATGTCCTAGAAAAATATCTTGCATTCCTTCATGCAAAACTTTTCACAGAGGGAAAGAAGTTGAAAAATCAAATAGGGGCCAATAGTCCAGACTTCAAATACTTGGGACCAGGCTAGAGCAGTAATAACGGAAAGGAGATGGAGTGGGTAGATTTTCAGGACAATAAGAATAAAAAGACTGGTCTCAGCAAATGCTTCGATGCGATAAACACAGTGTACACTCCAGGTTCAGGTAACTCGAAACGCTACTTGCTGAGTCATAAAGTACAATTTCTATTTTACTGAGTGCTTTCTCATTGCACATTATATTCCTTAAGTTAATCTAGTGGCTAGATTCTATACTAACTCACAGTTCTACAGATGGCTTGGAGGCTTATAAACAATTACACAAGTTGAGTCCTCTAGCACTGAATACATGGATTAATGTTTCAGCAAACTAATTAAGGTAGAGGAGTTTCGAGCCAAATGTTACCTTAGAGGTTTTTAAAGCAAAAGTCAGAAAAGCTTATCATGATCTTTGCTTATAAACTTATAGTCAGAAACAATTTCAGGGTAGAAAACAGAGATCAAGTTAACATTCCCAAAGTAAATTTATCACTGCTGATAACCATCATTACACAGAAGATGGAGACTTTGAGGGTCCAGGCTACTCCAGGGCTACCCATTTGCTATCCTAGGATGACGGGCCACAAAAGCTTTGAGTACCAAATGGCCAACTATTTGCCTGGAGGAGGGTTGAAATCTCCAAAGTTACATCCAGAGAAGTGTCAATTAAACCACAGAAAAGATCTTGACAAAAATACGAAACCTGAGATGATGGCAGACTTCTCATTATTGGAAACCTCAACCGATTCAGGTTTACCCCACATAGAAAATTCTATACTCCAAACGCATTTCAAGGGGATCCAGGGGTTTTGAAAAAGAAAATCCCAAATTGTAGAAGAAATCACCCTGTCAAGAGCTAAACCCAATGAAGCTAATAACAATTAGAAGCACTGCTGTTTGAGAAAGGTTGCAAAGGGTTATTCTCTAAAAGCAAATGCAAAACATCAATTAAAACATCAAAATGACTTGCGGTAATTATGCTCATGCCTTTGCTATTGTGTTTAGATGAATATGCGTTGTAGAAAATAGCTGCACTGTTGTCATACATGTGCAATCTTTAAACGGTGTCCTCTTTTTGTAACTAATATGACGTTTCACTCTAGTATTAAACTGGATTTAGAAACATCGCTCCCATCCCCTCTGAGAGGTCTCTTGGGGATCCACCTACACACATTCCAACTGTCACTTTCTCTTGAGCTGGTTTGTCTCCATGCCGTCATGCCTTCAGTGACCAATGGCAATGCTTCTGTATCTCTGATAAAGTTTCATTATCATAGAGACACATCACAACTGATGGCTTCAATCAAATTTAGGATGAAAATATTCCAGAGTAGAGCTATTGTCATGTGTAGGCAAACATCATGAATGAGTTTGCAGGGAGTAGTGTGTAGTATTTCATCTTATTGAATGATAAGTCAATCAGTCAGCCTAACTAAATGTCCCATCAGAACCTGTGAACCTTGTCCCTCCGTGGGTGGTGGCCTCCTGTTCTCTTACTAGACTCCAGTGCAGCATGATTCTTGACACCATCTACCCCATGTCTGTAAGCTGAGTTGCAGCAGATGTGGCCCTAATCTGTTCCATGTGGAGGGAAATAGCATTTATAAGTGTACCAGGGACTTGTGCATCTTATGCAACAGCAACTGGAAACTTTAATTTTCTCCACACAAAATACATGCAATATAGGTATGAAATTACAGAAGGTTGTATGAAGTCTCCAGTTCTGGCACCTCATGAAACACTTTGCAACATATTCTGCACTAAAAAAAAGCAGACCACAGGCATGAATTTGGATGCATGTGCACATGATCCTGAAATATTCTGGTGGGTAAAATTCATATGCAATTCCTCCTAATTTTAGTCACTTCAGTCAGAAACTGCATTAGACAAGAGAAAAATGAACTGTGAGGTTAGGATGAAAGATTTTAGAGTATAATAAACCCCTAATACCAAATGTCTTTGCAAGAATGATGCCGCTTGTTTGTAATCTTGAATTCCAAAAGTGACTTCTTGTTTTGAAAAACAAGTCATAACGTCCCTTTAAAAAATGCATGTTCTCAACTATCAGAGGCCAGCTCAACACATGTTTAACAGAAGAGATCAGGGCCAAATATATTGTCAAACTGATGTGGGCTTCTTCTTAATGGAGCTTAGACTGTGAAAATAACACAGGGGAGTTAAAGCAAATGTATGTGTAACCTTCGCTGAGTCAGCTCTCGTGCTTAATCAGAGAGCAAGAATGAATGGAGATGACACCAGTGCTTCTCCCCGCCCCTCTCTTTAAGTGCCTGTCTGGAGTGAAGGTGAGAAGGGAGGTCAAACCTGTTGATCCTTCCTCTGCCTCTTAAATTATGATCGGCTTGCCACCCTAAGGTCCCTAAACACAAGTCAATCACTCAACTGAAGAATGGGGATTTGACGTAATTTTGGAGGAAAAACTGGTAAGACTTTCTCCTACACGGTACCTTTCTCAGGGATCTTTAAAGGTAATGTTATCTATATGCAATTTTTCCTTGAAGCACTGATTTTAAAGCCCATCCTCATGGAAGATGAGACCACCATGTAAAGATCCAGCCCAGCAGTACAGCTGGTTTATTATGCTCTGGGCTGAAACTGAATTCCTAGCACAAGAAGAACAAACGTTGAACATTCAACTCCTTAAAGCTCCCATGTATTTTCTGAATGATCTAAATGGACTGATGATATGTTTTTTGTATTTTCATCAGGTTTTTAAATTACAAAAGTAATACCTGCTCGTCTTTGAAAACTTAGAAATCACAAAAAGCTTACACAGACACAGAATCAAAGCAGTTAGCGTTTTTGTACGTCCGTTTCCAGTATGGTGATGTACTGCACATATTACTTTATATCTTGACATTTTTCATACAACAATATAACTTGAAATTTTTCTATCAGGAATATTTATACTCAATGTGATTTTAACAACTCTCAATTAGTATATCTTAAGGACACAGCAATTTATTTAACCAATCTCCTATTGTACTCTTAACGTTTCCATAATTTTATTAAAAATGATGAAATAAAGTTATCCATGGACCTATCTTAAAAAACAAAAAACAAACAAACAAAACCAACTCTAGGTACTTCTTCAGGACAAATTCCTAGAAGTGAACTTTCTGGTTCACAGGAAATGGACATCATTTAGTCTGTTGATGTTAGGATGTCAGTGCCTTCCAAAAGGATTGTACAATTTACTCACAGCAGCAGTTTATTAGAATGTCTTTTTTCCACCATCCCCATGAACCATGGGCATCCTAACTCTTTTAAATCATTGCCAGTAGGATAGTCTGCCATAACCAGGAGGGTCCTGAACCACATGACTTCGGAAAGATAATCAAATAGTATTAGTCAAACTGGTTAACTGCTGAAACAAGAATACCAAAATCTCAGTGACTTCACATTAAAAAAATTCATGTTTTGCTGACACATCATTTCAGTGCATGTGTTGGGTGGGCATCCAGCCACACAATTATTCAGGGACCTCAGCTCTGTCCGTCTTTCCTCTGGTAATGCCATCACTCAGTAGGGCCCTCACAGCCTTGGCTGGACCCTCTGCCTGTGGCCAGCACTCGTGCGTGGGAAGAGAGCGAATCATACCCGAGAGAGTTTTATGGTCACAGCCAGGAGACGGCCCAACACAGCTGCTCAATATTCCATTAGGCAGAACCTCGTCTCAGGAGCACATTCAGCTTCAAAGAAGATTCAGCCACAGCCTAGTTGTGTGGCCCAGAAGAAAGGCAACAGATTTGGCCAATACCTAACCATCTCTGCCACAAATATTAATATTTGCTTTTGTTTTAATCTATTTGGAGAATTTCTACCTTTTTAAAAGGGGAGGTTAGTCCCTTCACTGTGATTTGGAGTGATCACTGATGTACATGTGCCTGTATGCCTGTCACTCTTTGTATCATTACATTCTTGCACACTTTTCCATTTTGCTTCTGCAGGTTGGATGAGACTATTATCGTTCCATTTTTACCCCTCATTAATCTGAAACCAGGACTAAACTCTTCTATTCCAGTAATGGTTGCTGTAGCATGAATAGGACTCAGTAAGGTTCATTGTGGACACGTAACTGTATTTCCCCACAATGGCTTTTGACACGTCCACTTCAGAGCCGCTCCTCCCTGATCATATACCTTATATGATAAGAGCTTTCACTTCATCTTTCTCTATTCCCTCTCCCTTTGGCCTTTATCTCCTCCTTATCACTACTTCCTCCTACTCCTAGATTTTGATGAAAACTTCCAGAAATTATCAGCATTTCTATGGAAGAATGAACCTTCTATTTCAAGAGTTATTATGCTAAATATTATTAGTCTATGCTTAGCTTTTATGTCCTAATTATATCATAGAGTGACAGATGAATAAATGAAGAGGCCATCTTGGGATCTCTTTCTGGCCAATTTGTTACACATTAAAGTCATTTGTTTTTAATACTTTCCTCAAATTAGGTAAGAGGGTGATGACCCTTGGCTAGAAATAGAATCTTTCCTTTGTAGACCTCTTCTCTCAAATCATAGATTCAACACTTCTTGTAGCTTTTAGTCTTACAGATGAAGAATGCATGCTTTTTTTCTCCTTTGTGGGAGCCTGTTCTTTTTGTCTGGGACAGGGTTTCTCAATCTTGGCTATTATTGACCTATTAGTCTGGATAATTCTCTGTTGTGGAGACTGTCCTGAGGCTGTGGGATGCTTAGCAGTATCTCTGCCCTCCACCCAGTAGAAGCGGTACTGTTGCAGAAAAGAAAGTTGGGCCGGAGAGGATGGTCACGTCCTGGGTCTCAGGTGAGTTCCTGGGATGGCCATTGAGTGTGGGTTCTTGGCTTCGTGCAGGAAAGAATTCAAGACTGAGCTATAGTAAAGTGAAAGAAGGTTTATTCAGGGAGAAACACACCCCACAGACAGAGTGTAGGCCATCTCAGAAAGCGAGAGAGACACCAGGGAACAGGGTTGTCAGTTTTTATAGGGGTGGGTAATTTCATAGGCTAATGAGTGGGAGGCATATTCCAGCTATTTGGGGGAAGAGGTGGGGATTTCCAGGAAAGGGCCACCACCCAATTTTTGACCCTTGTGGTCACCCTTGGAACTGTCATGGCACCTGTGGGTGTGTCATTTAGCTTGCTGATGTGTTACAATGAGAGTATACTGAGGCTCAAGGTCTAGTAGAAGTCAGTCCTCCGCCAGCTTGGACCTAGTTTGTTCTAACCAGTTTGTTTATTGTCCTCGGGCTATGTCATTCTTTTAAAGGTTGTACCCTGCCCCCTTCCTGTCTCAGGACCATCATCTACTCCCCCTGAGCTGTGACAACCAAAAACATCTGCAGACACTGTCAAATGTCCCCTGGGGAACAAAGTCACTGTCAATTGAAAATTACTGGTCTAGAAGTTTGTAAAATTTATCTGTATCTGAAGTTCAAGAAATTTTACTGGGAAGAACCTAATTATGTAGGCCCTTTATAAATTTATTTATACATCCTTCAACTTATGTGAGCCTTTCTACAGTGATCTCTGTCCCCATGGACTGGGACTTAGGGACTCAGACTCTGAGGCTCAGATCAAAGCTCTTGAAGGAAGACACTCTGCGCTGTTGTCTCTCACAGTGTCCCAAACATAAAGACCTGGAAGCCTCAGCCTTCAGGTTCAATCCATCCTGGGCTTTATAGGATCATAAAACCCAGAAAACTCACATGAGTTCAAAATTCACATTCCCCAGACCAGCATAGACCCCTGCCAAGCTGGAAGCAGCTCTATCTCCTAAGATTTCATCAAAACCAGCCCCCCTGCCACTGTACCCACTTGTCCCAGGAAAAGCAAATCCCTCCAGAATTAGCAGCAGAGGGTAAGGAAGTTTATATTCAGGTATTCCCAGGGTCACCTTTAGGACTTTTACTTACTTTAAAAGACTTGCTTTTGAAAATATTAAAGAAGTTGGGAGAGGCTTGGTAAAAGAGAGTACTCCATGTGGGAAACTTGCACCAATGTAAATGACTATAACAGTAAAATTAAGCACAAAAGAAAAATGAGATAGAATTAGTTGGCAAATGGTGCAAATTATTTTAAAATTCCACAGAAATCAATCAATAGTGATTTTTAAGCCAGTATGAAAACAATCAAGATTTTAATATTAGATATAAGCTCTCTCTCTAGTTTTGAAAATTCTTCCAAAGGAGTGTGCGTGTGTGTGTGTGTGTGTGTGCATATATATATAGAAAGAGAGAGTCCACTGACAGGGTATGTCATGAAAAAAATAGGTATAGAACTAGAGATAAAGAGGATGTACCATTACAAAATACAAAAAGAACTTAAATGGAACCCCAAGGAACCACCAGTATAAAAAAAAATCTGTTCCTAAGGAATGATTTTCTAAGGTGATAAGTTAAACATATTCAAACAGGTACTAAATGAAAGCAGAATGGTTGTATAAGATACAAGTACAAAGGACAGAATTTCTCATTTATCAGTGACAAAGGCAAATAGAAAGTCCAACGTGAGTCTTATCAGACATGCTCCCAGCAGAGTAAACAAGGAACAACTACAAATATCAGAAGCAGGAACAACATCAGGAAAAGGTTGGTGCATTCGTTTGACTGATAATCAGATCAACCTCCCAAGGTCCTTTTCTTAGTGATTTCATTTCAAAGAGATTTCATAAGTAACACTCTTTGGCATGTTCTTATACTTTTAGCAATCATTGTTGAGAGCTTTCAGATGAGCAAGAAAATATCTGCCTCAAAACTCAAGACTAGATTTTTGACTCCTGGAGCTGTTGCTGTCTTCAACTAACAAAGAAATAAGCTACAGATGTAGAACTTGAACAACAGCGGAAGGGAACAACAGGACATGCGACTATCCCGGGCATATGTCACAACTTGAAGGGAATGGGATAGTACACACTTACATAGAGAAAATGCCATCTCCTCACCTCCTCTGGAAATGGAATCTGACTGCAGAACTGTTAGAACCCACACACAAAGTCAGGTTCAGACTGAAAATGAAACAGGTGGAATTTCCTTGCAAGTCGTTCTATCAAGCGCTCCCCGTGAACAAGTGAGCCCCCCACTAGCAATTCAGAACTTTCAGTAAGCGATGGGTCTCGAATGAAAGAGAGAGGAATCCTCTAGGAATCTTATTCAGAGACAGCCCTGGGGCTCCTGGAGGTTCTGCTAGAGTAGGCCTAGGGAAGGGCCCTAGAATCTGCATTTTGAAATTCATCCCAACTGATTCTAGGACAAGCAGTCCCTAGATTCTTCAGAAAGCACTGGTAAAACCACAGAGACTCAGAAAACCCGGAGTTGCCTTAACTAGGTTATGGGATTTAGGAAATGGATTCCTTCTCTGTTATATTTCCTTTGGTCTGCCCCAAATAAGTCCCAATACTACACAATCCTCTTGGAAATAAATCTTGGAATACCACTGATTCTCTGACCTGTGCCATAGGACCAGAAGTGTTCTGAGAGATGAAAACTTTGACCTCAAGAATCATCCATACATCCTTTCCTTATGGGGAAAAAAGTATGAGGAGGGACATAAAACGCAGAATTGAATTATTTCTTCTGCAATCCTGGATGAGATGCAGAAGCTGGGGAAAAGCAAATCACCAAGGAGGAATCCAGAAACTCAAATCCATGATCTCTTCTCTCTCCAGATAATTATATACTCCCTTGCTCATTTTAGCCATTTCACCAAACACTGTAAGCCGAACTCTGTGCACGGTTCTTCCACAAATGTTGTCGCATGAATTACACATATCAGTGCAGCTAGAGCAGCTGTATAACAGTCCTGAGGTCTTGCACATGTTATGGAGCCTTAGTTTATCATGTGTAAATAGTAATATCCCACAGGTGATTCTGAAGATTAGAGATGATGCAATAAAGTATATCATAGCAGTCAACAGCTTTTATAAATGGTCACTGCTTTGGTTTTCGTGACTATTATTATTGCTGTTAATAATAACTTCACCATATGAATAATGAAACTAGGACACTGAGTGATCCCCCTTGACCCATCATCAGTAGATGATAAAGCATTAAATAAAGCTAAACTTCTCAACTCTTAACACCTGTAGTACTCTGTCTACAATCCCATAGAGAATGTCAGTGGTAAAATATTTTTTAAACATCTATGAACTTTAGTTTAATCAGTATACAGAGCCTAGCATTGCTCCCATGACATTCAGTTGGAGTATGATATACATTACAAGGAGAGTATCTTAGATCTGGCTGCTATAACAGAACACCACAGACTGAGTGTCTTAAATGACGTTTATTCCTCAAGTTCTAGAGGCTGGAAAGTCCAAGATTAAGGCACAGGCAGATCCAGTGCCTGGTGAAGGCCTGCTTCCTGGTTTGCAGATGCCTGTCCTCTTGCTAATTCCTCATATGGCTGAGAGAGCCAGCTAGCTCCCTGGCCTCTTATAAGGGCACAAATTCCATTCACAAGGGCTCCACCTTCATGACCTAATTACCTCCCAATGGTCCCACCTCCAAATACTGTCACATTGAGATTAGGGTTTCAATATATGAATTCTGGAGGGACACAAATGTTCAGTCCATTGTAGAGAATGAAACAGTCAAAAAATTTGGCCGCTTAGGGTATTTTGCAAGGGAGAGTAGGTGTGGAAACAAAGAAAACTGCCTTTGTGGTTTGACATAAAGAACAAGTGTGAATCTGAGCTTCACTGGTATGCATCAATCACCAGTTATTTTGCAGTTTCTTATTTACCTCTGCTGCCTGAATTTGACCTATTTTATTTTAGAGTTTTCCATTGTGTAGGGTAATCCTCTGTGCAGCAGCTAGAATTTCTTGGAAGACAAAAGTACAGTAATAGTACAGTTAGAAAATGCAGTATTTGGTCAGAAAGAAGCAATAGATAAAGGAGTTAGTTATCGACCCTGCTTCCAACACTCTCTGGCCTCATAAAAGTGCTCTGCAGTGGAACTCCAAGAAGTCCAGTTCCCATTAGTCAATGAAATAAGCTTGCCAGCTGGGCTGACCTTCCTTCAAATATGCACAATAAGGGCATTACTGGTGGCACACAAAGAGAAAAACAGGACTTTTCCTCAAAAGCAGATCACTTTCTCTTAAGAATCTTCTCCAAGAAGGGCATCTGGGCATTCCCTGCTATTTTTTATCACCTGAGGCTGCACTTAGCACAAAAGAATTAGAACCATCAATTAAAAAGGGATGGGTGACGGGGGCCCCAGGGAAAACCAATTACACAATCATAGACACAAAATTGCAGAAATTATGAAGATGAGCAACCTTAAAAAGTATTCAGCACTTTTATGCAACCCACTTGCATTCTTCAAATTATGCAAATGATTTAATAAAATCAGAATTCATTTAAAAATGTACATACCTCCACCACCCCATCTCTCCAGGCATATTGCTCCCCAAGCCTACATTTACTCATTTCTCTGTTAATCAGTCAAGGTAACTTTTTAACCTCCCAGGGTTTGGAAAACAGAGAGCCCTAAACCAAAGCAAAAGATGTCTTCCACTGAGTTATGTCAGGAAACCAAAATGAGTTGCCCTTCCATTTGAAAGTTAATATTGAAAGAAATAAGTAAAGATATTTTCCCTCAGAGATCTGTTCATGAAGATATTCATCCAAATTGTCCTACCATCTAGTTTCAAAGCTTTGCAAAAGGAAACCATCTAATATTTAAGAGTTTATCAAAGAAACAAAAATGAATAAAAGAAGGAAGGAAGGACAGAAGGAAAGAAAATAATAGGTATACACTCACTAACTTGCACTAAATCACAGCAAATGATTTTAAATTAATATTTTCATAACAAGTACTTACTAAAGAAATAGATTTTAATTACGTTCATGTATTATAAGTACTGTGACTTTACAATTCAAATTCAAACTGAACTTTTTGTGTTTTTTTTTTTTAATAGCTACTTTATTTATTTATTTTTGTTTGTGTTGGGTCTTCGTTTCGTGCGAAGGCTTTCTCTAGTTGCAGCAGGCGGGGGCCACTCTTCATTGCGGTGCGCGGGCCTTTCACTATCGCGGCCCCTCCCGTTGCGGGGCACAGGCTCCAGATGCGCAGGCTCAGTAGTTGTGGCTCACGGGCCCAGTTGCTCCGCGGCATGTGGGATCTTCCCAGACCAGGGCTCGAACCCGTGTCCCCTGCATTAGCATGCAGATTCTCAACCACTGCGCCACCAGGGAAGCCCCCAAACTGAACTTTTTGATGTTTTAAAATATATATCTAGTCATTAGCATGAGTTTACAACAGTGTAATCTACTTCTATAAAACTGTTTGCACAAAGAAGTAAAACGTGACTCGGTGCCTTTGTTTATATTATCAATTTTTTGGCTATAAATGTCCTCGTTTCCCACAGAGTGTGGGGATAAATGTTATCCTGCTCTGCCTAATTATCACCAACCCCAATCAGGACAGTTCAAATCCACTGCTTAGTGTTGTAGGATATATTCACAGTATTGTCAGTACAGACGATGAGTTATGTATGTTCTAGGTATGATTTATAACAGTGGTCAAATCTTTCATTACAGTGGCCCATAAAATATTAGCTTATAGTCACTGGAATGCAGTTTTCGTCATTTTCTTCCTGTGACCGTAGATCAGTTATGTGAGCACAGCATCATCCTGGAGAAAATAAAGTGCAGTTAAGTAAAAACGGCATGGCTAATGCCCTTTGGGAGCGCCTATTTAAAATGGAAATACAAGCTTACCCCTGAGAAAGGACAAGAGGAAACGGGCTTAAGTTTCTAGAAAGAGGGGACAAAGCACTTTCCCTCCTGCTCTTACCTCCCCCAGCGTATCCAAGAGGTTGCTAACTGCCAGGTGAACAGGAGACAAGAGTGAAGAAAATGAAGACATTATGTAGCTGACCATGATCTCATCCCGATGTGGGAGAAGAAAAAGAGGACTGCACATCTGCCTCATTCTTTCTTCTTCACTTAGACTCTTTAAAGTATCATTGGGGCTGCACCAAGAGACGTTTACACAGCAAGATCCATTATCCACTACTTTAAAACAAAGTTAGGAAATTAATTGTTAATAACAGTTGGAAGGTTCTGCTGGAGGTCGTAACAATAGATCCCGAGATAGGGGAAAAATTAAGACAGTCGTCTATTTATTTGGAATAGCACTCCTGCAGCTTTGCAATCACCTCGTTACTGGCTTCTGAGACCCAGTTTCATCCTTCATCTCTTCTAATGAAATCATCAAACTAAACCAAACCAAACTGCTTCCAACATAATCTGCTTGAAATACTCTCAAAGTGTCAGAAATCTAGACAGAATATTCACCAAAAAAAAAAAAAAAAATTTTTTTTTTTTTTAAAAACCAAGGTGGTGATGTAAAAATATCACTGTCTAGAGTGAATCTCAACTCCAGCGATTTTAACAGTAGCTGTGGGAACTTGAGGAAGTTTCTTAATTATTTTGTAAAATAATTAAAGCGTAGGCATCGCAGGGCCCTGAACCGAGCAAAGTCAGAAACGCTGGGTGATGAGCAACTTGGTGAGGCTGGCTCAAGGTACAGAGCCGGGGAGGGCAAGTGCTCAAGGGGGACCTGTGAGTTCCAGCATCAGAGGCAGGTGGGCAATGAGGTGGGAGCTCAAGACTCAGAGAAGGTGGGAAATGTGATTTTCACTTTGGCTTCATTTCCCCTCCCCGTTTTTAAAAATCTGTGCCACGTAGAGATTTTTCTCCTTGACTGTAGCACATTAGCACGGATAGGAATCTTAACATTAACTCAATTATTTATGGATTTTCTTGAATTGTGAAAGTAAAAATAATAATAGTGAAATAATAATAATACATATTTGTATTTCAAGGTGAAATGGAAGGTAACTAAGAAATCTAATTTCGGGGGAAAGGGAAGGGAAAAGGAAAGGTAATGCATAAATCTGAGAAAAAATAAAGAGAAAGAATTAGATGGTATCCTCACATATTTAATTTTTAAAAGACCTCTCCCATACTTTAATAAGTGAATGTACAAACATAGAAATGCACTCTTTTGAATATAACTTCTTAGACTCTCATGTCTTCGATTTTTTTCTATGTGCATTAAAAATTTAATTCACAAATAAATTTTAAAAGTTGCATAATGACAATTTAAATCAAGTTGGAAAAAAACCCCTAATTTTTTCGTTTCTTTTTATAAATTTATTTTTTATTTTTGGCTGCATTGGGTCTTCGTTGCTGCGCGCAGGCTTTCTCTAGTTGCGGCGAGCGGGGGCTACCCTTCATTGTGGTGCGCGGGCTTCTCATTGCGGTGGCTTCTCTTGTTGCAGAGCACGGGCTCGAAGCGCGCAGGCTTCAGTAGTTGTGGCTCACGGGCTCTAGAGCGCAGGCTCAGTAGTTGTGGCACACGTAGCCTAGTTGCTCCGCGGCATATGGGATCTTTCCCGACCAGGGCTCAAACCCGTGTCCCCTGCATTGGCAGGCGGACTCTTAACCACTGTGCCACCAGGGAAGCCCCAAACCCTAATCTTTTATTTGTTGCTATAAACTCAAGGGGCAGAGATCCAGGAGAAGTAGTTTGAAAATGGCAAGTTGTTGTGTCACTGTATATTTAGTAACTTTTTGTACTAATTGAATTATCTGAAAGCATATACATTATTCATTTTCTGGAGAGTTGAGCTGACCTATCAACAGAGCCTCTTCTGCTGTGACTTTTTAGTGTAAATAAAAGAACCCAGATGCCCGCAAACCTGAGCCCCATCTGCGTGGAATTTCACATTCACACACGTCTCATTAACTAGAGAAAAGGCTTTATCTGAACTCAGCTACCTTTGCTCCCACATCCCAATTACGATCTTCTCCTTGTGATTTCCAATATGCTACTATTATAGTTGAACAAAAGAGAACTCTTTATGTATTTCCAAGAGCTTATAAGCAGCATTGGAGGCACAATACAACCTAGAGACTTTATAATAAAACCTGAAAGGTTTTATGGAAAGAAGAAACTATTTTTTCTTAATTTTGATAGACAAATTGTCTTAAGAAGTAGCTTTGGAAGTAGCTTTGAACTCTCAAAGTCTATGCCAGCCCAGAGAGCAGAGTGGTGCTGAGCCTAGAATCTGGGGGAGGAAGGGCACAGGGTATTTTTCTTTCTTTTAAGATTTATTCCCACTATTGAAACTTCCAGGCCAGGGAGACTTGAATCAGGATAAACTTTAGACGTAAATGTGAAATGTCTTTTGTATGAAGCATCTTTTTGTTTACTGTTACTTTCCTGAATACTATCCTCTGAGTAGAGACCGAAGAGAGAAGGTGGAGAAGAGGATCTTATCCCCCAGTCAGTTAGGAGTTATTGGTCTACACTGTGTGCTCTTTGAGGACAGAGCATCCTTGGCTCCCCATTCTACTCTCAGTAGCTAATCCAGAGATAGGCATCGAGTAAGTATCCAACACGTGTTTTGTTTCTAAAAGATGGCAATACAGAGCGAGAGTATAACACACAAATCTGGGCACTTGTACTGTAAAGAGCCAAATAGTAAACACTTTAGACTTTGTGGGTCATATAGTCTCTGTTGAAACCACTCAGTTCTGCTCTTGTCCTGTTAAAGCAGTCTTAGAGGATATGTAAATAAATGGGTGTGACTGTGTTCCAATAAAACTTTATTTATATAAACAAGCTGAGGGCCATATTTGGCCTGTGGGCTATGGCTGCAGGACCTCTGGTTTAACATGTACAAATGATGGTCACTTAGACCTAGTCAGTCTAAAAGCAAGAGACCAGTTCATAGGTGGTTTAGAATAGAAAGCTTCAAGGTCAGGGTCAGGACTGAAGTCAAAGGGCTAATGCATCAGAGCTCTGTGGAAGCTGAAGAGTAACTCCCAGCAGAGGCTGCTCTGATATTTTCTCTAAAACTCCAAAGTCGTGACTGCTGGAGTCTCCTGTCAAGTGTTAGCTAAGGTTATCAGTAGGATTCGCTCCCTGGGCAGGGTTCAGTGAGCCTTTTCCCAAACCTTCTTCAGTGACTTGGATGGTTGACTTTCCAGTTAATTTTTAGGTAATAAGAAATTGGAGAATGGGACAAATCCATGATATTGCCACAGTCTCTGTGATACTAACATGTTACACTCTCAACCATTCCCCCAGGGAAATGAAAAAAGGAATAGGCATGAGGGTGATGGAAAAGGAATTCCATTTTATAAGCAATTATTATGTGTTAGGATCTGAGCCATGTTAAATGTTGTTCATATCTGTGCTCACATAATTCTCATTACATCTGTGAAATAATCATTTCCCTCTTTTCAGGTGAGAAAACTAAGATTCAGAAAGAATTCAGGCAAAACACGGCAGTGCCTTCAATGGTCACCAGTGACACCTACTCTCCTGGGTCTCCTCTTGTCTCTGAATGGTCCTTATTAGGCTTTGGAGCTGTCCTTCTCCCATCTGCCCACCCTGAAGTATCACTACCCCCTGTGAGGCCAGCTTTGGCTTTCTTCTAACTCCCTACTCTCTCGCTGTAGGGATCTCATACATGTCCAAAGCCACAATGACCACAGGTATGCCGATGACGACCAAACCTCAACCACAGCCCAGTTCCTTCCCCCAAGCTCCAGGCTCACATTGCAGTCTGTCTACTCCGTCGGAGCTGTGGCATTTCAAATGGAATATATCCAAAGCCAATTTCATTGTTTTCCACCCACAGCCTACTCCATTTCTAACATTCTCCCTATTAGCCCACGGTATCCCCTTCTACCCAGGCAACCATGCTAGAAATATGAGAACCATCTTCAAATTTTCAATTTCCGTTCCCTCCCACATTCAATCTGAGACCAAGTCCTGTCAATTATACTCCTACCACTCTCAAATCTATCTTTTCCTCCCTGTTCCCATGGCTGCTGCATCATCTTTTGTCAGACTGTTTAAAGTTTTCTAACTCTTCACAGAGTGAGCTTTCCAACAGGAAATCCATCCTTGCTTGTGACCCTTCATTGGTGGCCTCATTGTCTCTGGCAGTAGTTTTCAAAGATATTTCCATGGCCATGATCTCAGGGGTCCTGGATTTCTTTACTAATTTACAAATTGTACACTTTTTAATAATAATCCAAAACGTAAATGTAAGCATAAATATAGGTATATATTCCAGACAAGCATAAATATAGGTATATATTCTTGTGACACAGCCATGCCACAAGATTTCAGCACCTGCTATTCTGTCAGTGCCAACAATTTCATTAGCAACCAATGATACCACATTCATCGTTCTGACTATGAAAAAAAAAAAAGGACATAGGGGAACTTAAAGTCTTAAAGCCAAATGGCATCCCCTCATGGTATATAAACATACAAAGATCTCCCTATGGTTTAAAGAGAGACACATCGTGAGCAAATTGTGCCCTAGCAACATTAGTGTTGGTGAAGACATGACAAAGTCAAAACTCCCGCACCCAAGCAGTTAAGACCACGTTCACATCAAAGCAGTGTTTTAATTGAAAAAGAAAGTAGTAACATCCCTCCAACTTTGAATTGTAATCGTTTTATAATTCTATTTATTTTTAACTTATAATTTTGTTTTTGTTATATAAGAGCTTTGTATATAAGGAGTTTGTACTTGGTTTTACATGTGTACATATGTAAGTAAGAATGCGATAAAAATAATCGAGGTGAACAATGGAAGTCACAAGAGCTATTTTCCTTTAAAAAGCATCCATATGTTACTCAGGTTTAAGAAATGCTGGTTTAAGAAATGCTGGTGTATAAGCTCAAGTCCAAATGCTGTGTGTTGAGTTCCTCCACAATCCACCCACCCTCACCTGCCACTGCTGAATGCACCCTGTAGTTCAGCCATCTCAAATAGCCTATTTTGTCTACTTTATCCTTGCTTTTGTATGCCTGGTGTTTTGCAATTTAGATTCCTCTACTTAATCTGAATTCCATCTAATATATTGACAATATTTTTATTCTTTCTCATTTCTTCCATCTCAACTCCAGTCAGCCAGGTGAATGTAAATATTGTTTCCAAAGTCTTTCTCAAGGGCAGTATATGCCTATTATGGCACTTAACCATATGTACTGTAATTATTGATTTACATGTCTGGCTGTTTTCTTGAGGTCCTAAGCAACTTGAAATTAGGAATTTTATTTTATTCATCTTTGCATTACCAGCTCCTGGTTCATTTCCCAACATACAGTAGCCACTCAATAGATGTTATATAGGTGGATGAATGAAAACATAAATAAATGGATGAATGGATGGATGGATGGATGGATGGATGGGTGAGTGAATGGACTGATGACTAAATTGACATATGGAAAGATATTGTCACTTCAGAGCACAATATATTGGGTTTGCCAAAAAGTTCGTTCGGGTTTCTCCATAAGATCTTACAGAAAAACGCGAACGAACTTTTTGGCCAGCCCAATATTTTAAATTAAAGACAACTGAGAAATCACTGTTCTTCCTAAATAACATTCATAGTTTCTTCAGACTTTAGCTCATGTTGTAACAGTATTCTTGTTACCAGAATGGCTCCATATGTAGAGTATGAGCTGTAATCTACCATGAAGATGCTTACACATATATACCAATACAATTGGAAAGCTATGATATTTTAACTTGAATAGATCTCTGTTGTTTGGATATAGAAAAGAAAACTTTTGGTGATCATCTGCAATCTTAAAGTGTGTATTATTAAAAGTTTTATATTGTCTTCAGTGAAAAATACTATTAACCCTTCACATTGTATTTTCTATTATTTTTCCTTCTGATGAAATTATAAGGGGAAAGAATCGAGCTATATACTTGATGTTCCACTTCAAATAGAATTTGTGAAAGCTAATGTGTTAAATATGACAATCCAAAGGAGCAATGTAGTTCAGCTTGAATAAGGGATTCTGCGGTTAACTGGATTTTCCTCCTTGGGCTCATAAACACACATAGGTGAGTAGTTAACTACCAGTGGAGGCCAAATGAATACTAACTGTTCTTTGTTTAATTTGTGCTTTAAAACTGCTCATGGGTTGTGCAACTTTTTATATGGTTTCAGCTTCTCATTTGTGTTTGTTGTTTGAGAAATTTGGGCCTGTAGGCAATAGGTTTACACATAAGAACTCGTATTTCCAGCCCTAAGTTTGTAACATTCCTCTTCCTTTTGCATTTTAGCCATACACCAAAGGTACATATTATATATGAAACATGGTATATAAAATAGTGTCATTTAAAAAATATATATTTTATGTGAGTTTAGTATTTCCCTTTATTTAATATATACTCCTCCCTTGACATGTTATTCGGAGAACTTTAAGTACAGAAAGCAAATGAAGTTTGGAAAGAACAGGGAATATTGCGGTTAAACCCAGTAAAATTTCTCTAAGCATAAAGAATGATGTAATGAGGAATATGGATTATACTAAGCTAAGCAATATTGTTAACAATATGAGATTGTTAGTAAAGGGGAAAATACGTATAAATACAGTTTCCTTCTTTTTTCTCTTTACCCAGTGGTAGACATTGCTTCCGTGTAGAAACAAACACAATGATTGTGTTTTAGGAGCAATACAATGGATTCAGGAACAATCCTAGTTAATCCCTGTGGGCTTGCTAATAAATGCTGAAATTGACATAGTAGACCTTACCTGTACATTTATTCTGAACGGTAACTGAATTAATTCACTGATGGCAATTTTTCAGGGCAAGAAGCCTACGTAAACATTGGCTCAAATAAATTGAAAGAGAGGGCAATCTAGTGTCATAAGGAAGGAAATCGTGCTGTTATTCTTAGTTTGCCAAGTGAAAATGGAATGGAAGTAGCACCAATGTGTCTATGATGGCAATTTGTGAAGGTCACATAATTAGTAACTTACTGAACTTAGATTTGAACCAAGATCTGCCTGACTCCTATATTCAGGCAATTTCCACTGTACTATACTGTGAATTCCACTCTCATTAACAAGCAACACAGGCATGTAACTCTTGTCTAAAAATGCTCTTGTCATGAAGAATCCTGGGTAGTTTTATTTGCGGGAGGGCTGACAAGGAATGTCAGAATCCTGTTTCTCTTTGCCTGGATCCCAACTAAGAATCCTTGAGCCAATTTATTTTCGTGGGCTATATCCCATAGCTATTCACTTAGAAAAAATATTAATATTTTAATAAAAAGCTTAAAGATTGGAAAATTAATCAGAAAGTTTTTGATGTTCATTATTAATTTGAAGGCAGAGCCTCATAACATTATGCGTCCCACAAATAGTACTCCAGTAATTAGAAAAAATGAAAAGCAGGAAATTCTCCAATTCCTAAGCTCATTTTGTCTCTAAATCTACCTTGGCCAAGCTCTTCTCTCTCAAGTGTCCTCAGACTTAGGACCTTTATACCCCTGTTCCCAGAGGTGTCCCTCCTTTGTCATTTACCAGCTATTCTGTCGTTAGCGTCCCTACACCTTTTCCCTCGAGGAACCTCTGATATTGAGAGCCTATCCATTTCCTCCTAGAAATATTCTATCTATTAGAAACTATTTTCTCTTTCCATAAAATTGGGGGAAAACTAGGTCTCCATCCTTCCTAGATTTGTCTGTTGAGCTTCTCTTCTGGTTTAGGCACAATCAATGGCCCTGGATTGAATTGCTACTAAGCAAAGTTTATAAACACAAATGCCCTATTTGGGAAAGGGAGGTAAGGAGAAGCTTGTCACATCTTTCTACATGGGTATGACTTTTCCTTCTCTTAAAAAAATGGCCATTTGTCAAATCAAGGAAAGACCGCGTGGAGACTGAAGGTTCCAACAGTCATCATGGATTACTTGTGCACAGGATTTTTCTTTAGGACGGACATTCTGTGTACGTATCCTAAAGGCCACTTAAACCTGATTTACTTAATAAGGCATAATATGGGGTTTTGCAATAATAAATCCAGCAGTAGTTTGCTTCCCTAGCGAAAAACCTGTTTGAAGATGGATTTGTTGTCCTATTCATGTTTGCATTCCCAATAATTAAAAAGTTCCTGGGGGCTTCCCTGGTGGCGCAGTGGCTGAGAATCTGCCTGCCAATGCAGGGGACACGGGTTCGAGCCCTGGTCGGGGAAGATCCCACATGCCGTGGAGCAACTAGGCCCGTGAGCCACAAGTACTGAGCCTGCGCGTCTGGAGCCTGTGCTCCGCAACGGGAGGGGCCACGATAGTGAGAGGCCCGCGCACCGCGATGAAGAGTGGCCCCCGCTTGCCACAGCTAGAGAAAGCCCTCGCACAGAAACGAAGACCCAACGCAGCCATTAATAAATAAATAAATACTTAAAAAAAAAAAAAGTTCCTGGAATATAAGAGGTAGAAATAAATATGAATTAAATGAAACTTTGACTCATACATGGCTAATGGGTCTTTTAACTAAATGATATTTTAACAGTGAGGGATGAAAAGATTTTTATAGGTTTCAAACAAAAATCTAGAAAATTGATGTTGATGCTTCGATGGGCAGATGTAGTCCTTTTTTCTTATGCCATTCTATTTTCCACTCTCTCCTTTTCTTTTTTAAGTCATTTGAACTGAAATCTTATACCATTGCCACAGGGTAAGTCTAATGTGTAAATGATGTAGAGTGTCCATAACTTGAAAAAGGCAAACAAGCCTTATTTGATGCCAGGTTCCAACTGCTCCCTGTTCAACAATCTTTGTGCTGGTTTCCCTTTATTACCTCGTTGAAACTCTTACTATTAGAGATCTTTTTTTATTAAACAGAAATGGTTCCAGGAGGCCAAAGAAATATAGGGCTCTTGAAAAGGAAGCTATATTCTTACGTCCTCTGATGGTTAGCACATCAGAGAGCATTCATTCATCAAGCCAGCGCTGGGAGGCTACAATGTGGGAGAGTGCAGTTTCCGCAAGGTTTTTGAAGAAGAGAATGGGAGTGACTGAATAAACACCAAGCATCAAGGGAAGCCTAACTGCCTTTGTCTGTGGCTACAGTTATCAGCTCAGGTGATGGGTGAAGCCAGTAGGTTAGAAGGATGAAGAAAAAAGGCAGAGATAGACGGCAAAACAAAGGGAAACCCGGACCCCTCCGACAAGGGTTTTTAAGTGCAGCCACCTTGCCTGAGATTTATATTCAAAAAATAAAAATTAAGTTTCTATGTGTATTTTTTTTTAATTTTTTATTTTATTTTAATTATTTATTTTTTATGGCTGTGTTGGGTCTTCGTTTTTGTGCGAGGGCTTTCTCTAGTTGTGGCAAGCGGGGGCCACTCTTCATCGCAGTGCGCGGGCCTCTCACTATCGCGGCCTCTCTTGTTGCGGAGCACAGGCTCCAGACGCGCAGGCTCAGTAGTTGTGGCTCACGGTAGTTGTGGCTCACGGGCCTAGTTGCTCCGCGGCATGTGGGATCTTCCCAGACCAGGGCTCGAACCCGTGTGCCCTGCATTGGCAGGCAGATTCTCAACCACTGCGCCACCAGGGAAGCCCTCTATGTGTATTTTTAATGATGTCTTCTGAAAGGGAGCAGGATTGGTTTTGAGAAAAGCCCAGTGATATGTCACAGTCTCTCAGACTTCATAGCGTATGTATTAAACCCTGGCAGAGATTTGTTAAATGCTTAAAACCAAAAAGACTATTACGAAGAGTTTTTCAATACAACAGCCAGCAAGCCTGCTTCTTCCCTAGAATAGAACTTTGTTCTTCGGCCCAGAACAAATGCCCATTTGCCCAGAGCAAATGTTTCAGCTGAATTACTTTCGGGACTTCATAAGGTGCTGACACATCTTTGACTTTCACATCGTAAATGTGCCACCCTAATAATCCCTGTTTAATTACTGTTTATTATAAATGAATGTTCTCAGCATTCCAGTGTGGCATTTTTCATTCTTCTGTCAGTGAAGTTTCCTCAGGTGCAACTTTTGCCCCCAGCTACCAATGATGTGATCCCAGGCATGCACAAGTCCGGAACCCGTGGGGAAAAGCACCTGGGACCCTGGAGGCAACATCTTTGTCGATACTCAAATACATAAAAACTAAATAGGCCCTTAAAAATGATAGAAGAAGGCACTGCATCTTCAAAGCAAACGTCCTCTAAAGACTGGATTACATATTCACAAGTTAGCATCAGTCCCATTCTGACCAAATTTCCTCTCTGTGAAAGACTAACAGCTAATGAGAATTAATAGGAATAATAATTTCCCCCATCCAGTGGCTCACATCTAATATACACAAGATTGACAAGACAGAAACACAAGAAAAGGATATGAGAAAATCTGTTTGTACCTTCTGAGTGGCAAAATATCCTAGAGGTCAGTCCAAAATTGAACTAATTTTTACAATCATTCTATAAAATAACAGCTGGCCTTACTGGAATGTCAAAGGCTGAATGTTATGGTGACACAATATACAGGAATTAGAAAAAAAAATCAGGTCAATTAATAATGTTTTCCCTGCAAGGATCAGATGGACCAAATTCTCTGAAATAAATGCTTGTGATAAGCAAAGCTCATGGTAAGACAATGGGCATATTCATTATCACCAGAGAAGGACATTACCACCAATATACGAAGCTGAGATTTTAAAACTTTGGGTAATTAATTTCAATCAGAGCTCGATTCAAGGTCAGTTGTGTAATACCAGCCATTATTTTCCCTTTGCTACTTTTGGCAGGCATTTTACATGGTCATCCATAAATAATTAAGACCAAAGTATCTGCTGCATCAGCTTAACTACTGTAGGGAAATGCAGAGGTCCTAGATTTTATTTCATTTGTAATTTCTAATAGGGAAACGACCTTCTCGATGTATTAAGAAATGAGTCTTACTTCCTGCATAAACAATACAAACATTTCTTTTTAAGCGTTCAATATGTTCATTTCCATCTGGACCTTTCTAAACTGCTTGAGTAAATTGAGAAAAATTACGAAAGCTAAAGCCTTATGCACATACTGCCAGCATGAAATAATTTAAATCTGAGGTAACCTCCAATTGACAATAGTGAGTCATCAGGATAATGTAATATTTTGTGAGACACATGATGAAATAACAATTTGAAATTTAGCAACATGAATCATGTTTTCAAAGCATAAGAAGGGACCCCTGAGACTCCCCCATTTAGACCTGGTTTGGGAAAGACACAATCTCTAGGGTGCCCATAAAATGAAAAGTAGACTCAACAGGGTTAAGGTTGGTTTATGAGCAGGTCAAAAAGTTCATGTATGTATATGCAAAACTCTAGACTAATATTATTGTGCAGGAGAAAGAACAAATTAGATATTACAGATTTTAAGGTAGCTGCCTAATCCAGACCTAGACAAACATAAAATATGCAATTTACCCAGTTCTAAGTTGCTGAGTCTGCTATGGTAAGGTGGAAAGAACTGTGGGTTTGAGTCACAATTTGAGTTAGAACTGTGTGAACCATACAAATTATACCGGTCTGTTGAGGTCATAAGGGATTATATATGACAGAGTTAGTTGAAAATCACTGTACAAATTTAAGGAAAAAAAAGGACAGAGGAGAGAGGGACAAGAATAGGAGGATAAAATGAGGGACTAGAGAGTTACACTTATATGACCTTGTATGTTTCTAAGGAACAACCACAGTTTGGGGACAGTCACCACTTTGACCCCAGAGGGGGTGATTCCACTGATACTGCCAGTGTGAGGGTACACAGATGTACCTACTCACATAGCTTGAGTAGGTTTCCTTTTATGCATTTTCTGTGCAGCCCCAAGACCCAAACCAGTTACCTGGGGGTCCACAGTGAAATTAATATACCTTCAGATTCATTGCCATCAATGTTACCATCCTTATCATTCTCTTCAACACTGTCATCATCTACTAGCTTTGATACAAGAATAATACGTACTTTAATATTAAATTAAGGGCATTAGTCATAGTGACAAAGGGAGATATAACCCTTACATGTTAGTAGTTAAGAAGAGGAAAGTTAAAGCCCTCACAAAATGATGGGTCCTTAATCGTTGTCTGGACAAATACTGTGATCCCTTTCAAATGTATGTTATTAGCTCTTAATAATATTTGCTAACTTCAGAAAACAAAAGCCCATCCACTTCTCCTCTGAATAGCCAAAGATCTCCTCTTTCTACCTGAGTATCCAGAAGCCCCTTCCATCCTGCTGACTAAAGGCAATTCTCAGACGGACCTTAGTCTGAACTTAAGTATAAGAAATCCCATAATTTCAAGGCTAGATTTATTCATAAAAGGAAGTCTGTAATGTTGATATAACCAGAAGGTTGGTGTGATCATCCCTCAGCCACCCTCCTCCCTTCTGATAGTGAAGTTCTTAGTTAACAACAATTCCTTTTTTCAAAACAGCTTTATTGAGATATAATTGAGATATAAAAAAACTACAAATCCTCAACGTATACAATTTTCAATTTAATGAATTTGGACATAAGCATACACCCCTGAAATCATCACTATAATCAAGGTAATAAACATCGATCACTTCCAAAAGTTGCCTCAGGTCCCTTTGTTTTTTGGGTTTTTTGTTTTTGTGGTAAAAACACTTAACGTTAGATCTACCCCCAACACAACTTGTAAGTGCACAGTACAGTATTGTTAACCATAATGCACTATGTTATATAGTAGATCTCTAGTAGAACTTTTTCATCTTGCATAACTAAAACTTTATGCCCATTGAACAACAACTCCATTTTGTTTTTCTTCCCCCCAGCCCCTGGCAACCACCATTCTACTCTCTGCTTCCATGAGTTTGACTATTTTAGATACCTCATAAAAGTGGAATTTTGTCATATTTATCCTTCTGTGACTGGCTTATTTCATTTAGCATAATGTCTTTCAGGTTCATCCATGTTGTCATATATGACAGGATTTCCTTCTTTTATAAAGCTGAATTATATTCCTGTGTGTGTGTGTATGTGTGTGTGTGTGTGTGTGTGTGTGTGACATTTTATCCATTCATCTATAAATGGACATTTAGGCTATTTCCATGTCTTGACTGTTGTGAATAACACTGCAATGAACATGGGAATACAAATACCTCTTCAATATCCTGACTTCAGTTATTTTGGATATATACCTAGATGTGGAATATGTACCCAGACATGGGTAGTTCTTTTTTTAGCTTTATGAGGTCCTTTCTTACTGTTTTCCATAGCAGCTGAACAAATTTATACTCCTATCAATGGTGCACAAGGGTTCCAATTTCTCCACAACTTAACCAGCACCTGTTATCTGTTTGTTTGGTTTTTGATAATAGACATCCTAATAGGTGTGAGGTGATACCTCATTGTAGTTTTGATTTTCATTTCCCTAGTGGTTAGTGATGTTGAGCACCTTTTCATATACATGTTGGCCATTTGTCTGTCTTCTTGGAGAAATGTCCTTTTAAATCCTTTGTCCATTTTTAATCTGGTTATTTGTTTTTTCACTATTGAGTTGTAGGAGTTCTTTATATACTTTGGATATAAACCCCTTAACAGACATATATGGTTTGCAAATATTTCCTCCCATTCCATAGATTGCCTTTTCATTCTGTTGATGGTTTCCTTTGTTGCACAAATGCTTTTTAGTTTGATGTAGTCCCTCTTGCCTATTTTTTGTGTTGTTGCCTGTGCTTTTGGTGTCACATTCAAGAAATCATTGCCAAGACCAATGTCCTGAAGCTTCCCCCACCCCCATGTTTTCTTTTAGGAGTTTTAAAGTTTCATGTCTTATGTTTAAGTCTTTAATCCATTTTGAGTTGATTTTTTTTTTGTATAGTATGAGATGAGGATAAAACAAATTCTTATCTCACGTTCTGATTCTGGATTTTAATTTCCTAAAACAATAGCAGAAAATAATACTCAAATTATCCTAAAGAGAAGAACTATATAGAGCATTACAATTAATTCACACAAATGCATACAAATTCACTTATATTTTTATGTCAGTGTTTGTTGTGATCTACTCTGAGCATTTAGAATTGTGTAGACATAAAGGAATCTTGTGATATATGTGTGACTTGAGGACTGTTTGACTCACAGGTCAATCAAATGTGACATTCTGTGCTTACCTAAAATATAAAAGTATTGGTTCAACAAAGACATATTTAAAATATATTCTAGCAGCTAGAAAAGGAACACAGTAAACCAAAGGGCTAAACTTATGATAATAAAAGGGAAGCCTTTGATTTAGTTTAGTATTTCTCAAAGACAGAAAAAATTTTAAATTAAAAGTTTTGAGAATATAATGCTTAAATTGAGCTGCATGATTTAAGTTTGCTTTGGTTCATTCTTTAAGTAGAACTCAGAAACAAATTAGCAAGTGAGTAGGTAAGGGAAACAGAATGTAGAGATGGAAGGCAAAGACAATTTGCCCTCCTGAGGCTTGATGCCTGAAGGGCTGCCTTCTATTTCAGAACGGGGTGATACACTTTCACAGTGTAGCAAATTTATCACACTCCCAAGAGGGTGCACGCTACACCGTTTCCTCCATTCCTCCAAAAGAGGCCCCAGAGGTAGCAGATTTATAATAAAAATATTTCTACATTTTGACATGTTCCAGTCTTAGAATCTGATGGAGCAGATTATTTTTTCACAAAGAATTTGTTATTGCACCTGGTTGTTTCAAACCACTTTTCATCTTTGAAATCCTAGCTTTTTCTTTCTTTCATTTTTATTGTTCTTTTCTTTGTACTCTAGTCCATTAGCAACCTGCTCTCCAAGACGCTACAGTAAAAAGTCTCACTTCGCCCTTGGCTCCTCACAGAGATTTTACAGCCTATGGATTTAGACAATGACTAGGTCAGCACCTGCTGACACTGGCTCATGGTTTTGGGCCACTAGAAGAGTGAGCCTAGATACTGATGTATAGTTCCATCGGATAGGAGTCCTTCCGTTTGGCCTCACTCTTCCAAGTACTAGGTCTGTGCACCCTCAATCAAGTTTCTTAATGTTTTCATGCCTCAGATGTCTCATCTCAAAAATGGGGATCAGATTTTACCTAAATCTATAGGGTTACATTAAGATAATCAGTCCTCCCCAGGATGATGTTTGCAGTAGGTCTGAACAAATCAGTTACTGACTTGTACTTACCAGTCTGTTGCCCTGGGGAAGCATTGCTACTGTAGTAAAGTCACAGAGCTAAGGGCTTCCATGTAGCCACAGGGAACCTCCCAGGGTGAGAATCTCTACTGTGGGGAGCCTTTGTCAGGAGAGGGTACGGGTGTGTAAGTCATAAAAACACGCGTGACCCCACTGAACAGAGGCTATGGTTTGTTTCCTAGAATGAGTAGTTACATTATATTAGCATTCCTTCTTTATCACCAATGTCATCGATTTATTGGTTTGATTGGGGCACCAGAGACTAAGCTGTAACAATCAAGGGTAACTCAGTTTTGATATTTACTTATATATTGTACTACGTGAAGGGGCTCTTTGATTTAATAATGCATAAGGTATTCTGGGAGGAGAACCACATAAATCTATGAAATGAGAGCTATCAGCAGTTTGCTATATTAGTTACCCCTAGTCACACAAATATGCATCGCAAAGTACAAATGACACCAGTTTGGTTCATGTGTTCATTTACAATGTTTTCTAACTGGGAACAAATAAATGCTAAAGCCTGGTGTGACCAAGCCAGTGGAGGGAGAACAAGTATTTGAAATGACGTGGATGTTCTTCCTTCTTCATCCGAGTTCCCTGCAGTCAGGGACCAGTATTTATGAGCTGACCTCAAGGGCCTGCCACCTCCGTCCTGGAGTCAGTATACCCTCATATTAGGACTTTTAGTCCAAATGAGAGAATTATCAGATTCCCCACCAGATATTTTTTACGGTTTAGAAATAATGCGAAAACCTATATCTTTAGTCCCCAAATTTGCTTTCCTCCAATGTATACGTTCTGAAAGTGCTGACTGCCTTTACCCAGGAACTCCCCTCTGCGTCTGCATGGCCTGGATACCCTCTAATCCTGTGACTGAACCACAGACGGAGGGAATTTATGGCTGCTAGTTTTTAAAGGCAGGGAAACAGATGCCAGGGGATCCGTTCATCCTGAAATTTCATGAATCTGATGGAGTGAGCAATACTCTCGCAGTTCACATCCCCCCACCTGCATCTTATCTGACTCACATTTGGAAACAACTTACTGTCTAAAGATGCTTCCAACGTAGGTGCATACTTTGCCTTGGATTTCTTAGGTATAGCAATGGATGACACCAAAGAAATAAATACAAGCCTAGTCAAAATACTATTGTAAACATGTGGAACAAACATCAGAGGTTATAGTAGTGCAGGTGGAGGTGTATTTGATGTAGAGGAGACAGTCCTGGGAAGAGCTCTGGGACACAGTGAGGAGAGCAAATTCAATGCCCTACGCACCCCCCTCCGGCCCCCCCGCCCAGACAAGACTAAGCTTTGCGATAAGATGAAGGCCAGGGCAGCATCACTGCATGAGAGCAAAGGTGGAAGAGGCAAGAAGATGTGTTTATGTTAGCTTCTTAGGGCTGCTGTATCAAATTACCATAAATGGGGTGGCTTAAAACAAGAGAAATTCATTTTCTCATAAAATAGGAGGCCAGAAATCAAAATTAAGCTTTCCGCAGGGTTGCTCCCTTCAGGAGGCTCTGAGGAAGAATCTGTCCCAGGCCTTTTTCCCAGTTGCTGGTGGTAGCCAGTGGACCTTGCTGTTCCTGGCTTAGAGCTGCATCCCTCCAATCTCTGTCTCCATCTTCACATGGCCTTCATCTCTGTGTCTCCTCTATGCCTCTGAGTCTCTTTTCTTCTTATGAGGATACCAGTCATATTAGATTTAGAGCCCATGCTTATCCAGTATGATCTCATCCTAACATAACTGATTACATCTGCAAAGACCCTATTTCCAAATTAGGTCACATTCTGAGGTTCCAGGTGGACATGAATTCTGAGGGGACACTATTCAACGCAATAGAGTGAGCAATCAATTCTCAGACCATACAGGGCCTCGTGACCCATTCCATGGAACTTGGGTTTTTGTGTCGTGTTGTTTTTCTAAATGCAATGTTAAATCTTTAGAAGGTTTTTAGCAGAGGAAAGGCATAATCTAATTTATACATTTGTAAGATCATTCTGACCAGTACGTAAAGAAAAAGTTTTTGGTAGAAAAGAAAAGGCACACAAAAAGCCAGTGCATTGACTACGGCAGTCGTCAAGGTGAAAGACGATAATGGCTTGAGTGAGCATGTTGGCATTTACAAGTGAGGGATGCGGACATTTGGGGGAACTATCTGAAAGATGTAAATAACACGTGTTGCTGATGGATTTGATGTGGGAGTGAGGGAAAGGGAGGGACCTGAGATTTCTGCTTTGAGTAACTGGTTGGAGGATGTACCATTTACTACGATAGGGAGGATTGCCAGCTGGGTGGGGACGGATAGGAATCACAAGTTCCACTTTGGATATATTATATTTGAGTTGCACATTAGAATTCCAAGTGGAGATAACATAAGGCAGTTGGAGCCTGGAGAGAGGTCAGGACTTGAACGATAAATTAGACAGTTATCAGCAAGTTAAGGGTAATTAAAGCCATGCTGGATGAGGTCATCTGGAGTTTGAGGGTAGAGCAAGAGGAGGGTCTGTTATGCATCCCAGGATACACTCGTGCTTGGAGGCCAGTTAGACAAAGAGGAAGACCCAGCAAGAGAAAATGGGACAGAGGAGCTCTGGAGGAAGGAAAAAGTTCAGGAAGGCAGGGGATCATAACTCCTACTGTTCCTACTGAGTGCATGGTGATGCGGAATTCACATGTAGAAGATTCCATTAGTTGTTCAAAATGCTGCTTTTTCTACCAGTCACCACTCTTGTGTGCCTCTCCCTGTGGGAGGAATAGTCATCATTCAACATTGACGTAAGGCTTGGCCGTGTGACTAGCTGTGGCCAATGACCTGTGAGCAGAAGTGATGGGTTATTCATCAAACAGAGGCTTTCAGAGCCGTTGCATGTTCTGCATTGTCCTGTTGCTTCAGGGTCAAGAAAAGTGTGTCCCAGATAGGGCTCACTCCTTCAGCACAAACCCAAATGAAGAAGAAGTGAAGAGCAGATCTAAACCCAACGTTTAATGTGACGAAGAATAAACCTTATTTCTGTGAGCCACAGAGATTTAGGGATTTCCCATTAACCACAGCATAACCTAGAGAAAGCTGAGGAGACCATAACGTTTTATGCAGGGCAGATGTAAAGTGAGATGTTCTTCGGGGCTCTGGAGCCCACAGTGTTGTAGAAAGAACAACAGCCTTTACATCAAACTTATCGAAGGTTAGACCCCAAATCTGCCACATACTGACTTTGTGAACTTCAGCAAATTAATTGATGTCTCTGACCCTCAATCTTCTCATCTGTATAAAAGGGTAGCTATCTTACAGGACTGTTGTAAGGGTTAAATGTGACAATACTTGCAGAGCACTCCGTACACATCCAGCCTCTCTCTCCACAAAACGTCCTCTATAATGTATATACGCATTTCTTCTTTCTTTCATTATCTCTTTTTTTTTTTGGCTGCATTGGGTCTTCATTGCTGCGTGCAGGCTTTCTCTAGTTGCAGCGAGTGGGGGCTACTCTTCATTGCAGTGCATGGACTTCTCATTGCAGTGGCTTCTCTTGTTGTGGAGCACGGGCTCTAGACGCACGGGCTTCAGTAGTTGTGGCATGTGGGCTCAGTAGTTGTGGCGCACGGGCTTAGTCGCTCCGCGGCATGTCATGTGGGTTCCTCCCAGATGAGGGATCGAACCCGTGTCCCCTGCATTGACAGGCGTATTCTTAACCACTACACCACCAAGGAAGTCTTCTTTCATTATCTCTTAACTCAGGTTTGTTTTTTTTAACATTTATTTATTTGTTTATTTATTTATTTAATATTCATTTATTATAAGCCCTTCCACCACAACTACTGAGCCCACACACCACAACTACTGAAGCCCGCACTCCTAGAGCCCATGCTCCACAATAAGAGAAGCCACCGTAATGAGAAGCCCGAGCACCACAACGAAGAGTAGCCCCCGCTCGCCGCAACTGAAGAAAGCCCGCGCACAGCAACGAAGACCCAATGCAGCCAAAAAATAAAAAAAAAAGAAGACAAAGATCTAGACATGTGACCTTAGCCCATAAAGTAACTGAAAAGGGGAGGGGAAAATTGACAATGTATGATCACCCAAAAACTTGTAGAAAAATATGATCCTAGCAGCATTATTTTTAATAGCCAAAAAGTGAACAATAACCCAGATGTCCATCAGTGGGTGAAAGGGTAAACAAGTTGTGGTCTATCCATACAATGGACTATTATTGAGCCTTAAAAAGGAAGGAAATTCTGACACATGGTACAACGTGGATGAACTTTGAAAACTTTATGCTCAGTGAAAGAAGCCAAACACAAAGACCACATACTGTATCATTCCATTTGTGTGGAATGCCCAGGATAGGCAAATCCATAGAAACTAATGTAAAGTAGATTAGTGGTCTCCAGAAGAAAGGGATAAAACGGAATTGTAGTGATGCTTGATGGATACGGGGTTTATTTGTGGGGCAATGAAAATGTTCTGGAATTGACAATGATGGTACAACCTTGTGAATGTACTAAAAACTATGAAACTGTGTACTTCAAAACTGTGAATTTACTGTTATGCAAATTATATCTCAGTGAAAAGCAGAGGGAAGGGGAAAGGTATAATTTGGGGGTGTCTTCTAGTAGCATGTGGTGTTGAGGTTTGGAAGCCACTGACTCAATTCCCAATCTGATTACTTATCTCGAGTCTGAACCCCACAGCCCTCAGAGCGGCTGGAGGAGAGGCTCTCATTTCAGCCACCCCTTGGTCCCCACTGAGTCAGGCATGGAGCAGAGTCCGGAGCTTACCTGCCAGTAAAGCAGCAACAGAGGCAGCTGCCAGGAGCCAGAGTCTGAGGGGCCCAAACATCAAGATGCATCGTGTGTGGCCTCTCACGGGCAGTGCAGGTCATTTGCATAGAAGCCTCCAGTGCCCTGGGTGCACTGGGAACGCCCATCAACCTTCCACTGCTTGGAATTATGTCAGGATCTTCTTCTATCTTAAGAATCTTTTCAGAAAGGAGGAAAATAATAAGAACAGGAGAGCAAGGAAAAGCCTCATCTGATGGAGGGCAGGAAAATCTCCCTGCACAGGCCCCCGTTATACCTCACAGCTTCCCCATCTCTAACCAGAAATGCTGCATCTTTATAGCAACAAAGCAACTGAGCAAGTTCCCCAGAGACGGAACGACTAAGGAAAGTCAAAACCACCCTGGTGCCCAGATCCTGTCCTAACCCCCGCCATCATACCTCTAAGTTCCAGAAGCACAGTCATTCTCTCCGACTCTTGACAAGGAAATGATTCAGTCCGAGGAAAGTCACAAGGATAAGGCCCCTGGTCTGGGCGGTGGCAATTAGCTGGGAACAGCTAAAGGAGGAGGGAGAGGGGCTGCCAGAGACCTGCCCTCCAGACTTGGTTCCCCCATTGCCTCAGCAGCCATGGAACCTCTCTGTGCTGTGAGTTCCTCAGGTGGAAACCGGAAATGCTGAAAGCTTCGCTCCCCTTCGTTCTGAGATAGGGTCCCCAAGTGCCCCGACCGGGAGGACGACCTCTGTTCTCTCCTTCCTAGTGATCATCTCTCTGCCTTATGCTCCCTTGAGGGCTGTGCTCACAGGAACTCAGAGGGCGACAATTAGCAACAGTTTGCTATTCAACGTAAAATAGGGATTCAGGCTGTGATGGGCAGGGAGAGCTCAGAAGGAAGCTTGTCGTATTAAATCTTGGCCACCACCACTTACCAGAAAAAAAAAAAAAAAACATGGGAATGCCACGTCACCTCCACAAGTCACATATGTATTCCCTGTTACCAGTGTTTTGCAGCATTTTGCAAAAACCTTGTATTTTCACAGTTTCAATAATTTGGATTCCTGATTAAACATCTTTTATCTTACTTTTCCCTAAATAGGCATTATAGCTTTAGATATCCAAACTTCTTAAAGCTTAGAATTTTCTTTAACCACTGTGAAAAATTGCTAATGCAATTTCCCACTTAGGAGTACTGGCGACCATAAAAGTGCCTGAATCTTCACAAAACTTGAGTGCCCAGAGATGAGGAGAGAAATTTTCTTTAAATTTGATCCTCTTTCTTTTCTTAAAAAAAAAAAACAGCTTCTAACTCAGATTGTACAAGGTTCTGTCAGAATCCTTTTTGTCAGTGACTTGGTATCTTTTAGGTTACAGAGCATTAAAATTCACCCAGAGAGCCTGGGGGGTGGGAGGAATAAATATGACATCTGTCTTGAACTCATAAAAGGGGTCATACAAAAAAAGGAATTTAATAAAAATCATTACCACCAAAGAGCAATGCCAAAATTTATTATACATTTTCAACCCCCAAAGTAAATGCTCTAACATCTAAACCCGCTGAAAAGCAGCCTGGCTTTGTTACTGTCATACCTACGGTGTTTTTTTTTTTTTTTGAAGCAGTCTCATTTAATTCTTGAACGCATGACCACCTAGCACTGCAGGTAAAGATAATTTTTCTCTTTCGCTAAAATAGCCTCTATTCTCAAAGGCCCGTGGCAGTCCATCAACATGATTCTCTGGGGTAATTAGGCCCCTTCCCCTTTCCAGGCAGAAGTTCTGGAGGTTGCTGCTGGCTGAGTGACAGCGATGTCCAGGGCTGTATTCTCGGCTCTAGGGTTGTCCTCGGTCCCTTGGTGCCATGGAAGCTTTTCAGAAGGGAAATTAGTCCCCCTGCAAACCCCTATATTTTGTATAGGCCCAGATGTCACACTTTGCTAATATCATACTAGACTGTAACATTTTTATAATATAGTGGAGAAAACCAAAGCAGAGCCAAATAGACACATTGCTGCCAGATGGCTAACCTTTATTTACTGATAAAAGTTTTTTAAATCATAAAATTTGAACTTGTTAGAAATGAGCAGAGTTTTCAAGTTCACATGCACAGTCCTCTCTCCCGAGAGCAGGAGGGAAGATGAGCTCACAGAAAGACAGGGTGTGTAGAAATCCAGAAGTTTCCACGGGGCAGGGGCAAGGGGGAGGCTTGCTCCCAGGCACGTGGGTTTTCTGTGCTCAGCAACTGCTGGAGTTGTCACTCAGGAAATGAGCTGCAGGGCGACACAGCCACCTGCCTTCAGAGCATGAGGGGCTCTTACTGTCAAGCAGTGGCTTGTCTTCCTCACGTGTCTCCAGCGTGAAGAGAAGAATGAAGGCGATCGTCTGGTTTCCCAGCGGTGCCTTTAGTTTTCTCCCCAAAGCCATTCTTGTACAGTAACCGCATCCCTAATTGAATGTAATCATGTTATTTTTACTTCAAAGAGAGGGCGATTATCCCTCCTTCATATTTCCTTGTAGGTTTGTTTCCTTTGAAAATGTCTTCTGTCCTGAATCATGTATTATTTTTTCTTTCCGATTGGCTCTAGATACAGCTAGTATTTTAATGGGCCTTTTCCACATTCTAATATTTTTCTTCCCCAAACAAAATTATTGTCCCTACATATTTATTGATGTTGAACTCTGAATGCTCCATGTATTTATCATGACCTTGAAAACAGAAATTTGCCGCATTCTCATTCTCTGTCATTAATAGTCCAATTATCAGTTACTTTAATAATAATACGTGGCTTTGCCAATACATTTATTTCCTATTATGACCCCCCTGCATTTGTTACTTTTATATGTGTTAATAATTTGCTCCCTCACTCATCTGAACTGTATTACCTTTTTATACCTTTTTATTTTATTATTTTCAGTTAAATAATAATCACATTTTCCCAAACTTCATAGGTTCATCAGGCCAACAAACTTTTTAGTGCACTGAATTAGGCTATAGTAAAAACCAAATACTCTGCCCAGTCCAAAGATTTACTGATTCAGATATATTAAGAAATCTACCCACCCTTCTGTTTTCCCTCCTCATTTCCTTTCTAAAATGTAGGGTCTTATAAACTCAGTCTTAATTATTGGTAGCGATCCGTCTGCATAAAAAGATCACCCCAGCCAGCTAGAGTGAAGTCCCACCATTCAGAATGAATATCTGCATGGGTAAGCATTGTGTCTCAAGATTATTAAGGTGAAAACATCAACTGGGAGGGTTAAGGTATTAGGACTTGCAGTCAAATAACTCAGGATCAATCCGAAGCCCTACCTCTTCTATGCATGTGATTGACATTAGACATCTCCCTTCGACGCTCTACACCTCCACAAAATGAGGAGGGCAATAAGCGCCTGTAATTATCTGGATTCTTGTGAACACCAAGGAACATGTGTGTAAAAGTGATTTGCAAACTAAATATCTAAAATATACTCTCACTATCAAGTTGTATGGTCCTTCACTTTTCAGTTTATTCCCTTGGAGAAGCGAGAGCACAGACAGTGGCTACAAGTCTGGCCAGGTGAGCTAGAGCAGAGAGGGCACGGTGGGGGAAGGTAGTCAGGGAAGAGGGTGCTGTGGAAAAGTTGACGTCCCAGAGGTCACACATGAGGGGGTGTGAGCAGAGGGGCCGTGAGGGTCCGGCAGAACCTCCCAGGAAAGGAAGCCGCAGGAAAGAGAGGTGGGGCATGGAACAGGGCTTCTACTCTCTGGACTTTCGGTCCAGCCCAGCCTCTCTCCATTGTGTCTGACCCTACCTCTGTCGGCAGCCTTCAGCAAAGGACGATCACGGGCTTACAGTCTGGTCACAAGGTAGGAGACCTTAAATCCTCAGTTCATTTCCATTGATTTGCAGCAATGGGGTCGGGCTCAATGAAACGGGCTCAGAATTATGCCTTGAATAAAGTGAGATCGCAGTCATTGTGGAACAGATGGATGAGAGAAGGAAATCTGAATTTCAGACTAGCATCGAGGTAAAGGTAGATGTATCACTGCCCATGTGCCTCTTCTCTTCAAACAAACAAACAAACAAATGAAGATAAGAAAAAAAATACTTCCTCTCTTGTGGATGTGTAGTATATAGCTTACACATCTTTCTTTCCTCTCTTTTCATTACTTTTTCATGATGATATTGAACATAGAATCACCAAAATCCTACCACCCTATTAGTGGGAGGAGAACTTTCTTTAAGTTAGATTCAAATCCAGGTGTGTCTAACTTTCTGTTCTTTAGTTTTCTATACAATGTTTAATGGTTACACTCCATTTACTGTTGTTACAAAAGATTGACTATATTCCCCATGTTGTACAGTACCTACTTGCACCTGTCTTACACCCAGAAGTTTGTACCTCCCACTTCCCCATCCCTTTATTGACCCCGCACTGGTAACCACTAGTTTGTTCTCTATGTCTGTGAATCTGCTCCTTTATTGTTATATTTACTAGCTTGTTGTATTTTTTAGATTCCATATATTAGTGATATCGTATAGTGTTTGCCTTTCTCTGTCTGACTTGTTTCACTTAGCATAGTGCCTTCCAAATCCATCCATGTTACTGCAAATGGCATTATTTCATTCTTTCTTACAGCTGAGTAGTATTCCATTGTATATATGTACATCTTCTTTATCCATTCCTCTGTTGATGGACACTTAGGTTGCTTCCACATCTTGGCAATTGTAAATAGTGCTGCAATGAACATTGGACTCTGTGTATTTTTTGAATTGCTCTTCTATTTTTTTTTTTTTTTTTGGATATACACCCGGGAGAAGAGTTTTCTGAGCAGTTACCGGGTGCCACAGAGGACCTGGGTGTGCACTGAGGACTAAGCCGAGGTCCCTAGAGCAAGAGGTACCAGTCGTCATCCTACCCAGACCTAACCTGAGCTTCCTTGGAAATTATTTGTTTGTGTGCAACTGGAAACATTTGTCTAAAGCACATACATTAAAAAACAAACAAACAGACAAACAAACAACACTAGCAGAAGCTGAATTAGCAAATCCCTTTCACCAAAAGCTCACCTGTTTTCCACAATCAAGTATCCCATAAAATTAATTGACCAGATATCCTTTTACAAATTACAATACAAACCTTCCTAGTGACTTCTTTTGGACAGTACTTTTGTGAGATAAATAAATAACCTCAAGAACACGAGCAGAGACGCGACCAGGGGCTTCTGCCTGGCACCAGCAATTTCTCAGGTTTATCTTCAGCCACTTTCTCTATTAGCTTAGTGCTCAAAAGCAGGCTTTTCTCATTTGTTTTTAAATCTGTTATTCAGGTAATTTCTCTTTCCCTCGTGTATCTCTAAAAGCATTTTCTCCATTCCAAGAATTGATTTCTTTTCTAAGTTGCCTGGCTTTCTTTTCACCCCTTACTGCCTTTCCTCTATCTTTTTAAATATTTCTCCCACCAAAGTGTTCTCCTCACCATTTAATCATCTACTGCACCCTTGGGTTTCTTTATCCTGCTCTAAATTCCCTCCTTCCCAAAGCAAACTGCCACCTCAAAGAAACTTTCTCATTCCCACCCCACGATATCAACAATTTTTTTCTTGGTAGGGAATCATTTTTCCCCAATTCAGTTTGCTGTATATTTTCTTCTGTAAGTGAATTCTCATGGCATATGGTATGGATATCATCTCTCCCTTCCTACAGAAAGACTTCAATACTTTGTGTCATATGTAATTTTTATTTTGGCGATCCCTGCTGAGGCCAGTTTTTTTTCTGTGATGCAGCAAAAGTCCCCTCAGAACATTAATCTTGTGGTGCCTAGAAATGGAGATAATGTTCCAATGTATTGCCTCCTGTGTACCTGCGTGTGTGGCTCGGCACAGAATTCACAAACCTCGCTATCTTCCTATGTCTTTTCATGATGATATTTAAGTGGAAAGTCAAGTCACCCACCGGCCTAGTGGTAGGAGGAGAGTTTTCAGGCTCTAGTCCTGGTCGTGTCCAGAGATGCCTGTGGCCTCTACCGTTACAGCGGATGGGGAAAGGAGAATGGAAAAAAATACACATTGATATGACTTTCTTACCCTCACAGCCCCCCAAAATGAAGCCAACTCAAAGCCTTACCTCCCATGATAACCCCCAGCCTACCCCACTGACATCATTTCTGGGCTGAAGCATCATCTGCCTGAAAAACTCCACCATTCATGAAATTGGTCCACGCCATGCATGCTGAATCCATCTTTAATTGTGCATTTTCTCTAATTTACCCTTCTCTGTGGTTACAAGTTACACAGACTGTTTTCAACTCACATTTCCTAAAATTCAGACCTCGTTACGTTATTCTCTCAGTTTCTCCTGGGTCTTCTTAGACTCCGGGTCCTCTTAACAGGTGAACGGGAATCTCCCTCTGATGACTAAATCCCTTAACTTGGGCTTTCTTTAGCCGACCATATGTTTCAACAAGTTATGTAAATCTTGATGAATTTCTGATTTTTCCTCTGCTTATCTCACACGTTTAGCTTTTTCTTTTTCATTGGTTTTAAAGATTCTTCTTTGTCCCCCTTTCCCCAATCTGTCTCGTGTAAGTTACTTACCCATGCTCAATGCCTACAGGCAAAGAGGAAGTGTCATATTTATGCTCCAAGGGTTTATTATTATGTCTGAGGAGATAAGATATTAGCATACAGAATTTAACATGGAAGTCTCTATTTTTCAAATACGATATGATCAAGATGATAAGCTCTACAAGGTTAAGAAGAAAGAGGCTTCATTCATTGCAGGACGGTGCAGATGGGGTCAGGAAAATGCTATGGAATGGAAAGGTGTGTGTCTAAAAAGAAACTCAAGCTGTGTTGAGGCATCAGTGAACACGCTGACAGGGCCAGGCCAGCAGGACCAGGAGTGAGTGCGGAGGACTCCTAAGAAATATGATGGGAAAGGCAAATCAAGTCCTGATGGTGAGGAGCCAATCTGTGTAGGTGGGATGTTATTTTAGCAGCTTTAGGGAGACTTCGGAAATACTCAGGGGGAAAATGCAAAATCAGAGCAGTGATTGCAATGCAAATCAAAGATCCAGTTGAGCCGTGTCTACAGCAGGCACAGGCATCTGCTGCAGAAGTCAGGTATGAAGTTACCAGAGAGAGTTTGCAGGAGCAGCCATGTGAGGAAACCAACGTGGGATCCATTTCATGGTCAAAACTTCCCTTTTGGATAATTAGTGAGTGTCAGGCAAGGGATAATTGCACAAAGTCTCTTTTCCGTGTTTAACTTGCTTTCCCCTTCTTCAACCTTGGAAAGTAGTATAGACACAGCTAATGTTTATTAAATGATTACTACAGATCAGGAACTGGGCTAAGGACTTTACACGGGTTACCTAACGTATTCCTCATGACAAACCATTTAAGATGAGGAAACTGAGGGCTTCCCCGGTGGCGCAGTGGTTGAGAATCTGCCTGCCAATGCAGGGGACACGGGGTCGAGCCCTGGTCTGGGAAGATCCCACATGCCATGGAGCAACTAGGCCCGTGAGACACAATTACTGAGCCTGTGCATCTGGAGCCCGTGCTCCGCAACAAGAGAGGCCGCGATAGTGAAAAGGCCCGCGCACCGCGATGAAGAGTGGCCCCCGCTTGCCGCAACTAGAGAAAGCCCTCGCACAGAAACGAAGACCCAACACAGCCAAAAATAAATAAATAAATAAATTAATTAATTAATTAAATTAAAAAAAAAAAAAGATGAGGAAACAGACCCAGAGAGGTAAAGGATCTTACCCGAACTACATGGCCAGCATTCTCCAGGCAGTTTGGCTTAAAGTCTGTGTTCTTAGCTGCTACACTGCATCACCTCTCATAGCCTGGTTACAGGACAAGTTCTGGAGGCAAACACACTAGGTTCATATGATGGTGAAGCTGGCTGTCTTCATTAAGCCTCAGTCCCTATCCGTAAAACAAGAAGATAGATCCTACCTTACAGGGTTACTGTAAAGAGTAAATAATCCATCTTACTTACTTTGCAGTCTCGGCAAACTTTCTTTCTAAACTAATAATAGGCGATTCAATGAATGCCTATTATTAGTACAGGAAGTTCTGGAAGAACCCAGTTTGGTGTCATTCCCTCTGTATGGACCTCTCTTCCTGAATGTCCCTTGAACTCTCTTCTGCTTATAAGCAATCAGGGTAAGCATCTCTCGCCTTGCTGGCACAAAGTTCACACAGTGTTATATGTTTCTGTGCCCCTCGCCTCTCACCTCCAGCACTGAGGTCAGAGAGAACCCCACCCTTGAATCGTAAGTGGGTCCGCATTTATGGCCAGTGTGTGGATGGCCAGTACATCTCCTGGCACTCACTCGGAGTAGTTGCAGAATAAATCTTTTATTATGGTTTCTCCAAGCCAAAATGTTTCCCTCATGTTCTATCCTCTTTTCTACACCTAAAGACATCTGGTATCTTACTCAGTTGTCATAATCTCTTTTTTTTTTTTTTTTAATTGGAGTATAATTGCTTTACAATGTTGTGTCAGTTTCTGCTGTATAACGAAGTGAATCAGCTATACGTATACATATATCCCCTCCCTCTTAGACGTCCCTCCCCCCCCCCCCACCATCCCACCCATCTAGGTCATCACAGAGCACCGAGCTGAACTTCCTGTGCTATACAGCATGTTCCCACTAGCCATCTATTTTATACATGGTAGTGTGTATATGTCTATCCTAATCTCCCAGTTCAGCCCACCCTCCCCTTCCCCGCCGGTGTCCACCAGTCCTTTCTCTACGCCTGCGTCTCTATTCCTGCCCTGTAAATAGGTTCATCTGTACCATTTTTCTTGATGTCTCTTAATTATAAGCATATGCCGTCTCTAGCAGACATTTCATTATTACATGATATGTAAACAGTCTTATCTTGCTGTTCCTTCGTGGCATTTTCGTGACGTTCAGCCGTAGTTTTCCTTTTCTTCTCCAGAAATTTCGTTCACAAATAAATCATAGTTTGCCAACTCCTAAAACTCATCATATGCTTTTATGCTTGGTATCCCTGACTGCTGAGATTTTCTGTGTCATCTCCACTGGCTTTCTAATCAAGGTTTTCCTGGAAAAAAATTACTTTATGGACCCTTGCACACCTCTGTTCTAAATCTTCCTAAAGACCAACTTTTTTTTTTGTAATAAAACTTCTTTCATTTAAGAATCTGAATGAGCTGTTCATTTTTTCTGCAGAGAACTAAACATGTCCTGCTTTCCTTATCAAGGCTGCAGTTTCCTTTCTTAAAAATTTAAAACCTTTACTACTTTTGCTACTTTTCAACACTTTACTTACTCCACTCTCTGAGTTTGAAATGAAAAGTTTTATATTTGGATTATAATTTCTTTTTCCTTTCCTTCATCTCCCTGCAGCTGGTCTCCTCTCATGCCTCAGACTCTCCATCCTGTACCCCCGCTTCTCTTCCATAGCAGGAACATTTACATAATTATGAGAAGCCTCCCTTGCTACCCTCTTTGTAGTGCCAGGCATTAGACACCCAGTAGCCACGTCTTCCTTCCAATAATCCTCTCTGTCAGGGAGGGAACTGCTTCGAAACCACTTCACAGATAATAGAAGTAAGATACAGAAGAGTTAATTAATTTTCCTAAGATTAAAAATTAAATCAAATTGGAACACCATTCTCCGAGGCCCAACTCCTCGTTGCTGACTGACTCTGCAACGTTGATCAGGAGAGAAAAAGAGAGGAAATCATCCCTCCCCTCTCTGCCGTGTCATCATGGTCCACCATCCCTAAAATAGACATCTGAAATCATGTAATTTTTCAGTAAGAGTCTAAAATTTTCTTTCAGGGTAACAGCTATTAATTTATATTTCAAGTAACATGAGGAACACCCGAGGTAAACCCAACATTGTCAGATCTGTTCTCAGCCACGCTCAGTTCTGGACTGGTTTGCACTGTGAAGTTGCTGGATGGCCGCCGGAAGTCATTTAACTCTGATAGGTCTCAATTTTCTAATTCATAATACAAATGGGCTCTATTTTCCCCCAAGGTCTCTTCCCGGTCTACCTGTTCTTAATCTATGCTGTAAGATAGAAATAGTCATTGCCAACTTTCTCGGTACTCTAGGTATGTCCCCTGAGATTTCACATGCTGGGAGAATTTTATCTGCAAAAATCCTAGGCATAAAAGTGTACAAGTGAAATACGAAAGGCTTATTACACAAGCCCTACCCTTTCAACTGGAGTATGACAAGTGAGGCTTCCACTAATAAAGTGATACAGCTTCCTAATCCAGTGAGAATACAAACTGAGACTGGCAATACAGATGTCAGGTATGTTCTGTATCAATATATTTATATGTCGCTTTTCAGTTAAAATTAAATTTTTTGACAGCCTACATCCTTCTTGCTACAATCAGAGGGAATAACCCCATAGGCTTCCCTGTCTTTTGTTTTAACAGTTTTTGTAGCATTGTGAAATCAAATCATAACTCTGGGTAGTTTAATATCTCTTCTTGAGAGTGGGACAATTTCTTTCTTCAGGATGTGTGAATTTCTGAGGATACATAAATCAGAATTTCAATCCATATGAGTCCTGTGTATGACTAGGTCAGTTGAACTGTTGTCAATGCAAAGAATGGTAGCTGGTTGCAAGATTTAACTTCTCTAGAAAGCTTTTCGGAAAATATTCATTAAATGAATGAAACTTTAAAGAGCAATGCTTCCCATGTATCAAGTACATCTTATTCACTTGGGGGTGTTTACAATGCAGATCCTGATCCATTAGTTCAGGGGCAGGGATTGAAATTAAGATGATAAACCATCTGGCTTTCCCCACAACTAAAGGGTTTCTGGGATAAGGGACATTCAGTGCTGAAACTGGCCAAGTCCTGAGCAAACCACTCTGCACTGCTCACCCTGCGTGAGATGCTGTACTTCCATCAAGCCCACTAGGTGCTGCTTGCTGGTGTTGGTCATCAGATCAAAGTTTGCAGAGCAAGAATATAGATTACTGGTTTCAGAACATGTGGTCTGGGTGGCTGGTTTTCCCTGCCTCTTGATACTTCCATGATCTTGTGCAAGTTTCTTAACTTACCAAGCCTCTAACCCTCAAATCAAAATTAGGATGGTAATAAATGCCCACTTCACAGGGCTGTGAGCTTTAGAGGATATGAAGAGTGAAATATCCCTGATCAATTAGGAATTCTCCACAATTTGTCACTTTTTGGTGAAATCATTATCTTAATTTTTTTCTCCTGTAAAATATCCGTTAAATGAATGTCATTATACTCCACAGCTGTAAAAGAAACTTGATTAGAAATGGTGTTGATACTTGGTTGAATTGAAGCAAGATTTTATTTCACTCGTATCAAGTGTTTGAGCAAGTATGTCTTTAGAAAGTCAAGAGCATGTGGCAAAATAACTAATATGTGCACAATTTCACACTTTAATTATGAATGCGCCGAGGGTAACAACGCTGCATCTGCATCGAGTTCAGTGTCTCATGATAACTGGCTCACCAGTCAATACTGAGTCCATTCATGGACCGGAAATTCCAACCCAACTGTGTCAATTCATATGTATAATAACTAAAGGAGAATAAAATAAAAATCCTATTTAGTCGATGAGCAAATCAAGCAACATAATACATTTCCTTGAAATTTATTTTTAAAACGCAGCTTTCAAGAGGTAATTCCTTTGTTTGGATGTTAAAATCACATGTCACCTAAGACCACAATGGTCCTGATAAAATAACACAGCATGTTGTTGAGGCCTGAGATGAGACAGTCTGTGAGCAGGAGACAGTTAACTGAAGAGAAAGGGGGAAAAGTAAAGACCCTGGGAAGTAAAAAATGATAGGATTTGAAATGTGATGTGATAGACAAGGCAGAGGAGACTGGGTGAGGGTCAAAAGGAACCCCAAGTTATAAGTTGTGGATTCTAAGTATTCAAACTACAAAAAAGAACTCCAAAATCTCATAAAGATGATCTGAATCAACTGTTACTTAATTATATCAGTATTGTTAGTCATATTTTTAATTTCCTATTATAATTCACCATGCACCTAATCTTTAGAAAAGAATTTGCATATTAAATAAATTGGAAACTGATGATTATTCCAGGGTGTTTTTGTTTGTTTCCCTTCTTCTGACTACTTCTAGAAGTTCTAGGAATCTTGTTTTTGACTGTATAGTCTAGCATTTGAACTTTATAGCCAGAAATCAAATTGTGAATATACTGGACAGGTTTATGATTATTAAGCCACAGGGTATGACCTGGGCCACTGTTTCCTCTATCACTCCCTGTGCCTATAGGAGCCATGGCTTTGATTCATGATTTGGATGTGGTTCACCATCTAATCAATCAACAAGACAATTGACGCAATAATTTATTTCATGTTAGGGTCATTTACCAGCCTGGGGATATGTAAACTTTCAGTAATGTTTAAGATATTGTTTTCATAATAAAAAATATTAAATCATGTATTTCAACTTTCATATGACAGAAGAGAAAACTAAGGAAACCAAGACATTTGGAGCAGGGCTTGTACTAGAACTTAGTTCATCTAACTTCTGGTCTTAGGCTGTGTCTCTTACACTAATACTGACAGAGAATAAAGAAGAAAAATTGCATCAGTGCTTGAGCATCGATCACCTACTTTGTCATTTGTCAGAGGGGTAAATGTTCCACTCTTGCCAGGCCCTTTTGTAGATTCTCATTTCGTCTTTCACCTCTATTGAGTTAGTTCATGTTTTCCTAAACTTCTTAACTTCCTATGAACTTGCGGAACGAGTACATATCCAAGGGCATTCATTAACATAGTACGGAGTCACCATAAAGGAAGCACACACCTCGGGGCCCAGATGAAGAATTAAGACATCACATCACGTGAGGCACATCCATGAGGCGAGTGTGATAGACAAACACCTTATATCATCTTCAAGCACCTTGAATGTGGCTATACATTAATTGCAGATTTGAATATTTAATTTCCTAGTTCCTTGTGTGTTCAGGTTTTTGCAATCTAGGGTGCATTTATTCTCTAAGCAACAGACTTCCTTTATTTTTCTTTAAATTTATTTTTAACATCTTTATTGGAGTATAATTGCTTTACAATGGTGTGTTAGCTTCTGCTGTATAACAAAGTGAATCAGCTATACATATACATATATCCCCATATCTCTTCCCTCTTGCGTCTCCCTCCCACCCTCCCTATCCCACCCCTCTAGGTGGTCACAAAGCACTGAGCTGATCTCCCTGTGCTAGACTTCCTTTAGAATAAAGTAGTTTATGTAAGTGTTCCTTCTTTCGGGGTCCTATAATCTTCAAGAAGCCCTGGGCCACCTACAGTAAGAAACCTCCTGTCTTACAGAATTACTTTAAAAAAATCCCTAAGGCTTCCACAACAATTTCATCTGACCTTTATTGGAAAGCCCACCATCCTGCTTCCTACCCCCTACATTCGGCAACCGATTTTCAAGCATCTCCCAGGTGCTTCAGTAAGACAAGCTGCACATGTGCACATATAAAATTATGTGTCCTTTATCAAAAGCTGGCTTGGGAGGGGAAATTCTATGGCTGTTAACTGCAGGTGTTTTATTCGAACAGATATTATAAATGGATTTTAATCGTGCTTTCAAATGTAAAACACCCACCAAGGAATAACCATAATAGACCCGTAGAAACTCAATAAAATAAATCGATAGCATATGTTGTGGAAGAGTATTGTACTTTCTAACATTTTGATCAATATTGACATTTGACCTAGAAAATTGTCATCTGCGGTTTTTTTTTTTTTTTTTAAGAATTTGCTGATACAAGTGCAACTACGTACAAGAAAACATATTAAGGAGAACTTTATTCTCCAAGACTCTTGCCAACATTTTTCTGACTCGTCACCATGTTATCACCTCTCTCTTGCTAATGCAGCTCTTGTTGCAGGAAATAATAATCATTCCTTGTGTCAGATCCACATCCTCCTCTGAATCTTAAATACCCACATTGTTCTGTCACCTGCCAGGTCAGTATATTAGCGGACTTCATGCAAGTCTCTGCACGAGAGGCACACAAACCACAGAACTAAATCCAAGTTCTCTATACAACACAGCACAATGAAATGTAGCCAGATAGTTCCAAAGGTCAAGTCCACAGCTGCCCTGAGATAGGAGAGGTATGATCAGGTCCCTCCTAGGCCCGAGGTCTCAGCAGAATCAGTCTGATGTTGACACTTTACTTCTTTCTGATGGTGTGGGCGTCTGTTTTCACTGAGTAGGTAGATGTTAAATATCATTGTTGTCAGTTGCTTATGGCATAAGAGAAAACTAAAATTTTATTTTTGAGGAACAGCAAAAATGCCAAAAAGACTAACCAAGCTAGGGAACAAGATGACAGGGTAACCTAAAAATCCAAGATTTGGCAGGAAATTTGGCTAAAGAAGAAAGAATTAGATAAAGTTGTCGTACTGTGGTCTAGCAGTGCAAACTGTCAAACATGACAAATTCAAGACAAAAATCATAATATGCATATCATAATATGTTTTTTCCCAGAAACAGATGGGAAAGAGAGAGGCAATGATTGGAATTTGGGGCTTAAGAAGGCGTTATACAGAGGAAAATAAACTAACATTTTATTGAAGGCTTACTAAGTGCCAGGTCTTCACAACTTTCAAGAGAGAAGCATTCCCTACCCCCTTTCCCATTGAAGAAACCGAGGTTCAGAGAGGTCAATTAACTTCTCAAGGCCACCCAGCTCCTAATTGAAAACACTGAGATTCAAGCTCAGGCCGCCTCCTTCCAGAGCCTTCACCATGTTCCAGCATGCCATTCGACCGTTTATTGTCTTACTAGCCAAATCTCTGAAATATTAAAGTTTATGTTCTCTTGCCCCTTAGCTGCGCATTTTCCCCTTTTGCAGTGTTCTGTGTTCTGTGTGCACATAGGATGTTGACCAGGCTCTCACAGTTCCCCTTTCCTAAACCATACAGGCCGGCCCCCTTTATTTTTTTTAAAATTATTTATTTATTTATTTATTTATTTATGGCTGAGTTGGGTCTTCCTTTCTGTGCGAGGGCTTTCTCTAGTTGCGGCAAGCGGGGGCCCCTCTTCATTGCGGTGCGCGGACCTCTATCATGGCCTCTTTTGTTGCGGAGCACAGGCTCCAGACGCGCAGGCTCAGTAGTTGTGGCTCATGGGCCTAGTTGTTCCGCGGCATGTGGGATCTTCCCAGACCAGGGCTCGAACCCGTGTCCCCTGCATTAGCAGGCAGATTCTCAACCACTGCGCCACCAGGGAAGCCCTACAGGCCCCCCTTTTAAGACTCAGCTTATGTTCTTTTTTTTTTTTTTTTAGTCTTAAAAACTACTTGTTAATCTATCATAGTGTCTTTTTAGAAAAACTTTTATATTGGAGTATAGTTGATTAACAATGTTGTGTTAGTTTCAGGTGTAAGGCAAAGTGATTCAGTTATCCATATACATGTATCTATTCTTTTTCGAATTCCTTTGTTCTTTGAGAGTTCTCTGAGAGTGGGAGAGTGACAAGTACCGTACCGAGGGAATAAAACAAGCCCTGGAGACTCATACGAAAGCAAAGAGTGCTAAGCAAGATTTTTTGGGAAACCATATGTAGTGATAAACTTAAGCAAGAGAAGGATAAAGACAGAATTCAGCATTGTGGTTACCTCTGGGGAAAGGCAGAAAGATGTGATCAGGGATGAAAACTTAGGTAGATGCAGCGTCATTTTTTTATTGTTTTAGGGCTTAAATTGGTAGAGAGCTGAAAGGCATATAACCTATTATTAAGCTTTGTAACTAATATATATGTTCATATACTACTTTGTTGTTTCATATATTACATTAAAAATTTTAAAAGGAATAGGTCCCAGCCTAGAGCAGCAGGGCAGCCCAGGCATTCGCATACAACTAAGGTCCTAAGGAAGAACTTGCTGGTCCCTCCTCTCTCTGAATCAAGAAAGGTACAGATGATCCCACTGCTGTTCCACAGATGTGCTCTGTAGCTGACCACTGAGAGCTGAATCTGTGTTCACACACCATGAAGCAACTCTGACATTCTTATCAGTAACTGAGTTCGGGTTCTTCCTTCTGGGTAAATGATGAAATGCCTCTCCTGCCCTCCATCCTCCCACACTCTGCTCTATTCTCCAGGTATGAAAATGAGATCTTTACAATCAATCAGTCAAGGGAGAAATGCCAACATATTTGATTGGACCTTTGTCAATACGATGCTAAACAGGAAAAATTGTTGTTTTACTGTACCAGCTGGTAACATTTTAAAAATAAAGCAAAACAAACAACACTCACTCACTTAAAGCCAGAATGTATTATGTTCTTTCCTTTGTCTAAGAAATTGGAAAGCAGCATGCCTTTCCCTTTCAGCACTACAAGAGTTATGTAATGTTACATTTACTTGTCTGAATGTTTGGCTAATATCTACCTTCCCCAAGAGACTATAAGTTGCATGAGGGCAGCTCTGTCAGTTCAGCACGGGTTTCCAACACCAAGCATAGATCCTAGAACAATTCAGAAGCTCAGAAATGAGTGGCTGAGTGAATCAGTGAACAAAGATTTTAGGATAGGAAATCTATATCCTATATGCCCACTGCTGTTGCTTCATAAGAATTAGACCAAAAAATATATTAATAAGCACAACTATCAATGGATAGAAAGTTCAGTCATTAAATCAATGCATCAGCTAAATAGCACATCCTTCAGCCCACTCTCCTGGTAATAACTCAGACATTGGGGTATTACCAATAAGATATCATCTCATAGTCATATCTCAAGTATTCCTTATCATGGTATTGGCTGACCGATAAAATATTGTTGGAAATAAATTTTCTAGATAGTTATGCATAATGCATAAGAAAATTATTAGTATGTACCTGTAATTATTAAACCCATCCTCTTCAAAAAAGAATGACTTAATTGTAGGGAAATGAATCTCAAAAAATATACATATATGATACATATACATACACATATGTATGATATATGGATGTATTTATAATCTGTATTTTTTCTGAAAAGCAACCTAGTTTTAATTATTTAAAAATAATGGTCTATAGCTTACCAATAAGTATCTCCAATGTACTTTGCACAGGTATTAAAGCAATAGTTATATACTTATTAGTTTATGTTTGACAGTCATATTTCGTTTTTAAATATCTGTGCATAATGGGAAGAGATTGCTGCATGATTATGAAAAAATTCTTTTCCTGTGTATCAGTTAAGAAAATAATCATTTCTTTTGTATCCAGAGCAAATAATTATAAACATGAGCCAGATTTTCCCAATAAACATTGGCAGTAATATTTGAATAATACATTGGTGTAAACACCTAATACAAAGTAAGACAATATGGAGGAAATGAGTCAATGTCATAGAAAAATAGTAATTGAGTGACAAACACTTTCAGTATTGTAAGGTGTGAGTAAGAACAAACCACAGGTACCTACCAAGGAAAGGATGTGGGTTAGGAACTGAGAGTCAGGAGCACAGGACGAGGCTGGGCCATGGGCACTGCCTGTAGAGGCTGCCGGCCTCGTCATCAAGCAGGTGTTTAGGCGAAAGTGGATTATGAGGAAAAGTGAATGAAAGTACCGCATCCATTTCAGAAAATTGTGCCTTAATCCAGAATTCACCAAACAAGGACCTCACCCGTGATCACGTTAAAGCAGAAGAAACAAAACAAACAAAGAAACAAGACAATCAGGTATCTAGGTACCCCCTAAGAGAGACCCACTTTCAGTGAGAGGAGCTGGTGAGAAAATCGGCCAATGGCCTTTCACAAATAATCATCCTTTACTTCCTCTTAGTCATCCCATTAGAATCATCTATGTTTTGTGGGACTTAACAAAGTTGAAACTTTAAAACTAAATCTGACAAGTCACAAATGGCCACATACTGTGTGATCCCATTTGTATGAAATGTCCAGAATAGGCAAATCCAGAGAGACAGAAAGGAGATTAGTGGTGCCCAGGGCTGGGAGGGAGGGGGCATTGGGAGGAAAAGCCGGTGACTGTTCACGGGTACAGGGATTCTTTGGCGGGGGAGGGGTGTGAAAATGTTGAAAATTGATTCTGGTGATGATTGAACAGCTCCATGAATTCACTAAAAGCCATTGAACTATTCATTTTAAATGGATGATTTGTAGAGTATATGAATAAAACTATTTTTTTTAAAAACCCTAAATCTAAGAGTTTAAAACCAAATTGAGAGTCACATAGTGTCATTCATATCTCACAGCATATAGAAATCTTTTGTTAGAGGATTATTTTAAAAGTTGCTTATAGAAGCATATTATTTTAATAGGCATTGCATGAGGTATCTAATTATCGTCCACTTCTCCTAAAGAGAGTGCAAGGACTAGTGGATTTAAAAAGTAGACTTTAGGGAGGAGATTTAAAGAAGGATTTTTAAAATTCGATTTGGAATTCTAGAGAGCCTATGATACACTTTCTCAACAAAGACTTTAAAGATCCATCAGTGTCCACATCTCATGGTGGTTGAACAAAGCCCTATATAAAGGTCAGAGTGATGGTTAATTTTATGTCTCAACTTGGCTTACGCTATGGTGCCCGGAAGTCTGGTCAGACCCCAGTTTAGACGTTGCCGTGAAAGTGTTTTTTAGATGTGATTAGCATTTAAATTAATACACTTTGAGTAAAGCAAATTACCCTCCACAGTGTGGGTAGCCTTGTTCAATCAGTTGAAGGCCTTGAGAAAACGATTGAGGTTCCCAGATGTAGAAGGAACTCTTCTCAAGACTGCAACACAGAAGCTCTACCCGAGTTTCCAGTCTGCTGCCCTGAGAAATTCTGAGTTGAGATGCAGTATCAACTCTTCCTTGAATTTCCAGCCGGCCAGCCTGCCCCACAAATTTAACACAGGCCAGCACCCACATGTGAGGCAATTCCTTAAAATTCTCTCTCTCTCTCTCTATCTTATCTTTATCTCTTTCTCTTGAAAATGCTGACTGATACAACCAGTATCAAGAGTTGCCTCTTATTCATTCCTGATGAAAAAACATAATACTCAAACCAAAAATGTGAAAATTCCACCCAAATTGCTATTTAGGTTTTGAATTTTCAATGCCCAAGCTTCATGGATATTGGCACTGACTGGGCAAAATTTTTTACAACACAGATGAGACCAGACACCACAAAGCCTACATGAATATGTCTTGTGACACACACCTCTCTCTCCTCATAAGATGGCACATGTGACTGCCAACCTACACATTGCTGGTGGTGGCAGCTTCTACACAAGCAGGAGACAAAAAAAGAATGATGTGTGTGATGCATCTGGGATATTTATGTGCATCATATCGCTTATAAGCACAAAGAATTATGTAAGGATGAAAACAAAAGTGTGATTCCCTGGATTTCTCCTGTGTTACTATACATTTAGGATTGTATAAATAATTTATGTGCAAAGGAGACTATCCAATGTAATGATTTCAAAGGGACAGTCTTCACAGAATTCACTTTATTATTTTTACCAGTGATAAGGGCCTTGGGCAAGGATAAAAATCCTACCCTCGAATTCTCTGATATTGCAGCACTGTGGAGTGGGTTTTATAGTCATTAAGAATCTATAGCACCTTCAGGAATAAAGGAACATTTATTTTTATTAGGTAATCCTGTGTGAGCTTTGTTTCTTAAAGTTATGGACATGCCAGCAGTAATGAAACAAAACTGAAAAGAAAAAAAAGCGTTTAGCAGAAGAACCAAGACATCACTGAGTATTAAGCAAACAAAGGAGAGAATTAGAATGGACAAATGATTAGGGGGAGATAAGAGACAGCTCAGCTGAGAATTCCCATTTTCATTTCTATGATTTTGTCTTTCTGTAAACGGAAAAGGGAAGGGGACTAACAATTGGAAAATTATGAGGAGAATCACTGCTGTGGTTTCCTGGAGTGAAGAGGTATCAGTTTTCTTCTTCGGGTAATTACACTGCTAATTTTTAGTATGGAGAGAAGGGTGCTTCTTCTCCTTTAATGATAGGTAACATTCAAGGACACAGATGATGTAATGACCTCACAGGTTGAAGAGGTTCCCATAGTTTCGGGTGGGGTCAGCAATGACTGGTTAGTTCCATTCCACCAAAGCAAGAGCCGCCCAACTCCTTATCAAAACTGAGCAGTTCAATGAGCTCCCCCAAGATAAAATTTTAAATATTCAACCCAGAGACTTTATTTTACTTGTTTCACCTAAGATCCTGATCACTGTAAATTAAGACAGGAAACTGTTATTTACTTGAGTTTACGAGTGCAACCAGGGTTATCCTCAAATGTGACTCATCATATGTGATACCAATAAAAACTAAAATCAAAGCACACAAGAGATAAGTGCTCCTGACTCAGCTCCCAGGTCGACCCAGGATTTATAGAGGAATTCTTTTACCACATCCTTTGTGACGTGATGACAGAAAAAGACCCTTGTGTGATCTACAGGCAATCCTTGATAAATGAATGTTCACTTACAAACCATTATGGATTCAAATGGTCATTGGGATAGTTTGAACCCATAAATCATGCTTTCCTGGAGAGGATATCAATTGTTGCTCCTCTGTTTTGTGGATCTGAAAATAATAGAGAAGAATTTTTTTCTTCTGTTCAAAATCAAAGATATCTGTAATAGGAAGGAAAATACACTATTAAAAAGAATGAAAGAAAGAAAGAAAAAAGGAAGAGAGGAAGAAATAGGAAGGGGGGAGGGGAGGAGATGAGGAGAGGAGATGGAATGTAATGAATGGCTGCCAGGCTTCCAAAAGACACATTCCAAAGGCAAAGACTTGTTCATTGAAGGCCGCACATCCATGAGCCTCTTAGACAGAGAAATGAAGGGCCTCCCTGGGTATAGTGTACAAGGTAGAGGTCTTTTTTTTTAACATTTATTCTTATGCTTATGTTTATTATTTTTTTTAACTTATATTTTGGCCACGCTGTGCAGCATGTGGGATCTTAGTTCCCCGACCAGGGATCGAACTAGCGGCCCCCTGCCTTGGAATTACAGAGTCTTAACCACTGGACCACCAGGGAAGTCCCAAGCTAGAGGTTTAAACAAAACCAATTACATGTCTTTGCATAATACAGCATTCTTTTCATAATAAAAGTAGTTATTTGTTGCTGCATGACAAATCACTCAAAACAATGACTGAAAAATTAACAATCATGTATCTGGCTTACAAATGTGGGGTTGACTGTGGTCTACAAGGCGGTCCTGCCCAGAAGTCTCTTGAGTGATTGGGGTCAGATGGCAGTGGGGCTGGGGTCACCTGAAAGCCTTCTTCACTCATCTCTACGGAGCCTGAGCTAAGAAGACTCAAATAATGAGAGATGGAACTTCTGGGGCTCCCTGACATCATCTTCAGCAGTGGAGTGTGTGTGTGTGTTCATGAGTGTGTATCTCCCCATGGGTCCCTCCACACAGCAGCCTTCAGATAGACTACTTACATGCAGCTGAAAGCGCCCACATCCAGTGTCCCACAAGGTACTGGAAGAAACTTCATGGCCTTTTCTGACACACCTCAGAAATCAAGCAGCATCACTTTGGCCATATTCTTAGTCTTTGAAGCAGCAATAAATTCCTGCAGAGGTTCAAGGGGAGGGGTCATAGACTTTACCTCCTGAAGGAAAAAATGTCAAAGGATTTGTGGAAATATTTTAAAACTACAACAGAAATGAACAAAAATTTCTAATTTTTAAGCAATATCTATTATGAGTAGTTAAAGAGAAAAGAAAGGGGAAAAAAAGATGTTAAGAAAAGGTCTTACTTTTGGATGTTTAGACAAGAAAGGAAAGTTAGAAAAAAGAATGTGCCATGAAGGATGACATAAATAAAATAAAATAAAATAATAAAATAAAATTAAAATGTTTTTTTCAGTTCTAGGAAAGGTCAAATGCATTATTCCTTTTTATTTTGTTTTTCTATGTGATAGTTTCCCCCAGTGCTTAAATCTTCAGTAAAATGCTGCCACACTAACATAGCCTGGCACTAATGGCACTTTGTAGCAAGGATGGTACAGGTTATAGGGGCAGGAGTGAAATCATGCTGAAAGGAACAGTGGCCATATGACCCTAGGGCGAACATTGGGGAATTAGCAATCAGGTAACAGTGGGGGAAAACACACACACACACACACACACACACACACACACACACATACACACACACTACTGCACATAGTAACTCAGGAGAGCAGTTGAGGCAAAATTTCTAATCCCCAATATACTAGAGGAAGGTGACCCTGAAAAAGAAGAGAGGAAAACAAGACCACCCATTGATTGTGGCTGTGGGCATAGTTCCTCAAACCAACCCATCTGGATGCCAAAGGAAAGGATGATGACAAAAGACTGTCGCTGGGAAATCGTATGCAACAACATGACTTCTGCTGTGTAGTAAGAGAAGTTTCATAAAGATGGAATGTTGGCTGGGAACTTTGAGCTGCTATGTTCCCCTTTTCAATTGGAGTTCTGCCTTTGGTTATTATTTGGCAGCTCTAAGTACAACACAAAATTTTGTTCGCTCAAATAAACAATATTTTAAATTATAACTAGTTATAGCAGAAGGACTGCAATTGGGATTATAATATATATGCATTTTAAACAACTTTTTCTGAATATATAAACAGTAAATGAAGATCTGTCCTGAAGAAGGATTTCACCATTGAGCTCACAAGTTCTCCTCTCTCTCTCTCTCTGAAGAATTTGATGAGACATTTGTTTCTTCAGGTTTGTGAAACTGGACAGACTTTGATATCATGATTTAGGGCTTTCTGATGAGAATATTTCAACATCATTTGCAATTAAACTTGTATTTTGTTACATAGGAAATGAGTTTTAAATTAAAACTTAATTACAAACCTGCCAGGTTAGTGTTCCCATACAGCTGTGCCTTCGGGTAGACAGGGAAAATATTCATTTAAAAAGAAATGACCCTACAATCTCATTCAAGATAGCTGACTGGAAAAAAAGTGTTTTCTGTTTCCCCAAGTAAAAACAACCTGGTGACCAAAAAAAAAAAAAAAAGTATAAAAATAAATACAAAAGAAAATTCATGAGAATGTTGAAACACAGGACTATTTTACCAGCAGACCTCAATGTAAATAGCTTTTGAAAGGCATAAAGCAAATGGAAACAGAATGAGAGTGAAATTCAAGTCAACTGAAGAATCTGTAAACTCAGTGGAGGCCACAGAGGTGAGGAAAAAAAAAAAGAAAGAAAGAAAGAGAAAAAAGGATTTTCTGAGCAAGATCTTGGAATAATCCCCAAAGCTAACATAATGGAGCTATGAGGAGTGGGTCATGTCCAGTGAAGTGGTGGGTAATTAAAGGGTGTAACCCTTGAGCCAACACCACCACTCTCTGCACTGATGACCCTAATTTTTCTCTGAATGGGGCACCAGAGCCAATGTATAACGGAACTTACTGCAATTTACAGGAGTGGAAACCTGCTTCTCCAGAAAATAAACTAGGAAGAAACTTGGCGTGATCACAAGCCCCATAAATTTCCTGAGTAATCACAAGAAGCCAACTTCTGTAATCCAAAGTGGCTTTGACTGCCAGGCAAATCTAATTATCATCTAGTCTGAGGAAATACTGCCAGTTACTAATTTTGTTTAAACTAGACTCTCATTTAATATGTGATCAAAACAAGGAAACAAAACATTGAAAAACTCAGCATATAACAGATCTAAAAATTATAAGGAACAGAAGAAAACTTCAACATGATTATAATTAATATCCTTAGAGAAATTTCAAAGAATATAAAAAAAAAAAAACACTGAAAACAGGTTGTTATGGAAAGAAAAAATTCAGAGCTCTTTGGTATTATAAAATATAAATGACAAAATGCAAACTTAATAGGTGGACAGAATAGCAACTCAGACAGAGCTGGTAATTAAACACCGAAGTAGAAGCAGAATCATAAGATAAAGACAGAGTAACATTAAGAACAGCAACAACAACAACAAAAAAGACATCTTCAAGGAGGAAAAAAATAATGCTGAAACCTGAGCTCTTCACAAGAAAAATGATGGGAGCATCATTCAGAAGAAAATAGAATAATTTATTTAAAGTTCAGAAAAAATATGCCTACCTTGACTCATATAACTTTGAAAATATCTATCAAAAATAAAGTCTCAATAAAGACATTTGTAGACAAAACTGAGAAAGTTCATCCACAGCTGATCACATTAAAAGACATACTTAAAAAAATTTTCCATGCACAAGAAATATGACCTCAGAGTGAAGCATAAAAACGAAGGAGAAACTAAAGATCAACAGAAAAATCAAAGGTTAAAAAGAAAAAAAACCAGTAAATCAAAGGTTAAATATGTGGAAAAACTAGAGTATTGATTATTTAAAGTAGCAATAATAATTTGGGGTTTAAATTTTTAGAAATAAAATACATGACAAATAACAAAAAATAGAGATGTTAAATGGATTTAAACTGTTCTAAGTTTCTTTCTTTGCTGTGGAAGTGGCAGATGTATTAATTTATATTAGACATCAATGGTCAAGACTCTGATCAGGCTTATTGTTGTCAACTCAAGAGTAATTATTAAAAAATAGTCAAAGAATATGTAACTAATAGAAAAAATAAATAAAGAAATTTTGATTACCTAAAAAAATACAAGAACAGGACTAAATATTAATAGACATGTGAGAAAAACAAAAAATACTAAAATGGTAAATTTAAATTCAGACATATCAGGAACCACATTAAATTTTAAAAGTATTAAAAGTTTATCAGACTAGACACAAAACAAAATTTCAAGATACACTGCACACAAAAAAATTAGACCTTAAATTTAAGGATACAGAAAATGTAAAGAGGATAAAAAAACATAATGCCATGCAAACAATAAGCGGAAGAAAGCGAATATAGCTATGATAACATCACATTAAATTTTAAGGCAAGAAACATTACTAAAAATAAAGAGGAACAAATAATAATAAAGTGTCAATCAAGCAAGAAAATATAAAATTTCTAAATGCCCAGGCTACTAATTACATAAGTTTAAAATATTTAAAGTAATGATTGAAAGAAGTAAGAGGAAAAATAGAGAAATCCATTATCATAGTGGGATATTTTAACATACTTCTTTCTGAGTTACTGCTAGCAAGCCAAGCAAAAGAAAACAATTCCTTAAGGACACAGAATATTTAAACAACATGATTAATCCAGTTGACCTCCATGGAACACCACATGCAGCAAGTGCATTCTGCACATAATTTTCAGGTGCAGGAGAAACATGTACCAAAATCAAACATATGCAAGGCCATAAAGCTAATCTCAGCAAAGTTTAAAGAATTGAAATCACACACAGAATATATTTGGCCAACAGGGGAGTTAAGCTAGGAATCAATAACAAAAAAAAAAGAAAAAAAAAAAAAAACAAATACATTAGAAATCAAGCAGTGCTTTTCTAAATAACCTATAGATCAAATAGGAAATGTCAATAAAAATTACAAAGTAAATTTAAACTGAATGATAATGAAAAGAACACAGCTCATAAGTGAAAGACCGATAAAACTCATATATAGCTTTAAATAAATGTATTAGAAAAAATAACTTTCCGTTCTCAGGATCTATTTGCACAAGATGACTAGCTTTATAAAAAGAAGAAATCTTTACCTTCAAATCTATCTGGTTGAGGTGGTAGAGAACTAGAGAAGAGAGTATTATTACTAGAAAATGTTTCAGCTTTTTAATCTGGAGAGAATTTTTGCTATTTTATACTTTCTCAGTGAATATTCTCATTTTTGTCATTATGACAATTGGGAAGACTTAACCAAAAGCAGTCTGGTTTGTTTGTTTTGGATTGTGAGGTTTTTGCTTGTCTTTTGTGGTTTAGCGTTCTTTACTAACGTCTGGGTTTGTTGACACGGTGGACCTGATAACACTGCTCTAGTGGTGCTCGTTGAAGTGGACGGCCATGGAGAGTCTGACCCCACTTTCCCAGGAAGGAATATCCAATGAAGGGGATGCATTTTGCCATTCTCATGGTCCTCATGGCATTTCAAAGAAAAAAATCCTAACCTTATTCCTCTTAGATATTTCCTTCTTGGGTGAGCGGGGGGGATGTAAGATGTCGTCCTGGTCTTGGCCTCACAACTGTGTGTCTCCACAAAGGATGAAGAGGGAGCTGCTTTTGAAGATCAAGGTCAGATAAGGTGCCACCAGCAAAGACCTGATCTGCTAATCAGGATGAGTTTTTTTCTTTATCTACAACTCCCCTTTTAGCTTTCTGTGAATATTTGTATCCTCTGGTCATTTCACTTACAGGTGGAGGGAGAGGGCAGGGGTTTGACCCAGAGGAGCAGAAGGGCAGGAGGGCAGAACGGCTTCCAACCAAAATGCAGCAAAAAAAACCACAGCCCAATACTGGGTTTAAAATATTTATTAGTCATAAAAAAAACTTTAAAAATCTGAAAATATCGTTTTCCCTGTCCTGGGGAAAACATTGCACACAGGCAAATACAAATTTTGCATACAACTTCGAGGCATTTCTAGAATGCCTGATGTCCTATACCCTGAGAAAACCATAATTCAAAAACAGTCGTGTACCACAATGTTCATTGCAGCTCTATCTACCATAGCCAGGACATGGAAGCATCCTAAATGTCCATCAACAGATGAATGATAAAGAAGATGTGGCACATATATACAATGGAATATTACTCAGCCATGAAAGGAAATGAAATTGAGTTATTTGTAGTGAGGTGGATGGACCTAGAGTCTGTCATACAGAGTGAAGTAAGTCAGAAAGAGAAAAACAAATACCGTATGCTAACACATATATATGGAATCTAAAAAAATTTTTTAGAAAGGTTCTGAAGAACCTAGGGGCAGGACAGGAATAAAGATGCAGACGTAGAGAATGGACTTGAGGACATGGGGAGGGGGAAGGGTAAGCTGGAACGAAGTGAGAGAGTGACATTGACATATATACACGACCAAATGTAAAATGGATAGCTAGTGGGAAGCAGCCGCATAGCACAGGGAGATCAGCTCAGTGCTTTGTGACCACCTAGAAGGGTGGGATAGGGAGGGGATATGGGGATGTATGTATACGCATAGCTGATTCACTTTGTTATACAGCAGAAACTAACACAACATTGTAAAGCAATTATACTCCAATAAAGATGTTAAAAAATTTTTTTTAATAAATAAAATATAAAATAAAATGCCCGATGTCCATTTATGAACATCATTTTCAAAACCTCTGACATTAACACTCAAAAGAAGGAAAAGGAAAGGGAGGAGGAGGAGGGGAGGAGAAAGGCGAAGATTAAAAATATCATAAGAAAGTGAATAGAAATACACGCTTTTTCATACACCAACCCACTAAAAAGCACAGATTTTTTAATACCTTCCCAGACTCAGCACTCAACACTTTAATGCCATGAATTGTTCTTCTTCCACTTAAAGAACATTATCAAGAATGCCTTCCCTTTTTCCATGTAGCATATTCACTGAAGCAAGACAGTGAAAAGAGAAAGGTAAAAAAATCTCACCCATTTAAGATCATGCACTTGATAAAACTGTTTCCTTAGCCAGACAAAGTGTGAAATTCTTTTCATGGTTTTTAGTTTAAGTAATTTGATCAGATCACCATTCAGCTTGTCACCTGGAGCTGCTCCATTAGGCTGAGTGCTTCCCCAAAACTGTTTCCTCCCATCCAGCTTCTTCTCCACTGATGGAACAAGATTAACAGGATTAGGTGTCTTTCACTTGTTCCTTTTTGTTAGGCAAGATTCTACTACTCATATATTGGGAAAAGCTTTGTGTAAGATTTTTTTTAACTTTTTTTTGGTACTGTTCTATTGTATTTTTGAAAGGTTCAAAATTTTTTTCCTACCCACCTCCATTCCTTTGTAAAAGTCTATATATCTCAGTAATATGAAAGATCATCTTCTAAATTTTTTCCCCTCTAACTTGGTTAATGCTTAAGAAAACACCATCTGACTATATTTATTAGTATTTACTTTCATTCTCTAATATGGTAAACAATGGACCTTAGGATTATGTCCTCTGCAAGATGCATCTTTCATCAAGCAAACATGTTATTTTCCTCTGATTCTAGATTTTCCATTTCAAGTCCAAAAAAAAAAAAATAGTTCTTTCTGTACAGTTTGGTTAAGCTATTGAGTTTTCCCAAGCAAGATCTAGTACCTACCATTAAATAAAATAAAGATAAAAAGGAAGAAAACCTCTTGATTTTCTGTTCTTCCCCAAATTCTCTCATATTTCTCTTCTCCTCAAAGGACCATATATTTTATGGTGCCTACTCATTATCTCTGATCTACAATTTCCACTTAAGTCATTTCAATGAGTCATTTCAATCTGGCTTTTTCCCTTACCATGCCACTGAATCTGATTGTGCCAAGGTCATCAATTACCTAACTATTGCCAAATCCAATAGATATCTTAATTCTGCTACATACAAGTAGCAACTAAAACAGTTGACAGCTCTTTGCTTCCTGAAAGGTTTTCCTCTTAAGGCTTTCCCTGTACCATCTACTGTAGACAGAATTTGTACCCTTTAAATTAGTATGTTGAAGCCAAACCCCCAGTGTGACTATATTTGCAGATGGTGTCTCTAAGGAAGTAATTAAGCTTAAATGAGGTGAGAAGGTTGGGGCACTGATTCAATAGGATTAGTGTCCTTATAAGCAGATATACCACATATGCTCAGAGGAAAGCCTATATAAGGACAAAACAGGCATCTGTGGTCAGGAAGAGAGTCCTCACCAAATACTCTCCATGCTGGCACCTTGATCTTGGACTTCTAGCCTCCAAAACTGTGCGAAAATAAATTTCTGTAGTTTAAGTACCACCCAATGTGTGGTACTTCACTATGGCCGCCCTAGCAGACTGAGACATCATCTTCTCCAGATTTTCTTCCAACTCTTTCACTGCTCCTTTATAATTCCAGCTCCTCTGCCCTAATGTTAACATGGAGATTTCTTACAGCTGAATCTTCATCTTCTCTCTTTATATCCTCCACCAAAGCAATCTCAAGCTTTTCCGTGGTTTTAACCACCATCTGAATGCTGATGACTCCCACAGCTGCAAACAGTTTAAATGTCTTCTGACATCCCCAGAATTTCATATCCAACTCATTAAACTGGGAAAAGAAAACACTGAAAGATCTCATTGGCTCCTAAAGTTTCTGCCCACAAGTGACACACTCCCATTCCCATTCAATTCATCAAGTCAGGTCACCACACCATGTGTGACTTTAGCATGTGCCTGGAAAAAGAGAGAGGATCAAAATTCATCTCCAATGGCTACTATAACCCCAAACCTATTTCTCCTCCATGTGGCTGAGGTATCTTCTGCACCTCAGCACTCACACTCTATTCACTCAGTTGCCAAAAGTTTGTTGGCACATGATTCCTTCCTTCTCATCCCCCACATGCAGTCCTTTGTTAATCCTTGATATTCTTCCTTCTACAAATATCTAGACTGCAGTCCTTGCCGTGTCCATGCCACCTACTTAGTCCAGATCACTGCCATCTCTTACCTAAACTAATACAACATCATTATAACGGAACTTCCCACCTCCTCTCTTTCTTTCCCTTGCCCTAAATTTTCTACTTTGCCCTTTTCCAATCCATTTTCCATATTCCAAGTAGAATGATGTACTGGAGGTGACAAAAAGAAAGTCAACCGTGTCAGTAGCTCCCATCACCATCTCCCAACATGTCTTGGACCATTTTTCTCACTCACAGTCCTCCACGCAGGCTGGCTTCACTTGCTTTACCATCTTCCTGGCATGCTTGCCTATGGCTGCTCACATGGCTATATCCTTCTCATCCTCAAATACCAGCTTAAATACTATTCTCTCAGGCAGGATTTTCCCAGTAATCTTATTTTAGCAGTGACACATACCCACCCCACTCCTTTATTTCCATTACAGAACACAGTTCCCAAATCTTTAATAAATTTGCAATTGGGTTGCTTTTACATGTGCTTATCTGTTATTTTTCTTCCCCCAGTTGACAAGACGTGTCTTTTTTGTTCTCTAGGATGTCCCTGGTATTTAGCTCAGGGCCTTAATAAATGTTCAATGAATAGGTGACAAACGTCAACTGCGAAGCTCAGGCCAATATTTACCTGAGCCAAAGGCAGATTTTAAATATGCTTGTCTACCTCTCTTACCACTTTGCTCACAGTGTATGTTCAGCAAGTAGAACAGACCTTGTGTACAGTATGTACCCAACAAATATTTGTTGAATCGATGAATGACCAAATGTGGTAAAATGTATCAGAAACAAGTGTCAGATTATTTGCAGTTTTTATTGGCCTTTTCTTGGCCTTTGGCCATTGGAATCATTTATAGATCATACTGTGTATACTTAGACTAGACCCTGGTTACTGAGCCATGAAATTCATGTTTTCCTTAACTTGCTGCTGAGGGTCCAAACTGGAAAGAAGACCTTCCTGGAGGGCAGTTAAAAATTTCTAACTGAGGAACTAAGGATAATATTCTGACTCCTTTCTTTTAAACTTGATTGTTAATCTGATACTACTTTTGAATGTTTATAAACTGCCCCTGCTACAGGAAAATAACATGGTCATATCATATTTCATTCTTATTTCATACATATTTATTACGTTTTTATTATTTATAATCCTGTTAACTAGTTATAAACAAAAATCTTTAAACATCAAATATTCTTATAATAAAATTATTGGTTGACATTCCCCTATTTCAGGCAGATTATAAATAATGATCCTGTTTAACAAGATAACATTTTGTTACTTTAGTGTTAATTTTTCCACTATTTGCAAAGTGGCATTGAGATGTATTTAGTGAGGCCATGAGAGGTATCAGCTTCCATGTGCCTTGGCCTTGAAGTATTTTCAGGCTAAAATTCTTTTATCCATGCTACATAGACTATAGTCTTTGGATTTGTGCCATCTATTTACCTACTCAATAGAGCAAATTTTAAATAATCATTTAAGCAAGATCCTGGCTTAGTTAGAAGACTAGCTATCAGATCATCTCAAACAAATATGAGATAATTTTCTAACTACGTTGTGTCTTTGGTGAGTTCTTCAGCTTCCATGAAGATACAGAAACTATGCTCTTGCCCCATTTCCTGCCAAGGCAGCATGGAAATGTACAAATGTGACCTGTCAGCCTTCTGAATTCAGTTGAGAAAAATTATCATTCAAGACAATTTTCTCAAAGGACATCTGTTCCACCCATTCTTCTAGGTATTTCATAATGAAGATGGCAGTAGATCAACAATGGAGCAACAAAGATTCATAATAGCAGAATTGCTTTTAAGTGAGTTGTTCTTGCTGTGACCTTATCATCTGTATTGAGGTCCACTTAAAGAGGAGCCCAGTGAAACAAAATTATAAGTCAACAGGAACTTGTTGTCAAGAGGTATTAATTGCATCACAATGTTGTTTTTTTAAATTAAACAAAAATCCAGGAGCTATTTCTATTGTTTTAAAGATCTTGAGCAATTTTTTTTCAAATTTTGATTTTTCTTTCTGTCTTCTTTCATCTCATTTTCAATTTATGTTTCTAAATATTTGTCACCTATAAGTCATTATAAATATTTTCTGAAATAAAAATATGTACATACACACATAATAAACACACACATACATACACACACACATAATGTATATATATAATACATAATATACAATATGTAACATATATAAAATATATGACGAACCCCTCTAGCAACTCTCTCTAATCGGGTTATTGGCCTTTTTTGAGGACAGTTTCTTTAACCAAAGAAATAAATCTACAATAATGCAGTTTTACCCCAGTGGAAGGCATGAGGGAGATATTAGTGAGTAGGAAGAAAAACAGCCAAGTGACACTCAAATTACAAGTTAGCTGTTACCTGTCCCATCTGATCATTGGACCATTCTAATGTACACACAATTTTCAAAATCAATTTCATTCTCAACTTAAGGCAGAAAATTGGAGCTTAGCCTTTGCACTTTGATCCTCTTATTGACTTATCTTGGGACATCATTAAGCTATTTGGTAGCTTTCTTTTCCCATATTATTTCCTCTTTCATCTCTACTTCATAGTCAGAAACAGCCTACCCAGGAGATCTCCTAGATTTTAAAAATTAATCTATTCATAATTTGTTAAGGAACGTTTGCTCTGCAGTCAGCACAATGCTAGACTTTGGGGAATACTAATGAGTCCAAGGCATAGTCCTTTTTCCTATGTCCAGCCAATAGTGTAATAGGTTCATATTCACTGCTCTGTGGGTGACACATGAACAAATGCAAAAGAGATAAGAAACAAAGCATCATTTTCTTAGGGAAGGGACTGTCTGAGTTGACATTTCAAGAAGGAAACCTGGACCCTGAAAAGTAGAGTGAATTTGGTATGGTTGGTTAAAAAAATGATGTAGAATTTCTGAGGAGTGGGGTTGAGAAGATAGGTTAAATAGAAGGTTGCAAATACAAGCATGTTATGCAGAATATCCATAGATAACTTTGAGAAGCAGTATAGCCTAATAATAATAATAACAATAATAATAGTAGTTAGCATTTCCTAAGCACCTAAGTTCACAGGTATTCGCTAATTATATCCTCACAACCACCCTATGATTTAGGTGTTCCCATTTGACAGATGAGGAAACTGAAGTCCAGAGACGTTAACTAACTTTCCCAAAGTCACACAAGCAGACAAATCATGGTGGCCCCAGAGTCCACCTGACAAGAGTTAACCCTTCATCCCTGCTGAGTACTACCTATGTGGCCTTAGTGAGTTATTTAACTTCTCTAGGGTTCAGCTGTCTCATCTGTAAAATGGGATTATATGGAACTATCTCATAGGATTAAGAAACATTTACAGAGTTGTTAAATGCTCCTTAGTGAGTGCTTGCTGTATGTTACTTATTATCGCTGTTGTAATTTTCATGTGGGTTGCTCTTGCTGTTGTAACACAGTGTCCTTCTAGTTAGAAATGTAAGTTGAGGTTGGAAATAGAGATTTATCCCAAACATTATAGGGCCTTGAATATCTGGTATTACCCACACCAAAGTGGATACTGGTGTCTGTAAGGTACCCGAGGACGGGAGTACAACTTGTTGCTTCTTTGTGTCACGAAGTCTGGTGGAGAATTGAAAAGTAGATGCATACTAGATGCTGAATGAACAAATGGGTTCACTCACACTCCCTGCTTCTCGTGATGCATATTGGAAGGTCCACAGGTTGTCATGGAGCCTCGTGAGATAACTGAATGGTACACGTGGCTCTCCACCCAATGCAGCATGGAACCAGAGAACCCCTGGGGCTGCAGAAGGAAATGGGGAGGAATGAGGAATTGAACCTCTGCCCTTTGCACCTGGAGCGTTAACTATGGGGAAGCTGCCAAAGTCCGTGATGCTTGGAGGTAAGTTCAGACAAATATCACCGAAGAGCAGTTGCCCCTCCTTCCTGCAGGGCTGTCACCCGTGAGACACTTTTTTTTTTTTTTTAAACATCTTTATTGGAGTATAATTGCTTTACAATGGTGTGTTAGTTTCTGCTTTATAACAAAGTGAATCAGTTATACATATACATATGTTCCCATATCTCTTCCCTCTTGCATCTCCCTCCCTCCCACCCTCCCTATCCCACCCCTCTAGGTGGTCACAAAACACCGAGCTGATCTCCCTGTGCTATGCGGTTGCTTCCCACTAGCTATCTATTTTACATTTGGTGGTGCATATATGTCCATGCCACTCTCTCTCTTTGTCACATCTCACCCCTCCCCCTCCCCATATCCTCAAGTCCATTCTCTAGTAGGTCTGTGTCTTTATTCCCGTCTTGCCACTAGGTTCTTCATGACCTTTTTTTTTTCCCCTTAGATTCCATATATATGTGTTAGCATACTGTATTTGTTTTTCTCTTTCTGACTTACTTCACTCTGTATGACAGACTCTAACACTTTTGCTGGTAGGATTAACCCTAGAAGGAGAGCTGTTCTGAAGAGACTCAGAATTGCCAGCCTCATTCCCTGAGGATTTGAGATTTCACCACAATCAATGTGTTTACTTTACTTCCTGTGTCTCTACCAGTGCTTCTTAAAGTAGCCTCCCACTTTTACATATAAATCCTAATCTTGGCTGAGATTTTTTTTTAAGTAGAAATTTTAAAATAATAAAATATAAACACTAAAAATTCACATGTAACACACTTCTAGATAAAATTATGGAGTGGTAAAGGCAAATCCTAGACAAAGAGTTTCAGATCACAAAACTATACTGTTTTTTGCCCAATGCAGTACAAAATAAGTCCAGTGAGTTTGTCATAGACTATATTATTTTCAAGAAATCCATCTTTGATCCCTAAACGTACAGCCCTCTCAAAGAATTTCCAGGAACACTGAAATGGAAGCAAAATGAGGAAGGCAGATCAGTGGCATGAGACATGGTACAGAAAAGCAATGTTATTTCAATCACAACCATTTGCTAATGTCTTGAACTTCTAACAGCTTCCTTAACCTCATGCTCTACTCCATTGTGGTGTGTTCAATATCTTTGCACATTTGGAAGCGCAAAGCACTAATTTCCATGACCCTGTTATTATAGGAGCTGAGGAACAAGGATGATTGGTGAGGTGGGAACTTAAAAGCCATTTAGAAAGATGATGGCTTTTAAGGTAGTGTGATGTCAGGCTGAGAAGTTATGCTCACACAGGACATTAATGCTTTAAGGAATTGCAGGAGTCCATTAGGAATTGCTTGCTGCAGCAAATTGCTTGCTGAATTTTAGCCCTTTCTTCCTAAAAACACACTACTACTACTTGTAATAATTTGAGACATTTTGTTAATGCATATGCTTCTTTTAGGAAGTGGGATTTATTCTTTCAGGTCACTCACTCTATAAGCCAATTTAGGAATCTTTTTGTAAGAAGCAGTGCTTTATGTGATTTCCAACATTTGTTTTTTGGTTTATAGGAAAAGCCACATCAGCTTTTATGGCAGATGCATTTCATTTAGCCAAACAGTCACCATTTCAAGAAATTTTTCTGAGTGTGTGTGTTACATGCTGGGTTGTAATGGTTAGCAAAAATGGGCCACAGCTCTCTACGCATAGATTTTTACATTCTAATGATTAAGATGGGTATGAACAGCATAATAACAAAAATGAATTTGCAACTGTGGTAACTGCTACAAATGAGATGTATGATAATGTCTAACAGGTGGGGATAGTAGGGATTCTTGTTTAGACCTGGAAAGAATAGAGAATATTTTAATAGTCAGTGAGAGCCTCAATCCAGAATAGATGTCAAAGATAACGAGAAAGAATTACAGCCTCATTTAGAATCTGAAGTCAAAGACTGTATGAAACATTTTCTTATAATAAACAAAAAAAGCTCCCTTTTTAGAAACACACACATGAACCTTCACTCTCTACATAGTTATTCTCCTACCCCAATGCTGAAAATTCTGATTATCACAATAGCCGAAACTGCAGTTTATCAGAATAAAGGTGCAATCTAAAATGGATTTTTTTTAAAGTCCTAATAAAAAGTCACAACTAGGGCCAAAGACTCTTTTTTGTTTGTTTGTTTTCTGTTTTGTTTTTGTTTTTGTTTTGTTTTTGTTTAGTGAAAACTAGAAGTAAGTTTTTTTTTTTTAATTTTATTTATTTATTTATTTAATTTTGGCTGTGTTGGGTCTTCGTTTCTGTGCGAGGGCTTTCTCTAGTTGTGGCAAGCGGGGGCCACTCTTCATCGTGGTGCGCGGGCCTCTCATTATCGCAGCCGCTCTTGTTGCCGAGCACAGGCTCCAGACGCGCAGGCTCAGTAGTTGTGGCTCACGGGCCTAGTTGCTCCGCGGCACGTGGGATCTTCCCAGACCAGGGCTGGAACCCGTGTCCCCTGCATTGGCAGGCAGACTCTCAACCACTGCGCCACCAGGGAAGCCCAGAAGTAATTCTTAAATTTAGTGTTCTGCTTGCTTGTCCAGATTTGGTCCTCCTAACCAAGAATCATAAAAGAACAGACAAGATAAAGTAAAAACACAACCATCATTCTAATAACTTCACCTATTGAAAACAATTTCTCTGTTCATCAGTGGGTGATAACAGAATTCCTTTTCATTTTTCTTGTAGACATCACCAATGAAGACACACATTCCTAAATGACCATCTTAAATGGCTGCCCTAGAAATAAAAGCCAGACACTGTGTACAGAAAACAATCCCTTGCTTCTGAAATCACTTTCATGCTACAACACATTTCACTGTCTGGATTTATGGAGCTGTCCGAATTCCCATAATAATCATGGGATAATGAATCCCTTTGGCCAGGTAGCTTCAGGCTCTAAAATGGATTATTTGTTTTTAGGAGAAAAAAAAAAAAAATGAGTGGACACAATATTAATGGCTAGCTTAATCTACTCCTTGTTTTTCTTTTCTTTTGTTAAAATGTTCTGTGATTATATCGGCAGCACTCATAGTTTTTATACTAACTGATAAAACAAAATAAAATGGCACATTTGTGTTCCTGCCAGGGAATTTTTAGTCACTGAAAAAAGTGTAACTTTTGTCTTAAAATCAATCACTTTATGATGTATTTTCTAAAACTAAAATGCATTCATCTTACACTTGAAATGTGTATCATAAATGTAATTCATTTTCTTCAACCATTAACACACAGAGGAGATTTGAATCAAACAAAGCAAGCAAATCAGGCCCCTTCTCAGCCTTCTGGAAACCGCAAAGTCTTAATAGTGGACTTATTAATGCCTACTTTATTTATTAATTTATAAGATTTTAATCTTACGTGGATCACTTATCCAAACATATGCAGTCATTCTGGCACACTGTGGAATTTTCTGCTGTTTGGAAAGAGCACAAATTAAAACTCTGCTCTATAGAACGTTGCTCACCTTTAGAGCTGGATGGAACTGGTGAAGCGAGAGGGGACACAGGTCTCCAACCCCTGGTAGGGGTCATATCAAGGGTATTGTGAGAATTCATGGAGCCACTGCGAGCAAATAGGTTGAGCCAGTATTTTTTGGTCTCATTTTATTTCTTTAATTTTCAGATCCATTCTAACCACACAAAGTAATCCCAAAATTTCAGAGAAAAAAGTAAATGCTTTCCTTCCCTCTTTATCTGTGTCCAGGTCTTATTTTTATCATGAGTAGTACTGGAAAATTACACTTTGAAAATTAGGCTAGGACTTAGAATGCCCTAAGAAACTATAGTGGTTTGAATTATGCTTTAATTGCAAACCTAGTTGAAGAAATTCTTTACCTCCTACACACAGAAACTTTGTCAGAAAATGTGAGCAACATTCATAACAGTGATTTAAACAGATATAACTATAAGCGATGTTAACATAGCCACGGTCAAGAAGAAATATATTTCATCCTGAGGTGTACACACAGTCAGCCCAATTGGGACTATGCTTTGCTTTCTATTTTTGTCATCTCATAGCAAGCTCCCTATCACCCCATCTCTGATGGCTGTACCTAAGCCTGATCTGTTTGCCTTATTTGTTTTATCGCAGCCGAGGGCTGTGCTGCATTGCCGGCAACTGGCTTCCAGATGTCCTGAGAGAATTTCTCTCCTGTCCTGTTTGCAGTCACCCTGTTCATCCCGTAATAGAGCTCTGCCATCTACCCGTGCACATTTCCAGCTCGGCAAAAACTGAATTGCAGGAGGTATAGCTTCAAAGTTGGGACGCATTCAATGTTACAAATGGTTCTTGGTTGACATTGATGAAACTCCTCAAATGTCTGATGGGACATTGGTGACAAAGATTAATGTCATAGGCGTGTGTGTGAGCAGGCGTTTGTGTGAGTTGAGAAAAAGTGAGTTTGAAACTTTAGGATGTAGGTCACCTCAAGATGAACATTTATTTCAACCATTATAAACATTTAATTTTTTTTCTGTTTAAATAAGGACAGTTGTCTACATTATTTGCATAAGAAAATGCCAACTGCCACAATGGCATAATAATATTTACTTATTAAATGAGATAGTATGTAGGCTATTTCGAATCATCTTTTATGTAAAGGTGACTTCTCTGAGATCTTGCAGTGCCCTAGAATAGATGTATTGTAATGTTAAATATATAGTCATTATTGATTCACTTGGCTGTGTATGTCAGATCATAAGTTCTAAAGGACAAAACACATGAACAGATAAATGAGTAAATGAATGAATAGAGGGACAGATGCATTCTCTCATTCATCCCACTCTGCTACAGCTTAAAGAAAACTACAGTTTAGTATAGGCCATCATTGTTAGTACTATTATTCCTTTCTCTTACCAAACATCTAGTCAATTACTAGGACCTGCTGCTTGTACTACCCAACTTTTAAAATAATATGTGTTACCTCTTTCCTCACAATGCTACCGAAATCCAAGCCTTCTTCACTTGGACCCCAACTCAAGTTTTTTTTTCCCTTTGAAATTCAGCTTTCATAAAACACCAGCGATATTTGTTTTTCCAAAATGCAAACTTAATCATGTCATGCTCTTCCATGGGCTTCATCACTTGCTTCCAGATGGCACACGAGGACCTCCACGGCCTGACCCACCTGCAGGCACAGCTTCATCTACTATCTCCCCTCTCGTGCTATGAACTCTAAGAGCAGTGTCCGCCCCTTCCGCCTGCCCTGCTTCTTGGCTCCATGACTTCGTCATCGTGCACTCTTCCCCTCAGCCTTAAACTAGTCCTCCACGTCAAGATGCACCTGAGGTTTCCTCCAGGGAGCTCTCCAGCCCTCTGTGGACGCTCCTCCAGAAGGGCGCCCCCATACTGGCATACCGGCCCCTTAGCACTCACACCACACGGTTTGCAGGAGAAGTTGCTGAGGCTAGTTCCAACCCCCCTGACAGCGCAATGAGCATGGATATTTCTTATTCATCTTTATTCCCTTCACTTGACAAAGTGCCTGACTCACAGGAAACACAGAAGGAATGGAGACAGAACTCAGCTGAACCTTGTGGAACAAGCCGGCCCGTCTCTGTTCACCCAAATTAAAAATCGGTTTCTCCAAGTGTACCTTTATGTTTATAAATTTAAAAGCGATGAAAATCAGATTTATCATCCTCATTTTGGATTTGGCTAGTTGTCCTAAACAACAAACTGAATGGAGGCCATTGAAACCACCTTCCATTTCATGAGAGGTCATTGATTTTTCCTGGAAGTTGTACAGGTAATAATGTCCTAACCAAAGCTGACTATATAATTGGTCTGTCTTTGCTTCAGTAGAAAAGCAAAAAGTCAATTAAGTTGTTATTTTCAATATTTTTTTTCAATGTGGGTATTTCAGTCCTACACACACGTTTAAAATTAAACATTATTTATTACCTTATAGCTCAACTTATTAATAGTAAAACATGTGAAATTTCCAAAAGCAGAAAATTGGTAACCAATCCAGAGTTCTCCTTCCATTTTTGGCCAGGAAAGTTGATCCCCGTAGTCAGGAGGAAAATTCATGTGTGTTTTTGCTGTTGAGGACATAGCTGCTCCATCCTAAATCTGGCCTTAGTCACAAAGGTTGAATTGAAATAGAAATTATGCGGCACATTGATAAGAATTGCAATGGTAAAATATTGGCCAGAAATTATGCCAAAAGCAGGCTTTCCCCATAGATAAGGGAGACAGTCCAATTCAAACCTTCCAGTCTTTGTGTCTCAACATACAATAGGTACCAATTGTACAGATATCACCAGCATAACAATAGACTATAATCACTTGGTAACATAAATCTTTAAATGGATCCTAAGCTTCTGAATTAAAGGGAGTCATGGAGTATCAAAGAAAAGGGGTGGTGGCTCTGAAACATAAAATAAGGAAATGACATGAAGAGTCATTTATTAAATCCACCCTAGACATAAAGGGGGCACCATAATAATCATTGAGTGATGGCTGCAATCAGTTCTTTGTGACAGGCCATTGAGATCTAAAATGAAAAATTGAATTATTACTAAATAAAAGGATCTGTTTCCATTGTTGAATTTATTCACATATTTAATACAATTTAGTTATCTTTGCAGTTATAGTGAAGGTCAAAGAATAAAATTGAAGCATTTTGCCTATTGCGAAGATGCCCCTTGGCTCTGGGGAGTAGGTATCTCCTGGATTTAGAAGAAGGTTAGATGTCTTATTTAGGCTTGTATGAGAGTAGACATTTCTAAGGAAGTACAGAGAGCCAGAGGATGGAGAGATATAGAGATAGAGACAGAGATACAGATACAGATACAGATACAGACACAGATAGATAGATGGATGAATTTGTTCAAATGATTATGGAGGATCTCATGATTATGCAGGCTGATCTTCTGTCTGCAAGCTGGAGACCCAGGAAATCCAATGGTTAGCTCCAATCCCAAGTCTGAAGGTCTAAAGTCTGAAGGACCAGAAAAGTTGATGGTGTAAGTCCCAGTCCAAGGGCAGAAGACTGATGTCCCAGCTCAAGTAGTCAGGCAGAGAGCAAATTCTCCTGTATCCTGCCCTTTGCTCTATTCAGGCCTCCAATGATTTGGATGAGGGCCAGCCACATTGAAGAGGTCAAACTGCTTTATTCCGGTCACTGATTCAAATGTTCATCTCCAGAAGTGCCTTCACGTACACACCCAGAGTAATGTTTCGCCAATATTTGGGCACCCCGTGGCCGGGTCAAGTTGACACATGAAATTAACCATCATGCCATGTGAGCTCTGCTGTGTTCTCCCTGGACTGTCTTGACCCCCTGGGGCTTCCTGTTCCCTAACGCTATCAGTACCACTTTACTTCTCTCTCTCACCAACCAAGCTTTTATGGTGTTGTGTTCACTAACCCTGAAAAGGAACCATTATCTTTTCCTGAGAAAAAGAAAATAAGACAGTATGTATCTGATGTCGAAACATACGCTGACCAAGAGCACTCTTGTTCTGAGCCCCTCTTTCACTGCGGGACAACCCAGAGAGGAAGAAATCCCCTCCCACCAACTGTTTCATTTTAACTGACAACACACAATACACTGTTCTCTTATGTATAATACAGTACAATATGTAATGGAAAATAATGCACAAAATATTACCTCAGCAACTACCAACTTGCTCTTGGTATTGCTGAAAAATACTTGTTTTCTGCTTTTAGTTATTTTATGTTTATTTACATATTTTTTTCTGATTATATCCACTGTAACACATATGATTACAAATTCAATTACTAAGAAACTTTACAGGAGAAAAGATTTAAAACTAAAACATTGGTGACCCTATGACCATCATTTGAAATCGGAATTAATTTGAAATTAGTACATCCTAAACAAACATGCAATTCCCTATGACTCAGGGAACAACTGGCATTGCATTCAGAAATGGTTCTAGGTCTCAAGGAACACTGTCTCTAAGGATTTCCTTTTTCTCATTTTCCAGGTAATTTACTAAAGGCCTGAGAAGACCTTATCTTTTCACCAGTTTTCATTTAGTTTCACAGACTTCTCTCCTAAATGAAGGATTATTAAGAAGGAAAGATTGAACAAATAAAATAATTTTTAGATGTATGCTTATCAGTAGTGTCAAACATCTCTAAGTCATTTTCCTTTCTTCTTAATTAGAAAGAAAATCTTTTCCAAATAAAATATCTTGAAAGTTACTTGATATGTTTTCAACATTGACCAGGTAACGGCAGAAAAGTCTTTGTGACATTGTGGCCTCTTCCACTACAAATGATTGGGTGGAATCATTTATTTAAACCTAAAACCTGAAGAAAGCGTTGGTCCATTGACATTATCTGTGGAGTCCCTATACTAGAAGTACTTTATAGTTTAGTATAGTACTTTATACTTAATAGTGAAATGATTAAATATCTAATTAAACTTTGGGCACAGAGTGATGATTCACTTTCGAAGAATAAGGGGAAACATTTTAAAACCTTGAGGACTGTAAAAGTTAAAAATTTACCCAAGTTTCTATGTTCCATTCTGTCCTTGGCTGGCACTCAATGAGATTTCTACTTGATACGTACTGCACGTATGTATCACTAAAACAGGGTCTCCTTAAGTCAGGGAATCCTCTTCCTGTTTACAGCTTTAACCCAGAGACTAGCAATTTATAGGTGTCTGATAAATATTTATTGAATAAATAAATGTACATCAAAGATGGAAATGTGTTTTCCTGATGAGAAGTCAATTTCTCTCTGTTCAGTTGACCTATTTGAGACCTTTCTGTTGAGAACTATGTGTCCTCATTGAAACATCAACATACTTGAGTTTTAAGAGCACACAATATTCCAACTATGAAGGGTTTAATTCATGTATCTAGTGAAAAAAAAAATGTACTTAAAGGTTGCTTAATTTGGCCAAAAAATAAATAAAAATCCCACAGACTTTTGTCAAAATAGTGTCTTTTAAAAAATTTTTTTAAAGTCCACACTTAAAGCAATGATATTGAAAGAACTTTTTTATTCTCTATTAAGAAGTAATGTAATTATGAATGTTCTTGATTAACAAAATTGTGGGCATATTCTGCTTCATCAAACATGTTTCATTAAACAATCAACTTAATTTTTTCCTTCCACAGCTAAGTTACAGATAACATCATTGTGAGATGTCTTTAAAAGCTATCCCATCTTTTCTGACTCCAAAACAGCCAATACTATTCACTCTTGATCATCTGCCTTGAAACAGTTCTCAGTGTATTAGTACCAGAGAGCAAGAGAACAGCTGAAATCTCCAAACCACCCGAAAATATCAGCAGTCTCATGCCTATAACAAGTCACTTTGTATCCCAAAGTTCCCCTAGGGTAAATGAAGTCCAGATCGTGCAGGTATTGTGAAGGGAGGGAGTTTAAAATTTTTATTTGGGTATTTTATGTTTTACTTGTAATTAGTTTATATTCCTTAATTTTGAGACTATGTATAGTATGGTCTTTTCTCAATTTTTTCCATTGCTTAGGTTATTTAAAAAAAAAAAATTACCACTGAACAATATTCTTCCATAGAAAGAGTTTTGCATGTAGGGGGTTAAAGCTTGGATCTAAATAATGTTCAGGTACTAACTGAAAGCAGTAGATGCCTACTATTTTGTTTGCTCCAGACAACACTTCCTTCTTGTGGGTCATATGCTTTCCCCCTTCTTTTTTTTTTAAATTTTTTATTTATTGATTTATTTATTTTTATTTTTGGCTGCATTGGGTCTTTGTTGCTGCACGCGGGCTTTCTCTAGTTGCGGCGAGTGGGGGCTACTCTTCGTTGCGGTGTGCGGGCTTCTCATTGCAGTGGCTTCTCTTGTTGAGGAGCACAGGCTCTAGGCGCGTGGGCTTCAGTAGTTGCGGCTCGTGGGCTCAGTATTCGTGGCTCATGGGCTCTAGAGCGCAGGCTCAGTAGCTGTGGCGCATGGGCTTAGTTGCTCTGCGGCATGTGGGATCTTCCCGGACCAGGGCTCAAACCCGTGTCCCCTGCATTGGCAGGCGGATTCTTAACCACTGCGCCACCAGGGAAGGCCTGCTTTCCCCCTTCTTTAACGGTGCGTTTCGGTTGGGAGTTGCACTCTTAAAGCCTCTTCCTCCTCCTCCGATCTAGGCCACTGATCTAGGGACAGGCTGCTGGCCCCTCTGGGCTTATAACAGAACCCATCTCCTTGACAAGAGTTGATTGGTTCTGGAATACGCACTTGACCCAATCTCAGCCAATCATCTCTTCCCTGTGATGTCTGAACTTGGAAACAAAAATTAGGAGCCCTATTCTGCCTGGTGATAGAGGTGGGAAATGTCAAGTACCCAGGCTTCTGCTTAGCACAGTGGAGGCCCAGTCTGAGAAAAGAGGTGAACGTGAAAAAAGCAGCCAAAGGGAGAGCTGGAAAATGAGTCTGGTGTCCTGGCGTTCCTGACCCTGGTGTCATCAGAAACCAGGCTTAGCCACACCTATTTTTACCCTATTAGCCTATATTTCCCCGTTTTTGTCTAAGCTAGTTCAAGTTTTATTCGAAACCAATTCATCAACTAGTTCATTGTGTAACGACCACAGTGATACATGTTAGACAGCTGCTAATCACATCCCGTTGATCATCGATCTAAAACCTCACATTTGTATGACATCTACGTTTAACTTGCTTGTAAAGGTACTTGAACTTCCATCCAGCACTAAAAACAACAGAAAACTGCTTCCGCTCTTGAATGAGATGTCCTAGTTTCAACTTAAAAACAATAGCAGGGACTTCCCTGGTGGCACAGTGGTTAAGAATCCGCCTGCCAATGCAGGGGACACGGGTTCAATCCCTGGTGCAGGAAGATCCCACATGCTGCAGAGCAACTAGGCCCGTGTACCACAACTAGTGAGCCCCGAGTGCCACAACTACTGAAGCCGATGCGCCTAGAGCTGGGGCTCCGCAACAAGAGAAGCCACCGCAATGAGAAGCCCGTGCACCGCAACGAAGAGTAGCCCCCGCTCACCGCAACTAGAGAAAGCCCGCGCACAGCAACGAAGACCCAACACAGCCAAAAATAAATAAATAAATAAGTTTTTAAAAAAAACAACAACAGCAAGAAAAGGCATATATTTACTCAGTTTGTTTGTTTGTGTGTTTGTGGGGTTTTCCCTTAACTTTCCTTATTGCTGAGCTGCCAGCAGTTTCTCCTGATCTTTTCTTCTTGTCAGAATCCCATAGTAAATACTCACTTAAGTAACACATTTTGAAGCAAATATTTATAAATCTTAGTCCCTTCTTGTCCTTTCATTTTCTACTGGAAGAATGAGTTTATAAGCAATGACCTCAAAGTCTTCCAGAAACTTTAACTACAGCACCAATGGCTCCTCCAGTAACTCGATATACGTGCAATGCTAATTTATTACACTTTTCTTTTAAAATGTCACCCTCTGAAAAGCAAGCATCTTTTCCTGAGTCAAAAGTTATGGAAAAGAGAAATTATGTTTTGTTATTAAGAAATTGAAAGGTGATTGATCATAGCAAGGTGAAATCTTTTCCCTACCTAGGTATATTTCCCCAGAGAACTTTCATTTCAAGTCCTGTAGTCATGTTTTCAAATTTCCAATGATTCAAAGTGAATTCTTACAGCACTGACAGACCTGGCAAACCTTACTTGATATTTCACTGCCGTATTATCTATTAATCCAGTCCTGGAGAAAGTAGGGAGAAGACACCACTCAATTTGGCCTCCTTCCTAAGCAAGCTTCTCTGCCAGGCAACACGTCTGGATCTTTGAATTCTTATCATGCCCAGGAGAACAGAGAAAGTAGGGCAAGAGATGGTTTCCAGAGGAACCTGAAGCTCTCTTAAGTTACTCATCCTTGGTGCATTACCAAGGGGAACAGCACACCATTGAAATAGAGTCTTGCAGCTGCAAAAACCATGCAATTAAAGTGTGAAAACAAAAGTCCAAACTGCAGGCTATTAAAGTTTTCAAGATAATGGCACCTAAGCATATAAGCAGTGATTTTTCAAATATGTGTGGCAACTTCCTGGCAATTACACACCGTAGAATACGTGTTCATTTTCTTTCCGTTGGTGTTTTTAAAGAATATGCCAGTAAATCACTGCTGCCTAAAAGGTTTCCAGCTCAGAAACCTGGGTCTCCCATTATTGCTTCAAATTTCCCATCTCAGTGTTACTGTGCACATCAGACCAAAGTCTACCCGATAGTTCAGCTGAATTCCAAATAGAATTGAAAATAGATTTTAATGGTCGACTGTAATATGTGTGTGTAGGTATCTCAACCGGAAAAAGGTCTATTAAATATTCATGGAAATCATTTTTTTTGGTCTCCAAACAGCACAGTTCAAATTAAACAGCCCTCACAAGAAAGACTGTGTCATAACAGGTAACTCGCTACAACCGCTGAGGTTCCCAGACTCTTTTCAGAGGTGCCCTGAACAGATGGGAATGGTTACAGGCCTTTCTAGCCTAGCACTTACAGCAAACTTTCCAGCAATCTGTCGTGGTTTTGGTGTTCTCAAAGACCTTTTAAGTCCTGGCAAAGGAATCTGCTAAATGATGTTTACCAATCTATGCCTTCTAATTTGTAAACACATTTTTTTTTAATACACAGCGTGTTTCAACAGTTAAGGGGAAATTAGAATAACATGAGCGGTATAAAGCTTGTGTTGTTTTGGTGTTGTTCTTTCTGTTCTAAGGGTGGCCTCCCTTCATGAGACAGAAACCCCAACAATACGACTGCATGTGCCACTTCTGGACAATGACCGTATTTTTCCTTCCAGTTAACGCTTTGATTTGTTAAACGCTACCATAGAATAATATGCAAAATTTCAAGTCCTCTCCCCCACTGCTTAATGGATGAGAATGTTCCCTGCACCAGCTGAGATCTGCATTATTTCCAAATTGTGCAGGCTGGGGTGGTAACTGCGACTGGGGGAACAGGCAGGGAGGTTATCTCCTAATTACCCACGGCTGCAATTTGCCTCGGCTGCATTTTCATGCAGAGTTACACTGGAAGTCTCCGTTTTTGTTTCAGTAAGGAAATGAGTTCAATTCTCTTTTTCATGGGAAAAAGCAAGCAAACAATCACGTACTCTATGCTTCAACTTTGAAATGGTCCCGTCCTACTCTCATGTAAGAAAAAATAAAGTGACTTAATGCTGGAATGTTGAAGTTGGCTTGGAGAAAAGTGTCTGAATCAGGTGACTTCTTCAATTATTTTTCTTTTGTACAAGACCCCTATAAAATGATATGATAAGATTTCCAAAGGCTGTTTTACCCATGAGCCTCCAGAAATGTTTCAGGACTATTCCCCCATGACCTGTGGTCGAGCTGATGCGCCAAAGCCCTTTCTCCTGGTGGCACAAGAGACAGAGACCAGAGTGTGTGCTCAGCTGCGTTGTCATGAGAAGGGGCCACAGATAAGAGGCTCAGCTGAAAGTTACAGAACCAAGACCAGATGCAGTTCTGCTGGCTCAACAGAAGCAACCGAAGTACATTTTCACAAAACATTCTCAAAGGTCACAGCACTCATTAACGTGAGTATAGTTAAGTCAGGTTTGAACATACTTTCCTTGATAATATTTATAATACATTAAAGGAAAAACTGTTTTATTGCCTTTGCTGAAGGCTTAAGAGGAGAAGATTCATATTGACCTAATAATTATTATCTTGTCCTCTGGGTTCTTAGAGGAGAGGAAAACTAAGTGCAAGTATAAGAAGAAATTATTTAATTCTACTCACTGCCAATGGCCTCGGTGATCAGGTTCCAAATCAAAAGAAAAAGTGTGTGTGATTCACTTCTTACTCCACACAATTGATTAGAAAAACGTAAAATAAATTTACTTCAGTTATTTACTTCAATTTAATCTAATATCCAGGGTGATTTTAATTAGGATGATAGATACATTTTGAAACTACAAAAATCAAAGCACCTCCTTTTAACATCCCAAACAGGTGGTGGAAATTGCATTTCTCCTCTCTTCTTTCTAAGCTCGTGGGAGCCGTGGGTGTTATAATGAGTGGCAGGACGTCCCCAGCAGACCTTTTGTCTTCACCCAAGGTACCGCCTCTGTGTGAACCCTGAAGGGGGAAGCAGGAGACAGCATGTGCGGTCTGGCCAGCCTTTCAACTCCCTGCACTCCCAGAAGGCCAAGTGATCCATGACCTTGGCATAGGTCTCCACGTCCCTTGAAAGAAGTGATGCCGCTCAGGTCCCAGAATCTCACTGCTGGTTACAGGTGGAAGTTACAGAGAAACGATGAAAGGCGCATCTGAGCTAAGAAACCATGAAAACGAAGCAGCAAGCCTCTAAAGCTAGCGCTGCCTTTCCCCATCATCTGTAGTTATTAATAAAATTTGAAACCTATGAAAAACAAATGGGTTTCTCCTTAAAAGACCCAGCTGCCCTAGAGAAGGAAAGATAATATAAAGGTAAAGTGAGCAAGGACCCTTAGAAGGCTGAAAGCAGTTTGGTGAAGGTACTGGATCCAGACCAACCCCGCTTACCTGGAAGTTACAGGTGGGAAAGTGGGGACGTCCCTGCTTCCTCCCTCAACTAGGCAACTACTGGGGGAGCCACAGGGGCCAGGGCGGGCAGGAAGATGCAGGGGTCGTCCCTGAAGCCAGCAGTAGGAGCAGCAACGTGCGATTAAGTGTCTCTTGCTAGCCAGAAAGCATCAAGGCAGGGACCTGGGGCAGTCAGAAAATGGCACCAGGGAATAACTGTGACCAGTGATTAATGAGCACGCGTGTCACTCTCAAAATGTGCCAGTGCCTGGCCGACACACAACGGCCACCAAACCTGCGTGCTCTGGCCACTGGGTGCTTCATCTCCGTCCATTTTTCCCCTCAGTGACGCCACTGTACCCTCCCATTCCTAGAAAGGCCAGGTTCATGGCCATTTTATGGCATAGGTACTTGCCATTCCTTCCGATTGCAATGTTCTTTATGTTTCTGCCCACACACCAGCCCTTCAGAAAGGCATCCCCGGGCACTATGTTTCTAAGCCTCCTAGCCCCACCACCCTCTTAACTCCCAGATGTGCTGGGTTGACTGGTGACCCCCATACCCCCCAAAAGATATATGCATGTCCTGGGACCTGTGAATGAGACCTTCTTTGAGAAAGGGACTTTGCAGATGCAATCAAGAAGGCCGTGTGAAGACAAAAGCAGAGATTAGAGTTACGCTGCACAAACCAAGGACCACCTGGAGCCACAGACACTGGGGAATAGGCGAGGAAGGGTCCCCACCAGAGCCTTGGAGGGAGCCTGGCCCTGCCCACACCTCGATTCTGGACTTCTGTCCTCCAGACCTGCAAGAAAATACATTTCTGTTGTTTTAAGGTACAAGTTGCTTAATAATAATAATATGTTATAATAACAGTAGTCACTTGATAAGACTATGTTGAAGTACGAACGAACCTTCTGGGTGTTCTCTTTGGGGGCAATTCTGTGTGTGGCCTCTGGATTTTGTTGCTATGATTTTTACCCAACTGTATGCTCAGATTGGCTGAGAATGTACTGCTGTTAACACATTTACCTACACCTCCCGTGACCATGTTGTCACAGGAAACTTTATGAGTCTTTCAGAGATCATTTTAAAATTCACCCATTTTGAGATGTTGCCATTCATGAAATACCACTGTGGTTCAATATTCCAACTAAGTCGAATCCAGTATGAAAAATTCTATGTGGAAAAAGCTCCTGACTTCCGGAAAGATAGCACTCGCTGTATATTGTTAAAAGGAATCCACTGCACAACATTCTCCAGTTTAACCTCACCATGGTGATTTGGGTTTGTTCTTCTTTAGTTTCTGGACAGAGCCAGCTCGCGGGAGCCGAAGGACGCTCTCTCGATGGCTAATGCTTCAAGAGACAGCGCCAAGGTTAGCAAGTGTCTGCTCGCCGGAACTGTAAAGACAGGAGAGCGATGGGACAGAGGAGCTCTCAGGCGATACGCAGAGAGATGGGGCACAGCGTACAGAGGCCCTCGCTCATGTCAGCGGGGGCTGCCGGTGTGAGGGCACATGCGGCCTGTCCTAGACGGGGCAGGTGAAGGAGAGGAGGAGGTGAGAAGGCCTGCATTCTCCTTGGGCTGAATGGGCTCAACTCAGGGCTCAACTCAGGCCTCACCGAGCATTACAGCACAGAAGAAACAGCAAGGAGAAAAGGCAGCTGGAACTACTTTAATGACATAAGAAACTGGACGAGAGAATGGGGGAAATAATTAAAAGCAGAATAGTGCAAAGTGGAACTCATATTAAGGGTGGGGGATATAGATGTTTTACTTTTCGAAGACAAGAAGGACTGACTAGGGGACGTGGGGTGGAGTGTAAAACAGGGAGGATAAGAGTGCTTATGGAATGTCCACTAAGGACGGGCATTTGATAGCCCTGATGTAGGGCAACTGGCATTCCGGGCTTTTATTCCTACCTTACAGATCAGGACAGAGGTTCAGGGACACCAAGTGGCCCCCTCAAAGCCACGGGGAGAGCCCTGAATGTCTCAGAGTCATGGATCTCCACTGCATCACACTGCAGCCTACAGGAGAGTACAAGCACTAATGATTTGGTCTTTGTGACATGAATTGGCTCCATTTCCCAAAATAATTCCCACCTTATGACTAAGAGATGTAAAATTTGCAAACATCCGTTTTCTCCCTCCCACACGGAATGGCCAACGCATAAAAATAAGCAATTGTCCATGTACCTAGAACCTCAGAAATATCCAGAAAGGGAGCTCTGATGTACTAGAGAAAACACTTGACCCAGAGGCAGGATTCCTGTATTCCAGTCGTAGCCCTGCCTCTGACCAATTAATTATGTGACTTTGAATAAGACACTTAAGCATTCAGAGACTCTGCCTCTGCGCCAGATTGATTGGATCAAAATATGGAACAGTTATTGCACATAAATAGAGCAATTGGCACCTACTAGGTGTTCAATAATGTCTGTAGGTATTATTGCTACTGGTATCACTGTTGTGTATGAAAAGAGAGGCCTTCCTGCAGTCATGCAGTGAATGTGTGCATTGCAGGCTCAGCGATCTGGGTCCTGGTGGCACATAGAGATGAAAGGAAGCTCTCAGGGTCCAGGACCAGGACAGTCCATGGGAACGGCAGGCAGCGCCGGACAGAACAGCGCAAATAGGTCGAAGCAAAGAACTGGCGAAGAGTTGAAGTCAGAAGTTCATCTTTGGCTCCCCAGGTCAACATACGTAAGCCATGCTGTGTGAGACAACGAATGAAGACATCTCAGGGTCGGATTTGATAGCTGTTCATTTATGTACATCCTTTATCTCTTACCAAAGCCTTTCTGCCATGAGGTGGGAAGTCATTTTTAGATGAAAACATTTGAAGAACACTGGCCTGGATACCCATTGAAAAGGTTATACCTTTGAGTTTATTAGAACTTGGAATATTTTTTAGTAAAATTCTTTTACTTTAATGATATGAACAAAAATCAAACTGTTAGTCTGGCCTGCAGTACATGAATTACAAGTTTCAGCTTTATTGCTTCTCTTTATGTAAACGTCTTGTCTTGCTCATTTAGCAACACATTTATTGCCACATCTTCTGCGATACTCACGTGTCATGGTCCACGTCACTTTAATTGACTAAATTACCCAAGACCTTTGCAGACTTTGTCAGTTGAGTCACACTGCTCAGAATGTTAAAATAAATGTCACTTCAGATGATCTCTAAAAGTTGAACATATACATATTTTTTCTTATTTTAATCAAGTTAACATGTCCACGGTTAAAAAGAAAATTAATAGGAGAACCTAAAATAAACAACAGCGCTCTCCTAAGCCACTTTATTCTACCCCTTCTTGCTCAGCTTCACCCCTGATAGCCAATCACTGTTCATGCTTTTTCTTTGTGTTTTTCTTTATTATCTTCATAAATGTTCATAATTTTTACACCACTACTTCTATGTAGGCATTATCTACTGACTCCAGACCATGGAGGCTGTGAACTTAGCTAACTGATAACTTCTCATAATTATTTTTTTCTCTCCAATTTTTGAAAGCTGTATTACAACACTCCATCTCCAGTAACTCCATTTATAAGATCAAATAATATGCTTATACTACTATTCACTGTTCTGCCAATGGTGAACACTATCCCTGAGTCCTTAGCCTGTGAAATAGGATATTATTGATAGAACTTTATCTCCCCCTTCCCAACTCCCAGCTCTCATCTTCAGTTAACCACAAACTTTTACTTTATCAAGATTAATAATATTTTTATTCTGGCTTGAAATTATGGTTAATTCGGAGGTTTGACTACAGATTAAGCACTAAAGTTCAAAATCAGTAAAGAGTATTTACACTTTCTAGTAAATATTACTCCCTGAGGACCCATGCTAGACAGAGGTCAAAACATTTCCTTCCCCCTGGGTCAAATGTCATGACACACAACCCTTTCAGAAATGCCTGTTCCCAGCCTAGGAGTCAATGGCTTTTTCTACTGATGACTCATCAGATATTAAATCCATGCCACATTTTTCTTTGTGACCTATTTGACTCATGCCATTTCTATAATATTTTTTTCCTTCATTCTTCCAACACTGGTGTATAATATTAATTTAGAGATTTGGGTCTCTAAATTAGCTCCATGAAATATTTTTTACTTCTTTAATTTCCTTTTCATGGTTTATTTCTGTTCATTCTTTCCAGAATCCTTATTTATCAGACATCAGCCCTTTTATATTGTTCCCTTATGCTTTAATCTTCCTCTAATATTACATGTTGAGCTGTTTGTTGAATTTCCTGGGGCTTTTACCCAATTATTGCCACTCACCTCTCTATTTATTAACGTTTTTTATGTTAGCAATCATTTTTAATTTTCAGATCTTCGTGTCCTTGATTGTTCATATTTCCTAGCATCCTGCACTTATTCTTTAGATCTGACATTTCCTTGATTTCTCTGAGGATAATAATTAAAGGTTTTATAAAATCATGATAACAACAATAATAACATTAAAAATATTTGACTCATCCTTAAGTTTTCCTGGCTTCCTTCTGAGTTTGTTGTCCTGATTGTTTATCTTTTTCTGTTTCATGCTTGCAGTCTTCAGCTGATCTGGCAGTTGCTGGTCTCCATTTTCCCTATCCTGAATCTCAGTATGTTTCCTTGGTGCGCTCCTCCTTGAATGGAAGCCAGTGTGAGGGTTCCGTTGATGTGGGTGGGCTTGCAGACCGAGTGGATAGGCAGAGACTAGATGGTATCAGGAAGCTCCCTAAAGCTAGTCCAAGGAAGGCTCTATTCTGGGCTGCCCACCTCACACTAGCAACCCTAATTCCTCCCAGGAAATTTATCCTATTTTTTGGGGGGGAGGCATAAAAACCCTCTAGGTTTTGTCCAAGGATGAACCCTGAATTGCCAGTCCCTTTGTTCTGAGGCAGACCAGTGTGACTTTGTGTCAATGGTCTCAACACAGTCTACCTGCTGCTTCTATCAGTTTAAAACAACTACGAAATTAAATGACATCTAAACTCTAGAATCACACTGTCCAAACATATGGCTACTTAAATTTAAATTAAATAAAGTTAAATCTGGGGCTTCCCTGGTGGCGCAGTGGTTGAGAATCTGCCTGCTAATGCAGGGGACACGGGTTCGAGCCCTGGTCTGGGAGGATCCCGCATGCCGCGGAGCAACTAGGCCCGTGAGCCACAACTACTGAGCCTGCGCGTCTGGAGCCTGTGCTCCACAACAAGAGAGGCCACGATAGTGAGAGGCCCGCGCACCGCGATGAAGAGTGGCCCCCGCTTGCCGCAACTAGAGAAAGCCCTAGCACAGAAACGAAGACCCAACATACCAATCAATCAATCAATCAATAAAATCTTAAAAAAAAAAAAAAATTTTAAATCTAATCTAAAATTCATTTCCTCAGCCTCACCATTCACGTCTCAAGTGCACCACACCATGTGTGAAGCATCTACTGTACTAGGCAGCAAAGATAGAGAACACTTCTTATGTGGTGTAAGGACACAAGTATAGATGTTCTATTGGACAGCGTGTCTAATGCAAACTCAGAACTCATCCATAAAGAACAAATCATTGAAAGGCAAGGCATAACTGATGGAGCATGGGGAAGGGGCTCTCTCCTCTTTATCACCATAGCTCTGCATAAAAATGTCCCTGCATATGTTTCAGGAAGGGAATCTGTTTCCCACAGGTCCTTTGCTTTCACAGGGGAGCAGCAGCTCAGTGGGTTAATCTTGACTGTATGAATTGACTGACGACTTGGCCACTGCAGACTTGATGAATAGGTGAGAACTTGAACACCTGCAATGCTTCTTGAAGGCAGTGAACAGGCACTGCAATGTTTATTCTGTACGATGAGGCTTACAAATGTGGAGGATCTTAAATTACCCCTGAGAACAGCACATGAGCACAGGCAAAGAAAGAAGACAGAATTTGACAAGGACTTTGCTCTGTTTAACTTTACAGTTCATGGGCCAACCATGAGGTGGGGAATGTGACAGTCCATCTGACTCCCTGGAATCCTTCCCTGAACAACTAACAGTAAACCTTTTAAATGGAACTCTGATAAGGAAGAAATACTTCTAGCCTGCCCTAAATTGTTGTTTTTTTATCTACTTCGGGGTCCTTTGTGATGAATTGGCTACAGTTTCAGAAGTGGAAAGTAATGGAGAAAGTCAAAGATTTGTATTGATCCAGAGATAATATTGGATCAGAGGACAGGCTTATGTGATTTAAAGGAAATTCAGCACCTTGGGAATGTAATACACTTGGTTTTATGCCCAAGAAGTAGGCAAAGGGTATAAAACAAAACTAGAAATAAACTGCACACCAAAATAAAGCTAACACTGAGGTCTGTCAGTGATCCCCTTGGGAATTTGGAGACCCCAGAATTGCATGGAACTTGCATGTCTCACCAACAGTGTCCCGACTGGGTAGAGCAGGCGTGGTACCCTCTCGCCTCTCCTCTACAGCATCCAAGTCATCATTCTTAGATGTTAGAAGCCACGTCTCTTGAAAATGAGTCCTTGCCTTAAGTTTAAGGAATGTACATACCCATGCTCACTAAAACTGTTGTTATCGTTTTTGTTTTGTACTTGTGCGAATTTTTAATGGCAAAACCCACATGTGGCATTTTTCTCTTTTTCTTTTTATTCATCTAAACCTAACTAAGGCTTACTGTTTTGAAGTGTAGTTTTTCATGAGAGGATAAATAATATGCCATAATACCTTTTTATACAAAGTGGTCAAGAATTTATAAATTTAACATTTTTTCAATATAGGCAAACTGAATAACAACATGGAAAAAAATCCATGTTCCAGTCTGATTTTCAGCTTGAATTTCTACATGGATCAAATTAATTGGGGGGTGTTTTAATGTCCATGTTTCATGTGTGCCAGATGGACATGTATTAATTCATGTCATATTATTTTTGCTGTATCCATCCATCCATTAAAGGAATATGGATTGAGAGCCTGATACAAAAAGAACACCTCACTGGAGAAAGAAATGAATTAAACACAGATTGCTGCTCAGAAGTTGGTAATTTTGCAGAGATGATGATACCAAATACCTAGAATTAAGTGCAGCCCTGAATCCCCGTTTGGGTCAAATTTTCTGATTTTCTCTAGAGCTTTAGGATGAAGTTAATGATAGGCCTGAGTCCTCTTACCCTAGCCAGGACCCTGCCAAGCTGGCACGATAAAGTCCACATGTGACCCACTGGGGGAAACATCCAGAAAACCAAAGATGAATAGAGGAACCAGCATTTCAGTGTAGCCCTGTCTGCTTTGTCCCTGACTATCTTCCTTAACAAAACCCCCAACAACTTAACCAAAGAGGATAAAGAGACTTTATTTACATACACGTGGATTTCTATAGCTAAGGAGAAAGTGATGCATCCTTTACGCTCCTTTAAGAACATTGCAGTCAAAGAAAGAAGAGTCTGAATAAAAATGGTTCCACCACGGGTTTGGGAGGGTTCTGCAGCACTGGGATTTGAGAATGCCCTAAAAAGGGAGCATTGGGAAGGGGAACAGGGCTGCTTTCAAATCCACATCCAATTACTGGGAGAGCCGGGGCCTGGTAGGCAGGGGGATTATTAGGTAACATGTGAACAAGGAGGCTGATTGAGAATCGCAGTAACCACATAAGCGAGGGGGCTCGCTGAGCTACAAAATGTGTTCCGTGTGCCTTATGATGGCTCAGCCTCGTGGGAGCCAACACACACTCGCACTCAGCAAGCCTAGTCTGTGTCCCAGGTTAGCCCTTGTGCTAGACGTCTCAGTAACTACTCTCAAGTTTGACCATTCTAAGCCTTTGTCCTAATCCACCCTTCCAGCTCCATTGAAAACACCACCTTCTACTACCTTAAGACAACCTGAAATCACCAAATATCAAAAATCTGAAATGATGAAATCATCAGTCTCTTAAAAAATGAATCTACATCCATAATCAGTCTTACCACTTCCTTTCAGTCTTATTGGAAGAGTTACTCCTTTTGATTCAATGCCAACTTGTGAATGTGATGCCCTCATTTGTCCTCCTTTGAGAAAACCCCCTTCACCTGGATTTTCAAGTTTTCACTTTCCCTCTCCAGATTTAATCCCCACAGTCTCTAACAGGTTCTAATCTCTACCATTTTAAAATTTAGCTTTCCTTTAACCTATATCCCTCTTAGGAGTCCTTAAGCTTTTTTGTGCCATGGACTCTGAAATCTGGTGAAGCCTGTAGGTTCCCTCTTGGAACAATGTTTGTAAATAAATGAAATACTTAGGATTACCAAAGAATCCAATTATACTGAGTACTGTTCTTAAAATATAATAAAAATGAGTAATAAAGCAATAGATGTGTTTTCTTTGTTTTATTATTTATTTAATGCACTAATGAACACATCTAGTGGCAATTCTAATAACTTCCTTAATTTTGAAGTCTTGCTGAGCATAAACAATACTTAACAATAGTTGCAGTAACTGTAACGTGATATGAAAATGGTGATTTCTCTGGCTAAGTCGGTGCTGCTGGCTAACGCTATAGAGCTGGTTATCTAGGTGTCATTGTTAAAAGAGATGCTAAGTTACAATTAGCGATTAGTGAAAATAAAGATATTCCCACCCAAGTTCCTGTAATTCCATCCTTGCGTATCTTGGAAGGAACATGAATCTGACCCTGCTCGTCTCTTTCTCATCACAGTTCTCACTTTTTCATTCTCAAATTCGTTTGTGGTTTTTTTGCCTTATTGTGATCTGGCTTCTGTCCTGCCACTCTTGTGACCCTGCCCTGGGACACAGCACCATGATGTCCTAATGCCTATATGCCCACAGGCTAATCCATCCACACCTCGCTGAACCATCCATGGAGTCCCACACTGAGGACCATTCTCACACGGCTGATAAAACACTCCGCTCTCTTCCCCCTTCCTCCTTGACTGACTGTTAAACATTAGTGTGTTTTTATCATTATAGTCACGTACCAGATTTCTGCCCACCTTGAATTGTTTAATTTACACGTTGCTCTAAAATACTTGCATTAAGCAAATAAAAAATAGCCTATGTCCAAATCACCCACCCTTCTGGGGTAAAAAGATTTAGATGAACCTAAAAAAGGAAGGGAAACTAACATTTACACAGTCCTTAACATGGCAGCGTCATGCAAAGTGCTTGACATATGATATTTTATTTAAATCTTCCAACAACCCAGTAAGGTTATTCCCTTTTTGGAGAATGTAGTTAAGTAAATAGAGATTCAGAGTGATAAAATAACTTCCTCAAAGTCACACAGCCAGTGGTGGTAGAACCAGGATTCAAACTCTGGTTTACTGAAATTAGGTTTTCTGTAGGTAATAGTGGTCCCTCTATCTGAGGCCACCTGACTTGTCTAGGTGAAGCACGGCTTGTGGAAGGGGCCGGGTGAGGAGCTGGGCGACAGGAAGTGTAGTTCTGACGACTCTGCTTATAGCTCAGCTATCACTGTCCTCAAGCTCAAAACCAACTTCCCCCAATGCCTCCAAAGTGTTTGTTTTGCTCTCTCGTCATGGGGACAGCTCATCACTGTGCACCAGACAGGTTAAGCCTCTGGGGTTGCCTGACATAAGCCTGAAAGACACATGTTTTAGGAAGAGATTTTCATCAATGTGAAGAGGCAAGCTAGAGAACTTAGCCCTACACCCACCTAAACAATTTTCTTTACAAAATGCTAATTCTGTTGGACGATGACCTCAGTTTCCTTCATAGATTTCCCATTGAAGGCACAGGCTTGGCCTTTCTGTTCTTACTCAAGGCACAAACAGGAAGGTGACCAAACTAGGATAAACATCTAACACAGCTTGGGACTTACCGTTCTCCCTGAGGTCAAGCGGCTTGTGAGTGAGATTTGCAAGTTCCCCTCTCAGCTATATCCTTAGTTACACATCAGCTGCTTTTTGGTGGTTGATAATACTGTGGAACCTCACTTTTTCCAGAAGACAGAAGATGGGGTGGTAAAAGGAGTTCAGGCTGTAGAATTGGCCACACCTGTTTTGAACTGCCTTCTACCATGTGGAATTTCTTCATGCTATGTAATCTCTCTGCACTTCAATTCCTTGACTGTAAAGAATGACTAATAAAACCTCCCTCATAGAGCCATTTTGGGGATTAAATAAAGCAACAAACCTGAAGGGCCCATAATAGTTGCCCACGCTGAAGGCACTCGGTGAATCTTAGTTGTTTGGTTTTTCTTTCCTCTTTAGCCACTTGACATCTTTACCATGTGATTAAGAGTGAAGGGAAAATTTTCATAATTATATGTATATAATATGCACGTACACATATACAAATATAATGTATATATACATTTTCTATATATATATAATGCTTGAAGAAAACTAAATGATTTTCTTAGTAATGCACACCTGTGCAATTTTTTAAAGAAATATACTGACTTCAGTCACACCTGTATCTCTTTTAGTGAATATTCTGGAAATTCCTTACCTTTTTTCCTTCTTTTTCGCGTCCCTGCACCGTGCAAATTTGGACACTCAGTAAATGCTTTTGATGATGCTGATAGGTTTGCCATCTTAAAATATGGCTAATTTGAGTCATAGAAAGTTTAAACAGCTTTCTTGGAACTTCCCGATGCTTCCTTTTCAGCCTGGGTGCCAGGCCCCTAAATGCATTCATCTTTCCCTGAATCTTACTCTTTGATCCTTCAGATAATTGATAAACAAAGTCATTTCTTTTCTTAACAAATATGTGTCTTCCTGACTAAATTAAAATTTTGGTAAAACCCAGTTTATTCTATTAACCCCACAGAACAAGCAATTGATTTCTTTTCCATTTTCAATCATGAAAACCTTGTCATCTTTCATTCTTGCTCTATGAGTTATTAGATTTCAGTTCTTGTTTCCACATGCTTCATATGCACAAGTCAAGTGTAACCTGAAAGATATTAAAGTGGATTTGCAGTGAAATGGCCCAGATCTGGGAAATTTGTCTTCTTGCCTCTTAACTCCTCTTTTGTTTAATGTGCTTATTGGTATTTTCCTAGGATTGTGCTGGTGCTGCGTGATGACACTTCTCTGCTGACAGCCCTGAACTTTCAGACAGAGTTTCTGTGAATAAGGTGAGAAGGAGTCTTTAATTAATGTTCTAAGACTGGGAATGCAAACAGCAGGAAGGTTGGGAGATGGATCTGGCTGTCGAAACAAAATGAAATAAAAATCCCAAAGTGCTCTGCCCCATCAAGCGGCCCCGCCTCATGCTGCTGGGTGCCGACCCTCTCCCCGGGCCTGGGCCATGACCTGGAGACCACGGAGGAATGCTTCATTTGAAAGGAATCAACAAAACAACTTTGCACAGAAATTCTATACCCGGGGCACCCTCGCGCTCACTCCTATCTCTGCCATTAGAGATGCTTTCAAATCCCCGATGATCTTAAATTCCCTAGGAAGGGCTCGAAAGCGTCCCCAGGTAATTATGGCCCAGTGAGAAACAATCCAACTGGGAAAAAGGACTCTGGAAGAATCCCTGAAGTCAGGCCGGGCCATTGTGTCTGTTTTTAGAGTTAGATGAGAAATTTGTGTTACACTTTAGGAAACCTCTTTGGTAAAATAGCTTGAATGTCACCACCCAAGGCTAGAATTCTCTTTCTTTAGGAAGAGATATATTTCAGAATCAGGATATGACTTTGAACACAGCCTGAGAAATCCACTATCGAATAACAGAGAAATGTTAGCACCAGGGTTCAAGGACAGCTGAAGATTTAGTACTTTTCTTCTTTTAGTATCTTTTCTCTGGACTGCTTGCTGCCCTTCTCTCTGATAAACGTATGTTCTTTTCTACATATGAAAACTAGTCTAAAACTTTATCATTTTAAATAAATATTTTTGGAGCACTTAAACAATCTGCCAGGCATTATCCTAGGAGCAGGAAACCCAGAGGTTACTTTAAAACGCAGAATCCCTACTTTTGTAGAAGATGCACCACTTTGACCTCTCAAAACCTAACTGCTCCATTGAAGGTACACACAGCAGCCCGTATATTTACACCAAAGGAAGATATGCTTGGCTCTGATCTTACTTTCTTACTTCTCTGCTCATCTCAGGCTTGCTGTCCTGCATCACCCTGACTGTAAATTCCTCAAGTGCAGGGACCACAGCCTCTTTTGATCTCTCTCCAAAAACGAAGCCATGCCCACCATGACTACTCAAAACCCATGATAGGCATCCCAGACATTCAGATATTATCTAATCATCCTAAATGACATTCCTGTCACACAGAGAGAATGCTATTTTGCTAGTTATTTATATTATTGGAACTTGAGTCAGTTGTGCTTGAATAGCTTGGCCAAGAAAACAAACCAAGGGGTCAGGCTGAGACAAGATTGTGAATCTTTGGTTTTCCATCCAAATATCTGACCGAAAGAAAAACAGGGGGGACAGGGGAGGGAGTTTCTCTCAAGCGTGAAAAACTGCCATGACTAAGTGTGATCTTAAAAGATCTCAAGCAAACTGAAATGCTGTTATTGGTAAGAATAACACCTACACATGATTAGCACTTTGTACCTTTCATTGAGTCATTTACTCAAAAACAAATATCACTACTACGTTTCCGTAGTGTAGTGGTTATCACGTTTGCCTCACAAATGTCACCAAGTGGCAGAACCACAAGAATAGGGCAACATCAGTATGGTGCTTGCCTCCAGGGATCCGGTTTGTTTTCTTATTCGATCTTCTCAGATGCTTTCAGGACAGTTTGGCAGCCACTAGCATCCTTAGGCTAATGTGTCAAACTTCAGACTTTGGAGTTTAACTGCAAAACACATGGTAACCTAGTTAACTCTTCAAGCTTCATTATACTCATAATAGCGTTCAAAGTATCCTCCATCTTGGGGGGGCGTGGCAGTCAGGATTCAACATAAAGGGATTTATCACAGGAACTGGCTTACACCATTGTGAGCACAGGTGAAGCAAGTGTGAAGTCCTCAGGGAAACGGTCAGGAAGGGAGCAGGCAGGCTAGAACCCTCCGGGCAAGAGCTGAAGCTGGCTGTCCAACTCAGGTGGCCAGCCAGAAGGAAGGTCCAGGGGAAAGGAGAGCATTGCAGACCCATTAGCTGTTGGGAATCTCTTGAGTTCCAGGAAGAAGAACTAACACCTCTGGCATTAAAGGCCTTGCAACTGATAAAGCCAGGCTTGCCCAAGGTAATCTCCCCTTTGATCAGCATGAAGTCAACTGATCAGGGACTTTAATTACATCTGCAAGACCCCTTCACACCTACATTGGTCTTTGAATGAATAACTGTGAGATGTGTGAGCTACAAAATGGTCCTGACTCCCTTGCTCTACAGCTCTCAAGAGACCTCAACTCCTAGCCCACCCTCACCAGAACAAGGAAGAAAGAGAGACACAACATCAATCCTAGTCAGGGTGACTCAGCACAAAGACATCCCATGGGGTTATTGTATAGCTTAAAGAGATGATGCATATAAAATGTCTAGAAGACACACAGCAGGTTGAATTACCACTTAGCAGATGAGAAAACCAGGCTTAGAAAACAAGCAAATAAACAAAGTGACCACATAACAGTTGGTCTGTAGAGTTGAAAATGAAAAAGTGGGTTCTCCTCATTCAGAACCCTTTGTTCTTGCCCTGATCACTGCTTCACAGTTTGTGTTCTTTTTCCTGGTTGAGTCAGTACCCAGGAGCACAAGTTAAAAGAGAAAAGTGAGTAACAGCTGTAAGGTGGGTGGACTTGAGGTGAAATGGTCAGCCACTTTCAAGGCTCCCAGGCAAGTAAGATAAGACAGAGAGCTCCCCAGCCCTAGACTTCAGCATGGGATTGTTAGATGTGTGAGGCCTTAGACACCCTTACACTGCAGGCTACCTGCTCCGCATTCTCCCTTAATAATCGAGCTCTTCTTTGTGAGCTTCTGGAAAGCTGACTCTAATATAAATCTACTTTCATTGTTCTCTCTCGATCTTCTTTATAAGCAGATTTCACTTTGGAAATGCTTTGTCACTTCCTTTTGGTTGACTAATTTTAGGCTACAAATTCAAAATTTATGAAGAGACTTTCAATGATTCAAGACCAAATTTTGTTAGGGTAGGTTGGAGGGGCATTTGGGTGCTTAAAAATGAGCAACAAACACTCTTTCTCCACCCACTATCCTTACTGTGAAGTAAATAATAGACATAAAAGCACACAGAGCTCAAACAAAATGTCAAGACAAATTAATTCTCCTGCTATAACTTTGGCAGGGAAACAGAAGCAGCCATTTACCTTGTCTAGGGTCAGCCTTCTCCCTAGACCTTGTCCCAGAGTCTGCTAGAACATCACTGAACCTGGTCAGGCAGCCACTTGAACTGATCTCATCCCATCTTCTCCTTCGACTGAACTTGAAAATATCCACATGCTAAGATATCCATCAAAATGCTACCACAAAGTTATAAATTATCCAGTGATGTATTGATAGACTCTTAGTTTTTAAAGCTGAGTTCAACCATCTTTAAGTCATCAAATATTTATTAAGCTCCTTTTATGTATCTGAAACTCTTTTTGATGCTGAGTTTAGAGCTGAGAACAGGACAAAGAGGGTTTCTGCTCATGAGGCTTACATTCTAAAGAAGCTCCGGAGACATTAAACTAGTAAACAAATAAGAAACAATTCAAATTGTGGTGAGTACTGCTAGCTGCTAAGTAAAAGAACAGGGTGATCCAATCAAGAGTGATTATGACTCCAGGTTGTGACTTAAAAACAGAGGAAACTTGTTATCCAAATAAGCACTATTGTATAGCCTTTGATAAAGAAGATCATTTGTCAGTAATATCCACAGTTCTACATATTTGATGCATTGTGTTCAGAAGTTGCATCCAAATATAACGCCATACATTTTTTAAAATACACATTCACCGAAAGAAATATGGTGTAAAAGAAATGTTAGCATTTAAAACAGTACTTCTCATACAAGAAGGAAATAGTATTTGAAAGACAGGTGTCTAATTCACAATCCCTGATGGAAGACTAAATATCTAGAAATCAAGAACGAACCACATTTTAGACAAAAGTAGAGATGTGCGGGTGAAGAAAATGTCCATGGATCCTGATAGATGGACTCCAGCAAGACAGTTAAAATTATCCAGATTATGAAAACTGTGATCTTTTTGCACAGGGATGAGGATGGTCTCTGATGGGCTAGTTAGAAAAGAGAGCACTTGCGTTGTTTCAGAGGCTGATGGGACAGTGACAGAGTTATAGCAGATTAAGGAGCTCAGTTTTATTTCTTCCTCTAATCTACATATTTCTGACCTATTTTTGCAGTCCATGTCCTCAGAAATTTTCCTCTCAGTGGCTCAAGGATATTAACAGTCAAACCATTTTATAAATGACAAGCTTGACTTTTATTTTTTTCAGCCCAGTGTATTAGCCCATTCACCAAAAATATACATAATAGGCAGCCTTGCTAGGCTGTAGAGAAGACATACAGCAGTGTGGTTGCTAAAAAAGTTAAGCTCAGCCAAAGTTCAAAAACATTAACTCAATTTTTTTGGCCACAATTGCTTACATATTTCTCATCTCTCTTTTCTTAAAATATACAAAGCCCCTTACATCACATAAAAAAAAAATTAAGAAAAATAGTCCCTATAGGATTTCCTCTAGACACGTAAATTCCTTTGGCTGCTTTAAGGTTCTGTTTGGGACTGTGGAATGAGTCAGCCCCGTGGTAAATGCCTTGCATTTCCTATCTCATTCAATCTTCTCAACAACGTTATAAAAGAATTATCTTCATCATCCTCATCCTCATCATCATCATCACCATCATCCCTGGTCTATAAATTAGAAAGTTCAAGTAACTCATCCAGGTTCAAAGAGCTAGTACAAGGCAGAGCAGTGATTTTAACTACAGCCTGTGACTCAAAAGTCCCAGGAAAACTCTGCCTAGATTTCATGAATACTTCATCGACCTCTCTAAAGCACTTACTTTCTACTTTATATTAGAAATCCTTATACAGTACACATGTTTCCCCTGTTAGCTCTCTGTGAGTAGAATATGTGCCTGATATTTCCTTGCAGATGGAGGTTTATGTAACGACAACTAGATAACTACCATAATCATCAGCATTATAATTATCATGAACACTGAGGTCTTATTCTGTACCTGGTATCATGCTAAGTGCTTTAATTCACTCTAAGATTTAATCCTGAAGTTAATCCCAAGTAATGTGAGTATCAATAGTATTACCATTTTTAAATGGGGAAACTGAGGCTTAAGGAGGTTTCTTTCCAAGATAACAGGACAAACACATGAATAAATTTATTAATATTATGCACATCAAACAGGGTTATTTAAAATATATTTATTGAGCACCTAAAATATGCCCCAGCTGCACTTCTAGATAGCAAGCAATAGAACAGAACTTAATTCCAGTACTAGGGAGACAGAAATGGAGACTGTACACTGGTGATACTTGCCATGGCAGGAAAAAGAAGGGAAGGAGGCAAGGGAGCCTTTTGTTTTATGAGAATTTAATTTTATAGAGAGTGGTCAGGAGGGGGGACAATGGGAAGATAACCTTGAAGGAAGACCTGAAGGTTTTGGCTGTTCCTGACAGATAGAAGAAGAGATGCAAACTCCATGTGGTGGGGCAGGCTTGGTTTGTCTAAGGAGAGCAAAGAGGCCCTATGGCTTTGCCAGGACGGAGCCAGGGGAACCGCTATAAGCAAGGAAATCAGAGATGAACCATGGGCTTTTCTCTGGTTGTGTAGGACTCTGAAAGACTTTGGCTTTTCCTGGGAGGAAGAGGGAAGCCATAGGAGGGTTTCGAGCAGATGACTGTCACAGTCAGTCTGTGTTTTATAGAAAGATCATTCTGACAGTATGTTCAAGGCAGACTATTGGAAGTAAATGTGGCAGAAGGGAGGCCAATTAGAAAGCTGTTGTAATAATCCCATCTCAGGGTGACGGTGGCATATACCAGGTACGAGGAGTAAAGTTTTTTAAAAAGTTAGACTGTGGATGTATTTCTAAGGTAGAGTAAATAGGATTTGCTGACAAATTAGACATAGGGTATGAAAAAGAGGGAGTGCTTAAGGATAACACTGGGTTTCTGGCCTGAGCAACTGGGTGGATGGGGCCAGGTGGAGAGGAAGGAAGGTCAAAAGTTTAGTTTAGTTTAGTTTAGTTTAGAACCAAAGTTTGAGACCCATACTAGATATATGGAGGTGGTGAATGGGCAGTTAGCTCCATGAGTCATAAATTCCCAGACCGGACAGAAAAATCAGGGAGCCTCCACCATATGGATTCTTTAAATCCATGAGACTGAGTGCGCTCACCAAAAGAATGAGTCTATACCGTGGGGGGAGACCCAAGGACTGAACACTGAGCCACTCCCAAATTTAGAGATAAGAAAGATATGGAAGCCAACAAAGGAGACAGAGAAAGAGAGGCTGTCAAAGAGCAGGGAAACCCGGGGAGTATGTGTTCCTGGAAACTGAGTGAAGGATGTGTTCCAAAGAGGAGGAAGTGATTACTGTGTCAGATGCTGCTGATAAAGCAAGTGAGCCGTGCCTCGAGGGCTGACACTGGATTTTGCCCTGGCGAAGTCACTGGAGACCGACAGTCCGGCTTCGGTGCCGTGAGCAGGGTCATGATGTTTAAAGGCCATTTGGGTGAAGTGTCCCCGCTCACTGGGGCCTAGGATTTTCTCCCAATTATTAGTACCACGAAAATAGCTGACTTGGGGGAAAGATCTACCTTTCTATTTGCAGATTTTTTGTTCTCTATTAAAGGAATTCATCTGGTTTCAATTATTAGGCCTTCTTTTATGAGATGTTTGTTTTTGTGTTTATGCGTGTCTGTACATGTGTGTGTCTTTTAATTTCCAAACGAGAGCTGCTTTGATCCTAGGGAAGAGAATACTCAGCATTCCATCCAGATGAGTATTGCTGCTAAGCCCTATATTTGCTTTTCTCCTCCCCTGCTAGCTAAAATTCTACGGAGGCCAATTAAACTGCCTACACCAGCATCAAACACAACATACACTATCTCGGCATGTAGGTGATTATAAACCTCCAACTATATTTTAGCATAAGTACTGAGCTGTGCATGGGGTGTTTTCACTTTACATGAACTATCTTTTGAGTAGAAACACATTGTAACTTGCAGTGCACTCAGGTTCTCAGGAGGATTGCCGTTAACAACAGGAAGACACCTGCACTAAACTTCCTCCTCGTCATTAGTGAGGTCAAATCATTCCCGTCCTATGTGCTTTTCAGTTTTTGCCCATTTTCTGAGGCCCACTGATTAAGTTTGATGCATGACTCACTCACTTAAGTCATTATTAAAAAGGTAAATAAAACATTTTAGCAATGTCAGAAAACTCAGAGGAAAGTAATTCCTGCTAGGGGGGGAAATGAGACCAGCAAGTTCTTAAGAGTATGAAAATATAGAAGTTTGTATACCTCACAGGAATACTTGTCTCAACCTACTCTGAACAAACGTATTGGAAAATTATGTTTTCATTGAAAAATTGCCTCTATTGAAAATGCTGGAAAGGGCTAGTATGTTAAAGAAGGAAATCATATTATTCCCAAGGTACATCTGAATCTACGTTACTTTTCTCCTTTGTGATTTAGGGAAAAAAAACAAAAACAAAAACACATGTTACCTTAATAGATATGCAAAAATTGGCAGGAAGGCATTCTAAAGGCATTTAAGTTACTAGCCAGTAGACAATACCAAACTGGAGAGATGCCACTTATTGCCACGACCAGGTGACATATTTGGTAGTTGGTCATGGTAATGGTGGGCTGGTGGCCATGAGGAAAGCCCAACAGGCCTCTTTTGTCTACTTTCTACAGGTGAAAATGAGAAGATCTGATAAATTAGTGAGAGGGGTTGTGTTGATGGTGTGTTATTAGGTACTAACGTCTGCTTGGAAGAGGGCTGCACCAACCCCAGATCCTCTCTCCCCTTTCAGGCTACAGAGTGCCTTCAAATAGCAGTTTCTTGAAGACTAGCCATTCATTCATTCATTCATTGGCTCATTTACTTCCTCCATCATCCTCACTGAGCTCTGCTGTGTGCCAGGAGCTTGTATGGTCAGGCCACTCAGGATGGCTGTTCTCTTGCTCCGTCCATCCCCTGCCCAGCCAGGGCCTGCTTCACCTACCCCCTGCTCACATGACTGGCCTTCCTACATACTTGCCCCTGCCCCAGCTAGTGATAGCTTATCAAAGGGGCAGAGAGCGGCGTTCCCCTCTGCTGGTTTCCCTGGTGACTAATGAGCCCTCCTGAGGTCAATCCCCCTGTAACTGGCAATCTTCCCTTCTGGCCCCCGGGAGTGAAGACTGCCACCACGTCCTGCCCGCCATCCACCGCGCATGGTGGGTGTCGCTCCAGGACCTTGCTTCAGACGGGGAAGCTCCCCCATCCATTACACCACTGAGGTCTCTGCTGCTGACTCTGGGCTCTTTCTTCGTTCTTAAAGCTGAGCAAGCACAGGCCTTGTAGGCCTGCGGGGTGAAGCCCAACAAGCTCTGTTTGTTTGCCTCCAACAGAGGGATTTCCATGGAGACAATTTCAGAGCAGCTGCAATGGTAGGTTGATGCTGTGAGAGGCCAAAGGAAGGAGACGTTTTATCTCTTTCTCTTATTTCCTCGCACACGCCATGTGGGCACCTGTAAGGACGCAAGAGCACAACCTGCACAAAAGCCCAAGTTTGCCAGTTCTTATCTCAAATGTCCCTTCTCCCCTGACCCCTCCAAGCCAAACTGCTCCCCCCATTATTTCTTCTTAGTTCTCTATTATGATCCTCTATAGCATTATCAGAGATTACACTCCGTACATAACATTTGTGTGTGAGTTGATTTAATCAATGTCCCCAACATCCGTGAGGATAGAGAGCTTTTTGGATTTGGTCACCACGACACACTCTGTGCAAAGCACAGCATTGAGTACACACGTTCAATTAATTGGACGTTCTTAAGAATTACTAATAAAACAAATACAACAGAATTTCTTTCTAGGCATTGCACTTTCTTTCCTAGAAAATTTTCAGTATTTTTATCCTTTATAACTCCAATAATATGTTTTCTATCTATTTGGCTTTTCTTGCATTGGCATGGATTTTTTTTTTTTTTTTCTGGCACTCCACCCAAATTTCCAATGGCTTCCTGAATGTAGATGTCCGGAGTTGTTTATTCTATTCGCTGTATTCTATTACAGTCCCAAGTACAAAGTCATTTAAATGCTTGAGATAGAAAAATTGGGGGGAGGGGAGATGGGAGGTTACTTTTATTGAAACTACCCAGAACTGATACTTATAACTTCATGACATTGAACGTCAACACAGAGCAGAGGTCTAAACCCAATTCACTCAGTAGTTCCTACACATCTGCCAGTTTCTTCCTCCTCCCAACAGCTTCAGAGTCGTCCTATCATCCTCAGCATCCGGCATCCTTTTGGTTATCCCAAGTTGCATTTCATCATTCTCCACTTTTACACACTTTCTCCGTACTTTCTCCTGAAATATGCAGCACCCTGTTGCCTTGTTTTCAAATTATTTTCATCAGCAAATCTCATCTCAAAATTCATGCGTACTAAAGCTAAAACTTCTTTTGACTGAAGAGAAAGTATGTGGAGTAAAGTCTGTATATTTGAGTTCTATTAGGGGAAATTGGATTTTCTAACAGTTGATGAGATCTATACGCCGTAGGTTAGCAACCTGTGGGCTCATTCAGTGCTCCTTCAAAAATGGTAGTTCTTTCTTATTGCTTCTTTGAACTATTGTACCCATTATCATACCACTAATCAAATATCTGCTAGGTGCCAGGCACTAAGGAGACACTTCAGAGTTGATACATCGACAGCAGCTGCCCTTCACTTTTCGGGATACCACACTGCCTTGGTTTTCCTCCTTCTCTCCATCTATTTAACTGACCACTAAACACTTAGTAGTTCGGGGATTGGTTGAGGTCCTCTTCTCTAGTTTTCTCTTGGCAAGGACGATTTTCCTCCAGAAAACATGACATAGCTTTAAAAATGTATATCTCCACCCCTTAAATCCAGACTCTTAAATCCAGCTCCCTACAATGTTATCTCCATCTGATTATCCAGTAGACATCTCAAAATCATCATGACCAAAACTGTTCTTCCCCTAGTATTTGCCAAATCCTCAGGGTGCCACCAATCACCCAGTTGCTCAAACCAAGGAACTCCAATCCACCTTTGATTCCTCCCTTTTCATATTTAATCACTATCAAGTTTTACTGTTTTTATTTCAAATTTTATCTTGCATCTGTCCACCTTCCCTATCTTACAGCCGACCACTTCATACACCAGACCAGCACCTCACCTACACTATTGTAAGATCCACTTTACCAGGTCCTAGTTTCCATGGCTGACCATGACTATCCTCCACACAAGCAGCTAACCAGATCTTATTTTAAAAGAGAAGCCATGTCACTGCCTTGTTCATGACCTTTCAGTTGCTCTCTGTTGTTTTTAAAATTAGATCAAAAAACAAAACAAAACAAACAAACAAAAATTAGATCAAAACACCTCACTGAGTATTATAAAGCAACATTACATCTGGCCCTGCCTCTGCCCTTTACCTCCCAGGCAGCTACTCCCTCCCTACCCTACTGGACTTTAGCCTGGCCACCCTCCCTTTCAACGGACTTGTCAAGGTCCGTTCTCCCCTCAGGAACTCAAGAGACAGAAGGTGAACGACTCTGCTTCATGGTAGCGAAAAGCCTCAACATTTAAAACACCCTTATACCTAGTGTTGATCTTGAAGCTGCGTTTCCTTGTTGTGTGTGTGATAAGAAATTGCTTCTACAGTTGTCTCTGACACTACTACTTCCTCAAAGTCAGAATCAGGGTCTTCTTGTTCCCTAAGACCCCGTGGCACGTCAAAAGTTTGCTAAATGAAAGAATAAGTGAATTAATGAGTGAATCAATTCAGGATGCAGAATCACCCATCCATCAGGACTTTCCCTACTGTTAAAAGAGAGATAAGCATCATTTTCTTACCCCAACTGTCTCTCACTTAGTTGAGATAGTACTGAAATAAGAATCCCTAGACCCGGACTCTACCCATCTATCTAGTAAATGTGTGATCTTAAATAAAAAATTGCCTCTCTTGAAGCTTTGAATCCTTAATCGTGAAATGAAGGATTTGGAGTAAATTGGTGGCTTTCCAACTTTCTAAATGAAACAAAGATTTTAAAACAAAATCATATAATGAGCCATAATATGTGAATCATTTAAAAATGAATGATGCTGCCTTGGTTGACTGGGCTGGTGTTCTTGGAGCGCTGCCAATCAGTAAACTCCTCTGTCCCCGCTCTGGGGACCCCAGAGGCACCTCCATAGACGCCGAGGGCTCTGCAAAGCCCAGTTCAAAAACCACTGGACTCAAAACGTCTCTGAGGCCCTGGGTAGATCTAACATTTCATGATTCCAACTCTGAAATAAACAACAGATGTTACCAAGTAAAGCCGAATGAAATGTATTCATGCACTCCTTTAAAAATTAAATGGAAGACTTTTCTCCCCTTTAAAAATCAAGCAAAATTCATTGCTTGGAATTCTGACAGAGTATACAAAGAGCCTTTTAAATGCTCAAGAACATTCATAAATGACTTTGTCACTAAGTGTTATATGATTTTGCAAAATTGAGCTTATGTAGGTTTTTGCTGACTTGAAGTGTTATTGATTAGAAAATACCTTCTACCCTCCGGGTCATGCGAGCCTCAGAAGGTTTCAGATCCAGGAACTCGAGTAGGCTCACCTATGTACTGGAAAGGTCAACCCGCCATGGAAACCCATTAAAACATACGCGGACATTCACTCAGCTTGGAGGTTGAGAGTGGCAGATCCAATCTCACCCAGAGCCACATTGCAGCCTCCAGGAGGCTGATGTAATTCTCCCGAGACTCTGTGGTTTAAATGGAATTGATTATTTAAAAATATTAGATATGGCACCGCTTGCTTTTTCACATTGCATTAAGCATTCCCACATAGAAGCAGAAACGATGTAGACAAACACACAGAGCAGTGCAACTCCCTCCCTCATGTATATGTATGCACACACCTGCACATGGGCACACGCATACAAAGCGCAGGCAACAACATTAATAGTTTACATATGTACTCAGATTTACATTTGTAAAACACTATAATATATAGCAGTTCATTCAATCCCCCAAGAACCCTGTAAGCTAGGTATTTAAGAGCTTCTATGTATGGAAAAAAAAAAAGTGCATTAAGTGGTTTTCAGGCACTTATCTTGTTTAATTGTTCCCATATTTCAGCTGAAGAGATGGAGGCTCTGAGAATTCAAGTGGCTTATTCAGCATCATGACACCAAAAGGGCAGATTAGTGAATAAAAACCAGGACTGTTGACTGTCAAGGGCAGCATCATCCCTCTATCCTACAGGTTCAACTAAATCTCAAAAACAGAATGTGGGTTGTTTTTTTGTCTAAAAATTTGCTCTATCGGAGCGGCTTTCGGTAAACACAGTTGTTCTAGATGGCTTTTCTAATGTTTTTTGTTTTTGTTTTTTAATTTTATTTATTTATTTATTTTTGGCTGCGTTGCGTCTTTGTTGCTGCGCACGGACTTTCTCTAGCTGCTGCGAGCGGGGGCTACTCTTCCTTGCAGTGCGCGGGCTTCTCATTGCGGTGGCTTCTCTTGTTGCAGAGCATGGGCTCTAGGCATGCAGGCTTCAGTAGTTGCGACACATGGGCTCAGTAGTTGTGGCTCGTGGGCTCTAGAGCGCAGGCTCAGTAGTGTGGCGCACGGGCTTAGTTGCTCCACGGCATGTGGGATCTTCCCGGACCAGGGCTCAAACCCGTGTCCCCTGCACTGGCGGGCAGATTCTTAACCACTGTGCCACCAGGGATGCCCGGCTTTTCTAATGTTAAAGCTAGTTTTCCATAGGTCCATTCATGTCCACTGTCTAGGCTCTCCCTTGTGTCGGATGGCACCATTTATGCCAAGCTGGGTGAAGTCAGAGCTACAAACTGGGTCATCTAAGGTTCAGCTTATTGACTTTGACCTCGTTCATCCCATTGCTCATCAATAGAAAGATGATTCTGGTAAGAGGAGTAACACTGGAACAATGATTTGTATCTTCCTCCAAACATCCCTCCTCCCCAGTGGAATGGTAACCTCAATCTCTTACTTTCCATTTCCTCCATTGCAGTCAATGTTATATTTTCTCTTCCACGTGATAAGATATATGATCTTCCCTGTCTCCTTAATTTACAGCTGGCAGGATTAGCCGACTGGTCTTGTAGGAACAAGAGCAATGTGATGATTACCTTTAGTGGTTTAGGAAACTTATACCGCTGGGTCTCATGAATAGGACATCGGCCAAGAAATTTCATTCACGTAGAGCTTAAGCCCGTTGTACAAAATCTCAAGAGCCTGCCACAGCCTGGAAGTCGTGAAAACGATCCTGGATTAAGCTGTTTTGTGAGGAAGGAACGAGAATTGCCCAAGATAAACTACCAGTCCTATAACTAAATGGCACAGAGCTCCTAGGGAAGAAGAAAAATAAACGATTTCCTTGATTACACATCTCTCCCTCTTCTAGAAAACCTGTTCTCCAACTCGGAGACCATGTTATTGGAAGAGCACCACCTGCTACTGGTTCAGCTCTAATGAAGAAAGAGTTCAATACAGTAGTGATGGATTCTCTCCGTGGCCCCATTCATCCTGGGCAAGCTACTCTGACCGCTTCCTGCAGCAACGTGCCTCTCTTCTGCTGCTGTTGTTCTATGTGGAAGGTGATTTTTTTTTCTAGGAAATAGGACAAGAGAGGGAATCCAAAGATGGGGTGCCATAGTCCTGCTGTTGGCCCCGCACCTACCGTGCAGCTCGTGACATACCTGACAATTACCCTGGGACTCAGTTTATCCATAAGTGGAGTTAACTCAAGTCACCCGGAAGTTCTTAGTACAAAGTTTAACATGCAGTGACTGTAAACATCTGTACAGCCCCAGAAGAACATGACGCTAGAACTGTAGCTCTTCTCAAGGAAAATGCCTTCTTGTGTTTAATTACTTTTGCTGAAACAGGAGAATTGACACAGTATTGACTTCTAAAGTAAATTCAAATCCTGCACCCATCACCCAGGAAGGAGCTCATAGCTATGTGGGTATCAACTGGGCTACTCTTTCTAGATTTAATACCTTATACACATGCGAATTAATGATGCTTATGTGCTTCTGTCCCCTTGGTAGTAACTCAAATGCCTTATTTCTCAACCTAACTCATTGATGTAGCCACCCGATTTCTGGCCATCAATTCAATAGAGATCAGCAAAATATCTCCAGTAGAAAAAGTGCAAAGTCAGAGAGAGAGAGGAGAAGAGGAAGCCAATGGGAGCAAGATTAAAGGTGTCATGATAATAGTAAAAACACCTTGAGAAAGAAAATTATGATTCTTCTTTCTCCATTGGCCGGGAAACAAGCACATTCAATCACGGTTAAGGTGAACATATTTTCCATACCAAAAACTGTTGGAACAAATAGTCTCACTAGGGACCTTCATATCACTTCTGAGAGTAAAATATGGTTGTAGATACATAGTTTGAGTCCTGATATAGGAGTGTCTAGAACACATCAATAGATTTGGAGTCCACAATAAAGTAAATTTTAAAATGACACTCTCCAGAACAAAATCAAAGATATATGTTCACTGCAATCATACTCTCAGCATAAAATTACTATTTTATATCAATGCAATAGTGGGAGGAACTGACAGAAAGGCCTTGAACACCTAGTCTCTGCAGGCATCTGTTTCCGCAACTGGAAATTGAAGGGGAGGTATTAGACAACATTTAAGGTCTCTTCCTGAGCTAATACGCTAATAAATTCTATAATTTATCCTTTATGCTATTATGGTCTTGCTTCAAAAGCATAGCATGCATGCACGCACACACACTCCGTGTCACTCACACACCCACTCACAAGCTCGGCATTTGCCATTATTAACTTCTATTACGGCAACTGCTCTTCCCCTCCCTCCACCCCCATATGCTGGTCTTCCAATCAGAAATGCCTCCAGGTCTTTGCCCAGTGAGATAATAGGATGATGTCTAAATATTCAATAAATAGCCAGAATGCACACTTCCTCAGACCTCTGGCCTCTTTGGTCATCACAGCTCTCCATCTTACTTGTCCATTCGTAACTCCATGATGAAGTGAAAACATTCAACCTCAGGTATCACCAACTCCTGGAAGTTGAGCCAAAGCTGGTTTTGCCACCTTCTGTCTACTCCCTGGCAGTGGAAAGAATAATGGCATCGCATTATTGCTTGGACCAGTAAGTTCATATCCAGCAGGCAGGTTGCTACCTGTAAGTGGGTGTAATAATAGTATCTACCTCATAACTGTTGTGAGGGACAAATAAAATAATGAATGTAAATCACTGTATCTGGTACAAACGTTTTGTTCTCCAAGGCTATAAAATAAGCCCAAGACTCTGAGAACAGCCTCTGTCATCAAGGGGTATTGACGTTTGTATCAACTCATCCTCAGACAGTCAGCGTCTGGCTGTCCATCCTTGAATGCCCTGGTTCCATGACTTGGTGCTATTCCACCAAAGACTGTGAAGAAAATGGCTAAAGAGAGAGAGACAGGGTAAAGGCCCCAGGAGCTGGAACCCTACAGAGAGAGATTATGCCAGATGTCCCAGAAGCCTCCGAGTTAGGAGAATACAGTTTTGATAAGTGAACCAGTAATTCCTTTTTTTGTAAACTTAGTAAACTTATCAAAGATGTAGACAGAGACCTATTTATGAGGGTAGTTATTGACATTTACTTAGGATAGTAAAAACCAGATTATGAGGAATGTGATGTTAATTTCATGTGTCAACTTGACTAGGCTATGGTGCCCAGTTGGTTGATCAAACAGCAGTCTAGATGTTGCTGGGGATGTATTTCTTAGATGTAATTAACACTTAGTTCAGTAGACTTTGAGTAAAGCAGATTACCCTTCATAATGTGGGTGGGCCTCCCCCAGTTGGTTGAAGACCTCAAGAGCAAAGACTGAGGTCTCCCAAAGAAGAAGCAATTTTGCCTAAAACTTACAACATAGAAATTCTGCAGATTTCAGACTCAAGAAAGCAATATCAACTCTTGCCTAACCTTCCAGGTTGCTGGCCTACTCTACAGATTTCAGATGAGTTAATTCCTTTAAAAAATTTCCCCTCTCTCATTTCTCTCTCTCTCTCTGTCTCTGTCTCTCTCTCTCTCTTTCTTCATAAAAAAATAGATAATAGATAGGTAGATAGATAGATAGATAGACCATCCTATTGGTTCTGTTTCTCTGGAGAACCTTACTAATACAGGGAACGATCACAAATATAAGGTTGAAACATATGAAATTGCTGTTTTTGTAGCTCAAAAACAATTGAATATTGGCAATTTCATCTAGTTTGAGTGATACACACAAATACACATATGAATCCTAAAATGAGAAAAAAAAACTGAGTACATGATCCTTAGTTTGTAAGATTATGAGTGATTTTATTCTCTCCATAGTTTTTTCATCATTTAATTTTCTAAAATTAATACAGAATATTTTAAAATTAGAAAAATATATTTAAATATCAGTCAACCCAAAGTCTTTTCTTCAGTAATGCCATAAAACCAGAAATAAGTTAAGCCACTGTAAATCATTAAAGGCCTCCTTTTAAACATTACTGCTATGCTGTAGCTATTTTATTTATTAACACCTTAACAAAAGCATAAACTTTCAGGAATGTGAGAGTATGTGACAGATTAGCAAATATTGGTGAGTGAGAATACCCTGAGCAAAACACCTTGCCTTGAAAAAAGTGGAACTTTCCTAAGAAAGGGAACTGTGGTAGAATGTTCAGGAAAGGGAGGTAGGGTACTCAGAGTACTCCAAGGAAACCACAGGAGGTTGCTAGGAGAACAGAAGAAGAGAGAGGGTCAGCTACTGGAAGGAAGATGAGGCTTTGAAATCACATACATCACATGTGGCTTAGAACCAGTCATGCGTTGGTAGCAAATGGAATGTGGTCCTGGTGTCAGATTCCCAGGAAACAAAGGCAACATATGCTGGCTTTAGTCAAACTCACTTGGTTTGGTTTGGCTTGGGTTGGGTTTCTAAACAGAACAATGCCCAAGAACAATGGGTGTAAAAGATAAATATTACTTTTAACAGAGCTCTTATGTTTATTGTTATTTTGGCAAAGCATTAGAGTGCTGTGTCAATAATAGAAAACATTTGCCTGAATTTCAAGAATCCTGTGATTTTTTTATAATGATAAAACTACTTAGGGGTTTTCCTTCTTAATGGAAACTTCTGTCAAAAGCTATGAATGTCTGTTGTATATGATGAGAACTCTAATTCTGAAAGACTATGAAAAATGATCAAATGATTTGGCTTGGGGAATCCTGTTAAAAGACTGCACAATTCCTTTTAGCATCTGATCACTGCCTCTTCCCAGCCCCCCTTTCTAGTACATGAAGCCATCCACTGAAGCACCCTTGCACAGCTGCCTTATCTAGTATGGACTCATTGTACTCATGACCCCAATGTTGCTTACCTACCTTGACCATGGACTTGGCCATGTGGCTTGCTTTGGCCAATGAGACTACAGCAAACTTGATACAAGCAGAGACATACACATTTTGGCCTCCTCTTCTGCTCCTTTGCCTTCACCTTGACATCATGCCTGGGCTACGCTGCCAAAGCAGAAGACACATAAAGCAAACACGTGTCTCAGTTGCCCTACCTGAGGCCCCCAACTGTGGGAGAGGCCACATAAGGGCGGTAAAGCCGTCAAACCACCAATAAAGCAAAAATCAGTGTTTATTGTTGATTCTCCCTGAATCAACTGTAGTTTTGTTGTTGTTTGTTATGCAGCATTATTACAGCCTTAGAAAGTTGATACATCTAGGTAGGACCTTTTGCTCAGCCTTTCTTCCACTCCTTACTTCTCACCAAAACCAACCAGTCTTTTTCGTTTTTTTTAATTTATTTATTTTTGGCTGTGTTGGGTCTTCATTGCTGTGCACGGGCTTTCTCTAGTTGCAGCGAGCGGGGGCTAATCTTCGCTGTGGTGCATGGGCTTCTCATTGCGGTGGCTTCTCTTGTTGCAGAGCATGGGCTCTAGGCATGCAGGCTTCAGTAGTTGCGGCACATGGGCTCAGTAGTTGCGGCTCGTGGGCTCTAGAGCGCAGGCTCAGTAGTTGTGGCGCATGGGCTTAGTTGCTCCGTGGCACGTGGGATCCTCCCAGACCAGGGCTCGAACCCGTGTCCCCTGCATTGGCAGGCGTGCTCCCAACCACTGCGCCAACAGGGAAGTCCCAAACCAACCAGTCTTAAGTCTTATTCCATCAAAGTCCTGCTTGATGCTGGCTAATTTATATGAGTTTTTTAGTGTGTTATAAGAATGGATAAATTATGCCATTTTGGGTTGCTTTATTAGGAACTTTAATGGTATCAGGAGAACAAAATTTACACATTTCCCACTTGTGACAAATTAATACAAGACAGACTGTAAGACGATAAAAATGTGAAAGTAATTGCAATACTGGGGTTGACAGGTAGGAAGATGCCCCCCAGGGAAAGGCAAGAGGTGTGGCCCAGTCAACGTGTTGGGGGCACGTATCAGACAAGTTCTGGTGTCAGGGAGGCCAGGCTGGAGGGAGAGGCATCCTGAGGAGAGCAGGCACTGTGTGGGATCACGATTCAAGGTGCAAACTATATACACATATCTGGAAAGGTCAATGGTATTACAGAGAATAAAAACAACTAAGGAGACAATGTTTGCAAGAGTATTGGCAGGACAGAATCCCCAACCCTGGAGGGATCAGAGTCAGAGTCTCAGTTTTAAAGCAGCAAATAGGGCCCCTTAACCTGAACTGACATCTTACTGGCAACGAAGCAGAAAGTAGGTAATTAGAACCAGTGGAAAGTCAGATCCTGGCCAAAAAAAAAAAAAAAAAAAAAAAGGTGGATTTGATGCCGCACACCATGAGTATTGAAGTCAGGTGACTTTTCTTTCTTTGGCTTTTATAGGTTTGAGCAGGAAAATAATTATAGAAACTAGGTTTCTTGCCCTGCACTTGAAATTGTAAATCAGTATGCCAGTTCAGTATGATTTGGATAACTTTTTACATTAAAAAAAAAGTACTGATTTTAAATATCTACCAGATTTGTAAGCAAACATACAATCTATAAAGGAATTTTTTCAAATTGTATATAATTTGAAGTGGTACTTATGCAGACACAGTCTGAAGACAGTTAAAACAATTCTTCAGAAAGGTCAGACTCTTGAAAATTTTTGAATAATGAAAAAAGTTATGTTTTGGCCTAAATTATTCCAGTGGACTGTCTAAAATGATCGAATTCATCAACCATTGCTCAACTTTATACCTCATGTTGCGTACGTACAAACAAAATCCTCCTAATGGTCACTCTAATTGCATGCAATAAGCTCCCAAAACCAACTCTAGAGTCATGGCAGTCAGATCTTAATAATTTAATACCCTCAAGCCTTCCAAAATTGGAGACAAATTTAAATCTAAAGTAAAAGCATAACTCCCAGTAGGTTTCAGTTGCTAGACCTGTGTGTGTGTGTGTGTGTGTGTGTGTGTGTGTGTGTGTGTGTGTGTGCACGCGTGCACGCTTTATTACAATTTATTGTACTAGGTACATAAAGTGTACGTTGCATAAAAATTTCCTAAAAACTATACATCTGATTCCTAATTAGTTTTCCTTCATGAACTGGGCTGTAGATTAATCTAATTACATTGCATACATTGGAATATTAGCTTTTATTTGCTTCTGTTTGTTTTACTCCGAAGTCTAAGACACATTTGTCAGCTTTATCTGCTGCAGGCAGGTAGAGCTTGAGGCAATCACTCAGCAGTTTAGAATACAAGAGAAGCCAAGCTGAAGCTTACTAAAGTGGATGAGAGTAACAAAATTAGAGAAAGTGCCCTCTGTTCCATGAGGAGAAATTTATTGGCACTCCCGTGGCACTCTTGAGGTCAATATTTTTTCTACAGAACTATAGGAAGGCTCAAGGAAAACCTAATGTGATGTGTTGTGCAAGGGACAACATGAAATCCAGAGAATTCATTCTTCTTCAACTGGAGTTCCTAGTAAAAGATTTTTTTCTTTGCCAGAGTGATTGTATGGTGATTATATCCCAGAAAATATCAGGGGATCCAGGCAAATTCCATTGTTAATTAAATATAACTTTCCTGGTGACTCTTAATAGTCATATTTAGAGATGGGTAGACTTAGGCTCTTCCATGGCCATCTTCTTGCTTCCTCTCCTTGCCCTTTTAGAAAGGCATACTTTTTTTTTCACTTTTTAAAAATTTTTATTGGAGTATTAGTTGCTTTACAATATTGTGTTAGTTTCTTCCGTACAGCAAAGTGGATCAGTTATACGTATACATATATCCCCTCCCACTGCCACCAAATGATGCTGTCAATATCACTTAGGGCTCTTCTCATCCCTTCACAGCAGCCAAAGCTATCCGTGCCTGGAACCTTGAGAAAAACATAGTTTGGAACACCTCCACGCAGTGCAAATGTTTACTACCATGAAATCGAGTCCAAGTAGAGTGAAGGAAAGCAGAAAAGATGTCGCCAAGTGATTGCATGATACCCAGGACAGTCAGATGTTTTTTGTCAAAGGGAGTGGGGCAGTATGCCAGCCTTCGCCTTAGAGACCATGGCACGTGGTGGTGTCTCTGGATGAGTCTGGAGACTACAGCAGTCAACAGGCGCTCTCATCACTGAGCAACTGGCCATACCTGAAGCTCCTGGGAGGCACCACCACTGCTTCCCAGTAGCCTATACAAGGCAGCACACAGTAGGAGCGCAATAAATATTTCTTGAATTAGTCCTTTCCTTTAGGAGATGCATCATCACCAGCTGACATAGACATGATTTTCCAGTTTGATAGATTTTTTTGTGAGTTGTACGGAAATAAAGTCTATTATTTTGTTTTTCTTATTAGAAAAGTAATATGCATTCATTACAGTCTATTTGAAAAATATAAACATTCAAAGGTTCATCCCTGTGTATTACTTACTTTTTCATTAATACCCCATCAGCATCTTGCCATGTGATGGAATATTATTCTACAGCACTGTTGACAGCTGTGTAGTATTCCATTACATGAAACATCATTATTATTTGATTCAATTATCATTGATTAGCAAGTAGAATAGTGAATGGCTCAGAGTAATGGCTTAATACGTATTTTTGAAAGAATAAGTGAACTTAATAGACATTTAGTTTTTCCTCCATTCTTCTCTATTAAAAATAACACTGCCATGAACATGTTTGTGGTTAAATCTTTATGCATATACATAATTCATCCTTTAGATGAATTCCTGGAACTTAAAATGCTGGCTGAAGAGTACAAATTTGCTAGATTTTAATCCCATCACCATAAAATTTTCTAGAGACTGCTAAGGTCACACACAGAAACAATTTGCATTACTCAAAGCGGCCAACCGTTTGTTTCCCTAAGTTTAGCCTTACAACTAAGAAAAAAAAGATCTAGTTTTCTCTCCTCCTACACCACAAGAAGAACCCAAACCTAAATAATTAGGGCATATTCGTTACCAGGACATCTATCTATCAGATGTGAAATTAAGTGGGTCAGGGAAAAAAATCCTTTAGTGTCATTCACCAGGGACCAAATAGGAATGATTATAGGGTATGCAGTACCGTCCAGCCACATAAATGACTTAATTGGATGCTAATGAATGTTTTGCCTCAGTCCATTTGGCCCTACGTCCAGTAGTTTGTTTCAGTAACTGCCACAAAAGTTGGACTCTAAGTGCAATGTCAACGTCATCCCATGATCCACAGGCTGTGAGAACTGGAGAACATCATCTACTTCAACCACCTGCCTTCAGGCAGGACTGCATTTAAAATTTGCTGAACGGGACACATCCTGCTGCAAAATGCATTCCTGCAAGGGATTGTAGGGGACCCCACAAGGAGTGCAAAGACAGTATGTAAATCGAGTAACACTTAAATAGCCTAAAATCATTGAGCCACATTCGCGAACACTATCGTGTTTAACTGCAAGCTTTTCCTTTTGTGAGGTGCTCACATAATTCAAAGACAAAATCCTAAACACCTGGAAAGGCCATTAGCACAGTGTTTCAAGACACCACCGAAAATCCCTGTTACAGGCCAACCGAGCTCAAGTGCATTTCTTATATTTTTATGAACCCTTTCAAGTGAATATCAGAGCGGTTCCTTAACACCATTGTTTTCTAAACGTCAGCATGACCATTAAGATTAGCCACTTCAATTAGACATAGTTTGTAAAATGGATTCTTTAATGCACATGTAAAGTGATCATTTTCAACTTATATTACTGAGACTATGCATTTAGGCTCACAATATCCAGAACCAAAGGTAATTTAACACTTTTTCATTCCTTCCCCACTTTTGTCACGTTGCTACTATTTTTTTCATTCCATGATGATTTGTTGACCTAGAATATTTTTTTTTTTTTGAGTACAGAAAATCTTAACAACAAAAATAATGACTCCAAAATTACCAAATGTAATTATGGGAACTATTTGATCTTACCGTGTGAGAGACACATCAAAGGGTGACAGCCCAGGCTTCACAGGGTAGCGACTTCTGGGAACAATTATTTCAGTTGTTAAGAAAGGGAGGGGTGGAGGCTGAAAAAAGAGTTATCTCTGTTTCTCTTTCAATTAGATATCATTCATAACTGAATGTATGTATCACAAGATATTTTTAAATGTGTGAAACTTTATTTCTACAGGGACATTCTATTATTTAATAAATTAGATGTAATAAATATGGCCTGATGATGGTATCTATGACTACAATAAAAAATAACAAGGAGTTATTGAAATGCTACCACATGGTAATTGTACACTGCACCTTTCATATGGGAATAACCACATTGCCAATGGAAATGTGACCTTTATTCCTTAAATCCTTGAAAATGCCCTCTTTTGACCTATAAATATGTCTTCAGACTCACCAGTTCAGAAGACAAGATAGCATAAAAAGCAAACAAGATTTATACTAGTTTCCAGATTGTTCTGGCATAAACTCAGTGAGGTAGGTAGTACTATGAACCACATTTTACAGAGGAGGAAACTGAGGCATTGAACAGTTAAACTGCCCAAAGTGATGGAGAAGGATTTAAACCCAGACTGTCAATTCCTAACCACCGAGCAATAATATCAAAATCTGATTTGTGACTTTTGATTGTTTGTCCATCAGCCAGTTGCTAAATGAAATCACTCTTATTCACGTTGCAGAGATTAAAACTGCCGGTGTGACCTTGGCAAGTCACTTTGGCTCCCTGAGCTTTTGTAACCTTATTTTTAAAGGGGAGTCTTAGATATCTCTGTGTTAGAGCTACCAGTTGATCTTAAAGATATTGTCCAAGTCTGGGGTTTTTGGGTTTTGTAATATTAAAAGATATCAATTATTTGAATAGCCATTTTATACAGCTGAATCATCGACGGTGTCTACATATTACTGTTTCCATTTCCCCAAAATGTTGGGCCACGATTTCAAATAATATAAAGCTTTACAGGTTACCATTATCTACCGTCACTACAAAGTATTAATATATTAGATCATATTACGGAGATGCCAAATTAAGTCAATAAAATGAATTTGAGTCACAATGAAAGGAATCATTAAATATGGATAGCTTAAATTACATCCCAGCGATTATGAACTTGCCAGTAAATGATTTGCTTCCAAGGGAAACTATGGAATTCATAAAACTCTATAAACATGATGGAAAGATTTATTGTCCTGGAATTGTCTTGAGAAATATTTTCTAACTGAGGGAATAATTTTATTAGTCTGTTTTAAATGAATTGTTTTCCCATACAAAAGTAGGTGAAATCAAGGGCAAAATTGATACCCATTCTTCAGAGCCAGATCCCCTTTCCCAGGGCAAGGAGACTAACTTCATTGTCCCGGGAGCTGTCAAATACCCCGTGGCACACAGTGACCAAATCTAGAAATAGAGTCCTGGAAACTTTTGCTCTTTCTCAACAAATGTAATATAACTAGTCATATTTTTCTCAGTTACTTTTTAAGAGTAGATAACTTTTGCCCACTAGCACCCCTCCCCAAACCCCTACACAAATGCATTGCATGATTTATGGGTTAAAAGTGAGAAGTCTGGAAACTAGCAAACTGTTTCACATTTCAAACAAACTCGTGAGTCCACTGAAGGTCTTAAGTTGCAGCAATGTGGATGGCCTTCTAGATCTTTTGGAAATGGCTTTTTTCTTTTTAATCCATATCTGAGAAAGAATGTCACCAACAGGTATGAGAGGGCAGGAAGCAAAGGATCTGGAAAAAGGAAGATTAACCTGCAGTGTCTTTTTCCCACGTCAAGACTATAATTATGAAGACTTCACTGGTAAAGACGAAGAATTTAGGCTGCAGAGCAGACTGACCTTGAATCCTGGCTTCCCACTGCCCCTTTTCCCAGCTCTGTGACCCTGGGCAAGATTTTTAACCTCCCTAAAACCTCAGCTCCCTCACTTGTAAAAAAAAACGTAACAATTATAGAACCCTCAGGGGCTTGACGAAAGGATAAATTAAGATAACATGTAAAAGCTAGCACAGGGTCTGGTCCATAAGTCATAGACATTAATAATAAAGTTGCTTAAGATTATATGTTGCCATAGATGCTCTGGGTCACTGTACATTTGATTCCTTTTGAGTACCCAGCAGTGATTTACATTGAAGTTTGTCTAAAAGGGCAGTTGCTGTCAGCAAAGAATGAATGTTGAAGGCCTGCCTTGTTTTAGCACTCTAAAATAATATCTATATTACTTTCCTAGGGCTGTCATAATAAGACCTCACAAAATGATTGGCTAAAAACAGAAATTTGTTCTCCCACAGTTCTGAGGCTAAAAGTCTGAAATCAAGGTGTCACATGGGCTTTGTTCCTTCTGGAACTTTGGGTAGAATCCTTCTTTCCCTCTTGTATCTTCTGATGTAGCCAGCAATCCTTGGCATTCCTTGGCTTGTGGCTGTATCACTCGACTCTCCCTCCATCACATGGCCATCTCCCTGTGTCTGTTTCTCTTATTTTCTCCTCTTCTTACAAAGACCCCAGTCGTATTGGATCAGGAGCCCACCCTGCTCCAGGATGACTTCATCTTGACTTAACTAATTACATCTGCAACAACCCTATTCCTAAATAAAGTCACATTCTGAAATACAGGAGGTTAGGTCTTCAACATATCTTTTTGGAGGACACAATTTTCCCCATAACAGAACCTCTTACCTGGACCATTGCAATGGTTTCTCTCAAAGGCTTTCCTGCTCCACACCCCTTGCCTGCCTCCCCCGCCACACACATAGAGAAGCACACGTACTCTAGACAGAGCAGCAAGGGAGGGCTCATTAACAATATGGATTATAGCAAGTATTATAAATCCATTTTTAAGTACTCTTAATAAGCACCTGAATTTAGTCAGTCTTTATTCAGGATTTTAGGCTTTTTCTTTAGGTCATGCTGATGATTTAGTCTAGGCTCTCATTCTGGTTTGAAGCAAATAAGGTAACAAGCCTTAACCAGAACTTATACTGGTTACATGACCATTTAGGAGGCCAAATACATTTCATAATAAGATCTTTATAAACTTTTTTATTTTTATAACACTTGGCAAATATTTTGTTACTTTTATATATTTAAAATTCATAAGGAGGACAAATTTTAGGGCAACCAAATATATGCATGGGGCCCTGAAACATTGAAACCTTTTAGTTGAAATGCTGTAGCATCATCTTATTAATGAACTTCAAAAGGAAAGTCTTCAGTAGCATTCTTGACACCACACTCTATTAGCTTTATAAGAAATAACCTAATAAATATTCTAGCCTATGACACTACATAAATTTAGGTCAGAAAACTTAAAGGAATAACTACAAAAACAAATAGTGTCTTACTATTCAGTAAAGAACTTTTATTCAATGTATCCATTCAACCTAAAACCACCAATGCACATAGGTTCAGATATACAGAGCCAAGTGCAGGCTGCTTTGAACTACATACTCTTTGGACACAAATTCAAGGGTGAAGCATGTAGAATCTGCAAGAGAAAAGGCTTCCTGTATGAAAAAACACTACTCAAAATTCATGGAAGAAAGTTCACAAATTTAGAGTTACAAGCAATTTTAACTGGTAATGTGTCAGGAAGCATGAGAATTGTTTCACATTCAACCAAGTCCAAAGTCCTCACATCCTAACAAAACCACTCCTAAATGTCTACAAATCAAAGGGTCAATGCCTTTCAAATTATTTCCTCACAAGTCTCATTAGGAAAGTGATTATGGAAACCACAATGTGGATTTTAATTTTAATCGGCTCACACTTGAAACTTCTGTGTTGGGATTGGGCAATTGCATGTCTGCATAGAAGTTATCTCATGCGGTCAATCCCAAAAAAAGCCTTGGTAATAACGATACTACCACTAAAGTCTGTAATAGATATAACATGCTTAGTATGTGCTAGACAACATCCTAGGGCTTTACAAGTAGTCATCATTTAATCCTTACAACAACTTAACAAGATGGGTACTTGTATAAACTTCATTTTACAGATGAGCCACCTGAGCTGCCTGAACCCAGGCATTCTGGCTCCAGAGTTTATAGACCTTTAAACATGATGCTATCTTGCCTCTAAGAATCATTTTTCACAGCACTTCTACTTTTACTATATCTAATAAGCATCTCAAATTTAAAATACCCAACAAACAAAGACTTTTTTCCTGCTACCATCTACTTCTCCTATAATGCTTTTCACCTCTGTAGGTGGTATATTAATTTTTTTCAGTTGCACAGGCTACAAGCTTGAGATTGAGCCTTGGAATCCTCTTTTCCTCACACTCAACTTCCAATCTATCAGCATATCTGGTCAGCAATCCCTTCTAGATATTTTTAGAATCTAATCACTTCTTCCCATTTCCACCACTACCACCGTCATTCCAGTCTCTACCATCTTTCATCTGGACCATTGCAGTGACCTCTTCAAAGGTCTTCCTGTTTCATATCCTCGCCCCCATCACATATACAAGCACACATACTCTAGTGTAAGCATTGCAGCAAGACAGAGCTCTTTGAAACAAAAACAAGATTGTGGCCAACCTCAGCTCAAAGCCACCAAGGGTTCCCCTCCCACTGTAATGGACGACCAATCTGTGCCCCAGTTGAGAGACAAGCCCCCCCGTGTTCCCTAGCTCCCCTCATCCTCACTGGCTCGGGAACCTTGCTCCTGTAGTCACCCCCTCTTGTAGATGATCAGCTTGTCCTCTCCTGCATCTTCCTCATCAGCATGAAGAGAGGCTGCTCCAAGTAGACCCTTAGCTTCCACCCTTCTTCTTGTGTCCAATATCCCTTTAAAATGTTGTGCATATTCATTATATTAAGTACTGGCCCCAGTCACCCTTTAACTTCTGACTCTTATTTTCGTGGAACTTGTCACTACGTGAAATTTAATGATATAAACACTATTCATCAGCTTGCTTGTGGTTTGTCTCCTCTAGATTATACACATCATGAAACCAGAACTCTTGTGTCCACAGCTATTCCCTGCAAATCTAGAACAGTGCCTTGTACACTACAGGCACAGAATAAACATCTTGGAATGAATCGATGAATGAGAGAGGAAATGGATAGGTCCTGCTACTCTATTCATATCTTTTCTTTGCTATAAAGAAAACTAATTATCTGGGATAAGGGGCTGACCGATATCAAACACATTTTTTGGACATGTTATATAATAGTCTTATTTTAATGTATATTAGTATATTCTAGGTTTATTAGACATCATAGTAGCAGCTATATGTCCCTGCTACTATTTAATATAAATGTACCATCAACCCTGAATTGTATTACTCTACTTATTCCCATGAATGATTCATTTTATGTCCAAATAGTTGAATCTACTGTCTCCAATTTCCCCTGCAATCAATGATCATCATCCTGGTTTCTTTGAACTCTCTCCATTATCTCTGGAAATCGATTTAATTTCAAGTTTCATTATCTACATTGTTGCAAACCCTTTTTGGTAAAGGTTTGAAAGAAACAAATTTATACATTTAAATGTACGCACTATCTCAATTCAAAATTTCACTGTTCTCCACCTCCCAAATCTGCTTAACAATTATCTACATCTCTCAATGTGGCTTAGTGCCCTTTTCTTCCTCAGACTACAAAAGCAGTTACACTTTTAAAGCTCTCCTGCAGAAAACTAATCACAATAAGCGGAATAAAACGTCATTCTGAATGACAGGACGAAGCTTAGGAAAACATCCGTATTTACAGGACAAGCCTCAGTTTGCGGCAGCCAGCAGGCTGCATGGTGTCCCTACGGTGTTGACAAATACAGCCACTGAGGCAGCTGTGCAGTAATCACGGAAGCCCAAAAAGAGGCCAGGAGAAGGCTTCTGGCAGTGTTTGGAGTTTATCGCCTTCCAGTAAAATAATCGCCTGCTCTGCCGATCTGCAGAGTCACAGCTGACAAAGCCTTCTTGCCCAAAATGCTGTACCCTAGGAACCCTCATAGAGTGCGATCCGGAGAGCAGAGAGACAGTCCTGGATCTACAGAGCCTTCTGTGGAAAGGTGTGTCTGTTTATTACCTAGGATCTGTTCAAGGGGGGTTGGGAAAGTATCAGGAGAGCAGTGCCTTGTGTGCTAGGCAGAAGATGAATAAATTCTGGAGACCTGTGCCATATCCATATCCAGTAGTGCCTATAGTTGACAACGCTGTGCTGTGCACTTACAAATTTGTTAAGAGGGTAGAGCTCATATTAAGTTTTCTTAACACGTACACACAAAGGGACACAAAGAAATTTGATAGATGATAGATAGATAGATAGATAGATAGATAGATAGATAGATAGATAGATAGATAAACTTGAGTTTCGACTTGAGTAGAAAACATTGTTTCTAAACCAAGCTTCTCTCTCTGAAGAGTCAGTGACAAGACATCCTGACTGAGTGTCACGGTGCCCACTCATGGTGCCCCCTGGGAGAAGACTGCATCCTCATTCAACGTGTGATGTGGAAAGAATCGTGGGAAGCCACCAGGGATCCTCATTCGTCACTGCTTTAAGGGCTACTGAATCCCTGAAGATGAACTCGGGCTGCCCAAAGTGCTGGACTGGCTCTCCTCAACCCAGAAGTGTCCACACAACTGAAAGTGGGAATCAGTTTACAGAACCGTCTGTCTTTAATACAGACCGTGTATCAATGCACACGACAACAGTTCTGGAAGAGGAAGAAACAAGCTCACTCTTTTTCAGGCAGTTACACGACTGGCTACTCCAGCTCTTTGAAGTTTACCGTACTTAAAATACATATCTTCAGGGTCTAGTGCAGCAATTTTCAAATTATGTTCCCCAGAGATCAAGGGTCCAGGGGGCCTCCTCATAAGCTGCCTTGGGACAGCAGAGACGGGGCTCAGGGCCCCCCTCCTGCCTGCTATCCCCCTTCCTCTGGGCAGCCTCATTTACCTGGTTTAATTATTGGGACTTTTGAGTACAGTTTTTTTTAATGTGAAAATCATTGTCTAGTGATTGGTGCAGGAAAGAGCAAAATCTTAGCATTCTACCTCTTCCTGATGGAGCTGGCTTCTTTAGACACACATGGTACCTTCCTTACCTCAGGCTGCTCTACAGAGATGAATATATTTAGATTTTTAGACAATAGTGAGACCTTAAGCAGAAAAACACTACTGAATGGATAAACAACAAGCACCTACTGTAGAGCACAGGGAACTATATTCAATATCCTGTCATAAACCATAATGGAAAAGAATACATATATATTGATGTAGTACATATATATTTATTCCCCATAGTGGTCCAGCTGGTTAATTCCAACTCATTCTTTAAGACTCAGCTCAAGCATCAGCCTGCATGGACACTCTTAGTGGGCCGTCACCCAGCAAAGGTGATCTTTCCTATTTTTCCTACTGCTGTACCTAATGCATGTCTCTCATAGAGCATGTACCTCATCGTGTGACAAATATTTTTATATGCATCTTCCATCCTTAACAGAAAGCACTTAGCATGATCCCTGGCACAAAGCACATGCTCGTTAACTGATTTGCTGATAAAGGAATAACGACTAATTAGTGGTCATATCCTAAAGCGTATTCCACGATGACTTTACATGGACACCTGGTGGGATTTTGTCCACTTTGAAATTGATAACTAGTGTTTAATTCATTTGGAAATTAGTAAGTTACCTTGAATATTTTTGTCCTCATCTTCTCTTTCAAGTTTTTACAGCTGCATCCGGAATATAGTCTCAATATGATTTGTATATTCACGGCAAATTTAATTCATCCCACGATATTAGAAGATTGGATGAAAAATATTATTACTATAATCAGTATTTGGAAACAAACTGCAAAATATTTGAAGAAATGTAATCTTATGTATACTACATCCCATCTGCATGAGGAAGTTTGAATTCAGATTTCTAAATTGTTTATTATAAGGTTTGGTAATAATGTACCAACTAGCAACTTGGGTTGTGAAGCTTAGCTGCTTACTCCACAACAGTGGAGGTTGGTAAACGTTTCTGTTAAAGGCCAGATAGTAAATATTTTAGGCTTTTCAGAGCATATTGTCCCTGTTGTATATTCTTCCTTGTGTGTGTGTGAGCGAGTGCATGCACACACTTGACAACCCTTTAAAAATGTAAAAACCACTCTTAGCTTGAATGCTATAAATTTTTTTAAAACACATTTTTTAAAAGATCACTAATGACCAGACAGGATTTTTCTCACAAGGCATGGTTTGCCAATCCTTGTTCTACAACAGTTGTTTGTTGTAACTAATTATGTTGTTATATCCTGTTTTTATCAAGTTAATTATTTGGTGAGTCTTAAATAAACAAATAGTGCATATTTATTCTACTTTTTAAATCTTTCAAAGGTAAAATCAACAAGACTTATTGGCCAGCTATCATGATATGAGGGGGAACACATCATCTCAAATTACCCTAGGTTTCAAACATAATGGATTTGGTGGAAAAGATGAGGAATGTATCTGAAGTGGTAGACACAGATTTTTAACTTAATATGACATCTGTATCTTCCCAGATGTTGCTTGGGAACTTAAATTGTGCTGAATTTGGAAATATGGGAAGATCAAGTTTTCGGGAGGAAAGAGGCCACTGTGACACATTGTGGTGGAGATAGTAGATTGATGCATATTTCAGTCTTTAGACAGAAGAGACGCATAGCAGGAGGTAGAATCTTGCAAATCATAAGCATATAGGCGGTATTTTAAACCAAGAGTGTGGATAAAAGTACCAAGAAGGAGGGTGTAAGAGGAGAAGAATCCACAGATACAAGGACAATCTTGCCAGAGCCTGCGAGGGCTCTATCCTCCGCCCGCCCGGTGCAAGGCGTCATCCAGAACACAATAAGATAACCACTAACCACGGGGGCAATGGCTCCATCTCTAAAGTTAAGAAATGCTCAGCTGCTACATGTGTCCCTAGAATATGTTCTGAAAGAGGTGGTGGGGAAGAGAAAGCTAAAGGTAGGAGCAAAACAATCCGAAATTTGTTTATCTAAATCCCCTTGGTGTTGAAGAAAGCTGAAAGACATGACAACTACTGTTCTCCGCGGGCACCTCTTTCAAAAGAGTTTTGGCTTATTTAGATAGAATGTCACTGGTTAAAGGAATTATTTAGTTTTGAGGTTTGCACATTTAGAATCTATCTATAAATAGCTATGTACACAAGATGTATAAAAAGTGCTCATTGAATGAGAATACTACCATTTTTTCCACCGGTCCTATGGAAACTGATTCAGCTCTTTCTTGCATTTTTTGCAAGTATATAAAAATGTCATGGCTCATCTTCAAGTAATTTCCATTGAGATTCTTTATAGTGAATGCTCTTCATTATCACTTATTGTTAATGACTAATTGTTAACTTTGTCTCGTGTTGTTCTCTAGAATTAGAGAACTTCCTTGGGGAAGTTAATAGCCACAGTTCAAAGTTATAGAGTGAATAGAAATCATTATGCTGTACACCTTAAACTTATCCAGTGCTGTATGTTAATTATATCTCAATAAAACAGGAAGAAGAAAACACAACAAAACAAAATTATAGAATGTGCAGTATATTTTAAAGAAACAAGTGTTTAATGGAGAATTATTTAAACAGCTTTTTTTAATAATCACTAAACTCACACCTTCTTGACCAATAGTGAACATTATTCATTCTTAAAAGTAAGTTTCAGGTGAAGATTGAATGAAAATATAAGAGGTGATTAGATTTATGTTCATTCTCAACCATAGCTGACAATTTCAGAATTAAAATTTGAATCTGTCTTTGCTCTCAAGTTGGGCCCTAATACTGTATAATTTCATGGACTAGCTTTTCCCTACCTTTCAAACTACAAAATGGAACATTGGCATGCAAAGGTCATCTCGTCCAGCCACTTTTTCACAAAACATGGCGCAGTGACATTTGAATTCAACCTTATGTCTACTGAGCTACTCACTAGACTTACTTTGACAGATCTGAGTATGATAGATGCAGATTTCTATCCAAAAGGTTTGGCTAGGCCTCAGAAGTAATATAACCTTTCTTAAAGGTTATTTTTAACCACTTGCTAAAAATTCCTGGAGGAAAAAAAGTGACGTGCCCTTTAGTAAAATGAATACAATAATATACCTACAACTGTTACCACTGCAGTCGAGTTTGGCCAATTGCCCAAATAAGAACTTACTCCTTAATAGCCAGGGGCTGTCCAGTGCTGGCCCAGCACTTTGAAAGGGGGCTTAAACTAAAGATTACGCAGAAACTGAGCCACAGTCTAATTTTGAAACAAAAAGACGAGGGAAAAACACTAAGGTAGTTCTTGCAAAGCCTCCATTAAATTGTCAATTAGCTCTGATATTGTTTTTAGAAAGTCAAATCAAATATAATGCAATGGATTTATTCATTAGGAATCCCATTGACTCAGTGAAGGTTAATCTAACAGTTAAACAATGTTTGGTTTTATTTTCAAAAGATTTTAATACGATTCCATCTCTGAGAGATAAAGTAGAATTAAGAAGTAAAGCAATCAGCACATTGACTTGACCAGCAAAATTAGCAGCACTCGATTTGAGATAATAGCCAGAAATTATTTCCCAAATAAGACTCCATGTACTTTCATAATTTGTTAGTGATTGGTTAAGAAAAAAGGTTGTACAAATATAATTAATTTTCTTGTTCACGGGGTTTTGGTAATGCAGATTTCATTTTGACAGCATCAAAGCCAAGATATTGCCATTTTAAATTCACAACTAATAATGTTTTATTCCAGGGTTCTCCAGTTATTAAGGTAAAAAGAGGAATTAGCAGCAGTGCCATGCTGGCTCACATGGCTGGGACTGTGCTTCTGGGTTTGGGTGAATGTGTGGCCCTGATCAAAGCCTTCTCTACGAATCCCTCTTCCCTCACCGCTTGGCAGCTATGGATACAGACAACCCCAGGAGATAGCTGTGAGGAAGACGTACACTAGGAAGATTTCTCCCACTCCTTCAGAGTAGAATTAGAAACTGAGGTTATGGCCCTGTAGAGATGCTAAGAGAGAGATGTAAACCCAGACTGTAAAGGAAGAGCTACTGAAAACACCATTCTTCTCTGAGATCAAGGTAAAGCTTTTGTCCAAAAGTCATTTAATTGTTTTCAATATTTTTACTCAAAAAAGCAAACCACTCTATTTCAATCATTTCTTTTTTGTAAAATATTAGGTGTGTTTTATCTGTTACTTTACAAAAAGGAGACTATTTCTTCAAGCCCATTAAACTAGTGTAAAAAGTTAGAAAAAATGCCCATGTTTTGAGATGCCCATCACTCAAAAAAGAATCCCTATCATAAACTTTTATTTAAGCTACCTATGTAAATAGTAGTATCCATTATTTTTTCTAACAAATCCACTTACTATTGGCCTCTATGAAGACTCTAAGCTTAAGTCTACCTCAGGAAAATTGGTATTGTGAAATATATGATTTCTAAAATCATTTTTAAAACCCATTTTTAAAATCAGTGTTCCAGCTTTAGCTATTAGATAATGCTGCCTAAAAGAAAATTGCAAAGATAGAAAGCCCTCGCTAGAGGTTTGTAAGCCAGTTTCCTTTCTCATACTGTAGATGCGTGAATACAGAACTTTCAGACACAAGGAGTCAAACAATCAGGGTAGGATGTCTGATATGTTTCAATATATAAAGTTACAGTGTGAGTAACCTTCTGATTTTATGGGTTTTTCTAAAAAGCACAGAGCATGTCTTTAAATGCATTAAACACTGTCAACAGGACTCTGTGTGATATCTCACTTGGCACACATATGTTTACTTCTGAAGTGCCCATTGTGCATTTAGGACTCCATGAGACTCACCGCGTCCACAACGTCACCAGAGCTCATAAACACCCCAGCTCCAAATTGTTAAATTCTAAGTGTACAAGGACTGTGTCCACCAACTATGAAAAGTATTAGAGGTACACAGGCCCCAGGCACTAAAGAAATTTGAGTTGGGTTGAAACAATGTTTTCAAAAAGTGACATTTTAGTAAACATTATATTTAAAATCTTCTGGATATAAATTTTGTAACTTTTGATGTTTCATAAAATTTCATACATGGTGCAGTTAAATTTCCCCAGTAGGCATTAAACTATATAGAATTTATGATAAATATTGATGGATGGATGGATGGATGGACGGTTGGGTAGATGGATGATGGATGGATGGATGGGTGGATACGCCATATGTGCAAGACAGGCTATAAGAACTGTATTAAGTAAAAAATACCATGCCCTTCTTCTCAGAGGTGAGCATGGAAATAATAAAAAAAAGATGAAGGTAGAAACCCTTTCACTTGAGGGATAACCTTACACGTTTTGGTCTTGGTAGAAGAGACCCTTGTTGATGAAGGACTTTTTCCAATGAAGAGTTATATTCAAAAGGAGAGGGGTGAGGGATGGTAGTAAAAATAAAAATGAACTGAGGAAAGACAGGAAATTAGTTTGGAGAATGAGGATGTGTGGAATTGTTAAGTCCTTTGTATAGCTAGGTTAAACTTTATAATACAGGCAATCCGGAAAAAGTAGGGGTTTGTGATGGAAGATTTTATTTGTGTTTTAGGGAGATAATTTTAGCAGTAGTACAGAGAAGAACTAATTCAGGTAGGAAATGCTGAAACATTATGCAAAGATGATGCGGGGAGAATGGAGAGAAGAGGCCAGACCTAAGGGACATTCCTTAAGTCCAATGGATAGGTCGTGAAGACCAACTAAAGGAAAGGGATGGAGGAGGGAAAGGAGTCCTCAAAACCTAGTGTTTCCAGTCTTTGGGACTGGATGTAAGGTGAGATCATAGAGAATTCAGGAGAAAGGAAGTAATGTAGTTGGAGTAGGACTTTAATTTTTTAAATGCTCATATTGAAGTAATTGTGAAACATTCACGACAGGAAATGTCTTGCCATTTCCGGAAGCACACATCTGTCATTCCTGAGGCTGCTGCTGTGTATTTATGAGGCACCAACAAAGTCAACAGCCTGAAGAACAGGTGAAGAGAGAAGGGGATCACTCATATTAAAGTACTGGTGAAGGAAGAAGATCTGGAAAAGGGGGACCAAAAGAATTGTCAAAATCCTGTTAGAAGAATCAAGATAGGCTGGTGTTCTAGAAGCCAAAGGAAAAGTGGGTTTTTAAGAAATAGGAGGTAAACAATTGGGTGACATGGTGTGGAAAAAAATAAGAATACTCTAGTCTGAAAGTACCACACAGATAGAAAGTTAATGCTGTTCAATATGTCTGGGGAAAGTTTGACTGTAACATGCTCCATAGTGAATGAAAGTAGAAGTGAAGAGAATGACTTCTGTTGATTCATTTCTTCATTCAGTCATTCCAGATATTAATTGATCACCTACTACATGCCAAGCACTGTTCAAGATGCTGGGGATACTGCAGCGGACAAAGTAAGCCCCTTTTTCTTTACATTCTGGTGGGGTGAAGATCCTTCCAGAGATTCATCGTGAGGAGCAGGAATAAAAATGAGCTCTTGCTTGAATAGGGAGACAGAGTGAAGGGGAAGATTTTAAAAATGAGGGAAACTTGAGCCCATCTGAGGCCAAAGGAAGGTAGAGGAGAGGAGATACATAAGGATCAAAGAATAAACAGGAGCCCAAGAGCTGGGGGAGCAGTAAGAATCCTCCCAGCCCACAGTAAAGGTTCACATGGCTCTTGATAATCCTCCATCTGTGGTCACCATAAATTCCCAAAGTCAAATATCCGAGCGGGTGGGGGGTTATAGCTGTCTGATGATCCTGACGTCACCAAGTGTGGGACCAGGCTGGTAAGAGCATACTATGATCTGTGTGATCGGCTGCCACACAAACGCCTTGGAAGACAGAGGACCTTGCATCCAAGGAGAACTCACAAAGTTCCACTCCTGTTGACCTTGGTCTGCAAGACCACACCCCATCTCTGGGTCCAACATATCACATGGAAGGAAACTGCATCCCACAAGCATCTACACTTTAATTTAAAGTCTCTGAGTGGAATTCCTAGCACAGAGTTTAGCACACAGGAGGCAAAGACAACTTGAACTGATTTGAATGGACTAGAAAACTCCTAGTAGTGATCACCACTGCCCAAGCAGGAGATGAGTGCTTTAGCCAGGTCTTATGTCAACTACCTTCCTCAGCACTTTAATAACAGACATTAACAACAGACGCATCAGGGTGCTGTTCTCAGGTAGAGCAGTGGAGTAATTATAGTCCCTAGTACACGGTGCATTGCATGCCTCAGTGGTTGCAAGATTCCCCTCTTGTTTCACTTTGGTTTTACTCTCTTATCTGTGTCCTTACCTCAATTCCACTCCCTCCCAATAGACACCTACCTTCTCTAACGTGTTTGAAATAGATCCTTAAATATGCGTGGGTCGTTGTAAAATCCATAGTGCTCTGGTTGTATTGCTGATTTACATAAGGAGTCTTGTGCAATAAATTCCCTGCTCTTTCCTACCTTTTCATCTCAGCACTGTTTTTAAAATCCATCCATGTTGCTGAATGCACGGTCTGTCACTATAATGCAAATGAGCTCGTCTACAAACAGTAAGGAGGGGAATGATGTCAGGATAACAAAGAAGTTGCAGGGCTTCATAAGCTATTCTCCCAGCTTCCTAACATTTACAACCACCAGATAAGAGCCACTGATGACCAATCCAGTACACAAATCCAGCTGAAGGAAGCCAGCAAGGAGGATTACACAGTGTTCACAGCGCCCATCTGCCCACTTCCTCCGGTCTTGTCTTGACCACCTACCAACTTGGGAGCCTTTACATGTGCTTCTCTTCGATCTTTGCATCTTTTGCTCTTTTCTCCAAATTCAGCAGGCTAAGCACGTCGTTATACTCCCATCCATCGTCCTATATTCAAACTGTTATGATGAAACCCTATATGGAATTTAGTATATTTTTATGTATTAGGAATTTGATATTTCTTTTTAACTGTTAATGCACCTATTAGAATAATTATTGTTCTTTTCCATATTTTTACTGTATTTTAGTGATAGTGCATCACTATGGTATGTCATAACTATGATGGAGGAAAGTGTACGGAACTGTAGAAAATCCAGTAGCCATAAAGGAAAAGCTTGACGTTTCTGGCTATGTAAAAATGTAATATACAGCTGCATATAATTATACAGCCTGGGAGAAATGTTTGCAATACCTATAATTTATAATGTAAAAATGGATTTTAATCCGAGTCAATACGGAAGAAATAATACATTGGACAGTAGGCTAAAGAAACTAATAAGTAACACAAAACAAAAAAAAAATGGCCATAGAACATATGAAAACGTGCTCAAACTAATTAGCAATGAAAGACATGCAAATTAAAACAATGAGATAGCATTCTTCAGCTTTCAGATGGCTTAAAGCAGTCTGGAAAGATACCCACTTAAATAGTGATTATGCCTCAAGAGGAGAGAAGAGTCAGGAAAGAGACAAACGTGGTCCATAATTCCCTTATTCTCTTAGTGTTTCATGCTTCACCGTAAGTATGCATAGTTTAGGCAATTGGATTTTTTATATAAATGTAATGAAAAAGTCATTATAGGCTAATATATATGACCAAAAGAGGCTTCACAGGAGATGTCTGGGCTTGAGGGAAAAAGAACTTAGGGCATTGGTTCTCTCCGGGGGACAACGTTGCCCACTAGCGGATGTTTGGCGATGTCTGGAGGCATTTGCGGCTATTACAAGGGGAGGGTTGTACTGGCGTCTAGTGACTTGAGAGGCCAGGACGCTGCTAAACATCCGACAGCACACAAGACGACCACCCACACCAGAGAACCGTCCTGTCCAAACGATCAAGAGTACCTTGGTTGAGAAACCCCTACTTAGAGAAAGGGATACTGCATGTTCTGAAGGAGAATGACCTGAGGAAACCCACGGAGGAGAGGATGTCCAGGGTGTGAACAGCTGACCCCGTCTACACCAGCTATTCTGGAGCGGATCACTCAGGTATTCTCAGGGGGCTTCTCAGCACAGCGCTAATGCACTCCCAAGAATGCTATGCTTTCAGGGGATGAAGCAGAGGGAAATGAGAAAAACAGCATTAAAGCTGTTTTGGTTGACTTGCATTACTTCAGACTTCTTGCATTTGATTTTATACCCTATGATTATTTAAAAGGTTTCCTTTTTTTCTTTTAACATCTTTATTGGAGTATAATTCCTTTACAATAGTGTTTTAGTTTCTGCTTTATAACAAAGTGAATCAGTTATACATATACATACATCCCCGTATCTCTTCCCTCTTGCGTCTCCCTCCCTCCCACCCTCCCTATCCCACCCTTCTAGGTGGTCACAAAGCATAGAAGGTTTCCATTTTAATCAAGACTATTTACTGCATTTTAGACGTCTGTTCTGCATAAAATAATACCACATGTATATCATAACACTTTGAATGTTCACTTTGATGCTTTTTTAAAAACTGGGTTCCACAAAAAATGATTAGTAAATACTCAGTTCTATCTGATACATTGGATTAATGAGGCCTGGCACGAGGAAAAAATGACTAAGAGAATAAAACACTAATTTTTAGCGAAATTCCTGCCACAGAGTGTCAAAATATACTCTGGCAAGTGATTTCCATACAGTTGGTGAACCTGGGGATCACCGGATCCAAAAGCATTGATCAGGAAGATAATTATTTGAATTCAAATAGATATTCCTGCCATTGCAACAACCCCGCAGAGTAAGATTTCAGTCCAAATTCTCCAGGCAGCTCCACTAGGTAAACTGGGAAAAGCAGATGGATGTGACTTCCTTTGTCAAACATCTTTTCAGGTCCTGCTGCGTGTGGATGATTTGGTAGCGAGAAAGGTATGCTTTGGCGATACATTTTTTTAAATGATTTAACCAGGGTTGTCAGCATACAGAGGATGAGACACAACTGTCTACATTTCACAAGGATATTTCTGGGCTGTGCTATGACTCTCCCAAGATTTCAATCTCCAGTTACCTAGCTTGCTAGGGATACTGTCCAAAAAGCCTCTTTGATTTACCAGGGTAAGCCTGTGGTTTGACAGAATGTACCAATAAATTGCAAAGTCTGGGCTAACCTGGCAGATACTCTAAGAAAATGCATCTCAGTAGTCCAGTGGGACCCTTTGAAACATCTTCAGCAACTGGAGAAAGAAAAAAGAGACATCCATCTCCCTTAGCCTAGGCAGCTACAAACGCACGAGTTGTTAGCTCAGCTGAGAGCATCGTGTTAAAGAGACCAAGGTCTCTGATCTGATTCCTGATTCTCTTCTGTTACATGGCCACAGTATCTACAACAGTAAAACTCCTTGGACTCAAGGGGACCCAATGGAAAATTACAGATGAAACAAAACATAAATAGTACAAGGAAGATTACAAGCCCTTAGGATGGATTAGGAATGGTGTATGCACAGAACTCCATTAACTAATTCTTTTCTACATAGCATTTTCTGAATTTTTCCTACAAATCTGCATTCAAATGGAAATCGTTTTGTAGAAAAAAGATACTTCTGTGAAAATAGACAATTGAATAAAAATGAAATGTCCAATTTATGTACTGCCACAAAGGTGAGCAATTTTTGAATGAAATTTTTTACTTCTCATCTGTTTTTCTCATCTTCATGGAAATAGCCCAGACTGGAAAGTGGAATTAGAAAGAAGTGAGAGAAATTCCACACAGCATACCTTGTATGTCACCTCCATTTCTTCTCTTCTTGATAAGGAAATGGTTCACGATCACAGTCACCCTACCACAGGGTCTCCCTCACCCCAAGTTCTTCAATAGCACTCTCATAACTTGCTTCTCCAAGTGTGACCCGTGAACCAAGTGTCAAGGTCACCTGAGAATGTATTAGAAACGCAGGTCCGCAGGCTCCTCCCAGATACACTGATTCAAAATCTGCCTCTTGACAACCTGCCCGGGTGACTCTGATGTGGATGAAAGTTTGAGAAGCGCTGCCCTAATAGAGACCCAGAATATGACCAGCAGTGTGGTTTGTCCAGGTCACATCCGTGGGGCCACCTGTCCTCAGCAGTCATTCCTTGACGTGCCAGCTACCTGCTTCACAAGGTGGATCACACCTGGTGGTGTTTTGTGGTTGACCTGTTTGATGGGAATTCTTTTCAGAGCTTATCAGCATTTCACTTGGTGTTACAGGTATCAAAATGTCTAAAAGCTCAGCAGGATTGAACAACCAGCAAATGTTTGCCGGTTCAACGTGCTTTTTAATTGTGAGTGAAAAGCAAAGGCTGCTGTTGAATACAAATAGGACACAGTATGTATTTGTGGACTAACCAGTTAAATGTAAATGGCTTACCCATAATATCATTTAAAGGGCTCACAGCATGTAAAATTGCCGTTTGAAGCTGTTGTACTGTGGACTGAACAGTGGAAAACATCACACTGTGATTGACCTTATTAGCTAATAAAAATGGTCAATATTGAAATACTTTAGTCTTTGACAGTTTCGTGTACAAGTAACCCTTTTCAAAAGTGTGGAACCAATGATTACATACAGGACACAGGAAAGCCCATTGAATACATCATCTTTCTAATAAACTATTATTGAAAGAATCGGTTCAAAATGAGGTATCGAGTATTTCTACATTTTAAAACCTAATCCCAAGAATAAAACAATTTTTAAGAAAAGGAGCAGAGGCTTAGTAGATCAAGAGCATCAGACATGGAATTCAGTATTTACAGATCAATCCCTGTGTCTCAGTGTTTAATGAAGGAAATGTACAGGGTTAGAATTTCACTTGTTTTCATCCGAGACATACATTTTTCCTTGAAACGCTGAATGTGTAGAACTCATTTCTAACCTAAATTCTGACTCTCGTTGCTCTGTCCTCTCGTTTTTTAAAATTATCTGGTAGGCTTAACAGTGTTATGCTGTGCTATGTCTTTTCAGAGACACAGAAATCGGAACAAAGGTCATAAAAAATAAGGGTGATTTCTTTGATCTGGCGACAATCAATCAAGCTGATTTTTTTTTTCTTCTTGGGTGGTTGTCTGTTGCAAATAGTCGTTTGTTAGGAAGATAGATTCCTTTTTGTCCTTTCCTCTTTGCTCAGGCCTGGTCCTGTCCTCCATCCAGACATCTGACTGCTGAGTATTGGGCTACTGATATGTAGGCACTAAGACTGCCAGCTTCCAGGGCATGGAAAGGGGGCCCCTATGGCGCCAGGGTGGAAGTACTTACTGAATAAATAAGCAAACGAGTTACCATGAAAGCAGGCTAACAACTCAGCTGGCAACCTCAGCGTTCAGACCCGCCAGCCCCACTCCCCTCTGCCTTGTCTGTCTTTGCCCCTGGCCACTGCTGCACATTCCACAGTGATTTTCAAAAACATTGTTAGAGTAGGTTTATGTCTCTTCTGATTTGGCAGACACGCTGTATATTTACTGCAATGAAAGAACACTGTCATCAAATCCACAAACAGCTGACAGTTGGGAAAGGAATTCCAAAGTGGAAATCCCCACTTGGGACCTTTGATCATCACAGAGACGAGAACGCCAACCAGTTCTTGTAGGAAAATGAAGGGATGGCAGCTAAACCTGGACTGTTTGTCCTTATTACAGCAAACTGTAAAGCAAATGCCGGTGTTGAAGAGAAGTCCAGAAAAGATTCAAGCAGATTCTGCCTTTCTACAGGAAAATGCATGGACAATAAATTCAGTGGGGTTGATTTTGTGTCTTGGACCTCTGATATGGGTATTAATTTTCTTAAACCAAAGGTTTCTCTAAACATACTGGTCTTGACCTCATATCAGAAACTTGGGCAAGTTGATGTCTCCTTGAGAATCCTCTCTTTTCAAAATGCAGACCAAAAACTCGATATCAAGTTTAGGCTTTTGGAATTTATCTTAGCCATTTACAATTTTAATGGCTACCAGTTTATGTAGAAGTTGGCATCTGTAAAATCTCCTACCAGCAGGCTCTCAAAGTGCATTTACAGACTGAGTTAATATAATTGCTGAAAAAAATCTATCCCCTTCCCCTTACTTTTCTCCCCAGACCAAGTGTTGTAGTATTCCAAGGTTTCACTCCAGTTTAAAAATCTACTGAAGGGGGAAAAAGAAAAGTAAAAATAAAATTTATAAAATGCATCTATTAAAGTTTTGACACGGATAGGACTTCCAAGAAAGAATGGTGTGTAATTATCATGCTTGAATCAGTCGTCCAAATTTTACCTTGGGAAAAAAAAAAATAAAGTGTTTTTAAGACTTTTGATGTAATCTCTCACTCCTGTCAATCACGAACATAAATGACATTTGCTTAGAAAACAAACTCAAATCATGTGTGTCATCGTGCTATACAAAGTTATTTTTAGCTGATAATGCCACCTTATATTGAATTACTGTCTACCAACAGACCCCATTTGTAGGCTTTATCCAAGAGTGACAGTACAAATTTCACACACACATTTTTTTTTTTAGATTCATATCAACAAGGCCTCTGGGCAAATGTGCAGACAGAAAGTTCATACACTGCCTTTCCAACAACTTTCTCAGTGACATTCCAGAAAAGACTGTGGTAAAACAGTCTTGTCAACAGATTGGGACTTCAATGTTTAATTTGTATCAAAACCATCTATTTTTACTTGGCTTCACATAATACCATTTATTAATCTCAGTAGTAGATATTAGCACAGAATTTTAACAACCAACTGTGGGAAAGAATCTGTTACCCAACAATGCAGAAAATCTGACATTTACTATTGTACACGTTTAAACACCTTATTATGTCAAATTACAGAATTGACACAAAGGTCTTCAATCCTACTATTAATATTAACCCAGTAATTTGTTTAAAAGACATATATTTAGAAATATGTATGTTATATAAGTATAATGTAGAAAATTTAGTGAATATCTTTTCATACCATTCTCTTTGGCTTGGCTAAAACATTTACCTATAATTTGTTATACAGTACACGGCATTTTTATTTGGTATTAACTTTTACTTTAACAGGAAATTTGTAAATCACACCTTTCAATTATGATGTAAACATCAAAGATGACGCTCCTTGGAACAGATGTTTATGAAATGAAGCTTTATGTTCTTAACATCAATAAAAAGTAAAACCTAAAGCCTTACTCTATTTGTGATGCCTCAATCACATAAATAACATTTTAGAGCTGGAAGACAGAGTTGAGATTTATAATCCAATCCCACCATTTTAAAAATGAGGAATCTGAGAGCTGGAGATGTTAACTGACTTTTTCAAGGTCACAGAAGTAGTTAGAGGCAGACTGGGAACTAAACATCCCAGCCATCCACATGCCCTTCCCTTCGCAAAGGGTTTGGCATTTGACCCTGTGGTAATGATATCTTTAAAGATGCACACACCTGGCTCCAATTGTCCATCTACTGAGAAGAAAACAAATGATATATAGGCCCTTCCATGGTTCCAAGCCCAGAGACAAGACCACTCTGTGACCCATTAAGCCAGATGGGCTAAGTCTGCCTGGAAGCCAACTAGACGTCAATCTGTTAACCTTGGTGTGGACTCACTTTCACTTTAATGAAATATTAAAATATTGACATTTTCCTGGGTAAATGTCCAGGAGGATTCAAGCTTCTAAAGTCCTTTAGTCCCACGGTGTCTGTGGGAACATTTCAGAATCCGAGCACAGTTATAGGTTATCCGGCAATCCAGTTAATGGGTAAAAAATTAGTAATAATAAATTAATTCATTAATAAGCCCATGTTTTGAAATAAAGAGAAATCCCCCAAAACCTCCTTTAGGGCATCTTTATATCTCTGGTGCCTAAAAGAATTCCTAGCATTTAGTAGGTTTATTGAATGAACTATTTATTGATGTTTATTCATTCCTTAATAAACCTATAAATACAAAAAACAAAAATAGATCCACACACTAACTTACTGAAACTGATGTGACTTTAGGCAACGTCTGGCGGGTTTCTGGGATATGCAATTTGGTTTGTGCCTGGTAAGTCCACATAGATGAGAAAGCCCAGATCGAGGTACAGGGTCAGCAAGCCCGACTGGGATGTTTATGTTCAGGAATCAACTAAAACTAAGCACTATTAATAATCTGAGCACAGCTCGAAGCCAGAGGTAAAAGAAAGAAATAACTTTCAGCCAATTGATACTGGCCTATGTAAAATGAATGGGTATCTGGAGATTTTGACTGGAAGGAAAGGAAACATAATCCCTTTCAATGTTCTGCAGATACCCATGTGTTTAGAAAGAATAGATGTGTTAAATGTTCTAGATGTTTCATTTGCTGTCTCTTTTTCTGCCATTAAACTGAATAGTACTATAGCTGAGTTGTGTGACTCATGAGATGTCTGCTCTACAACCAGGTGTGGCATAAGAACAAAAGGAAGATTGTGTGAATATGACAGAAAGGTTCAAAACAGGTTTTCAAAGTTGTTGGCCGTGTATCCTTTTGATGATCCAATGGACTAATTTCATAATAATGCTTTTAACTGGGTAAAAAATATATATAAATATAAAATAAGTGTAAAATATTTAATATAAATAGAAGTGTAATAAATATGACTAAATAAGTATAGAGTATAAAAAATAAAATACGACTACGAAGGAAACAAATTATATTAAAATGCACATATCAATATGTTAAACATAAAGTACAGTAATTTATCAATAATGATAAGTAAATGTTATTTCAAGATATCTGCAACAACTGAATTGTGATAGAAAAACATCTGTGCTTTTTATAGAGGATAAAGTCTACATATACTGCAGATACTTCTGTGATTGTCTGCATTCATAATTAAAGAAAATGTTCAATTCCAGTTAGAGGTAAACAAAGATAAACATGCAAATTTTTCCCATCCAAGTTCATGGAATCCCTAAGTTCCTTCCACAGACTCCCTGAGGAAGTGTAGACCCAGGTTAAGAACCCCTGATTTGGTGTAAGACAGATCCTGAGCTGGAATTCTAGCTCTGCCGTGGGTGATTTCAGTGACCTTGAGTAGGTTGCTTACTTTCTATGAGCTCCATAACGTGAGAGCAGAAATGCAAGTCACATGGAATACGGTGTGTGTCATAGTGTACGCTGCCTGGAATATATTAAACTCTCAAAGTATTATATTTTTGACTCCCAATGAGACAATTTTTTCTAGCTCTTGATTTAGTATTTTAGAATAAGTTGCTTCACTTCCAAGTAAGCATGTGAGATTCCTTCTCTATTGCTGAGAATTACACTCTTCTTCATTTTAGCAACTTAATTCACAACAACAAAAAAATATGCTGAGGGGATTAAGGTCACATGTGATTCTAGAATACTTCATAAGATAAACAAAATATCAAGTGTTCCATACACCCAAATTCATACTGTTGGAGAGGAGGTGGGCATTGAATTTAAGACACGAAATCACTTAGATCACTGAGACAATATGGTGCCCCCAACAGTATATACCAATTTTAATGTTGCTATTCATATCAACTAGGTATTTGTACTTAATTGAGCCAAAATAGTTGAGATTCAGGAAAGCTAAGCAGGAGAAACTCTGAGTATCTGATTTCATTTCAGCAGGAGTCTTTCATTTCTAGAATCTATAACTGGCCAATGGCTATGGTCAATCCAGCCTGTACTGATGGTCATTACATGGAGGCACAGAATGGATGATCATCTTAAGTGAGAAAATGCATATGAAATCATTGTGAATGTTTTTTTAAGTCATCAATTCAATTTTTGCATCCTCAAATTAGAACAGAGAGAGTGAGGCAGCATGCTAAGAATTTTTTGGAGCAGAAAAATCTGTTCCCTCCAAGGATGAATTGACAAAAATAAGGTTTTCTTCCTTGGGTTTGGAGGATAGAGTAGTATATCATTTCATACTGGAAGAGATATATGAAAATTTCATCAATATTGTTATTAAAACAGAAGCAAAAATCAACAAACGAGAGTACATCAAATTTAAAAGCTTCTCCAAAGCAAAATAAACAATTAACAAAATTAAAAGACAACCTACAGAATGGGAGAAAAATTTTGCAAACTATTTATTGGTAAAATATATAAAGAACACATATAATAACTCAATAACAAAAAAATCTCCAAACAATCCAATTTTTTAAATGGGCAGAAGAACTACAGAAACATTTTTCTGAAGAAGACATTCAAACGGACAACAAGTGCATGAGGAGATGCTCAGCATCACTAACCATCAGGGAAATGCAAGTAAAAACCACAGTAAGAGAGTATCTCACACGTTAGAATGGCCATCATCAAGAAGACAAGAGATAACAAGTGTTGGCGAGGGTGTGGAGAAAAGGGGACCCTTGTGCACTGCTGGTGGGAATGTACACTGGTTCAGCCACTGTGGAAAACAATATGGAGGCTCTTCAAAAAATTTAAAATAGATCTACCACATGATCCAGCAATTCCACTTCTGGGTATATACCCAAAGGAGATTAAAACAGGGTGGTGAAGATACATATGCACTCCCTTGTTTATAGCAGCATTATTCACAATAGCCAAGATATGGAAACAACCTAAGTACCTGTCAGTGGATGAATGGATAAAGAAGATGTGGTGTATACACATACAGCAGAATATTATTCAGCCATGAGAAAGAAGGACTGCTTGCCACTTGTGACAACACGAACGGACTTTGAGGACATTATGCTAAGTGAGGTAATCAGAGAAAACCAAATCTTGTATGATATCACTTATATGAGGAATTTTAAAAAGCCAAATTCATGAAAACAGAAAGTAAAATAATATTTATTAGGGACTGGGGGATGGGGGTGGATAGGATAGATGCTGTTTAAGGGTACAGATTTACGACAAGTAGCAAATAAATCTTACAGATCTAATGCACAGTACAGTGAATATAGACAACAATATTGTGTTATAATCATCAAACTTGCTAAGAGACTAGACCTTAATTATTCTAACCACTGAAAACAAATGACAATTATATGACATGATAGAGGTGCTAATTATCACTACAATGGCAATCATAAAATATATAAATGTACCAAATCAACATGTACACCTTAAATTTACACAATGTTATATGTCAAATGTATTTCAATCAAAATATGGATTTTTAAGCATTTAGACAATTAGAACTAATGTTGGAACAGAAAACCTAAATTATCCTTTAAAGTAATTTCATATAATTGCTTTGCCCATGATGAATTCGAGCAAATTTAGAATGAACAGTACATTGGTAGAATAAGATTATACTATAAGTTTTAAAGATAAAGATCTTTGATTTCTCAAGTAAAAAAAAACATTGTTATTCATTGAAGTTCATTAAAATTTTGGAAACCTTCAAATGGGGAAGAGGAATTTGATTTTCCTAAGGATTGAAACACATAAATTACGCCTACAAGTTCTTAAAAAGTTTGTTTACCCTTTCTAGGAAATGGGAGATATCCCTTTTAGCTATTGAGTGAAAATGTCCTTTTTATTGCCATGAATAATTCAAATCCTACTTTTGTATTCTATATATTTTACCATTTAGTTCAAGTTTTCTTTCTTAATTTCTTTTTCTTATGTTTTGTAATTTTTTAATACTTATACTTTTAAAATATCAAGTAAACTCTAGACAAATCTTTGTAAATCTTTTCTCCATATTTCTCTTCTCTCTTTTGTTCCTTCACTGTAAACCCTGAGTTTGAAAGTTGGCTTTTGCCAAATTACAGTTAGAGAATTATAATTAATTTATTTACCCTGTTCTAAGCAGCCAAACATCTACACAAATATCTCTATAGAGAAACAGTATTATAAAACTAATTGACATATTTCCAGCAAAACAAAAACTTTATTACCTATGACTCTTCATATTCTAAACATTTTAATTTTAATTAGGCTTTAAAAAAAATTTTTTAATGCCTTAAACATGCACCCAACTTTTTGTCTCTGCAATCTCTGTAACAGATCCAGGCAAATTATTTTTCAAGTGACTTAATTTCACAAGATACTACTTTGTACAGTCAATGTATGAACCATTGATTGTTTCTAAATTTTCCTCTGTTTATGACAGCGAATATCAGAACAGATAGCCAGTGGAACCCAGTGTATAACTATGAATCAACTGTACCAGCAATAAATACTTTCACAGAAAATTGTTCATGAATCTTTCTTAATTTCTTACTTACCAAATCTAGATTCCAAACTATATGAACCTATAAAACCTCATGTGCTCTAGTTACATGATCTTGGATAAGTTATTTATCTCTCTAAGACTCAATTTGTTCAACTGTACAATGGAAATAATAATAGTAATCAGGTAGGGTTGTTTGAAGTTTTTGGCAAAATGTATAACAAATAGCAAGAAGCTTGGCACACAGAAGTACCCCATAAATAATAATCACTACTTTTCTCATCCTCAGAAGCATTGATAGTCTTGGCTTCTGGGTGAAACAGCTGCATTGTTCAATTACATCCAATCCACCAAATGTCCTACTACTCACAATATATACTGTCTTCATAAGTCACCTACTGTTGGAAACCCATGAATAAAATCAAGAATTTGGCTTAAATATTTTTACATATGAGTCAAGTAAGTACAATCAAAAACCATATTACAATTAAAAGAAGGAGTTTTGCTTCATGTTCTGTGGCTCCAAATCCCAAATTTCCTTTTTGTATTTAATTCTATTTTTATTATAGATATAGTTTCTCTATGAATAGGGAAAAGGGTGATCGAATTCTCCACGAGTCATTGAAAATACAAATACAATTAGTATTCCAATTTTTAAAGGAAATTATTACTTTTTAAAAATACTTCTCCTTGAAATATACTTTTCTAGGATAACAAATGATTTAATGTCAAACAAATAGTAATTACATAGCACTTTATATTTTATACAGTTACATGTAAAGGACAAAATTTTATAAAATATTTACCAGAAATTATAAACCTTATAACAGGGACAAGCAAGATTATGATCCTACAGATAAGAAAGTCAGACCCGCTTCACTGTTCATGGAAATCCATCCAACAGCCAGTAGTGGCAGAATTGCAAATGCAAGCATAGTGAGCTGGTAAAGCGACCCTCAAAAAAAAAAAAAAAAAGAGAGAAGCCTTGATTTGTCACATTTGTCAATACTCGTGGTCCAATATGGCCCACTATGACCAGTTTCAAGCTACCAGTGATTTAGCAACCAGCTATAAAATTCCCGAACACATTCAACAATCAGCTCTCAAGAGCCTGTCTGAAAGGACTTCTGCCCACCACTGAGGCTGGTCTCCAGACCCGTAGATTAGTACTCTCTCCACTTCACAAGGCCATCTCCTCAACATGCATCATGGACATGTCCAAAAATAATGTGTTCTGGGAATTCCCTGGCTGTCCAGGTGTTAGAACTCCACTCTCACTGCCAAGGGCCAGGGTTCAATCCCTGGTCAGGGAACTAAGATCCCACTTGCCATGCGATGCGGCCAAACAAAAAAAATTAAAAATTAAAAAAAAATTTTCAATGTGTTTTTTCTAATCTTTTCATTTTTACATCTGTCTTTAGGTTCTGGAGTTAAGGCCACCTTGGTTCAAATTCTGGGTTCCCCTACCTCTAAGTTGTGAACCTGACTTTGGGGAATTTACTTAACTTCTCCATGCTCAATTTACTCATCTGTGGAATGATGACAAAGAAAGCTAATAATAGCACCTACTTTATAGGGTTGTTGGGAAGCTTAAATGAAATGTGTATAAAGTGCTTAGAATAGTGCTTGGCATAAAGTAAGTTCTCAATAAATGGTAGCTTGTTGATATTAATGATATAATCTTTAAGTAAGTATAGAAAATATTAATATATAGCAAATATTTAATACAGCTTGTAAGTGGCAGAACTGAGATTAGAGATTCCATACTCTTTACCAATATGCTATACTATCTCTCAATACACATATTAATAAAATGCACTAACACATTAACAGTGATAGTCACTCTGTGGATTATGGGTTATATTTATATTTTCTTTATAATATTTTCGTATTTTGAAAACTGAAGTATTACTTTTACATATATATGAAGATGTGTTTGTATAAAACACACACTCACACATACACACACACATACACACACACAAGTTTTCATAAATAGAGATATAGCTGACCTAATAAAGGCAGCCACAACCCAGGTCTATGCCTATGGCTACCTTAAGGCTGTGAGATATATATATATATATAGATATATATAGATGTATGAAATATAGTATCTAATATATGTATGTATTAGATCTATAAGCTTTATATAATCTCCTTCTACCTAGCCTTCTCAATAAAGAGATCTAACTCTACAGAGCATTAATGATAAAAGTAGATTCTTCTGAAAACTTTGATGGGGGGATGTCACATCATAATCTAAAACCAAAAAATTTTATGAGATGTCTTCATTCCTCCAAAGTACCTCTCCAGCCTCATTTTCCCTCTCATGGGCTCTCAAGGCCACTCTTATGTCCTGAATGCTTTAGATTTCGAATGTCATTCAGCACAATAAAAATCAGGCACAATAAAAATTTTCATTCAACCTGCCCTGCGCCAAAAGAAGAAATTGAAAAGCAGGTATCAGAGTGGTTGGAGGGGAATCTGAGACTAAGAAAATATGTTATGTTGACTTCTTGCCTATTTAGAATATTACCAAATATCGTATTTCCCAAATTAACTGATATCTGTCATCAGTACCTTCATTTAGCTATCAACTTAGCCTTCAGCTACGCAAGAGTGATTCAGTTCATTTAATCAAGCACATTTTGAGGACTATTATTTCAGTCATTCATATTCGACAGTTGTTTATGGGTGTCAACTACAGCATTAGATTCTGAAGGTCACAAACATGAATGAAAAATGGTCTCTGTTTTAGGGAACTTATAGTTTAGCACGCAAGATAATAAGTATATTCAGAATTCAAAACATGAGCCGTGGTTTATCAACACCAAAAAGTAGTCTTCTGAGACGGAGAGATCTTGTTCCTCTGGGTACCAATAATTTCTGAAGAATGAATGAACAGTTGCAGGAAGAATATCCCCAAAGGTGTTTGTAGTTTGAATATGTTTTTACTAAATAACTGTCTGATGAAAACATACAGGATCTTCCTTTTACTCCAAAGAAGTGCTCCCAATATCAGAGCACCACTCAAGACCAGAGGAAGGTAATAAATTGATCAGTTGCCAAGAGAACACAAAATTAACTTGAAAAGGAAGGTTTTCTTTCTTTATTTTATTTAGAAGACCCTCAGGAGTCAAATTCCCAGAAAGAAACAGTAACATTAGTTGGGAGAACTGAAGAAGGAAATGCATAACTTTAAAAAAAGAGATTAAAATGAAGGAAATAAACGGGAGAACTCTAGTAACCTACAAAGTGATCCATAGCCATGAATGACAGGCGATGGGAAACAAGCTCAGAGAGAAAAAGAAGGGCACATGGTTCCAGCAGAGGCTTTCGTCAGAAAGGTAGGAAAAAAAAAAAACAGTAGAGTGAGAACATGCGGATAAATACTAAAAAAAGAATACGGGTATGTAACTACCCCCAGGAAAGAATAGACCACTTTATGTGGTACTAAATCCCCATCTTTGAAAACATTGGAAGACGAGATGGTTGAACAAGGATAAAGCAGAGAAGGTTCATTCAAGTACAGGGTTGGGCTAAGTGACACTGAACACTTGGGGTTCATTCCAATGTGGAGAAAAGTCTGATAGTGTGAATACTTTAAAACAAATGAAGGATGAGGCACATAAAAAAGAATGAGCAAAAAGAGTATGGAGACTCAGAGAGAAACAAAGGAAAAAAAGTAAAAAGAAAGAAAGAAAGAAATGAAGGAAAGGAGGGAGGGAGGAAGGAAGGAAGGAAAAAGAAGGAATCTGTAATCCCAACTACGAAATGCCAACATGCAAGTGTTCCTTTTGAAGACGCCTCTATAAGTCCAGGAAAATTGAAAGCTAAAGTAGCGCTACAAGAGAAATGGCCCATAACCTGGTCTGCTGAAAGCAATTTCAGGGGCACAGAATAAGCCCTGGTTCTGATTATGCCACAGCAGCTTCAGGGGGGCTCCAGGAACAAACTGGTCCTAGAGCCCCCTCCCAGGCTCACACCACTGGTTCTCAACAACAGGTTTATGAAACCCCACCTCCCAGCACACTAGTAATTCACATACACTGTGTCAGTAACTAGTCCAATGAAAGCTTTTCCTTTGCCTGAGAAATTCACTCCCGCTGGAATTTGAACCATAGATCCTTAGATCCGGAGGAACTAGAATCAACATGGTGATTCCCAACTCCAGCAATATTCACTTACTCAGCTCCCTGTTAAATCCCCATGTGTTTATAAGTTGTTAACTGGGAAAAGGCTCGTGCTCACTGACCGTATTAGCTTGAACTGTCTGAATAACCACAGCTTTGTGACTTAGGAACTAATGACACTCAGGCCAAAGATTCTGGTTCTTTCCCATTTTCCAGTGTCCAATTACTTCCTCCAGCAATGAGGCCAGATGCCAGGCATTAACACTTTTCTTTTCCTTCATAGGGAATCTAAATGTAAAGTTTCCTTATCCTCACTCTTTCTGGTAGGGTAAATTTTTTTTTCACAAAAACGATTTATTGTAGAAGTTTCTTTGGAAAATAGGCCTTTCACGTTTCAGAAACTGAGCATTGCTTTTCATCAAGAATTCAAGTTCTTTAAGAAAGATTAACATTTGCAAAATTAACACTGTAAATTATAGGAAAAGAGACCGACTTCAACTCTCAACCGAGTTACATTAAAACCCCCATTTCCTTATAAACTTCCATCATTTATTTTCTTTTCTCTAATTTATTACTCTAAAGTTCACTTTATTTTTTTTTTTTGCATTTTATTTTATTTATTTATTTATTTAACATCTTTATTGGAGTAAAGTTCACTTTAATGCAGTTGTATTAGGACCAGGAAAATTAATATTAAACTACTGGAAGTGAAAATCAAGGCACCTCTGATTTAAGGATTTTTTCAAAATAGTGCCTCTGAAATAGTTTCCTGGCTGTTTATTATATATCTTAGCAAGAACCAAACTTTCTTTCAACACTTTACACATAATTCAGAAGCTGGAATGTGCCAAATGAGAATGATAATATCCTTTAGAATAAATTCTTCCATTTCCCGAGACTCTACAATATTTTGAAACATTATTTATAGCAATGGTAAAATACTGCATGTACAAGGCACTATCGTGTACCAACACAGAAAGTGTGATATTTCCTGCTACATTACTCACATACAATTGTACAGAGAGATCCCACCCCAAATCTTTCTCTCTCTGCTTTTCCCCGAGGTCTGCTTGTCCTGCTAAGTCTGACTCTAAAAACTTCGTCTTTGTGACACCATTTTAATTTTTAAGCAAGTTACAACAAAAGAAATCAACAATGTGCAACTTTGATAGGTTACTGATATTAAAATACCGATTAGTATTCCTCACTTTCTTTGAGAATAAAGACAGAAGATGGATTTTGAAAGATGGCAGTTTTTAATTATTTCCCTTATCTGTGAAAATTCTTTGAAGTACAATAAAAGGTTTCTAGGCATAAAGGCACTATTTATGCCAAGAGGAAGATATAGGTAGACAGGGAAATGGCATCAACAAATTTTGTACGTTGTGTACATTTTCCATTTGCTTGGTCTTCTACTACATTTCTGAGACACGATTCTTCATTAAGAATATAAATTCACATAAATCTATTAAAAATGGTGGTGAAACTGTCAGAGGGATCCGAAGAGATGTGATTTACATTTGGGGGAATAAACAGAAAAAGGTTTTCGGAAGAGGTCCCTAGGTAAAAAAGACCAGTATCTCAGATTAAAAAGGCCTGGAGAATGAGACAGGAGTTCACACTAATCTTAAGAATATAGTGAGAAAATGTAAGGGATCAGCCACCAGTGAATGCTCAATGCAGATTCAGGGAAAAATAATAGGCTTCCCTGATAAAGTAGAGAATAAGTATATGATGGTGCTCTGAATGGAAGATGCCATGGGTGCTTGATGGAAAGAGGTTATTAAAAGCATATAGTCCCTACAGCCAGTTTGATGTCAAAGGAAGTACTCAATACAGGTAATGGCCCCTGGGAAGAGAAAGGTAATTTCTCTCTAAAAGTTAAACCAGAAATAGTGAATACCCAATAACAGTATCCGTACGGTGAAGTCATCACAGGAGAAGTGTTATCTCAAAAAATGACAAAAAAAAAGGGAATCCTGGTCGTCTAAAGATGGATTCTAGAGTAAAATCTAAGGAAAGCAGAACTTCAGTAGTGGTAATAACTCAATATTATTGTAAAAAGAACATGTGAGCAGAAGAAATGTTATTTCATGTGACAGAAAATAGAGACATTCTGAGATCTTGGCAAATTTCATCATATACACGCCAAAGGAGAGAGATGGCTGAGGCTTTGTCTATTAGGGCAACATAATTCTTAAGGACAGGGATCATTTAATTTAAATGTCCTAGCCAGGAGAAAGTATGCTTAAGATTATCTACCTCCCTAGCTTGGATTTCATCTTCAGTTAACTTTTGAAATTTAATTTTGCTTCCATGGGAGAGAATATGTGGATTGTGGATGACAATATCAATTTGCAAAGCTTCCTACTGCAAAATAATGAGTTTGCATTCCAATGTATTCATTAGTTTCTTGTAAATGGCGTTAGTGTCAGTTCCTAGAGGATGATCAACGTTCGGGACACTGAAAATTCAAACTGAGGGTTTCATTAAGGTATTTGTTCCTCTAAAGCTTGTCTGGGTCATCAGCTCACTCCAATCTCTGCCATCTTTGTGAGAGCATATTTAAATTCAGTAAAGGCAGCAAAGCCTATTAGTACAGTGCATGTGTGGCAGGTAGAAAAATGCTTCCACCACCTCCAAGATGTCCACCTTCTAATCCCCTGGAACCTGTGAATATGGTAGGTTACATGGCAAAGGAAACTAAACCTGTGGATGGAATTAAAGTTGCTAATCAGATAACCTTTAAATAGAGAGATCATCCTAGATTATCCACATGGTCCAACGTAATCATAAGCATCCTTAAAAGTGGAATAGGGAGACAGAAGAAGAGAGTCACAGGGAGATGTGATGACGGAAGCAGCGTCAGAGAGATGCTACCTTCTTAGCTTTGAAGATGAAGGGAGAGGCCATGAGACAAGGAATGCGAGCGAGGGTGCTCTAGAGGCCAGAAAAGGCAAGGAAACATTCTCCCCAAAAGCCTCCAGAAGAACCGTAACCCTGCCAACACCTTGGTTTCAGCCCAGGAAGACCCATGTTGAACTTCTAGCCTACTGAAAGGTAATAAAGTCGTATCATCTTAAGCTACCATGTTTGTGGCAATTTGTTACAACAGCAATAGGAAACTAATACAGCACGTGGGCAAGTACAATTGCATTATGATTTAGTTGAACTAGACTTCAAGAAATGCAGTTGTGTAACCAATTTCTAAAGAAATTGCTCTACTAGGATAATTAAGGTAATAGGATTTGGAAGTAGACAAACCCAGATTCACATTCCAATATGGACCATTAAACGGCGATATGAGTAGATTGTTTAACCTCTTTAAGCCTCAACTTCATCATCCATTAAATAAAGAGAATACCTACTCCATAGACTGTAGTGTGAATTTAATAAGATAAAGTTGCCTGGTCCAGTAAAAATGTCTGTGAAGCATTCACACTTGGTAAAATGTTTGATGAGGGGAAGTTATGCAATGATTTAAAAATACCAATTAGCACTTCTTTTCTTTTTTCCATTTCTTCTTTTTTTAAAAAATTTAATTTATTTATGTTTTGTGCAGCAGGTTCTTATTAGTTATCTATTTTATACATATTAGTGCATATATGTCAATCCCAATCTCCCAGTTCATCCCACCACCACCAACCCACCCCCACTTCCCCCCCTTGGTGTGCATACGTTTGTCCTCTACATCTGTGTCTCTATTTCTTCCCTGCACACTGGTTCATCTGTACCATTTTTCTACATTCTACATATATGTGTCAATATACGATATCTGTTTTTCTCTTTCTGACTTACTTCACTCAGTATGACAGTCTCTAGGTCCATCCACGTCTCTACAAATGACCCAGTTTCATTCCTTTTTACGGCTGAGTAATATTCCATTCCAATTAGCACTTCTAATATTAGGTGCTGGGGCTGCAACAACCAACTTGATAGACTCTGAAAAATAACCATGTGACTAATATCTGATGATAAACCTTTGATGAGTGTGCAGAAAGTTCTATTATCACATAGGGGCACTTTGGCTGGACTTACGTATCAGAGAACTCTTCTTTAGGGAAGTAAACTCTAAAAAGAGGCCTAAAGAATAAGTGGAAAGTAGACAAAATAGGCAGAGAATGAGTGGAAGGGCATTCTAGATCGGGAACGATATGGTACAGGGCATGAGAGCTTGACAATCGGGGGAATTGAAAATCACAGTGGGAGAGCTACATTTCTGGCCAGCACGGGAAGTGTCTTTTATCCTCATTGCCAGATGGATTTCTTGCGATGTTTTAACTGGAGAAGAGACACAGGTCACGACTGTGTTTTAGGAAGATCTTTGTTGCTACAGTGTAGAAGACAAATTTGAAAAACTAAAAAGACAAAAAGTCAATAGGATACCCACTGGGAAAGTGCTGTAATAACACAGACAAACTACTATTGCTACTTTTGGAATCAAGCTATGAGAAAAAAGGAACACACATGAAAGAAAGAAAAGAGATGAGCCCATGCAGAGGCAGTGCTTTACTCCAGAATGGAAATGGAAGGAAGGAAGGAGGGAGAGAGGGAGAGAGGGAAACTACTGCACAGCAGCTCAGGAGAGCAATTGTTCAGAGACAAAGGACCAAGGAATGAAGTGTCCATCAGCCACTTACAGGCAAAGAGAGAGGAGAGCAGGATGGAGGGCAAGAGGTGACCTAAAGACAAGATCTCAGACCCAACAGAAAATCAGACTATCCTAGTTCAAAGTGAGCCCTGTCTCACTATTACTGGGTTCTCCTGGTAGAATTTTAAATGGAATGTACACAACAAAAATGCAGGATGTGACTGAACCACAAGAATATTCCTGTAGAACTTTGGGTTTCAGGGTAAAGAGAGCAATCTTGGGAAGTAATACTCAAACCCACAAGTACCTCAAAACCCTGTCTTATTCTGAGCCAATGTGGAGGGACGGAGGCTCTGCTCCATGGCCTTCTCGCCCCCCGGGGGGCCTGGGGCTTGAGGTGGATGAGGGAGCAGGAGACGAGATACAGGTGCTCATGCGCAGATGCTCCGTGGGGAGCAGGAACGGGGAGAAGCAGGGTCACAGCACATCATCACTCAGACTCAGCCAGGCTTTCACGAACAAGGGATCTGGTGGAAATGTCCGCTCTCAACAAGAGAGCCTGTACATGTCAATAACACCTTTCCCCACGGGCAGAGGAATCTCACAAGGAGCCGGAAGTGAAAAGAACAAGGGTTTGTTTGGGTTTTTTTGAGCAAAAAAGCAATACTATCGAATATGATATTAAGGTAAAGCATAATTTTCATAACAAGGGTAAAATCGTGACTCTTACGCAGCTATAAAAACGAACACGTGTTTACAATTTTATTTAACTCGTGAATAAAGAAAGCAGTGAGGTGTTGCCACCAATTCAAAGGAGAAAACAACAACAGGACTATGAAGCAGTCAGAACTATTGAAATGAATGTGCAAAATGGAGACAAAACTGGCCACTTCCACAGTCAGAAGAGAGAGGGCAACAGAAATGAACCTCACTGGACAGGAGTCACGTATCCACAGACTGGAAGTGCTCTAGGCTTGCTCTGCTTATCCGTAAGGACAGCTTCCAGTGTAGTAAACTAGCTCCCACACAATAGAATCACGTGTTATGGACAATGATAGCTTTCCACTGAAACTCAAATTTTTCCTGAGAGTGCTTCAACTGGTATTTGTCTACAGAAACTTACCAAAGGTACTTGCAGATGGTCCTGGAATTTTAGAGAAAGAAACCCATCTCCAGGCCACCATTTATGCTGAGGGTGGTACAGATCCTGAGGAAGCAACAGAAGATGACGGGGTGGCAGCAATCAGAGAACCTTGCCAGTGTGACTTTCTCCCATAGCTCTTTTCCGAAGATCTGTCTATTAATATTTGATCACGGAGCCTGCCTGTACCAAGTTCCCTGTTTCTCAGCTCATTGCCCACCTCCCACCCCCAAAGCAGACCTTGAGAAGGTCTGAACCTGGCCCCCACTCCTGGCACCACCCAGGCACAAAGCCTGGGTCTAGGGGATCCCCCAGCACTAAGATGAAATATGACAAATCCAACCCTCCTGTTGTTTATCTGTAGCGCCCAACACTGAATCCAGATAGCGTTTCCACGTACAAGCTCAGCCTCCCCTACCTCACTTGGGTGACAGATGTTAACAGGATTAGAGCTCAAAGGCCTTTGATGGTGGAATAATAGACAATGACCAGCACTGCTTACAGACTAGAGTAACCAGAAGACCTGCAGCCGAAAGTGGATAATTCCTTTTGAAACAGGAAGCAAAAAAGCATGTGGGAGCAATGAAACAAAACAGTAACTTCCACAGGAAGCTTATGAGAAAAAAGTACATTCTAAAACTCCAGGGAACTCCCAGAATCCCGAATAAGTACAAACAATCTGCCAATATGTTGTTTCAAAGGCAGAGGATAAAAAAAATGTTAAGTCTAGGTGGAGGGGCAAATTTTGCCTCTAGATGTCAAAAGTAATTGTAACACACTATGGGAGAGACATTGGGGAAGCTCCCAGCAGCAATTTTACATATGCACGGTGGTCATTTCCAATCATGTAGACAGAATGACAGCAGTAAACAGTTGCAAGAAATAAGAATACAATCTAGACCAAGAGATTTTACTATTCTCAGATGTCGATGTTACATGTGATTTAAGAAAAAAAAATCCGTTTCCTTGTATGTTAAAACTGTCTTTAAAATGAAGTCAAACAAAATAAAGACAAAAGTAATATATTTTATGAAACTTTATAACAAACGAATTTCTACTTGTCCTCCAGGTTGGAATCTAAATGCCCTATTTGTTCATGGAAAACACATCATGGCACGTGGGGAGAATGCATTTTGTTAAAACAGATGAGGATTCGTCCCATCTCACTGACACCACTCTCTCATAGTTAGTCCAGAAATTTTACAGATATCAACAGTGGCACATTCAGCAGACATATCATTAAGTCCTAAAAAGAAAGATGACAAATAAATATTTATGATCGCTCTGTGCCAGGCCCTGAGCTAAGTGTCGCCTCAATCTTATTGAGTCAATCACACGTCCAGATTCAACCCTAGATACAAACAGAGGAGGATTTTTAAAAAGAAAGAAAGAAACTCAGAACTGAACCTAAATAATCATGCTTGCCCCAAACAATTAAGCCATGGGGTTTGGATACAACCCGATTCTGTCTGATTAGAGAGGAAGTAAGACTGCCTTAGGTGACGGGTAGAAAGCAGTCTGAGTTATCTTGAAGCGAAACTACTCTTCGACTAAACCAAGATTATATTCCAAAACATCTTTAACTATACTCAGTCAAAATTGATTTTCTGAGCACCTGCTATTTGCCAGATATTGTTCTAAGCACTAGGACACATCAACACACTAAACAGAAAAAAAAGAAGAAGAAGAAGAAAGTTCTGCCCTAGTCGACTTACAGTATATAAGACATAGATTTGCTGATATCTTTGGAGAGACAGAAAACATTCCACTCATATTTTCTTTAATTAAGGTTCTTAAAGTTTCCCAAAGGAAAAAAAAAAATAGATCTGTCAATAGTATGGTTAAATTAGCAATAGTATGATTAAGCCTCCTGGTATTATAGTAAGATGTCAGCTTTTGGGAACACTGTTGTCCCAGTAAAACAGACGATTCCTTGCCTGACTTCACTCTGTAAGTGGCGGGTAGGATGCCATCGTATAAGGTAACGTGGAAGAGTGGCGCCTGGAGTCCTACCGTGTGTGTTCCAGCCCCTGCCCACCAGTTACTAACCCTGCGGAAATCACCCCAGCTCTCCAGATCCCAGTTTCTTCAGCTGTAAAATGGGATAACAATACCTCCTCCACAGGGTGGATGAGAAGCTAAGCGAGCAGAGACAACCCTCAGCTTAGCACAAAGCACTTGTGAGCGTTAATAGATGCTATCATGATGTGAACGAGAACATGACTTACTGCTGCTACCCAATTCAGTTGTCTTTAAAAGATCAATATCTATGCAGTATATTAATGCTTAATACCAATGTCACACAGCAATAACATTCCATCAAATCTATTGGCTATGCTAGAGGATGGAAACGGTAGTAGAAATATGTGGTATATACACGCACGCACACACCCCTACACACACATATGAAAGGAAAAGAAAATGTGTGTGTATTACTTACCTAATTTCTAATGTGCACAATTATCATGCTTGGCCTATACTACTGCTGCATTTCACAGAAGAGGAGACTAAGGATCCGAGTGATTGACTAATATAGCCAAGGTCACATAGCACTTAAAAGAATAAATGTAACCCCCATCCTCGTCTTTTTTATTCTGAAACCTTGGTGCTTCCAGCAAGACCATGCTTCTCTCACATATAAAGACTTAACAATATTTAGTTCTGCAGTATTCTTCCATACTTATATTTGGAAAAAAATTTTTTGCCTTGTATCCTGAAACTTCCCAATGCCTCCATCTAAAAGCACAAAGTTGTCCTGTGAAAACTGTTACAGTCTCCATGCGTCTTTTAATGGCTGAGAATCCCCAAATCCTCACTCCATTTGGGGCACATATAAAGCATCTCTGAGACTTAGACAAGTTCAGGATAAGAGGTGCTTTCTTCCTTCTCTAAACAACTGAGAGCCACAGCCTCTATGTGACTCACCTGTGATGATCTGGGGCCAGTGTGTGGATGAATAAGTGAGTGAATCCATTAATGCATCGGATGTGACTAGTTCAAGAATTCTTGATCAGCAGTTACCCCAAATCTTTATGTTCCCCTGCTGTCCACCCTCTTGTTACCCACGGTCCAACCCCAAAGTGGATCAACAAACTTACTATGTAAAGTCTAAGAGGGAAAGAGTGATGAATGTATGTACTTTCAAATACCTCCTTATTTCCATGACTCTAATGCAATGTAAATACTCGTAAACACGTAATTTGTACATTAAGTTGTAATTCAAGAACGGTTTGTACAGTGAGAATCACTAGATTTGCTTTGAGAACCATCACAGCAATCACTTCAGATATGGTCATTCACAAAGCAACCTACGCACTCCAGAGTTTGTATGTTTGAGATTTGCCTTGATTACTTGGAGAAGGCTGCAAACATAACCGTCCTTGCCAGAGGGACGTGAAGTCCCCTTACATCTTCTTTTTTTTTTTTAATTTTATTTATTTATTTATTTATATTTGGCTGTGTTGGGTCTTCGTTTCTGTGCAAGGGCTTTCTCTAGTTGTGGCAAGCGGGGGCCACTCTTCATCGCGGTGCGCGGGCCTCTCACCATCGTGGCCTCTCTTGTTGCGGAGCACAGGCTCCAGACGCGCAGGCTCAGTAGTTGTGGCTCACGGGCCCAGTTGCTCTGCGGCATGTGGGATCCTCCCAGACCAGGGCTCGAACCCGTGTCCCCTGCATTGGCAGGCAGACTCTCAACCACTGCGCCACCAGGGAAGCCCCCCTTACATCTTCTTAACACCTGTGACCAGCCATCACGCTTGCGTATGAAGTCGCCAAGATCTTTTGAACTTTGTTATCTTAACCATTCTGTTTATAATCAGTTTCAGTTTTTAATTTGATTTTGCAACTGTAGTTAATCAAAAGATATTTTCAGTGCCACATTTTCATTTCCTTCCAGCCAACACTGCAATAACTAGAGTTTTAGCAACTTATTCCTCATTAAATGCCCATTAGAAACACCTTCTCCTCCGTATATTTTGGATGATAGTTCGTATTTCTGATCCTTCTTGCCTTTTATAATGCTTACAGTTTTTCACTGATAATCATACTTTGGTTCCTTTTCATATGAAAGTTGAATTTTTATTTTTCTTGTTTTGTTTTCATTGTCAACATTCCAGATTGAGTTTTATGTCAGTGCTTCTTGGAAAATATATAAATGTTATATCAAAATTCCAAAAGTAGGAAAAATTGTATTCCAATAAAACAGTTTATATATATAATATTCCAATTCACTTTTATGAGGCCTCTAGGCATGCTAGGGGAAAAAAAGCCCTGCCCCAAAGTTGCCACAATCTATATAGTCTAAAATAATTAATGATTAATTTAGCCCAAAGGTCAACTTTTAAATAGAAGGGTAATTGATCATTCTTAATAAAATATTTAAGAGTGAAAAATACCTGGAATAAAGCTTTCTTTTTTTTTTTAATTGTGATCAGTTTCAAGTAATCAGCACACTCTTCTCCTTGGGGACCAATATTCAGAAAAAGCAGTTCATTTGATTTTATTGACAATATAGTGATACTTGGCAGATTGGGTATTTTTCCCCTTTTTAAATTTTTTAGATGTTGAAGACCTGCCACGTTGGCAGCTCTGGAAATCTCAGTTACTTCAAGGAACTGGCTCTCAGTATCGCTGGGTCCCCCAGTTTGGGAGTGCAGATTTTCTTGCGGATTTTTCCCCCTCTTAATTACTTTCCTCCTAGAGCACAGTCATTCATGAATAAGAGAAACCACTGGAAAAGTGACTGACCAGCTCCGTCCCTAGTGAGAAATAATTGACTTCTTAGTATGACAGGAGAAGAATTGGAACAGAGAGCAAGGAATAGAGGCGAGGGAAAAAAAGAAACAGTTATAGATCATGGAGTCCGGTTGTAAACATCATTTACTAGGCTGTCGGCACGGTTTCTAACCCCATCTGAGTAAAGACGCAGGAAATACCTGAGCATCAGAGAAGATCTAGCTCCTTCCCACCTGCGGGACTGCAGAAACTTCGACTCTAATGGTTAAAGGACCCTGGAGCTGAAACACCGCTCACAGCTAACGTTTGCATCCTCTCGAACACATGCTTCCCAGGTGATCATCTGTTCTTCCAGCGACAAGAAACTTTATATTCCCTAAGGAAGTTCACTGGAGAGATAAATATTCTTTTTATGAAGTCGAAATGCCTCTTCTTCCAAACTCAGACTCTAAATGGCGTGGTGGTGGCTGAACCCAATTCTATCCCTTGGGTTCAGCTCCTCGGAAACGTTTTTTGTGTATTAGGTTTTTGATCATCTTCCTCTCTCTAGTCAAGGCAAAGTTAATAAGAAAATAACCAGTCTTGTAAATTACCATTACTTATGTCTCTCGGCCTGTCTCCAAATGACCCCAAGCTAAAAGACAGTTTTTCATTTTGCTCTTATCTAAACCAGGGATTTGGGGGTTTGTTTTGAAGCTGAGGAGCCCATTTCTATTTGCTTATTTTTCATTCAGAAAGTTTGTATCACTCTGTTTTTAAGTGTCTTTTAAATACCTTTCATCCTGGGGGACATGGGCAGACCATCTCCAAAATATGAATAAAATAGATCTCGTCACATTACTGTTAGGGGCATTGTTGGAAAATGCCAAGTCCTGGGTTTCAAAAGAAAATGAGAAATTTTCAATTTACAGCTGTAAATGTATGAAACACCAAACTAACTTTGCTTGAAGTGCTGACCATGACAAAACACACTACAGTCCTTGGTCTGAAAGCCCCTTGTTTCCCGACATGAGTAGGTAATATCACACAAAAACCACCTCAGATGACTTTTTCTTCCAGACACATGGTCAAGCCAAAATAAGCGCATATATTAGCTAAATAGAAAATTAACAGAAACCATTCAAAAATGGGCTCTGTTTGCACTCAGCAAAGTGCACAGAAGTGTGGGGCACACATCCAATTAAAAGTTTATTTTCTGATGTCTAAACTGTTACATATACACTATTTATCAAAAGTGTCATAGGCAGTAAACTACTGCAGAATGATACGCATGCCAGTGGCAGACTTGTGTCCTGTAATACAGGCTGTTGGTGATTTAAAAATTTAGAAGAGTGACAAACATTAATGAATTCTGCATGTCATAAATAGTTAATTACCCTTTCTAGAACAAATGCCAAAAGAGAACAGTGGCAGAGAGAGACTAGGAGATTCGAATGACATATCTAGAGACCGTATAATATAGGTTATCTCTGTCTACTGATTCAGACACCAGTTGAAATGAGTTGCTAAAATGCAAATATTCCTAGGTGCCTGTGATCCTCTGAAATTCATATCACCCACTAAAGAAACTAGTCATTAATAGATTCCATTTCTCTAAAGCACGTGTGACTGATCCTCTTAGAAAATAAAGCCAAAGTTGGAAGGGAAACAGTAAGTAGAAGAAGCAGTTTCTGCAGCTTCTCCAGGTAATGGCACTTTATCTCTATTTCACTCCAACTAAAGTATCCACCAATGCCTAAGGGACTCCTTCTCAAGAGGCAGACAGACTCTAATTTCACAAGCCCACGTGCCAAAGGAGGTTATGCCATTCAGGCTTTCCAAGCAGGGTGTGAAGATAAACCTCTGCATTGAAGGGACAACCCACTTTAAATGTTACATCTTACACTTTGCAAAAGCACGAAGACCAGAACGAACTTACACACAACAGCGCTCTTTTTTACTATAAAGCATGTCAAGTTCATTTGGCTGCAAATTAAATAAGTAGCCAAATGTGACTATTTGATTTTCCGTTCTTAAGTTCTTTTTGATCCAGTTGCTTCCAAAAATGCTGAAGAAAACAAATGTAAAACATCTTCCTGAATTCAGCAGTTTTCCCCTTTTCTAACATGGGCAGGAAAAGTTGATATGAAAGTCACTATTTTAATAGTATATAAATTTATATGTAAACTCATATAATTTCAAATTAATAGAATAATACAATAGTTTTTCAGAGTAGTTCCATTCTTTGGAATGTTTAAAACCATAATCAACTGTGATGGGGTATTTTAATGGTTCAGTTTGATTCAGAAGTAGAATGCCCTCATAAAATATACACACTACTATATACAAAATAGATAACCAACAAGAACCTACTGTATAGCACAGAGAGCTATACTCAATATCTTGTAATAACCTATAATGGGAAAGAATCTGAAAAAAGAATTGATATATATATACATATAACTGAATCACTTTGCTGTACACCTGAAACTAACACAACATTGTAAATCATCTATATTTCAATTAAAAAATCTTTTAAAAATCTAAAAGAACATAAAATTCTTTTAAAAAGATGTAGAATGTGCTCTATAAAGAGGAAATGAAGAAACATGGTTAAAAATTTGATCTATGTTCTGCTTTAAAACATTTTTTTCCAGTGAGGAAGCTATTCAAACTTACAGACAAGAGATGAGTAAAAATAACTTCCCATCTACTAAGACCTCTTTGACCACTTCAGTTCCCCCCTTTCAGGAGTAGTATTTTAACTAAAATAAATGGAACAGTTCTTATGTCTCTTCCCTACACCCACAGATCCCATTTTTCTAGCCGGCAAGAAATAGTATCATAAATACAAGTCAGGGAGGAAAAAAAAATCTAATGATGCCCTATCAGAAGCATTTTAATAGAACCCTGGTACAGATGATTTACTAAGAATACATCAAACTCTTGGCTGGAAAAGGAAAAATAAGTAAAACAAATGCTTAGAAATACAGTAAGAACACATATGGCAAAAGCAGAGAAATGAGTTTCCAGAAAAATCTAATAAACCCCCAAATGCACATAAACTGATTTCTTAATTCATCTGAAGGTTCTGCTTGATTGTCATGTCGAAGCCACCTATAAGCTAAGGCATACTGACCATTACTCCAATATGTCAAGCAGTTTTTCCTAAATTTGATCTAAGTTTCCATCACAAATGAAACAAGTCTACTGAAAGTTAAAATTTACTTCTAAAAGGAAGTTGAGCTTAGTATTCCATTTTAGTGTCTGTATAAGTCTCACAAAATACAATACATTGTAAAAAAAAAAAAGTAAATTTATTTCCAAGGAAGAGATTATGAAATATGACAATGTCCTCTGGGAAGCCACTTACCTGACTGAGACAACTTTACCACAGTCTTTACATCATTGTACTTTAAATGTCTTCCCCTAAGTACCTCAGTTTATGTTCAAATAAGCATCTGTTTTTCAAGTAACCAAATGAACATAACCCGATCACGTGGAAGCAATTGACTTGTATAGCTAATAAATATTACACAAACCAAGGAACGGTGGTAAATTTATGACAAATGGCATTATGTTTCCTTTTAGATGTATTATAACACTCCAAAATGATTGCCAATACCATACTTTAAACAACACAATTGAGTATTTTCCAAAACAATATTTTTGACAACATATATATATATATATATATATATATATATATATATATATATATACCAAATGCATCATGTGGTAAATTGATTTGATTTTATAAGCTACTTCTCCCATAGAAAGTAGAGTAAGGGAAAAAGCACCCCATCAAAATTAAGAACTTAGGGGAAGGAAAAAAACACGGAAAATACATTTGAATTAGTGGGGTTTTTTTTTTAAAAAAAAAGGTCTAGTAAAATTGTACAGGTTGGATTTAGAAATCTGCTATGAACTGTATAGATGATCTTTGAGTGCTTGAACCGTAACTAGAAAGTTTACAGCTTGGATCAATTATGAGTAATTGATTCTCTCAGTTGCACTGGCCGATACGTGTGTGAACTCATTATCCATAACATAAATAAAAGGATGCCTGTCTCAAACAGAGACTAAAGGCAGCCACTTAGACAGGGCTACTTGAATGACTAGGTGTGTGTGTGTGTGTCTGTGTGTGTCTGTGTGTGTGTGTGTGTGTCAGTACAGTAAATTGTCTTACAAGATACTCAGCATTTTAATAAGTCAGGTTTTTAGTTTGTTAGTTTTTTGCTTTTGCTTTTGGTTTTGTTTGGTGGTGTGCAGAGAGCTGGACGTCGTGGCTGAGATCCAGAGATGCTTGCGGCATGCTGACAAGACACCTTGGCCAAAGTGCTGCACCTCCCATCCTCTTGGCCTTTCCCGAATTCCCCAGTTCATTTGTTTCTCTCCCAGAGAGATTCACTGAGCAGTTAAAGATCATGCTTAATAGCCCTCGGATATAAGGAAAAGATTATATTTAATGGATTTAAATATTCCTTTCCCTATCACGATTAGCATTTCACAATTCAGGAACTTAATTGGTTTCCAAAGGTACAGGGGGAAAAAAATAAAAAGAACTCTGGATTTTATATGCAGTACTTTCTTGCCCCCTACTGGAAAATGTGAGCCTGGCATACTAATCATTCTCATTTTAAAGTATTTTCTAATTGATTTTTCCTGTACATCAGCTACAAACCCATATCTACTTCAAGCAAAAGGGAAGGGTAGTAGAAAAGTGTAGAAAGCTTTAATACCATTAGCTATGCATTTTATTGAAAAAAATGAATTTTAGAAATCCAATTTGTGAAAAAGAAAAAAAAGCCCTTAGGAATATACAAAAGTCAATTTTCCAATTGCATAGTAAAAGTAAATCCACCGTATCAAGTTGAAAACTGGTAGAATTTTTGTAAATAGAGCTTAAGGGGAGCTTAACATTCAACTGGATATGCAAAGATTATAAAGGGAGTATGTTTCCTGCTTTTAAATATTATTCATGACTTCTTGAGCATCAAGAAAACAATTTCATTAGAAAGAGTATTTCAATAATATCTATATTTTTGAAGGCACACTTGCCATTTTTCTTCAGAAACATTTTCTAACACAGAGCAGCTGTGGCCTCTGGATCACTTTTTGATCATTTTTCCTCCAGCAGTAAAATTATTAACGTCCTCTCTTATTAGGGTGATGACCATCACTATTTCTTGGGTATGCTTTTTAGTTTTTACGGTTCAAGACCTCCAAACATTTTTATACAAATATAGCTAATCACAAATCGCAACCCGCACAAGGATTTACGTTTTCCTTAGAGCAATATTCTTTTTTCAACAAATTCCAGGGATCGCCAGGTTGATAATAAATATGACCGGCCTTCAAACAAAGAAGAGGTCCCTCTTGGTGGGGTGCGCCGCTGGGACGTGCGTCTCTGACTTTTTCTGCCTCTTTAGGTCTTTCAGACAAGCAGCGGTTCCCTCCTGGGTGTCAGGGACCTTTGTAAGGAGAATAAGCAACAGTGACCTTAATCTTTCAAATGACAGGTCACTTCCCTGGTGAGGAAAATGTCCTCTTCCACCCACATCCAGCGGGGAACGGCTCAGACGGACAGGCAAGGGCATCCTGTGAAGAGTAAGGACCTTCGCTCTCCACAGCCCTCCTTTGACACTGAATGTCTTCAAAGGCCAGTGCTTGGCTTGATACCAAGACAAGCGTTGCACTCCAAAGGCACCGAGCAGACACTGCTGCCAGCCGACCTTCATTTACATGCCTCTTGGCTCTTGACTTCAGTATATGGAGGGTTCCCATCTCCTTGGAATGATCAGTGGATTCTTTTGGATTCTTTTCATCCTTAGTGTTCTTCTGTAGTCCGATCGTTTTCATGCAAAGAGAGAGCTCTCCAGGTGAGACAGAGGCGCATCATTATCTTTGATAATAATCTTTGAATCCCAAATTGCAAACATCTGCTCCAGGACAACCGCTATCCTTTCCTGGTAAATGGCATCCTGGTGAGGGCAGGGAGAGGGCAGTCATTCAAAGGTTTCATTTCATAGAATGCCTGAGAAGGGTCTTGAACCTTTTAGGACTAAGTCATTCACTCTTGTTATGGGCGCCAGGGATGCTGCCTCAGAAAAATTACCTGCTCTATAAATAGCAAGTGCCAAATCTCTCTGCTGACTTCTCTGTGACCTGTACAAAATGAGCATCTTCCAATAAATTTCCTAGCAAACAGGTGTGCATATTACCAAGCTCAGGGTAATAAACACCCCCTTACCCGCACAACAATAAGGACTGGAAACGGGACACTTCGGTAAATGTCTCAAGTTGAACTGAAGTATGAATAAACTCAGCTCAGTGATTATCCTGCCCTATATCCTGCTACAGAAGAAATAGTTTCGGGTTTCGGTTGTAAACCAATTCCGGAAGTGTCAAAGGTCAGCATTGTCTCAAAAATGTACCTGACGGTCTCACTCCACCCTATAGGGAGTTGACTGCCAGGACAACTTTTGAACAGAAAATCAGTAACGATGCAAGGTCATATGAGTTTTCCTAGTCTTTTTCCTCCTGACTTGTCTGCATGGGTGTCTCCTCAAGGTTCACTGGTCGGATTTTAAGGAAAAGCAAACTAGCATGGTATGATGCCATTAAATCAAATTACTTACACACCCCTGAGTATGGTCAAAATAAATTAAGTGGTACATCTGGAGTTAGATTTTATAATATCTCTCTATAGGTCAACTGATTTAGTTATCTGTAAATGGAGGGCCATTTTGTAATTCACTATGTCTGTCCTCGGAATCTTCCAGGCCTATTTTCTAGAATTTAGGAAACAGAACCTCTAAGTCTTCAACCAAACAGTACTCAAGAATTTTCTCACATCCCAAAACATTTCCTGAAAAGAGTTTCAGGCTACCTGTAAACAGAGGGAGGTGGCATCTCCAAACACAAAAGTCTTCATTAAGAATGCCTTCATCCTACTAAGAATATATGTACTGGAAGAGCCATCTACTTTCTTGCTATCTAAACACATACCTGGCAAGTAAAAGATAACCTGAAGCACTCAGCCACAGCTATTCACATCCATTTACCAGTAGGAAAGTAGGCATTTCTAGGTGTCACCTCTCCATGGCTTTGGGACATCTGATACAGAAAACACATAGGTTTGGAGCAGCCTCTGGGGAACGGGGCTCAATGCCATTGCTTCACTTGTGTGTCGTGTCCTTATAATCAACAACACAACTACGGGCACTTCAGGTTAGCTCAAAGGCTTTACTCTCTAATTCTCAGCCCTCCACATCATGTTAAACTCACTGAAATGGTTGATTTCCAAGGGCTTTCGACCTTTAGCCATATTGGCCGAAAGTAATCCTCTGGACTATTCAAGTTCTGGATCTCCAAAAAGTCAAACTCTGGGACAATTATTCAATTAATAATTTAGTTTTATTAGTGTATAGAAAATTTCACGAAACTCATATTTAACACTTATTACACACACCACTTTTGTACAAAGCAGCCTTGGAGAAACAATGAAATGAGTATCACTACAATGAAATGAGTATCGGTTCCCGATTTACGACGCTTTGACTCATGATTTTTCGACTTTACGGTGGTGCAAAAGCGATGTGCATTCAGTACATGCTTCGAGTTTTGAATATTGATCTCTTCTTGGGCCGGCAATATGCAGCACTATCCTCTCTCGTGATGCTGGGTGGTGGCAGTTAGCCACAGATCCCAGTCAGCCACGCAATCAGAAAGGTCAACAACCAATACACTTACAACCATTCTGCACCCACCCAGCCATTCCAATCTTCCCTTTCAGCACAGTGTTCAATTACATGACATATTCAACACTTTATTCTAAAATAGGCTTTGTGTTAGATGAATTGCCCAACTGTAGGTTAATGTAAGCGTTCTGAGCACATCTAAGGCAAGCTAGACTAAGTTATGATGTTCAGTATGTTAGGTGTATTAAATGCAGGTTTGGCTTATGCTATTTTCAACTTACAATGGGTTTATTGAGACATAACCCCATCATAAGCCGAGGAAGATCTGTACATCTTTTGTAAAAAGTCTGCCTTTTAAAAAGGAATAAAGATTGTGATGTAATATCATGTTCTCTTTTGTTTGCTTTTACCTTGCCTTCCAGATCATTTAGTGCAAAAACTTTGTCCTCGATGATGTCTGATTTTCCTAGTGCAGGAATTTTGGTGAAAAGACTGACTTCACTCCTTGAGGGAAGCATCATGCGGTGCCTGGCACATAGCAATTGCTCAATAAAAATCAGTTTCCTACTTTCCTTCATTACAGACTTTGAGCAAGGGTAATAGCCTCTTTAAATTTCATTTTCTTTATAAATAAAATAATAATATTAATAGTGCCTACTACAAAGTGTTGTTGAAAAGATTTAGTGAGTTAGCACATGTAAAGTGCCTGTAAATTAAAAAAAAAAAAAGCGAAATAAATGTTAGGTGCTGTTACTGCTGCTTTTGTTATACTATTATATTTCTATGTTCTAATGGTGGTATTGTATTTTTCTCTTGTAAATCACTACTAATCCATCTAATAGGTGAATAGCATGGATCATAAATCAATGATATGTATAAACATATCTAAGGCAAAAAATATCAAGAGTCATACCCAATGATGTGCCATGATTGTGAAGAAGAAAATAAAGGCAGACTTTCTGAGCTTTAGGAAGAAAATAGAAAAAGTCTATTTCATATTATTGAGGTGGCCATCAAAAACTTTTCTGACCATAAATAGGTATATTTTGTGGACTGAAGACCTCTAGAAGAAACCTCTACCAGAGGACACTCTGGTAGATCCTAGGAAGGTAAAATGATGACCTGAGACACTCATCTGTGCCCTTCATGTCCAGTGGCCAGTGGAAAAGGAGATGTTTCTGGGTATCCCCCTCCACAGCATTGAGACATCTGACACAGAAAACACAGAGGTAGTGGAAATCTTTGGGGAGTGAGACTTCAATGTTATTGCTTCATTTGTCTTATTTAGTAAGTTAATCAGGACAAATATGAACGGATTATAAAATGAATTAATGTGTCACTTCTTTGAGGGTTCAGACATTCTTCTTCCCATATCTTTGCTCATTTCATGTTATTCTCCACGATGCGGAAAACAATAGTTCAAACTCCTGGTTTCATTGGATCTGCAACTGAATGTTTGTGTGTCCCCGAAAAACCAGATTACAATTAGAAAAACAAACGAACACAGCATACCCTAATGATCGGTCCAAATAGCTAAAGAGTTGCTTCTTCCTTCTCTAAACATTCATCCCAGTCTCCATTTGGGGTTTTAGAGTTAAGACTCTGATGGTTGTTTCTTATGGTTGTTATGTGAGGGAACACAAGAAGTAGATAGGAAAGGAATAAATTAAAGGAACAATAGGAGTAATAGAAAAGGAATCAATTAAAATGACCCTCTTAAATTTTCATTTTTCATCTGAAATGCCAAGCCTCTTCCACAAATCCTTGGACCTCAGCCATCAGTCTCTTACTCACTTTACCCTCTAGCTTCTGGTTCTTTTCTCTTCATGACCCCAAAACTCTCAGCCATTCACTAACACAACAAGCCATTTATTTATGTTAACTAAAATTAGAAGAAACAGGTAATTAATGAAAAGACAAACAACCAGTGTCTTCATTTACTAACTCATAATTTCATCTTAAAGAAAGCATGCTCTCGCTATGATTTCTAATTGATTCCTTCCTCTTTGGGAACACTGGTGTTGTAGTTAAGCCATTCCTTTAAAAAAAAATAATAAAATAACTATGGCTTATTTCAAAAATAAAATATGAATAACTGAAATGATTTTTGATTTCTTTTGACTGCACAAATTATTTTGAAAGCTAACAGCTCTCCACATTTTAAAATAGATTCAATCATTCAAACTCAATCACAAATTTTCTACCCCATAATAATTTCTAATCATTTCACAGTGCACACACACCCGCATCTAAATGCCTTCTTCCACATGTCAAAATAAAATTTATATCTATTACCACATCTCTGAACCATCAAATCGTTCAAAATGAAGATCATAAAATTAAGATATATGGAAATGATGTGTAATGCCACAGTGGAATGTATTCAGCAGAGGTGAGCTGGCCAAACTCCGATAATACATTCCTAAAACTCAACAGTATTTTGCCTTTGAAGTAATTTATTATTAACTTTATAAAATAGTTCGTAATACTTGCAACTTAACTCAAATTTTGCTTAAAAGAGCCCAGATTTGTGCTGAACACAGTATCATTTTTGGAAGCATCTACAGGGTAAACACTGCTAATATCATCATTACTGTCCCTCGTTCCATTTATAAGGCTGAAGCAGTAATTTATGCAGAAGCTCAGATTTTAGGAAAAATAATTTACCCCAAACAGAAATAATTCACTTGTGGATAATGAGAAAACTTTATTAAGACTGAATGATCTATATACACTTCCCCTTCTCCAATAAATAGCAATAATTATAAAATAAATGACTCCCTTCATGTTTCTCCTCCTCGGGACCTCCACTCCGGTCCACACGTGGAAGCAGACACAGAAAACTTCCACGTACACACACTTGCACACACCTAGACTCACATTCTCAAATGCTCACACACACGCACACACATGTACACACAGCACACCTACACACAGACACGCAGGTGAGGACAACCCGGATGGTCTAATAAGGGTGACATGCTAGGACTGTCCTTCAATACACCTTTATTCTGGGCCCCTACTTGTAGAAGAGAAATGTATCTTCTGAGCCCTATACATACCTGTGAATGAACTGCTAGACAGCAAAAGGCCTCATGACCCAAGTCCTCCCAATGCCAAAAGTAGGGCTGTGATCATGACGTGACTAAGTTAGCAGTGACCCCAGCTGGCATTATAACAGACTCTCCTCTCAGAGGACAAAGTTCACCTACAGAGGACAATCCCATTCTCCTGGAATAACCATGCCCCCTTTTCCTTCCTTTAGCTGGGCTGCCCCTTCTCAAAAACCCCTACTCCTCTCTTCCCCTGATGGGCTACACACACCCTGAAGGATGCCAGAGGCTCAATTAAGCAGGCTTTCAGCTGAAGGCTTCAATCAAAGGCTGGGAAACAACACACAGAGAAGGAGTCATCCACCCCTGGAGTGGCTAACCCAACCCAGGGACCACTCAGAAGGGATGCAGCCTCACTGGGTAGACCTTCCAGGAGAACCCAGTAAAGATATTCCTCATTCCCTCCCCCAGATGTTCCCTACTAGATGCCTCTTATCTTTAATTAATCCTGACCTTGCTGTTTTCCTGTCCCCTCCCTCCACTTGGGCTACCCCATCTCTATGATAGAAGTGTCTCTTCTCCAGTTATTTCCCTATGTGTCTTCAGTGGGAGGCCCAGGGTGTCTTTAGATGTTCTGTCCAGCTTGGAGTGATTCTCTTACAGGAAGCCCCGAGAGTGACTCTTTTTACCAGAACTAGCCTTCTTTAACTGTTCATAGCTTAGCCCATTTTCTAAGTTAGATTCTTTCCATCCAGTCATTCCAGAACACCTTGTCTTGAACTTCTACACATTCCTATTAAATTTGTATTACTTGAATTAATACAGCTTCCCAAAGCATCCTATTTGGGCACAAACCATGAAATCCTCTTATTTTACAACAATATGATAAGATTTGAGGAATCATTTGCATTCCTGGTTAAATGGGATATTGTTTCTGATTCATCAAAGTAACCTAATTTTCATCAAGAGTTTGGTCTTTCCCTTTTAAGATCTCCCACAGCCCAGTCCCAGGAAGGATACAGTAGGGTTCACATTGCACTGCTTGTTCCTCTCCAAAATCATTAGCCTCCATTCTGATGGTGTCAGCCAGAAAGGAGGTAGAATCCTATGCTGGTCAGAATGGCCGTTATCAAAAAATCTAGGGCTTCCCTGGTGGCGCAGTGGTTGAGAATCTGCCTGCCAATGCAGGGGACATGGGTTCGAGCCCTGGTCTGGGAGGATCCCACATGCCGCAGAGCAACTGGGCCCGTGAGCCACAACTACTGAGCCTGCGCGTATGGAGCCTGTGCTCCGCAACAAGAGAGGCCGCGACAGTGAGAGGCCCGCGCACCGCGATGAAGAGTGGCCCCCGCTCGCCGCAACTGGAGAAAGCCCTCACACAGAAATGAAGACCCAACACAGCCAAAAATAAATAAATAAATTAATTAATTTAAAAAAAAATCTAGAAACAAATGTTTCTTTGAGTTAGATTTACAAGGAGTTGAATTCATAACTTCTAAATGGTTTGATTTGAGAGGAGGTTATTTGCTAAAATGCCCCGGAAAGGTACATGATAGCATGATGATTCATACGGAAGCTTAACACAGGCCATAGAGTGTATGATTTCGGAAACATCATCTCCGGGGGTCGGGCCAGCAGGCAATACATTCTGCTGGTAATCCCATCAGGCTGCGTGTTTGGTCATTACTATTTCCTTTTGTTTTTGCTTACCTACTTATCCAGTTCCCTGGGAAAGTGATCTTCTCTGATTGCTAAATGAAGACACTGAAATTTGCTCAGAAAGAAAAAAAACCAACAGCATTCTTTTAGTAGACTTTGCAATGTCTTGCAGTTTCCTTGCATCATCGTCAAAGCATAGGATTCTACCTCCTTTCTGGCTGACACCATCAGAATGGAGGCTAATGATCTTGGAGAGGAACAAGCAGTGCAATGTGAACCCTACTGTATCCTTCCTGGGACTGGGCTGTGGGAGAGCTTAAAAGGGAAAGACCAAATTCTCGATGAAAATTAGGTTACTTTGATGAATCAGAAACAATAGGCTGCTACAAAACTGCACAGAATATAGTCTTAAGCATAATGATATTTCAGTCTTACAAAGGATTATAAAACAGATACACAATAAGAAAAGTAAACTAAGATACGTGTAAAGGAATGCTTTGGAGGTCAGGGAGGTAAGGATAAACTCCATCCTAGCTATTAAGACAATGGATGGTTTCACAGAGGAGATGGCGTTTGAACTGGGGTAGATTAGGTGGGACTTGCTCATTTGGAGGCGGAAGAGAGAGAGTTGAAAGGGGAATGTCATGGCAGAGGGAAGAAGACCAATGAAGGTGAGAAATCGTGAGGTATGGGAATAGAAAGCAGTATTCCCCTTAAGTGGCCTGCAGCAATGGCTCATGAAGAAGGGGAGTGATGGGAAACATATTTGTTAAAACATGTTGAAATTAGATCAAAGAGAGACTAGCACGCCACCTGAGGAATTGCTCTTTATTCTAGAGGGAATGGAAAATCTCTGAAAGGTCAGTAGTCAAAGGTGGCTTCGGGAAGATTGCCAGCTGTGTGTAAAAAGTAGAAGGGGACACAGCTGGACACAAGACCAGTTAGGAGGCTACTGCAATAGACCTCACAAGAGAGGGAAGGAAAAAGTCCAAGAGTGTGAGGGATACCTCAGAGACAGAGCTAAGAGGGCTTAACAATCAAACCAATAGGAGGGAGACGCCAAAGAGGAGGGCTCATAGATCCTTGAGTAACTGGGAGAACCATGGCGCCTTCACAGGCAACGCAATAGAAGGAAGCAGAAGAGAATAAGCTCATTTCCATGCATACAAATTTGTGTATTATTTCTGCAAATTTTAGGTGCATCCTCCAATCCAGACAGGTGTGCAAGTCATCTACGGAAAATATGTGTGTTGGATAAATATCACTCCCATTAATTCTAAAGCAACATTTGCCCTATCAACACCTCAACGTGATCTCCACCTAATCTTCTTTCTGCCTTCCCAGCAGCGAGCCTTTCCACCTGATGGCTGGCTTGTCACCTCCCCATGTTCACCCACAGCTCAGGCTCTCCATGCTGGTCTTCCACTGACTACAGGCTGCTCTTAAGTATTGGACCTTCTCAGTTCAGCCCCAGCATCCTCTCACCAGGACTTTCTAAAAATCCAGCTGGACACAGCATGTCCAAGGACCTGCCCCCATCGGATGGCTGGGCCCAGACAGAATCTGAGGTGTCCGGCCGAATGAAGATGGCGACAGTCCCGTTGGAAAGGCAAGATGGGAGCGGAGAGTTCTGAAGAGCTGGGAGATCTCATGACAATTATCCTCAGTCATCACCACAGCGAGGGGGACCATGGAATGTGCCAGCCCATCCTGTGGGACAGCAGGGTGTCCCTCCGAGGACAGGAGGGAGGGGAAGCTCACACACCTGGTCTCTTACACACACCTGGACGTTTGCCTAGTAGAGGATGGACAGGCGTTGGGACTATTTTGCCACGTTGATTCTGCAGCGGGAGAGTGTGAGTGTGCCCTCTGGCGGCTCACGGATGCTGAAGGACCACTGGTGGCCCGCTCTAGCCACAAGCAGCAGGCGTGCCCTTCAGAATGGAGCCCTGGGAGGCTCGGAGTGAATGAACAGCTAAAGTGAAATGAACAGAGGTTAAATGCTCTTTCACTTACTTCTAAGTGACAGGTTTTAATTAAACATAATTCACACCTCAGTTGGGTCCATCAGCTCTGCAGAGAGTCCAGGTTTCTGCTGCTGATGGACTTGAAGGCTGATAAGAGAGGAAGTGAGGAAAGGAGACCTATGTGCTGATGGGGTGGAGAGGGAAAAGGTGCAACTTGTGTGAACCCATCAAAATTAAGAAAAGAAAGAAAGTACACTAAAGGGAATACGCTATGACTAAATACAGTTTGACATACTTAGGCTGGTGATTTTGATGTTTTCACTCTCTTAAAAAAGTAGCTAAATAAGTTGTCTTTGTGAAACAATACCTTGGATCCCAATGTTACTTTTCACCAGTTTCAAAAATTACTGGAAAATGTTATCAATATTTATTTCATGACAGTAGAAATATCATAAATCCAAGCATTCCCATTATATAGATTCGACCACTATATAATGAAGCAGGGACCAATTTATGCGGAGAACACGGTCCAGGATGACAAAAGAAACTCCGATTCCTCCATACAAGACCCCGACCTGGCTTTCAATGGAAGAAAATCTGACAGCAGCAATGGCTTTTGCCATTGAAGCCATTCCCCTTTTGTTTGCCAGAGCTAAAAACAATTAAGGATATACAGAAAAAATTTATTCTTGCTAAAATTCTATTTCTGTGGTCACAGCTGCAGGATTAACATATGTTAAAGCTCAAACTACTGAAGGTTGATTGTGCACATCTTTCTAAGTGCAGCTTAATCGTCCAAGAATGCAGATCACATTTCAGATGTATTTAAAGCATGAAAAATATTTATATAATTATTGTCTCATCCGATAAATATTAAAATCCTGAACCACTCTACTTAAGGTCCCTGAAGTTTCTGCTTAGCAAAATCCTCACCATCAACTCAAATCAGCTCAAATTCCACATCCTCCGTGAAGCTGCCCCTAGTGCCCCAACAGGAACTAACTGTCACCTCTGTGAAACCTCAGAGCACTTTGTCTTCCTAATGTGGCACTTATGTGCCCTGGATGGTCGTTATCTGAAGACGCACACGTCTTATTTCCCTACTTCCCTGTGTAATCCCCAAGGGAAGGAACTGTAATTTACTCATCAGCATATCTGCCCTAAGAGCCCAGTAAAAGACATCCCACTTAGGAGGTGTTAAATATATTTTATAAATGAATGATGACTGCATGAAAATTCTCCAGGGTACCCCAGTTTTCCTTTTAAAGTTTGGTCTTTTAGAATATGAAAAGCAAGCTTCTGCCAGATGCACCTAGCCCGGGGCTACTCCTCCGCCACTACATCATAAATAAATCCCATCTGCTGCTCCTCTGCGCCCAGCCCCTCTGGAGATTCCCTTTCAGCTAAATGGTCACTCTCTGCTCTTACCTTGGATTTCTCTCAGTTCTCACTCCTGGGGAAACCTCACTTAGGCCAGGGGTCTATCTAGGATGCTGCTTTCTAAGTTATACGCTCAATACCATATGCTTTTCCTCTTTAAACTCTTAATCACTACTTTCTTTTTAGTTATCTTCATTTCCTCCCTCTTGAAATGTTCCGTTTCCGGGTCTCTCCTGAAACTATCTCCTTTGAGTTGCCCACAGAACAGAAGGCAAACAGATGGTACTCCAATCGCACTGGTAATTACCCCCTGAGAAAAGCATCCTTGTTCCCAAAGCAGGTAACTTGGACTAAATGAGAACTTTTGCCAGAATAACCCAGGTGAATAGGGTGATGTGCTCTGTATGTATATGATCATATTTTATATCATAGGAACCATCATCATTACTTTTTGACAAAACCAGGCTGTCACTCCCTACAATGAAGGATGGCCAACATCTAAAAACTAATATTAATGATTTTCCTTTCTGTCTAAAAGGAAGTCTTTCAGGCTCCACCCACTTCCACATCCAACTCCACCTTGAGTATGGATCTGGGGGCACCTGAATCACAGAAGAGAAACTCTTGGGCACCTACTCTTATCAACAATCGTGTTCTCTCCTTCTCATAACTTACATTTAAGCACAATGACCTTATTTTTGTAATGATACTTATGCAGTTTCCACCACCACCAGGTAAATTATTTTGACTTTTTGGCAAAGTCGGTATCAAATCTTTAAACCCAGGCTTGGGACAATGGGACAAACAAAGACCCCTCTTTGCTCGAGAGGAAACAGAATTCTGCCTGCACATTCAGTTTGACTGTAACTGCAAACCATGATCTGCTGAAATTTTCCCCTAACAGTAACACTAACTAGAGAGCTTTCTCCAAGAACAGAGCATCTATGTCATCGGGCAAAATGGCAAAGGTCATCCAAACATACTTCACATAAGAAGAAGGGAAGCAGTGAGCAATGACAATTGCCCTTTTCTCACCCAGACCAGGTCCAATTACCATCAGTTCTTTGCGGTGGTGTTTTTCCTCTTTTCTATCTGGTGTATTAGAGGGATCATGCAAAGGCTACAATTTAGATGCAGGGCTCATTAAAAAGAAGGTTGGGATTTTAATATGTATACCCAACACAAAAGCAAGATATGTATTGCACTTGGCAGATGGCTGAGGTTAACATTTCATTGAAAAGATTTTTCAGAGATTAACATAACTGCATGTATCTCTTTCCTTCTTCTCTCATAGAGAGGCAAAATAGAGCAGGAAAAAGTACGTAAGGATGGCAGAGCTCCTGCTAAACTTGTCAGCTTCATCAACATTATGGACAAACGATGGTCAATTTTACAGTAAAGGGCCTGTGTTTTCCATTTCAGCATTTTGGGTCTTAACTTAGAAGGCTGTTTGGTACTGTTTTGTAATCTTCTCTTCCTCTGCTTCTTCTGACATTCCAAGTTGTCCAGACTGCTTGTGTTTTCTGTTATTAACCTTCGAAACTCCCATCCACGCTATGATAAACTTGCTGGGAAAGTAAAAAGTGAGAGAAGAGAGATGTTTTATTTTTCATTGTTCTACTTAATGAAATAGCTTAAGGAATTAGTTTGCTCTTTAAAAGTTACTCACCTGTATCCGTGGGAGAGAAAATAGCTGTCACATGAAGCAGCATCAGAACCTCACAAGTATTAGCATTTCTAATAAGACTCAATTCTCTCAGTCTGGTGAGTAGGAAAAAACAACTGTCTTGGTCATTTGTAAGAGTAAACTTAAGACAATTAACTCTGGTTAATATGAGGCCAGATAATTTGAATAGTAGTGAGACCAACAGAGACCTACCAGAGGAAGTAATTGATTGATAATGGATAATCAATTAATACTATGTATGGCCAATAGCCAATACTTGACTCTTATCTATAATGGACTCTGCCAATATAAATAGCTCTATTTTCAACCCAACTGATAAATTCCTTCACATTGAGTCAAATTCGTACTTCAAAACAGTCCTCGATGAGGCCTAGTAAAGCCACGAACTGCACCTCACATCCAAGGTACTTTGATGTTATTTATAAAACAATTAACGTCATGTTAAAATCAGTTTTGGACAGGCTATGTCAACATGGGTAGACACAGTCTATGCGTTGGACCCTCTGTACCTTGAAAATTAGCAATTTGTTCCATTGGGGGTCCAATTTGAAGTTCCATTGTGAGTAACAATAATTCATGACCTGAAAAGGAGCCTATATCACCTATGAATTGTCCTTCAGCAAACTATGGTCTGAGGCATACAGTCCTCAGACTCCTCAGAACGGTTGGTATTTGTCAAAGTCTGACTCTTTCCTGACCAACAGGCTCCCGTAACTGGAATACCCAGGAGCAGCGGTTCTCAAAGGGCAGACTCAGCATCACCTGGGAACTTGTGAGAAAGACAACCCGTGAGGTCCAGCCCCAGACCTGCTGAATCAGAAACTTTAAGGGTGGGGACCAGCAGTGTGTGTTTAACAAGCCCCAGGTGATCCTGATGCAGGCTCAAGTTTGAGAACCACTATTCTTGAGAGAGATTTCTCCAAATGTGGTATAGGAACCATTGGCCTTAGAATCACCCAGTACTAGTTCCTGGAGCCTGCCCTGACTTGCTGAATTACAATACTTAGAAATCTACATTTTCCATAAGCTCCCCAGGCCTCTCTGTATGCACCCTATAGTTTGAGAAACACCCAGTTAGATGTAAATGAATAGAAGATTCTTCCACTGAAATGCAAAGGGGGATATGAACCCAACTATTGGATTTGCTGAAAACGTGTCATATTTGAAGACATCAGTCTAGGTCTCTCCTTCAAACTTGGGGATTGTGAAGTAAGTCAGACAGAGAGACAAATATCAAAGACATCACTTATATGCGGAGTCTAAAGAAATGATACAAATGAACTTATTTACAAAACAGAAATAGACTCACAGACATAGGAAACAAACTTATGGTTACCAAAGGGGGAAGCGGGCAGGGGGAAATAAAGTAGGAGTTTGGGATTTACAGATACACACTACTATATATAAAATAGATAACAACAAAGACTTTCTGTATAGCACAGGGAACTATACTCAATACCTCGTAATAAACTATAATAGAAAAGAATCTGAAAAAGAATATATATTTAAATATATATATTTATATATATATATAACTGAATCACTTTGAAACTAACACAACATTGTAAATTAACTATACTTCAATTAAAATTTTTTAAAAAAAGAAACAACTTGGGGACAAGTAGAGAGATCTTCCGTACTGGTTAGTATGAGAGCTAAAGTCTGCACTCTCATGGTAGCTATGAAAAGGCCTTGACATCACAAAGAGTGATTATTTTCTAATTGAAAAGAATAAAGCTGAAATAGAACTAACATCTCAGTGTCCCCAGATCATTCTGTAATTAACATGAGGCTGCAAACAGCCCAAGGAGTAGGCATTTTTTTGTGAAACAGGTTTTTTTTTTTTTTGGAGTCCAGAAATATCGCTGGTGACAGCATGGACATTCCCATGCCTCTCCTCAAGCAGACACACTGTCCATCAGTAACATCATTAAAGAGTCTCCCTCTCCATCAAAACACAGCCAGAATGAGTTAAAAAACACTTGCCAGTACTAACAAATATTTTCATGTAGGAGAAGGGGCAGCAGATGTTGAGATGGGGAAGGGAGGAAAAGGAAAGTGAAAAATGGAAAAGCAATAGATTAAAAGATAGAAAGCCAGGCTCTAGACTGGCCTTAATAGAAGTCAATTACCTCCCCCTTTATCTTGTTGAGTGAAAATAAAAATATCTACAAGCACAATAACATTCCTATAACAAGGATTATAATCATGGCAGCAGCCTCAAAATCCCACCCTTTTCCTCTGAGGTCTCTGAAAATAAAAATCCACAGAAACAAAACATTACATAATTAAAAACCTGCACAGTGCAGTGGTTGGACATAGCGGGTTTTCCCAGCATCTTCATACATCACAGAGCCTTTATCAAGGTAACATTTGGATTTTACCAAATTAATTTCTTTTAGCCTTATCATTATAAATGAATGTGTCTACTCTCCAACCCTGCAAGCAGTAACAACAAACAGATGAACCTTTCAGATATTGCAAGAAACTGCTTTCTCACGAAGACAACGTGATATTTTGGAGAAAGCAGGATGTTTGCAACAAGAAAGCCTGGGTTCAAATATCTGCCCTCCCATTTAACTACTATGTTAGAGGAACAAGTCAGTAAAATCAATCTGGGTTTCAATTTTCCCATATTACAAAGATCCTTCAGAAGTTTGGATATCAGTTAAAATCCATGAAAATTCTTTAAGTGTAATGAGTTTTCATGCATGTCACTGTACTCTAAGTGTCCTAACATTAGGAATTGTGTCTTTTCATCCTTTCCAATGCACATAATAACACATAACTTAATTAGTAGATTAATTAATTAGGTGATGTCTGATCCTGTCATGGGCATTAGAATTGGCCCCAGAAGATTGTCAACCAAGTAGACCTAAACCCCAGGGTTCAAAGCCAAACCAAGAATGGCAGTTATCTAAAATGGAGCCACCAGTTAGTACAAACCCATGTCAGAGGGTGAGTGGAGATGGTCCAACAGCAGGTACTAAATCTTTCATCTGGCCCCAGAGGACAGGGCAAGACCCAAAACTCGAGGCCATGCCCAAACATCTAGGAGTGAACAGCACAGGCATGTAGAGGAGGGAAGAACAAGGAAACAGGACCAGAGACGTCACAAACTATGCCCAGGGGACCCTCATTCCAGGTGGTACAACACCCCAAGACTTGTGTGATTCAACCTGAGTTAAAGTCCCAGGATCAGGGCAGATGGCTGGCTAATTTTTACTTACCATTATTTGAAGGAGTGAACCTAGTATATTTGAAAGAACTTGGGTGGGTTTTCAGCCAGACAGAACCAAGTTCAAATCCCATTCTGCAGTTTACTAGCCTTATGACTTCATGTAGGGCACCTAACCCTTGAGAATATCAATTTCCCATCTCCCCATAAAATTAGGATAATAATACCCTCCCTAATCCCCATAAAATTAGGATAATAATACCCTCCTCACAGTGCTTTTGTGGAAGTTAAATAAAATCAGCAGTCATGAAGGGTCTGAAACAATACGTGGCAAACACTCAACAAAAGTTAACTTCCTCTTCCGGCTGTAATTTCTTGACTTCTCTCTTGGCTACATTTTTATTAGCAATTTATTATCCTTATAAAGTTTTTAGTCAGTAAGTTCTTATTGAAAAAGAAAAATTAGACTTTAATTTTCTTTTAGCCTTACTTCAATATCTGATTCTAACATGAACCACACCACCCAGAACCTCTGATTCCATTCATAAGAAGGCAGCAGTAGGATGCTGGAAAAACATTGACTAGAATCCTCGGCAGTAGACTCTTCAATAAAAGCAAACAACCTGCCTCACGCTGACTAAATAGGCCTCGATACCTATGCCATAAAATAGAAGGTTCCCTATGAACTAAAATTAAAGAAGAATTTTTTTTTTCAGAATGTGAAATCTTAAGATTGGCCTTTACAGGTGAAATACAAAGAAATCATAAGTTGATAAATACGTGTTAATTTATTAATTTATTCAGCACATATTTATTGAGCTCATATTGTATACTGGGCATTCGGTTAAAAGTTCAGGACACAACATTGGAACAGACAGACTTTGTGCTGCCCTCAAAAAGCTTATAGGCTATTTATCAGGATAGCCTGCATAATAAATGAACTTTTAAAGTTTCAGTAATTTCACAAGACCAAGATGTATTTCTCAGTCAGTTAGTAGCTAGCAGTTCTCTGTGCTTGGCAGCCCTCCTTCCAGTGGTTAACACGTGTATCCAAGTTCCTTCCATCTTTTTGTGCCATCATCTTAAACACGTGGCCTCCAGGGTCTTTAAAGAAGGAGAAACGATAATTTCCAAAATATAAAAACAGCTTATACAACTCAACAACAACAAAACAACCCAACTGAAAAATGGGCAGAAGACCTAAATAGACATTTCTCCAAAGAAGACATAGAGATGGCCAATAGGTACATGAAAAGATACTCAACATTGCTAATTATTAGAGAAATGCAAATCAAAACTACAGTGAGGTACCACTTCATACTGGTCAGAATGACCATCATTAAGAAGTCTTCAAATAATAAATGCTGAAGAGGGTATGGAGAAAAAGGAACCCTCATACACTGTTGGTGGCAATGTAAGTTGGTGCAGCCACTATGGAAAACAGTATGGAGGTTCCTCAAAGAACTAAAAATAGAATTACCATATGATCCGGCAATCCCACTCATGGGCATATATCCAGACAAAACTCTAAATTAAAAAAGATACATGCACCCTTATGTTCATGGCAGCACTATTTACAATAGCCAAGACATGGAAACAACCTAAATGTCCATCGACAGATGAATGGATAAAAAAAAGTGGTATATATATACAATGGAATACTACTCAGCCATTAAAAAGAACGAAACGGTGCCATTTGCAGCAACATGGAAGGACCCAGAGCTTATCATACTAAGTGAAGTAAGTCAGAAAAAGAAGGAAAAGTACTATATGATATCACTTATATGTGGAATCTAAAATACGACACAACTGAACCTATCTACAAAACTGAAACAGACTCACAGACATAGAGAATAGACTGTGGTTGCCAAGGGGTGGGGGAATGGGGTAGGTGGAGTGGGAGTTTGGGGTTAGGAGATGCAAACTAGTATATATAGAATGAATAAACAACAAGGTCCTACTGTATAGCACAGGGAACTATATTCAATATCCTGTGATAAACCATAATGGATAAGAATATAGAAAAGAATGTATATATGTATAACTGAATCACTTTGCTGTACAGCAGAAATTAACACACCATTGTAAATCAACTACTATATTTCAATTTATAAAAAATAGAGAGAAAGCGAGAGAGAAGTGAGTAGGTAATCGATAGCCCAGCCTGGAAGTGGATTACAACACATTACCCACGTTCCACTGGCCGAACCCAATCACGGGGCTCCAACTTCATGGCAAGCAATGCTGAGGATGTAGTTTTCCTATATGCCCAAGAAGAAAAATTTACAGTGGGATTCAGTGAATATATAAAATGACCTCTGGCATATCTACTGTTTGCAAACTGCTGTCCTGGGGAGTAAGAGAAACAGATGCATTCCCTCCCCCAAGGCCCTTCCAGGAGCTTACAATCTAGTGAATGATGACAAATATATACATGGATAACTGATCAGAGATAGATTGGACATATGATATTACAGAGGGTCTGAGCTCTGGAAATACTGAGCTCCTGAAGCATATGCAGGGGGAAAAAATGCAGTGAAGAAAGGGATGAGCTTTTACAAGGAAATGTGAGGGAAAGAGTTCCAGGTGGAGAAGGAGTTTGAGAAGAGGAAATGTTTGAGCGACAGCGGGGGGCCCAGCGTGGCTGGCGTGTAACTCATGAGACACATGATGAGCTTGAAAAGGGAGGGAGCAGGGGTTTGAATGTCACGGCTTAGAGTTTGAAATGATCCCTGTGTACAGCAGGTAGAAGGAGCAGAAGTTTGTTTGGAGAATGCAGTCAAGAGGCCCTGAGGTTCTAAACTGAGGACCTTCCCAGGCCGCTCCTTGATTCCATGCCCCTTGGAAGCAAGTACCATGTCTTCGTCAACTCCTTTTCTTTTTAATTTTGTTTTTAATTCACTTCCCTGCCTACCCAGGGCATAGAGGGCTCACTTGGTCGGTGTTGATTGACAGAACAGCTGCTCAAATAAATGTATGAATAGAACCCTTCTGACAAGAGCGAACACCACAAGGACGCTGATAACTGCCCCATACGTAGGGGATCCACGTACAAAAGTTGAGGAAAGAAACAAGTAGCAAATGATGGATCGTGTGCGCCATTTTAGAGCTGAGACCACACATCACTTGTTCAGCAAGAAAAGAGTATGATTCATAGGCCAAGGCCCAAGAAATGAAGGAACAGAAAAGCTGGCCTTCCATTTTGGGTCTCTCCAGGCCCCCGGCAGCAGGGAGGGCCTTCACCCTGGTTTCTGGGACAGCCGAATTCTCAGCTGCCTCCACCGATTTCCAGCCCATTGGCCTCAGACAAGCCAGCTGCCCGTTCCATTTCTTCATCCAGACACACTGATGTTGCCAGCTACCTCCCCCAGATTTTAAGGAGGTAAAAGGAGATGGATGTCAAAGCCCTTTGAAAAGATGAAAGTCCTAAATAATATATAAAGTACCCATTTTAATGGAAAGTATGGTCTTCAGGTAGAAAGCGCAAGAGATGGAAGCAGGACACTGGTTAAAAGAGGAATGAAATCGAAAGCTTTTTTTCCACCACCATGCTTGGCCCGTCCGCAGTGTAGGCTTCAAGTGCCAGCTGATTTGGACAGAAAGCATCCCCGTCGGCAATAAAACCAGTTTCAGACCCAAAGCAGCTTCTGCCTTGGGCTTTGCACTGGTGATTAGCTTCTCTTGTTCAGCACCCGAGGGGTTGGCTCTTACCATACTGTAGGGCAACTTAATTAAAGAATCAGATAAACAATGCAATGCCTCCCTCTCTGAATCAAGCCAAAGTGTCATGAAAAATAAAACAATTAAGCAGAAACAAAGGCCCCGATAAAGTATTCAAGCAGAACAAGTTTATACAAAAACTTAATGAGGGTTTATTATTACAAATCAAAAGGCCAAGAGGCAGCACGCCAAGCTCTCCATGGCTACCTGTATCAGGCTCACCTATAATGCAACAGCGCCGAGGGGAAAATGAACAATTATGCTGAAACCACACTATGCCACGCATGTGTCCTGCGTTGAACTTTCCCGGGAGCTTTGATGATAGGCTACATCTCTTTTAAGCCTTCCAGCAACCTCTCTGAAATAGGTATTAGCTTCATTTTTCAGATAATGAAACAAAGCCTTGGGGAGTTCATGTGGCTTGCCCAAGTTCATAGAATTATGAAGTATCAACCAGAACTAAAACCTAGAGAGCTCACCTCAAAACACCATCCTGTACTGGGGTTGTAGGTCGACCTCCCTACCCTCCTCCTCTTCCCTGATTTGTGCCCACACTGGACCTTAAGTGGCCTCAGTGATGCATTCCATTTCTCTAACTCATCTTTGAGGCTAAAATTTTGAGATGAGAAGAAGGAGATGAAGTATGGAAATACTGTGACCTGTCAGAAGGCAGAATCCCACCCTTTGTAGTTTGAACCAATTAGTGATTCTTATAGAGAAAAGTTCAGAATGGATAGCACATGCTATTAAGCAATATTTCTGGGCAAGCAAGGTTTTTAAATATGCTGCCAGGTGGGGTTGCCCACTCCTCCTATTGAACCATCACCAACTTTGTGTCTGACTCTGAGGCTCCTTCCTCTATTCTGAGTATTGCTGATATGGAGGGATTTGGTCAATGATAATGGATGCTTATGAAGGTGAAAATCAATAAATACCAATGTCAAAGGTATTATAATTCGTGAGCTTAGAAAATGCCCTGTGTCCTGAGTTCTGTTGTTGTTCTTGTTGTTTTGCATTAGAGGAAATGGAGAAGAAATGTCAGATCTAAGACACTGAACTCTTAAAAAAAAAAGGCAGAATTTGAAGATAGAGATAGGTTAACAGTGAAGAATAAATCCTGTAGATGTGGACACCCACATCAGCCAGGACCTGAGCCTCATAACCAGGAGAACAGGGTTGTTGATGGCAATAAATGGGAGCACTGGAGTCAACGTATAGCTGAAGTGGAGATGACCCAGAGTTTTCTGGAAACATGTAATTGTGAGAGTCTTGACATGTCGGTGGTAACTGACATGACAAAGAGAGTAAAGGTGAAGTCAGAAAAAGTAAGAAAGGGTCAAGTTTAGACTCAGAGAGAAAACGTGAATGATCCGTGGGCAAAGAAGAAAAAATAATGAAGGGTAACAGGATAAAACAACTAAAGAAATGAAGAAACAAATCCAAACCAAGAACCTTTATTGTAAAACCTAAATCAGTCAGGATCCCATCAGGAAATGAATGGTACACTCACACTGGGAGAAGGGTTTATTAAACCCTTCAAGGAGGGTTTATTAAAGCAGCTCTTACAAACAGGGAGGCAAGGCATTGGGAGACCACACGAGAAACTGCAGAATCCCAAGACTAGAATGAACTGAGCAGCTGTCCCCACCCCACGGTCTGAAGGGCTGTGAGCAGAGAATAATGACCAGATCCTAGAAGGTGAGACTTACAGAGGGAGAACCAACTTGGTGGGGCTGTGAATTTGATTAAGGGGCACACCAACTTGAGGTTACCCTGCAGGGAGGGTTCTGGGGACTCAAGACCCCAACCACACCCCCTATTCCTCCCCTCCCGTATCTCTTCCTGGGGCTCCCCATTGGACAAATCCAACCAGAACAAGACAGTGAGGGTGCCATTGGGGTAATTCACGCAAGTCAATCACAGAGCTGAGAGAAAGGGGGAAAGGTACAAATGGAAGGTGCCCAGCTTAGAAGCCAACAGGACAAGAATCAATGCCTCTGATCCAGAGTCTAATCTTGGTACAGAGAACCAGTCTCCAGCTATGACATCTGAGTGCCAAGGAGAACATGGAAGGACTAACTACATTTCAAAGCTCTGTGTGAAACTGATGTCACTTAGCAATCATCTACTCCTCAAAACAAATACACGTCGTTTACTTTTAGAGTCGGATATAAAGAATATTAACACCCAGAATAGACTTTAATGAATCTGTTAAGGAAAACAGCAAAATATCACCCCGCAAAAATTCAACTCCTTAATTAGTAGTCACAACAAAAGCCCTAACACGTTTTCGCCACCACGAATTACAGAGACCTCACTCGGCCAGACTGAAAAGTCAGGCTCTCGGCTGTCAGGCCTCCCAGCTGCAGGATCAGCTGCGCTCTGGGCAGCCGGTCTATGTTCGCTGCACTAACTCATTAATAGCCTCTCTATCTAAACATTGAACTTGCCCAGGCCATCTCGTGTAGTCAATTGAGAGTTCTCTTTGGAACATGGCATGCCGAGGTTTAGAAAAGAAGCACCAGCATTTTTTTTTTAACATGCCCAAGAATTACGGGTGCCATAATTGCTGTCCCACGTGGTCACCATTTAAAGTTTCCAATGATCCCGCACCTCTCGTTTATTAAAGACTATTTGACTTAGAATGTAATAATTAAAAAAAAATGTTTTTCTACTTATGGCATCAGTTATGCAGGTTGGCTTTACTGGCGGGGGGAAACAGAAAGTAATGAGACATCATCAGTATTCTTTGAATTTCTAACTTTAATTCACAGGTACCGTGATAGTATAACTTATTATTGGGTACCTGAGGTTGATGAATCCTCCACAGGCTGTCAGTAATTATTCTCGAGTATCTATTAGGAGGACACAGAAAATTGCTCTTATGTGCTGACTCAGAAGTGTGTGTGAGCCCTCTGCCACCCTCCCTTTTCCTTCTCCAGGCTCTGAGATTTCACCATGATCTATCTGAGCTGATTCGCTCACAAAAGTTCTATTAAATTTCAAATTATCTCATCACACTACTGATGGTATATTAAGATATAAATAAAAGGAAATAGCGACATGATTTATTGGGTACATGTCACCCCATAGGAAGAAAATGCGAAATGAAACCCCAGGATGATATAAGTAGCAGCTCCAATGAAAAATATTTGAGGGGATTTCTGTTCTATCTCATCTCATGAGGCCTCAAATGTAAGTTTTGGTGGAACATGAGAGACCCAAGCACAGGACAGCTGTCCCTGTGACCTCGTCAAAGTCTGGACCCTTCGGATGCAAGTGAATGCAACGCAAGTGGTTCTGGACAAAGCAAAAAGGGAAGTGATTGGATGTCGTAACTGAGACGTTGGGGCTTCAGGAACGGCAGAAACTCACATGAATCATGGCATCCGTTGCCCTCCCCACGTTCAAGGTGACTTGTTCCCCGTGTATTGGTCTTGTTCTCACTTGTCGCAGTTCTGTCTTTCCTTGAGGGGTGAGGAGGAGAGGCCTGGGTGACCTCGGGTGTGGTCGTCTGAGCTCAGGGCCTGGGGTGGGGACAGAGGATGAGCCCATAGGCCAGGTCCTCCAAGGAAGGTGGTGTTGTCTCCAGGAGAAGAGCAGGAAGGAACCCTGGGGGACAAGATCAGGAAATGTCCCTAGGGATTCTAACCCCAGAGGCCCTGAAGCCTCCCCTCCGGACAGAGGCATTGGATTTCTTTGGGGCCCCAGGGAGATGGAGAAGGGGTCCTGAGCAGATGCACCGAGAGTTGTGAGGCTTTGTGTCTTCAACAAAAGAAGTTACATTTATATGTGGAATCTAAAAAAATGGTACAAATGAACTTATTTACAAAACATAAATAGAGTCACAGATGTAGAAAACAAATTTAAGGTTACCAAGGGGGAAGGGGTGGGGAGGGATAACTTGGGAGATTGGGATTGATATATACGCACTACTATATATAAAATAGATAACAAATAAGAACCTACTGTATAGCACAGGGAAATCTACTCAATACTCTATAATGACCTATATGGGAAAAGGATCTAAAAAAGAGTGGATATATGTATAACTGATTCACTTTGCTGTACAGCAGAAACTAACACAGCACTGTAAATCAACTATACCTCAATAAAAATTAATTTAAGGGTCTTCCCTGGTGGCGTAGTGGTTGAGAATCTGCCTGCCAATGCAGGGGACACGGGTTCGAGCCCTGGTCTGGGAAGATCCCACATGCCGCAGAGCAACAAAGCCCGTGAGCCACAACTACTGAGCCTGCGCATCTGGAGCCTGTGCTCCGCGACAAGAGAGGCCATGATAGTGAGAGGCCCGCACACCGCGATGAAGAGTGGCCTCCGCTTGCCACAACTAGAGGAAGCCCTCGCACAGAAACGAAGACCCAACACAGCCAAAAATAAATAAATAAAAATTAAAAAAAAAAATTAATTAAAAAAAAAAAAGGTTACTTGTTATGTTGTTCCTTCCTCTTCAATCCCAGAAGAGAAAACAAAGATCTGAGGCCTGGAAACAGCGGAGGCTGATGGAACATCCCCGAGGCTGGAAACCTGGGGAAGAGGACCGACTCCTTTCAAGGGTCGTTTCTTCTGCTCACTAAAAACAAATTAAACAAACAGCCACCAGAACAAACAAACCTCATTTTCTTTTAGATTCTATAGCCTTTTAATAAAAATTCAAAATCCACTGGGAGCCTCTATGTAGTCCTTTAGCAAGTAAGGTGCAAGCGCAGAGGATGTTTTCATTGGAATAGATGGTGCTCCACGCTGATCTGTGGGGCTTTTCTTAAATGATTAACCTTTTTTCGTGTTGACATGCTGACTGTGTATTTAAGAAGTAGTATCTGATGAGTCTCCCCTTCAGAGCTGATGTAAGAGGCACCGTGGCTTCTCCATCCTACGCAGGGGAGAAAATTAGACACCTCTCTGTAGCCCTCTCCCACTCCAGCTGCATTCACCCACCAAAAGTTTTCTGAGAGGGCAGGAGTTTTCCCCTAAAAGTATTTTTAAATTTTTTTTCCTAAAAACAAACGCCTTCCAAAATCTGGGGAAATAGAGTCACAACCATCAGTAAATTCTGATACAAGGAGAAGTGTGTACATGGGCGACCATATGACACAGAAGCTCAGAGGACAGGGCAGCAAACTCTGCCCTGCAGATCGATGAGGGCTCCAGAAAAGGCTCTATTTATGCTGTGTGTCTTCAAGGACAAATAGGACTTTGCCAAGCAGCCAAGGGGAGGGTGGCAGGGATGGAGGGGGATTGAGGTCCTCCAGGCAGACAGATCTATATGGGAAAGAGCATGGAAACAGGAGAGACCACAGAGTGGAAGTTAAGATATGAGCACCGGGTGCTGATAGAAAGTATTGGGAGCCTGTGCTGGCTGGTAAAAATCTCTGTATCCCAAGTGCATTAGTCTCCCAGGATGGCCATGACAAAGCACCACAAACTAAGTGGCTTAAAGCAACAGAAATTTATTCTCCCATGGTCCTGGAGGCTAGAAATCTGAAATCAAGGTGTTGTCTGGATTGGTTCCTACTAGAGGCTCTGAGAGAGAAACTATTCCAGGCTTCTCTCCTGTCTTCCAGTGTTTGCCAGGCATCCTGGATTCTCCTTGGTTTGTAGCTGTATCCCTCCAATCTCTACCTCTGTTTTCACATAGGCTTCTCTCCTCTGTGTTTATCTCTGCGTCTCTTCTCTCCTCATAAGGACACCAGCCACATTGAATTAGGGCTCACTCGACTCCAGTATGACTTCATCTTATCTTACATCTTCATGACATCTGCACAGACTTAGTTCCAAATAAGGTCACATTCGTAGGTGCCATACTTTTTATGTGGACAATTCAACTCACAACGCCAAGGTAACTGGTGTCAAAGAAAAATTGCATGGACAAGTTAGACAGGTAAGGAAGGCTTTATTCAAGATTTTGCAATGCAGAGGAGATCAAGACCATTGAAATAGGTGGGAGAGATCAAACTCAGCTCCATGGAAACACAAAGGATGTGTTTTTAAGCACAGGAGTTAGCTGGTGGAAAAGTACTGAAGAACATTATTGGGGAGTTTGGTCAATGTGGTGAGGCATCTGTGTTGGCTGATTGCTGCTGATGGAACTTAGGCTCCTATCCTCCCACAGAGACCAGCAGATGCGGCACTAGCTTTCTTGATAGTTGCTTTTCAAAGGGATGGCCCCCAGGTCCTTGAGAAAGACATTGCTGGGTTGTAGAAGATTTACAGCCCAAAGGGGCAGAGAAAGAATCAACAACTGCAAATGTCTAAAGGAAATGCTCTAAGAAAAGGGGGGTCAGGGCCTGTAGTCAGGAAGAAACAAGCTAAGGAGAACATTAAGGCAATCTTGGTCACTGGTTAGTCCCAGAGGTCAGAGCTTCAATGATGTGCAACGGTTACAGGCGTGTCTGGGTACGGAGCCCCTCCGCCCAACAGCCTCAGACTTTGAGGAGCACTTTCCATGCATTTCGGCGTGCTCTGACATGAAGGTCTTTATGTAGCTGCTGGAATTTGCAAGAAATTTGAAAGAAATTCTAAAGACCGGGTGAAGGATAGTTCATAAGGAGACAGGAATGAAGGCAAAACAGCTAATTATGAGGAGCTGGAATATCCAAAAGCAGCATTAGAGGAGACGAGAGAAGAGGTTAGAAGCATTTTTAATGTGTCTGAAATAGTCTCAGAAACTGAGGTTGATTTGATGCAGTGTCTTGTGGTCTCGAACTGTTCTGGGGACAAAAGGCCTGTCACTTTCCAGTTCTTTGAGGTGTTTGGAAAGATGCCTTGCGAAGTGTCCATCCATAGCTTGTAAACCGCAATCACCTTTCCCTTCCACTGTCCTCGTGCAGAGCAAGAGACGGAGGAAGAGGGGCTGGGAAAAGGAAACGAAAGATTGTCGTCTGTTCCTAAATGACAATCTGAGTGGCTGTCTTTCCAAATTAAAGAGCAGCACATGGGCTTCCCTGGTGGCGCAGTGGTTGAGAGTCTGCCTGCCAATGCAGGGGACACGGGTTCGAGCCCTGGTCTGGGAAGATCCCACATGCCGCGGAGCAACTAGGCCCGTGAGCCACAACTACTGAGCCTGCGCGTCTGGAGCCTGTGCTCCGCAACAAGAGAGGCCGCGATAATGAGAGGCCCGCGCACCGCGATGAAGAGTGGCCCCCGCTTGCCGCAACTAGAGAAAGCCCTAGCACAGAAACGAAGACCCAACATAGCAATCAATCAATCAATCAATCAATCAATCAATCAATCTTTAAAAAAAAAAAAAAGAGCAGCACACACTCAAAGACGTCTTCAGCAGCTTTCGATAAACTCAGGATGCACCAGGGACCATGCGTTCGTGATCACATGTTGTCTTTGGTCCATAGATTTTAATCTTCCTCAACTTAAAAAAAAAAAGGTGATGCAGTAAGCCTTGCAAAGAGGTCCACCGGGACCTGAATGAATAAAACAACCCTCTTGTCCTTTCCTGCTTGAAAAGAATTCTACTGGTAAGTAGCATAGAAAGTCTACAGGTATCAAGCTGGGCAATGTTCAATTGTAACCAGTGTATTTCTAGGGAGGGCTAAGGCTTTCAGTGAAGGGTTAGCAAACTTTTACAGGGAAGGGCCATAGCATAAACATTTTTGGCCTTGCAGGCCCCATGGCCTCTGTGGCCACTACTCAGCTCTGTAGTTGTAACACAAAAGTAGCCGTAGTCACTGTGACAATGAATGGAGATGACTCTGTTCCAATCAGACTGACTCAATGACACGGAATCTTGACTTTCATATGCAGTATTATCTTTCTTTTGATTTGTTTTCCAATCATGTAAAAATGTAAAATCTGTTCTGAGCTTGCAAGCTGTACAAAACAGGCAATGGGCCAGATTTGGCCCGCAGGCTGGAGATTTAGACCCCTGGCAAAATGAAAAAAGAATGGCAAACCCCACATAAGCCCAGCGTATCTCATTTTCTTGCTTTTCATCCAAACGTGAGCCAGTCATAGGGACAATGTCCCAGCACCCACGCTTACAACAAGAGAAAGAGAGGCAGATCCTAAGTTGCTTTACCGGTGTCCCAGCCCCATAAGTGCCTAATACTACACAGAAGCAATCATTAACCAACATGCTCGCCACGTGTTTACTGAAGGCCTGCTCTGGGCCAGGCGTGCACGAGACACTAAGCCTACTGACAGCACAGACCCAAACCCTTGGCCTCATGGAGTCCTCCCCACACTGTTGTCCTTTAACCTAAGAGAGCGTTAGATTCACCGATGAGGCTCTCAAAATTACAGAGAGTGGATATTTCTCAGAACGCCCCCAGATCAATTAAACCACCATCTCTGAGGTGGGGGCACAGCCATCCTTCGCTGCCAAATCGATTGGCTTTTGAAACCTTCCGCTGCCCACACGGCAGCCTCGGGAGTGGATTTAATTGCTTTGGGGTGGGCCTGGGCACAGGTAGTTTTTAAAGCTCTCCGGGTGATGGTAAAGTGCAGGCAGGATTGTGAACACCAGCCTAGAGCTTCTAAGGAAGCAGGTTTGTTGCATGAGACTCGTGGGGCCCATCAGTCACACCAACACCTGAAAGCAGCTTGCGGAGGAGCTCCCCAAGCCCTGCCCACACCCCCAGCCTGCTGGTGACTTCACGTGAATGGGACCAGAGTGTTCTAGCCTCGGTCAGTCCCTCAGCTCCTCAGACCCTCTGTACCCAGGTTCAAGTCCCTGACCTTTTCACCTTGAGGTCCAGTTTTCTCAACTACTTCCCTTACTCCACAAGGTCATAGCTCAGCTTCTCCTTTCTCCCCAAAATATAGCCTTGAAAACATAGCCTTCTTACTGCTAAGATCTGTGCAGAGCAGTGGTTCTCAAAGGATAGCTCTTGATCCGGCAGCGTCAGGGTCACCTGGCACCTGATTAGAAATGCATATTCTTATCCCCATCCCAGACCTACGAACCAGGAACTCTGAGAGTGGGTCCCAGCAACCTGGTTTTTCTGTTTGTTTTTGTTTTTGTTTTGAAGTATAGTTAATTTAGTTAGTTTCAGGTGTACATCAAAGTGATTCAGTTATACATATATATCTATATTCTTTTTCAGATTCTTTTCCATTATTATAGGTTATTATAGCATATTGAGTAGAGGTCCCTGTGCTGTACAGTAGGTCCTTGTTGTTTACCCATTTTATGTGTAGTAGAGTGTATATGTTCATCCCAAACTCCTAATTTGTCTCCACCCCACCTCTGCTATCCCCTTTGGTGACCATAAGTTTGTTTTCTATGTCTGTGAGTCTATTTCTGTTCTGTAAATAAGTTCATTTGTATCATATTTTAGATTCCACATATAAGTGATATCATAGGGTATTTGTCTTTCTCTTTCTGACTTACTTCACTTAGTATGATAATCTCTAGGTCCATCCATGTTGCTGCAAATGGCAGAATTTCATTCTTTTTATGGCTGAGTAGTATTCCATTGTATATATGTGCCACATCTTCTTTATCCATTCATCTGTTGATGGACACTTAGGTTGCTTCCATGTCCTGGCTATTGTGAATAGTGCTGCTATGAACATAGAGGTGCATGGATCTTTTTGAATTAGAGTTTTTTAACAATCCCTCCAGGTGAGTCTGAAGCACATTTGAGTTTGGAGAACCAATGGCACAGAGAAGTGAAGAGTATAGTGAATTTGAAGATGTCACTAAATCAATTAGCAGTTGTTGGAAAAAAATAAGCAGTGGACTAAAGTTTGGGGAGATAAGTGTTTCGGAATTTCAGCCTTTGATCCCTTAGAACACTCAGACTCTAACTTGAAAGATGGTAGAACTCTTTCAGACTTGAATCCTTCCACTTGCAACACCATGGATGAACCTGGAGAACATTATGCTGAGTGCAATAAGCCAGACACAGAATGACACTCACAGAATGACTTATAGGGGGAATCTAAAACGGTCAATCTCATAGTAACAGAGAGTAGAATGGTTGTTACCAGGGGCTGAGAGGTGAGGAAAATGGGCTGATGGTCAAAGGGCACAAACATTCAATTATAAGATAAATAAGTTCTAGAGACATAATGAACATCACGGTGATTATAGTTAACAATACTGTACAGTCTACTTGAAATTCGCTAAGAGAATAAATCTCAAGTATTATCACCACACACACACACACACACACACACACACACACACACACACAATGGTAACTATGTGAAGTGATGGGTATGCTAATTAGCTTGATTGTGGTGATCTTTCCACAATGTATACATGTATCGAAACACCAGGCTGTACATCTTAAATATATACAATTTTTATTTGTCAATTATACCTCAACAGAGCTGGGAGGAAAAAATAATGGAGCTCTTTCAGCTAAAAACTGCAGCTCTTGGGGATTATATCTCCAGACTTAGAATATTCTCTTAAATTAGATTACATAAAACATATCACAAGAACACTTCCAGCATTTCTAGGTCACCAGCATAGAACTTAATTGAAGAATGGAAGACAGAGCCATCTCTTGCTTGTTGGAAAATTAAAACTCCTGTGAGAGGGTTTGGGGTGGCAGGTGGAATGGGAATTGGGCCATGATATCACATATAAAGCTTCAGAGAGTTTGGCCAGCAAGGAGCTAGTAAACTGAAGGGTAACCCACCCGCCACTCTAGGTTGGGCCTATCTGATCCTGGTGTTTGGATATGCTGTTTTCAGAAGCTTGGTTAAATTTGTTTTCATTGCCCACATGTCACCAAATATGAAGGCTTGAGAGGGACATAAGGATAAGGGGTCTACATAGCCATTGTCAGTGATAAACAATGCCAGATGCTAGCTCAAGTGGTAAGGATGGATTTTAATCAGTAATATAGTGTTGCACTAGGGAAGAGAGTCCAGTGTGAACGCAACTCAAATTCAATTTGTACAGAGGAGATGGGGCATTTTAAAGGGAGAAGGAAATTAGGGAGAGGGAACCGTAGGGGTTTGAGAAGAGTGAGGGAAGTGAACAATGGCAGGGCGGGCAAGGGGGCTTCGCCCATGTGAGAACCACCTGGGTTAGGCCCCTACCCTCCCACAGAGGCCGGGACACAGCGACCCTGCCTTCTGGTGCTCAAACGAGGTCACCTATCTGTGCATTTGGGGACATAGCAGGCCTATGTCAGTGTGTGCGTGTGTGTGTGTGTGCGGGCGAGAGAGAGAGAGAAAGAGAGAGAACAGTGCTAAAATTTCTCAAACTCCCCTGAGAAATGGTATCAGGGGAAAATAAACAGAGAAAAATTAAGAAGCCTCTCAATGACGTTTTTATCTCAGAGAAAGTGGGGCACCACCCACGGCTGCCTCTACCCAGGAGAGAACTTGTTTAGAAAATGCAGCTACATCATGAACCTTAGAAGGAAGGTTCACAGAGGCATATCCTTTTTAACTTCAGTGAGAGAAACACAGCATCAATATTCCAAACTGCTGCTCTAAATTTGTCAAAGAGACCAAAGAAATGGCAGAAGAGTTAAAGGCACGGCCATCTAAACACAACAGATGGTAGGAAGCCTCTCTCCTGGTGGGGTGGGGGGAATCTTGAAAAACAATCAGTGCCCAACAAATATTATTAAGTGGCAAAAGCAAGCGCAGTAAAATTCAGGTGGAAAATAGATTCTCAGCTGTAACCAAGCTAGGAAAACAAGACAGATAAGGGGCTGTAAGAGACTTCAGAGTATTATTAGAAGGGCAAGAAGAAAAAAAGCCCACGAACGCCGAAGGTATAGAGTGAAAAGGCGCCCCAGGCGTGTAATGAATGAAACGCAAGGAGAGGAAGAAAATACTTCACAGATTCTGACCCTCATCCTCTTGTTCCTATTAAATTTCAGTCGGAATCAAAGTTACACATGCAGAAGAACAGCAGGCTTAAGAAGATATAACATGAATAGATGTATAAAAATCATTTCTTACACAAGAAATTAAATTGAATCAAGATTCTCTTTAGTCTTTTTTCCTCTCATGTTCCGTCCAAGTTAGATTTAATCACCCCGTGAGCTCAGAGAAACCCATACATGTAAGGACATGAAGTCTGACAATTGCTCAAGACACCACCACCTACGAGGCTCGAGGCTGCTGCAAGTGAAAGCCAGTGAGCCCCGGGGAAAACTTCCCCCAGATTCTGCAGTTACTAGGGGCAAAAGATGACCTCACAGCTGGTGCCTTGAACGTTTTCCTGACTCAGGGGAGGAAAATAGCTCCCAGGGAGCTGGCACGACCAGTAGGGGGGATACGGACGCTGATCAAAGGAACAGCTCGGCAAAGCCGTACACCGAGATGTCTGCGGAGTTCTGGAGGATGCGTGTAGACGGGTGGTTCCCAGCAGCGGTGCTCTGGTCCTGAGGCGACAGCTGGCAATGTGTGGAGACACTTTTGTCACACCGGGGGAGGGCGACAAAGACATTGAGTGACTAGGCATCCGACAATGCATGAGACAGGCCTCCGCAGCAGATCCATTCAGCCCCAAATGTCCCTAAGGCTGAGACGGAGAACCCATGGTGTAGACCAAGAAAGAAAAACGCTGCTGAAGAATGAAAAGCACTCAGCTTGTGGCAGAAGCATTCATGTTAAGTATCGGAGGATGCTGGAGAAACGGCCAGCCGAATCGGTAGCACAGTACGTGAACGTTAGTACGGGCAGGTATGCTCTGGGAGGAAAAGAAGACAGAGGCCTGGGAACAGGGTACATAAGAAGTCATACGATGTCCTCTGCGCCATACTTGTAAGTTGGACAGGGTTGCACTGGGCGTTTGAGATTTTATGAAGTAAGATATGCAAACACTGTAGAGTGAGGGGATTGGCCTGAACCCCTGTGGGAGTCACATAAGACAGGCTGCCATGCAGAAGACAGAGGCTAGTTGAATTAAAAACACTTCAGTGAGGTATCACCTCACACCAGTCAGAAAGGCCATCATTAAAAAGTCTACAAACAATAAATGCTGGGGAGGGTGTGGAGAAAAGGGAACCCTCTTGCACTGTTGGTGGGAATGTAGATTGGTGCAGCCACTATGGAGAACAGTATGGAGGTTTCTGAAAAACCCAAAAATATAGTTACCATATGATCTAGCAATCCCACTCCTGGGCATATATCTGGAGAAAACTATAATACATGCACCTCAATGTTCACTGCAGCACTGTTTACAATAGCCAAGACATGGGAGCAACCTAAGTGTCCATCCACAGAGGAATGGATAAAGATGTGGTACATATATACAATGGAATGCTACTCAGCCATAAAAATAATAATGAAATAATGTCATTTACAGCGACAGGGATGGACCTAGAGATTATCATACTAAGCGAAGTAAGCCAGACAGAGAAAGACAAGTATCATATGATATCACTTATATGTGGAATCTAAAAATATGATACAAGTGAACTTATATACAAAACAGAAATAGATTCACAGACATAGAAAGTACACTTATGGTTGCCAAAGGGAAGGGGTGGGTGATAAACTAGGAGTTTGGGATGAACACATACACACTACTATATATAAAACAGATAACCAACAAGGACCTACTGTATAGCACAGGGAACTATATTCAATATCTTGTAAGAACCTATAAAGGAAAAGAATCTGAAAATGAATATATGTGTGTATGTGTATATAACTGAAGCACTTTGCTGTACACCTGAAACTAACACAACATTGTAAATTAACTATACTTCAGTTTTAAAAATAGGTAAAAATAAAAGAGAATGACAGGAAATATTGGAAGATAAAAAGAAAGAAAGGAAAACGCCTCAGTGGCTACCCAGCTGCCAGATGGAAGGTTCGCAATCCCTCTGTCAATCGAGGGCAAGGTTGGGATCCTTAGGTTGCTGGTTTATAGGTTCTCAAAATAAAGCTATTTGCATGGTTGGAGGAGCAGTTTCTTCCAAGAAGAAGGCTGAAAGGGGGAAGTTTCTGAAAAGGTAGAATTCACCTGAATCTATTGATTCATCTAGATAGAGAACTAGAAATTGCAGCATCGTGATCCTATGAGTATCATATGAAAAGCTTCTTCCTAGATTCTTGATTTAAATATGGTACTTTTGGACCTTCTTCCTAACTCTCTGAGACCCTGCAGGCTTAAACGCTAACAATTCTGTGCAGGACGACTGATGACATCGGAATCCTTAGGGCCTGGGCTTCACCTGCCTCATGCTGACATGCCCTTAAAGAGCCGAACCCAACAGCAAATTTAATAAATCCCACACACTGTAGTATGTAGTCCAAATCTAGTGTGTCCCACTGGTGGATTTTGTTTTATCACGCTTTAAGCAGTCTCTCTGGAACTCTCTGAGTAACTATGTTTTTTTATTCTTTTTATTTTTAACAAATTCATGTTCACGGATCCACAGATGTTGTGATACCATCATAAATCCTTACAATACCAGGAGTGCCTTCAGAGATTTTATTTTTGGTTGCTCCCAGTATTCTCATCTACTTTGATGTGAAGCAAAGCCTTTACACAAAATTCAAAGGGCTACAACATTGAAAGGATTACAACGGCAAAATGTCAACAATTTTGCACAATGAACTGAGAACTGTTTCTGAAAACTGCTCTCTTTATCAAAGGAGCATACACGTCTAGTTATTCGGAATCTGTGCCAATCTTCTTACAATGCTGTCCTTAAGAGCGTGTAAAGGGCTTTTTGTTCCATTACAATGACCGAAACAATTTTAAAATAAAGTTGGAAATGACATTTCAATAAGTGAATTAAAAATGAAGGAGAGTGGCACCTAATTCATCATTTTTCCAAATTTATTTACCTGGATGTTCATTTGGATCAAACCACCAGAAAATGCCATATTGTCCCAGAGATACCCTAAAAATTTACACTAAAATAAAAATGGCTGCTTCAGAAATGTTTATATATATAATTTTTATTTTTGTCATATAATCTTTTCAATAACTGTAAAATTGTTACTTACTTTGGAGAATTCCTTAGTTTTCATCAAATGAGCATGAATGTCACTTCTTATAATCATTGATCTCAATTTTTTTTTAAAAATGAGTTCTAAGAAGTGCACATAAGTATGCCTTGGGAATCCAGTTTTCATTTCAGCTGACCAGACAAAACCTATGAAAAATTTAATGCTTGTGAAATCTAAAAAAATTCTGATTTTAAACAGGAAAATTATATCTACCTTATAACATACATTCAATAAATTTGAATATCATGTATTTAATATTCTATTTCAAATTTGCATATGATCCAAGTAATTAACAAAAGACCAACAATAGTTGGTCTAAAAACCACCTAAAAACACTTCAAATCTACCATATACTTTTATATAGAACTATTACTATATCATTTAAATATTAATTTTCACACAAATAAGTTCATATAAAAACAACTTAGGTCTGCAGGCCAATGGGTAAAAAGGTCTGCAGGCCAATGGGTAAAAAGTCAAAACTACAAAATACTAATTTCTATTTAGTACTGGTCTGAAGTTCTTGATTTTCCAAAAAGCAAAAGGAGAAAAAGTAAAGGAGGGAGAAAACCAAAATTCCAGAAGCACCCACCACGTTCCAGTCCTTTATGGACGGTCCTATACTTGGTCCTTTATATCAAGTTATTTCATTGCAAGAGTAATTGCATGGGATAGACTCTTATACATGAGAATAATCTAGGCATAGGTATCACTGTAACTTAGCCAATTTCTGACAGCTAAACTTGTAGTAAATACAATTTGGTTTTCCCCAGTGTCATGCCTTTTTGGTAATCTCACAATTTTCCAAAGACCTATAGGAAACAAACCTATTTAGTTTTATTTACTCCATCATTTTCAAATTCATTTGACCACAGAACCCTTTCATTTTCCTACAATTAGATGTTAAAGGAACAATGAACTATACCAGTCTTTCTGGTGTGGGTAAATTGAACATATTACTGGAAAATACAAACCATACAATATGTCAAGGACACTCAAAACAAGCACCTAGGAAGGAACCTTGATCTAGTATAATGCTGCATTTCACCTCTTGGCTTTTTAATGTTCTCAGACTCTCAACTTGTTTCAAACAATTCCCGATAACCTGTTATGGCTTAATTGGCTACCCTCTCTAGAAATGTTTTCAAATTAAGGAAGGGAATAGTGAGAATTCCCTCCTTTAACGCAAAGGTAAGATCTGCTGGAGGACTTACAGGGCTCCATTGGAGTAGCTAAGCTTTTCAGGTACACCTCAAAACCCAGCACCCCCAAGATTACCTGATCAGCGTATCTTCGGTCTTGGACACCCACATGACCCAACTGCATTTTTTTTTTTGATTTTGATTTTCATCTTTTTTTTTTTTTAACATCTTTATTGGAGTATAATTGCTTTACAATGGTGTGTTAGTTTCTGCTTTATAACAAAGTGAATCAGCTATACATATACATATATCCCCAATTACATCTTCATTCCCTCTTTAGAAAATGTGAATAACAAGATGCCACTTTCCACAGATGTATAGAAATGCTTAACAATTGAGGGAACAGTTTTTAACACAATTTGAGCTGTGCATACAAAGATGTAGAAGAAAAGATCTAAAAATGTAAGGTACTCCCATCTGGTAAAGTCATTGATTTCGGTTAAAGTATACGTTTCCATTTAAAAAGAAAATAGCATCAACAGTGAAATGTGCAACTTAGTAAATCCAAAACACATTCTATGAAAATGACTTTTTTTATTAAATCAGGAAGAAACTAAAAATGTCTTTGACTATGAGTTTGCTAAAGTATGGCATGGTTACCATAATTTCCACATTTAAACATGAAATAAATGTATGATTTTGGTTTGTCGAAGTGAATATTAGGAAGCCAGAGGCAATTTAAATTGAGATAATCTCCCATTTTCCTGTTATTGCATTGTCACAAAATGGTCAGCAGAATAAACAAGAATATGTTAACAGAATTTCAACTCTAATTTTGTCACAAAGCCCTGCATTAGTCGGGTGTTTTCCTCTGCATTATTCTCTGTGAAATACTGTGTTAAAATGTGACTTTGAAAAATTCAAGTCAAAGTTTTCAGAAACTACACGCATTCACAACTCTCCAAATATTTACTTACTTTGCTAAATTAAAAACATGCTGTTTTTCTAAAATAATTCAGTTACTCTAATACTTCTATTATGGGCCCAACCTCTGCTAAAGACACTGTAGGAGAACACACACACACAAAGTATATATACCATGGTCCCTGCCCTCACAGAACTTACAATTCAATTATGAATTAAAATAACAAGAATAGTAATGGTTGAACACGTCACTACAGCGTAGATCCTTGATGTTCATGACAAAGGCATTCATCTGGAGAGCCTCATGGATCCTAAAATATCAGGCTCTCCCTAAAGCCCTCCTGTGTTACAGAGATGGAGTAACACACCAGCTAAGTGACTCTGAGAAGTGAAACAGAAAGAGGAGAAATGATGAACGGTACCTTCATGAATGCCCAAGTCTACTTCAAATCGCTTGTAAAATTGTGTGATGCTGGCAGTAATGCTAATATAATTCAGAAAGTATGGATATGTACAATCATGTATTCGCAACGAATATTATTGCACACTTACTATGTATCTGGTAACTGTTCTTAGCATTGGAGATATAGCAGCGAATACAGGATACAAAGGCTATTCTCTCACGAAGCTGACATTCTAGTGGGAGAAGACAGAGAGTAAATCAATAAATACTGAATTTGTCAGGTTATGCTGTGAGTGCTGGGGGCAGAGGCACTGCTGGAAATGGGGATTGGTTGCTCTTTATATGGAATGGTCAGGAAATACCTCTTTGTGACTTTGATATTTGAGTAGAGAACTAAAGATGTCAAAGGGAAGACCTCGCCAAGAAAAGAGGAAAGCACATGCAAAGGCCCTGAGGTGACAGTGATGTTAGCAAATTTGAGGAATAGCAAGGAGGGTGGTGTGGCAGGAGTGAAGTGCAAAGGGCAGAGGTGGGAAATGAGGTTAGAAAGAGACAAATACATGGGGTAAGGGCAGCAAGAGCCAACTGTGCTGGGCCTCAATCAAACATGGGCTGGAGTCTTACTTGAAAGTGTCATGACATGGGATACCTTTGTACAGATACTGAAGGATAAATGAGATTTATCTAACTTGAAGGAAAGGAAATTTGAGATTCATGCTTATGTCTGTTTGCTCTCTATTTTTAGATCTTTCTGGTACTTCTGAGAACATTAAAAGAAAGACCAATGCTTGTGCTCAGACTTTTATTCAAAATGAATCATCCATTCCTGGCCATTTTTTTCCCACCAGAACATCCTGGAGCCCACTGAATTCATATGGCCAGTTCACTGGCTTTCTAACTTTCTTCACTTTATTCAAATCTCTCAAAAAATGAGAATGTATAGTAAAACGAGTCACATATGGCTCCACGTGAAAGGAAAACTTCTCAAAATCTATTTAAACATCTGATTAAATTTTTTTTAATCCATTGTGGCCTTGGTCGGCTACCAGCTTATTGCAGCAGAAACTTTAAGAATGTAAGAAGGTGAATTTTCATACACCTGTCTGATAAAGGCATTCAAGCGTGGTTTGGAAAAAAGGTGAGAACTAATCAAGCAAGGTGATCTCACCCTAAATATACATTAATTTATGAGATGTTAACAGCATGGGAATTAACCTATGAAATAGCTGCTCACTTTATTAAGCAAAGAGGACTGAAATGTGCTACTCTCATTATAACAAAAAAATGAAATACATCATACTGCAAGGCAACTAGGCAATGACTGAAATGGGTTTTATAAGGACAACATGCCTACTGAATGGCCCAGCCCATTTCAAGTTCAAGAGACTAAATCAAGAACTAAATTTCAAACTGATTTCTTGAGCCTCATAAGCATATATGGAAAATTGATTTCTCTTTCTACTCTTCAATTTTCTCAGCTATTCATTGAGGAAAATTCCATTTCACTACTTCCCAAGGGGTATGTTTTGGAGTTGTTCATGTCTGCGACTGCTAAATATTATGGTTTTCTCTGCTGTGTCTATAACCTCAAAACAGTTATTTGCAAATTCCAAGGCACACACACACACACACACACACACACACACACACACACACACACACAAAACCCATGCATCCTAGTTTCATTTATTAGAAATCTCCTAAAAGGTCATTGGAGTGCATAGCCCAGTATCCTGAATATCATTTTGTGAGGTCTGGGATTCCTCATGGATTTTTCTGTTGAATTTATACAAGTGAAAAAAAAAAAATCTGAGCAGTCATTTGGGAATGGGAGTTTAAAAATTCTGCAACCTTCATAAAGCCTTTCTCAATCAGGTACATAAAAGTGATGTCTCCCTTCTTTGAAATCTTCTAGCAGTTATGGCCTGTATTAGTCATTAGTCAATTTATTTTATACTTCTCTTTGATAGTTCTTCTAGTCTTTGTATTTAAGTATTATTTTTAATATTTTATTGTTACATTTCTCGATACTTAGGACTTATTTAACCAGATTTTTAACCTTTACAAGATTAAAGACTAAAACTGTAACATCTATGCAATCCCTTGCCCACCTAGGCATTTCCAGATAGGAAATATCTGGAATACAGCAGCTATGCCCTCCAACAATAAGTTGATTAGATTTTTGATTTCAGATACATTGTTGGAAAAAAGTCCACAGCTGACACAGCTGCTGATACTAAAGCAACTACATCTTCCAAAAATATTCACAAGAGCCTGAATAAGTCAACCTATAAGGCTAATCACAATTTTTACACAGTTGAAGATATAAAAGCAGTACATTGAGGAGGATTCTGGAAAATAGCAGAGTAGGAACCACCTGGAATCTGTCTCCCCACCTAGACAACAATTGCACCAGCAGAACCTACCTACTATAACTATTTTAGAACTCTGAAGGCTTGAAACTTCCAGGGGGAAGCAATTAAAGGCATCCAAATTGGAAAGGAAAAAATAAAATTATCTCCATATGCAGATGATGTGATTTTATATGGGGAAAACCCTAAAGATTCCACAAAAAAAACCTGTTAGAACTAGTTCAGCAAAGTAGCAGCATGCAAAGTTAACACGCAAAAAATCACTTGCATGTCTGAACACTAACAATGAAAAATATGAAAAGGAAATCATAAAAACAATTCAGTTTACTAGAGCATCAGAAATAATAAAATACTTAGGAGTGAACTTAACCAAGGAAGTGAAAGACTTGTGCAATGAAAACTACAAAACAGTGCTTTAAAAAATCAATGAAGACATAAATAAATAGAAGCACATCCCACGTTCATGGATTGGAAGATTCAATATTAAGATGTCAGTACTACACTAAGCAATCTACAGATTCAATATAATCCCTATCAAAATTTCAGTGACTTTTTTTTGCAGAAATAGACACACCTATCTTAAAATTCATATGGAATCTCAAGGGACCATGAATAGCCAAAACAATCTTGAAAAAGAAGAACAAAGCTGGAGGGCTTATACTTCTTGATTTCAAAAGTTACTATAAAGCTACAGTCATCAAAGCAGTGCATTACTGGCATAAAGACAGACGTATAAAAAAGTGGAATAGAATAGAGAGCCCAGGAATAAACCCTCACATATCTGGTCAAATGATTTTTGACAAGGGTGTCAAGATCATTCAATGGGGAAAGGACAGTATTTTCAATAAACGGTGTTGGGAAAATTGGATATCAACATGCAAAAGAATGAAGCTGGACCCTTATCTAACACCACATACAAACATTAACTCAGAATGGATCTAATAGTTATATATAAAACCTAAAGCTATAAAACTGTTAAAAGAAAATATAAGACAAAAGTAACTAAGAGGATTTTCTTGTTTAATTTTTTTAAAGGAAACTCAGAACATTTAGCCCAACCTTATTAGTTTATTAAACAAACTCCACTGCATGCATTTCTGTGGACCACCTTTATTTGTCTACTTCTGTTCTACTCTTAGTATGTTTCTATTTATGTTTTGTTTTATTACATTGTATGTGTTTATGCAGCTGCAAAACGTTTTAGAAGTTATCTAAATACATGAACAAGGTACATTAGATAATGCTGGGCATTGACAGATTTCCTTAAGGATTACCCAGTTCAATGATTGGGTTTTTTTTTTTCATCAATAAGCAAGAGAAGAAAAGAAGTTAAATGCAAAAAGTCAGTTGATCATATTTTTCACTTTATATTTTTAATTGAAGTATAGTTAATTTACGATGTTGTTTTAGTTTTAGGTGTATATATATAAATATATTCTTATGTTGTTCACTTTTGATTGTTGTGTCGTTAAATAGAAAATGTGTAATTTTGGCAGTGGTTTATGAAATAAAATATTTTCCTGCATTAAAGTAAACAGGATCTTACAAAGGCATTGCTGTAGAATAGGGGCATATAACTGCAAAGAATTAAAAAAAGGCTATAATTAATGATTTTCTTTAGCCCTCTCTGTGTCACTCATCCACCATGAATGTCATGATTTTCTCATTTCACTGAGTTTAACAGGAAACCAAAATTCCTGGAAAAGCTGAGTTCTTCATCTTACCCCTTTCACTTTACGATTCTCTTAACAGCTTGGACAGTACAGTTTTGTTCACGTGGGAATATCCCCCAAGTCACAGAGGTTGAGATTTTGACCCATGCCTCTTACTTCACAGAAGAGATCCCACTGCACCTGGTGTACAAATTAATGTTTTTAAAGTCCTCACCCGCCAGCAAACACATTAACTTTTTAAATTGTAACTGAGTCATTTCTTCGAAACTTTCTCAGAAAAATGCTGATCCTAACAGATTTGCTTTCAAAAAATCTGGATATGATTTCCATAACATTTTGAGGGCAAAATGCCAAACGCTCAGAACTATTAAAGATAAAGAGCAAGCAGAAGAACAAATAATATTATCAGCTATAAAAGTCACCGACTGGGAGAGCTTCACAGTTAACTCTTGCATTTCTTCAGCTATGGACTTATCTGGATCAGCTTCTTCAATAAATCTGATTATTCTTTGATCTTAAAAGGAATCACAGTGTTATTTGAATGGAGAGAAGATTGATATTTCACTTGTCGTGGAGAAGGAGGTCCTGTGACTTTACTTAAGGCATCACCACCTGTATGTAGTCTCATCAGGGTCTCTATTTCCTTATTTAGGTGATGGGTAAGCTTTGTGGACATTTATTGAGCCATACGGTTATGCTTTGTATGCTTTTGATAATTAAATTATAACCCCCCAAAATTATTAAATGTTTTTAAATAAGTGATCTTGATAGAAATCTTTTAGGTACATACCAACCTGAGAGATGTACTGAATCCTCTATGTTTTGAAATTCATATCAAATTTATTATAGGCAGTAATGATTTAGTGTATGGTTCACTTAGGCATCTTGTTTCCCTTCCTCTCTTTTCTTTAAACTACTTGCTACTTAGTATATCCTCTTCCAGATGGACAAGAGAAGGAAAAATAAGATCAAAGTAACCTAAGGCTTTATACCACCATAATGGGTGTACCAAAAGTCTCTCATTTTTGTAAAGGAGGTAAAATATATTTGCCAGGGAATTCCCTGGCAGTCCAGTGATTAGGACTCCGAGCTTTCACTGCCGAGGGTGCAGGTTCAATCCCTGGTCGGAGAACTAAGATCCTGAAAACCTCGCAGCGTGACCGAAAATAAATAAATAAATAAATAATAAAATATACTTGCCAAAGAGAAATTGGGTGATTATCAATGGGATTCCATGATTCATTCTAATGCTCACTCATTTGTATGATACTCAAGAAGTATTCAGAAATAAAATTCTGACACCTGTACAAGATCTATTAATAATTTGTTTCATATTCAGATGTCCCATCAGTTACTCTGGGTTTCCCTTTTCCTACTTTGAATGCTGTACCAAAAAACTTCCCCCTCCTCGATTTGTTCTTCTTTTTTGGTTCTAGAAAGGATATGGCAGAGCTAATCAGTTCTTACCATGATCTTCACTCATTTTTACTTTGATTTTCCAGATTCCACCTCGTAGGGCACATGTCATATGGTCCCATGTGCTTCTCTTTATCTTCATGGGTTAAGAAATCTACCAAGGGTCAATCTGAGTGACAGTATATATATTTTTCTAACCAAGGAATTCAATCTATGTGGGATTTAGGTCTACTTACAGGAAGTATGCATAAAATGCAATCAGTTGAAGTGTGTGTGTGTGTGTGTGTGTGTGAGAGAGAGAGGGAGACAGAGAGAGGAAGGGAGGGAGGGAGTTAAGGAGAGAAGCAGGGACAGAGGGAGACAGAGACAGAGCAAGCATTGGAACCCCGTTTCTTGGATGCTGATCATTTCACATGTCTATTACACCTACTAAATTCCCATTCAGAAGCCATTGACTTTACAGACCATTCTCACTGATATCCAACAAAAACAAGTTACAAACTATTAAGCCTTTTATGGCGATAAAGCACATTGATATATATTACCTCATGTGATCATTACAACCACCCTTTCATAAATGTAGGCGGACTCTCATTAACCTATCAAAGCCATGGGAAAGAAACTTTTCAGTTAGTGCTTTAAAAAAAAAAAAAAAAGCAGTTACCATGGGAAGCATTGCTTGTAGTACAAAACCAATGGAAATGTCAAAAACTTTGTTTAACTGAAAATGTATAGAGTTGCTGAGAAGCCTGTTTAAATAATTCCTCCTTATATTTTTTAAACTGACTTTTTAAACCTAGCAAATAAAATACAGTTGACCCTTGAACAACATGGGTTTGGATTGCATAGGTCCACTGACATGTGGATTTTTTTTCAATAGTAAATACTGCAGCACTACACAATCCATGGTTGGTTGAATCCGTGCATGTGGTACCATGGATATGGAGGGGTCACCTATACAATGGACTAACTCTAAGTTATACTCAGATTTTCAACTGCTCACAGAGTTGAATCCCCCGCTTTGTTCAAGGGTCAACTGTAGACTAAAAGGTTCAAATCAAACCAATCATTGGGATTTTCAGAACATCTTCCACAATTAGAAATGTTTTTCTCTTCCTTAAGAACCTATGTTAATAGAGAGATGATAAGGTTGGTCTGAACTATCTAGATTAACCTCACTCACACCATATTCACAGATTATTGATTCCTCCATTTTAGATTATTATTCAAAGCAATAATAAAAAATTCAACTCAATTTTAAGTGGGCAGTTCTTTAAGATGTGAAAGTTCTATTTTAAAATATGACTCTAGCTTTTTCCAGTGTTGTATGATATTTATCAAAAAAGGTGTCATAAGCTGCATGAAAATTTAAACTGTGATGAATTACTTATGAGATTAGCAGATTTCAAGTATTAATGGACTAAATTAAAGTTATAACTTTGTAAACACAAAGTGCCTTTCACATATGTTATTAATAAAAGAAGTTATTTAGGACTTAATTTTTTTACTAGCTCTCCAGTGTTAGATTGTGAGATCCATATCACAAATATGATAGATATTCTTAATCAGTGATACTAGAATTCTCATTAGGTACTCATTAAACTCCTGCACCTTAGAATAACCTTGAGAAGTACATTAGACACTAATGAGTATATGCTTTCATTGTATAGTCCTTATTAATGATAATGGAATTTACATGCCTGCAGTAAGCAAAGACAGTATAGATAAACTATAAAAATAATAGCAGTTAAAACTTCATACCACAAGACCAAAATAAAATATATATTTGTTGATTTGTTAAAATAAAACTCTCTGCATAAATATGGGATAAAAATTAGTTAAAATAAAAAACTTCCAGACATTTAAAAATACTTAAATATTTGGAGATAAAAAATGAAAAACCGCCTGGATTTTTCAGAACAAGAATAATTTTTCAAAAACAAAGCAGTAGTTTTGGATTCTGTGAGATGTTAGTCAAGTTTCTCAACTTATTTAATTAGCAATACCCTTGATGAATGGATAAACCACTAATCTCACTACTGCCCTTTCTGATTTTTGTTTATTGTTGTTATAGTTTTTCTTATTTAAAATATGCCCATGCTCAGAAATGCTTTGCTGTGGGGAAAGACATTCTAAAGGTCAAATTAAACCATGAGTCGGAGGTAATAAGAACCTGTCTATTTACTTCCTTTTGATTTTGAACACAAGTAGCTAAATCATTTTCATAAATTACTATGCAAACTACTTTTCAAGTTGATCTGCAATTGAGATTTCCTAAAACTTCTGATGGTCCTACTCATGAAATATCGTTGTCTTTCAGGAATTTCTTTTTCCTTGGTACCTAAATTGCTCTAATGTACTTAAATTCCATTTCTTCTTGAATCCTCTTTAGAGATGAGGAAAATAAGGTCACCATCTTGGAAGAGTAGAATCTTAGATCTGAAAGCTGTTGAAAAGATCAGCTACCTGCCATATAGTAGTCATTCTTCTTGCACATCTCTAGCACTGAGAAACTTAGTACTATAGAAGGGAGCTCGCTCCAATTGTTAAAACATTCTTTCTTTTAATTAGCTGAAATCTACTCTGTGGGTAATTTCTGCTCCCAAAACCTAGGTCTGAAAGCCCAGGGGAATAAGTGTTAATTCCTTCTCTACATAACAGACCTCAAATGCAGTAAGGCTTGTTTCTGTGCTGATGTCCCCTTTTTCCCACTGAACATCCACGGCACCCTCGACCATTGCTTATGTAAGATCGGGTTCATTACCCACTGACCTCTGGCAGAGATGTTAGAGAGATGCTCTCCTGCTTCAGTAAGGCACCTAGAATTAATCACAGTTTTCCTGGTGTGGGTTTAGTTGTGCTGAGTGCAGGGAGCTTATTATCTTCTGTGAAAAGGATACCATTCTTCTATTAATGCAGCCTAAGATTACATTAGATCTTTCGCCATCCTCATCACCTTGGGTCACCCTCCATGTCCGTGGTAATAACCAGAAGGGAATTGAGAGGAACTTTTAACAGAGCGTCTAATCTGCCCCCCTGATCCCTTGGTCAAAGAGCAGTGCTTTTATACCTGGCTATCTGGAAACCTATATAAATGGGTCGTTAAAAACATTGTCGCTTTTGAGCCACTAAAAAAGGGGGCAAAAAGATTGTCCAAACACCTCTTCATTCATTCCTGTCCTCACAAATTCAGAGTTTAATATTGAGCCATAGCCTTGTGTCCGGCTGGGACAGACACTGGCATCTCAAGTCCCAGGTTTCTCCAATAATATAAGCAAATCACCAGTAACGAACTGCACAGAGTGTGATGACAATTTGTAGCAGTGATGTGAGGGCACAGACCAGGAACACCCAACTCAGCCCAAGTCAGATGAAGCGGGGAGGCTTCACGGAGAATCCTATTCTGACTTCAATCTTAAAGGAAAAGTGCAGGTTTCCATGGATCCCACTCATTAGTGCCTTAGAACAGTGCCTGGGCGCTGAAAAATAAAGGAATGAAGGGAATTCTCCAGCGGTCCAGTGGTTAAGACTCTGCGCTTTCATTGCCGAGGCTCGATCCCTGGTTGGGGAATGAAGACCCGACAAGCCACGTGGTGCGGCAAAAAAAGGAATGAAAATGTAAAATAACACAAATTTAAGCGGTGGATGAGTTAATTAACTGATGGATGGATTGATTAATTAATTAGAAATAAAGAGTATTTCAGGCACTACGTGCCTGTCAGGAAGATGAGAGTCTAAGCTAGTCATTGAGAGGTAAGTAGTTTGGTTAAGTTACAGCTGGTGCTTGTGCAGGTAGAACACGACATGGGACTAGAGAAGTGGGCAGTGGAGAGAGAAACGCGAGGGGAGTGACCAGATGTGCAAGAACCAGCCAGCATCACTCCTGCAAAAGTCCAAGCGGGAAAGAGAGAAGGGAAGAGAGGTGGGGACAGGTCTGAGAGATGCTGAGGGCCCGACAGATGTCAGAAGTAAGGGATAGACATCCTAATTCCTTCATTTCTTGCTTGGACTGCTGTAAAGAAGAAGATTGCAATTATCAACCACAGGTAGAGCAGAGTTTGAAAGTGGGGAGGATGACAAATCCAGTTTGATTTGGATTAAATGAAAGGATGAAATAATGCCATTTGCAGCAACATGGATGGACCTAGACATTCTCGTTCTAAGTGAAATCAGACAAAGACAAATATCGTATGATATCGCTTATACATGGAATCTAAAAAAAAAGGCTACAAAAGAACTTACTGACAAAATAGAAATAGACTCACAGACATAGAAAACAAACTTATGGTTACCAAAGGGGAAAGGGAGCGATAAATTAAGAGACTGGGATTAGCATATACACTAGATATAAAATACATAACTTACAAGGACCTACTGTATAGCACAGGAAAACATACTCAATATTTTGTAATAACATATAAGGAAAAGAATCTGAAAAAGAATACACACACACACATATATACTGTGTGTGTGTGTATGTGTGTGTGTGTACAACTGAATCACTGTGCTGTACACCTGAAACTAACACAACATTGTAAATCAACTATACTTCAATAGAAATAAATAAAATGAAACAAATTAAAGATGGAGTATTCACAAAAGATGTTCCTGAGGAATTGACCATCCACACCCAGTCTCCAGCTGGGGAGAGAGGTCTAAACACAGACATCTGCGTCATCAGAGTCAGAGCTGAAGTCCTTGGTGTGGGTGAGATTGTCCGGGAAAAGTGCAGAGAGAAAAATGCCAACGTCTGCAAGCCAGACTTCAGAAAGTAGTGAGAAAGGTTTCCTCGCTAAGATGGAGGGACTGAATATATGTGTATGTTGAGTAACAAAGCCCAGCTGAGCAGAACTTGAAAACGGGGAGGACAGAATAATTAATGGATCAAAGCTTCTAGCATTTATCTATAGTTCTGAAAAGTTCTCCTATCTTTCAGACTGTAATCATAAAATGAGAACTTTATTCCCAAAGAATACATTTTTCTAAGAAATCAGCTAACAGGTTGTTTTCTGAATTATTAATGATGTTTCCTTTAGTCTCTTTCTCACATTCAGGGTCTCCGCTCAGCTACCTTCTGATGCTAAAATTCCTCTCCTGAACCTTCTGGAGAAGCTAAGGATGGAAAAGAGGCAGGGTCCAAACATGGGCCTTGAGATGGAGTTGGGGTTTGACTCTCTGTTAGGTAGGAAGCTCTAACCAGTAATATTCAGCTGCTCTGGACCGCAGCATCCAGCCTTTACCAGAAGGTACTGATGTCCAACAAGACACCTTGCATAAGACCTCGGTTATGCAGAACCCAAGGCCGCGGCTCATTCTGGATAGCTGGATGGTTTACCAATCTGCTCCCCACACCCCATGACTTTTTGTGTGGATTCTTCCCTAAAACCCGTCTACAAATATTTCTATCTTTATTTCTGTTTCTTAGCATGTTATAGTGAAAAAATAGAAGCCCTGAGGGGCATCCCCTTATCTTACCACCAGCAAAGTCACCAGCCTTCTCCGTATCTGTTCCCTGCCATCCCTCTTTATACCCTGGGCAAGTGCCTCAGATGGCATCACAACCTACCCATCCTCTGTGCTCTGGACCCCACCCTCACTCACTCACCTTCACGATGACTTTGCCCGGCTATTCTCAGAAATTATCCCATCTCTCCCCTCTCTTCTACATTCTTACATTCTCCCTCACTACTAGAGCTTTCCCTTTAAAATACAAATACACTATACAACTCCCACCTGACACTTAACATACAAATAAACACCTTGACAAGCCAAGGTCTACACTCGCCTTTATGGTGTAACCTCAAATGAGTGTGACTATTCCTGCTGCCTCTACTCTCACCTCCTATTTTCTCTACCACTGATGGTGCAATCTGATGTCCAATTTTTCAATAGAATTCCAAGTGGATTTTTATTCTTTCCATAAACTGATCAAATCACGATCGCCAGTGAGCCCCATGTTGGAAGATCCAGTGGTCCCTCTTCAACCATCGTGATATTTGACCTTCCACAAAAATCTGATTAAGGCACGCTTTCTTCTGTTGGTTTCCACAACCCTCTGAAGTTTCTGACTTACCTTACCGACTGCCCCTTCTTGCCTTTCCCTTGTTCATTTCTCCTCTTCCTTGCATGATCTCCATTTTGATGTGTGTTACAAATCCTACACTCAACATTGTAAAATAGAGTTTGTCCTTCACACCCCAAATTCTCTCGATATTCCCCATTTCAGTAAACAGCACCGCCAGCCGTCTGCACAGTTGCTCAAGTGCCCGCGAATCTTCCTTGATGCCTCCCTCTCTTCCCTTCACCCCACATGTGGAATCTGCCAGCAAATCCCTCCAGCTCTACTTCTGCAAAATACTTGAACTTCACCACTTCTTCCCACCCCCACTCCCTCCCCCTGGGCCAGCCACCAACCTATCCTGCCTGGCCTTTCCTAATTACCTGATAAGCTCTCTTCTTGTGCTTTTACTTCCTTGTAATCCAGAGTAACCTTTTTTAACCTTTTTCAAACTAAGTCGGTCTCCTGAATAAAACTCTCCAATGTCTTCCCACTTCACAAAGAATAAAATCCAAACTCCATATCAGCGTCTTATATACGGTCCCAGCCTCCTCCCCTACTTCAGTCTAGAATTCTCTCTACTCACCATGCTTCACTTTAGCCACAGGAGCCCTTCAGTTCCTTGAAATTAGAAAGCCCGTGCTGACCACAGGGCCTTTGCATGTATAGTCTCTCTGCCTGGAGCACCCCTCCCTACAGGCTTAACATGGCTGCTGCTTCTGTGCATTCAGGTCTCTGCTGAAAGGTCACCACTATGAACAGTCTTCCTTAATCTAGACTCCTCTGCCCCAACCGTAAGCTGGGTCTCCATCCCACTATCCTGTTTCCTTCATCTCACTTTTTGCTATCTGAAATTAATCTTCTTTCTTATGCTGTCATCTGTCTCTCTCCACTAGAATATAAATTCAATGAAGCCAGGTATCCTGTCTGTTTGAGTCAATTCTGGGTCTCTCCAGTGCCTGGCATATATGAAGGGCTTCACGAATAATAAATCAATGGTTAATCAGGGATCAGTGCTGCCTGGCTTTGATTCTGCGATTCCTGCTAAATCAAAATAACATTTGTGGTGGTAATAGCTGTTGTCCCTTACATGCTGACAAACTCATGGCCTGGTCGAGGTGTTGGAACACCTCTGATTTAGAAGTGTAAAGACGGACACGGAACCTGAAGGAATGTATTTTGACACAGAGTCTGCCCAGGATGGTGTACACACCTTAACACATGACCTGTCCCCATGACATTAAATAGTTTTTAGAATTTTAAGCACTGCTGACTATTGTTTTACAGTTGGCATCTCCAGGTCCACAAACGGAGTCATAAAAGGCAGCGTGATGCTGACTCCAGCAGAAGTTTTAATGGGGTGGCCACGATCATTAGTCCAGTATCCCAACCACTCAAGTTCCCTAAGCTCGGGAGCTGCACGGCTGGTTGTGAGTCCCTCTCCGCCTGTATTCCCACAGCGACTAGAGCTCTTAGATTAGAACACAGGGGATCTAGAGACTGTCGTACAGAGTGAAGTAAGTCAGAAAGAGAAAAACAAATATCCTATATTAACGCAAATATGTGGAATCTAGAAAAATGGTACAGATGAACCGGTTGGCAGGGCAGAAATAGAGACACAGATGTAGAGGACAAACGTATGGACACCAAGGGGGGAAAGCGGCGGGGGTGGTGGTGGTGGTGGGATGAATTGGGAGATTGGGATTGACATGTATACACTAATATGTATGAAATGGATAACTACTAAGAACCTGCTGTATAAAAAAATAAATAAAATTAAATTAAAAAACAACAACACAGGGGCCTACGCTTGTCTTAGGGGAGCGAGTTGCAGAGAGCCAGGAGGGGTGTTGACAAGGCTTTGGGAGATGCTGGGAGCTGTACAGAGGAAAGGGACAGGTGAGAACTGCTCAGTCCTCCTGCAAGAAAAGAAAGGAAGCGTGGGGATCCAATTGGGACCTAACAAGCGGTAAAAACTAGATTTGCAGCCACAGGACCATGGTGCCTCCACGCTGCCCCCTCAGTGCTAACGGCTATGCGGGGTCAGAGCATCTCAGGATGAGGCTGCCCGCTCCTTGGCCTTGAACCTCAGAGTTAACATGATTTTTCGGAACTCAGCTTTCTCATCTGTAAACAGGCATTCCAGGTCACTATTTTCTCACGAGGGTGCTGGAAGAATTAAATACTACTAATAAGTAAGGATTTAGTAGATGACGGCTGTTATTATTGTTACACAAAAGAGCTTTGGTGTCTGATTTCTCCAGCTCTTCTGCTTCCATTTTTGCTGTTGCAGCATCACCTCTCAGCGGATCTGCTTTGGGAAGCCCTTCTCTTCCATCAGACTCAACAGTTCTTATCTATATAGGGCCTGGTACGTCTTAAGATTGAAAATAAATGTATGGTTTTTCATTTACTCTCTGTCTTCTCCGTTATGCTGTAAGCTCCGGGAAAGCAGATGAAGTCTGTCCTGTTCACCCCACACCCTCACAGGCTCGCTTTGGCTTCAAGCCAACTTCTATTTGTCTCCTGACTCAATGAATATTTGTTGAAGGTTGTTGAGTGAATGGCTAGAAATCTGGTCATCAGACCCATCATCTAGTGATAAGTGAAGATGTGAGTGAAAGTCAGGGGCTCCTTTATGAGGACCGTGCAGAAGCTTTAGTATGTGAACTTTTAAATAACCTCTCTCAGAAGCTTCTCGTCCTACTTCTGAGTGATTCAGTAGAAAGAGCTTCGAGGAACACTGACTGGGGAGGGGCCATTTCCCAACCTCTGTGACCTTGTGCCAGTCAACCACGTTGGGCTTTAACTCCTTCATCTATACAATGGAAATAACGAGAGCAAACCCACAGGAATTCTGTCAAGACTAAGTGTGATATAGAAACAATTTCAGTTTTATTTTGAAGTGAGAGGAATCATTTTTAAAACAAATATGATAGGAAATCCCAAGATACAACAGAACAAGTGGAACTTCATGGAGGAGGGCTGGTACTTGGCATGTCCCCAGGAAACCTCATCAGAGACCAGAGCTCAGTGGCCCACAGTCAAAGCCACTGACACACAGACTGATGGAGAGTCTAACTGGCAAGCAGTGGACATTCATTCTCTCTTTTCTTGCTTCTCTTCATTCTATTTAGCTGAGGTTGCTTGATAAATAAGTTATAGATCACAGGGCAGGGGAGGGGAGGGATACATGACTTTCCTCCAGTATGAAATTTAAGTTCTCATCTTAGAGTTACAGAAAATAAATTAGCATCTGAGCTGGCAATTCTCTAAGTTTTAAATTCTTAATATTGCATTAAAACAGAGATTCAGATCCTTAAACCCTAACTGGAGCCATGAAAGAAAGAACACTTGCTCAGTACTGTTTCACATCATCTTAACTAAAGTCATGTGGTAAAACTGAGCTCCACCCAGGGATAAAGCAAGAAGCATTATTTGATAACATCACAAGCATGTGATTGGTGCAGGGCCATTTCTGGTAAAAGCAACCAGCAAAAAATATTTTCACAGCTACAGGTTGACTATGAAACACACAGGTGATAGTCAATTTTTTGTTGTTGTTTTTAATTTCTCCTCCATTGTAGGAGAGAGGGAGAGGGAGCTGGCTCCTGGCATTATCCGGCAGCTGAACCCAGTCTCGTGACTGGCATCTTTTTCTTCTCACCTCCTCAGACACAGATCACTAAGCTCTGCCGGAGGCTCATGGGTCTGGCGTAAGCTCACCAGTTCCTGCTGCCATCTCAGCCCGGGAATCTCATCCAGTTCCTTGGCATCTCCCCTTCTTGAGCCGCCCCATCCACTGACTTCCTTGGCCTACAAGTAAAACAGTCTGGCTTCACATGCACCCAGGGCACCAGAGATTAACCTTTGCATTTCTTTGTCTTTCAATTTAGCTGATGATGGTCTTTGGTTGGCACTTAATGGTGCTTCTCACTCTGCCAGAGGGCATTGCTTTATGTATTTTTTATACAAAACGTCGGCCCATAGAGTCAGCATGGTAGGCGACCTGTACAGTCTGACAAGAGTGTCAGGATGCCTTATTTTTTTTCCCTCTCAGCTCATCAAGAGTGCCCCCAGCACCGCCATACAGAATTGCTCCTCTAGCCCACTGGCAGCTCAACATTTGCGAACAGTTCCTAGGAAGGCAGCAAAATGTTCAGCTAAAATTCTCTCTTATGAGGAGAGAATGCCCAGCCTGAACAAGAGCTCAAAATATAGCCAGGAACTTTGTTGCTGTCTTTCATCCAAGCCTGCTCAGTCCCCGTGAGGAGGCATCCAAGACTGACAACCAACAAATTTACATCATCTTTTGAGTTTCCAAGTCTGAGAAAAGGAAGTGGCAGGAAGCCAAGTTTAGGTAAATCCTAACAATGCTGGTCATCCACAAGTTTAATTTTAAGGGGAAAAAAGAAATAACAAGTGGTCGTAAATTGTTTCCTGCAGTTGATTTGGACAAAGCACAATAGGATATCATTACTTCAGTCCCTGCAATTCCTTTTATGCCAGCTGAGTACAGACCAGAACAAACCAACCCTTCTCTTAGCAAGGCAGGTCTTAAAGGAACTCAACTGCAGCTTACCGATCCCCCGTCTGCTTTGATCAGGAAAGCTAAGGAGCTGGCCTCCAGTCTCATTCCCACCAGGCTCCTTAGCCTGTCTGATGCAGAGCAATGTTCCCATGGGGTGAACACGTTGCATAAGAGACACAGGGAAAATTGTTCAGTGACAACCAAGGAAGGTTCTATGGCCTCAATCAGCCTCACAGTACGAGGAGACCCACATCACATCAGACACACTGAAAGGCAGTGGAGGCTTATCCCTCTTCCAGTGTGTTTCCTGTGCCCCAGAGTCAATGGACCGGCATGGCCTGGCTCCTTGGCTAGCTTTACCAAGAACACAGAGCAGTGTAGGAGGAGTCATAAAAAGAAGGAAAGGAGATGGAGGGATAAATCAGGAGGAAATGACCTGGGTGACAAAGGCAACAGAAGGAAAGCGTGCCCAGGTCTTGAAGAAAGTGGCTCCTAGGGAGATGGTAATTCTCCTTCCATATTCAATGCTCATGGCCTCTGTGCAGGACCCTAGAGGGGGACTCATTTCCCCTCTCAGTTAGTTGAACAGAGGGTATGGCAACTGATCCAAGATGGTGCTACCAGAGTTTCTCCCAGAGGTTTGGAATTTGGAAACAAAAGTGACACATTCACATTCCTTTTGGAGGCCAGGATCTATGGCATGTGGGTGTAATAATAGCTAATGGTCACTGTTCTCAGGACTTTAAGGACAGGACTTGTTGGGTCAGGATGAGGGAGCATCTTCCACTCACCAACCGTGGAAGCAGAGAGAGCCACGTGCAGACACCTTAGAAGTGTCTTGGGTCCCAGACCAATTGTCTTCATGGGCAAGCTGGCCAGAGAATTCTCCCACTCTCCCAGATTACTGAAATCTCCTTCTATTTCACAACCAAGTAAAAATCTGCCCCACCATTAAGCATGAAGCAGAAAGCACTGTCCTCCACCTATTCCTACAACAATATTTGTTGAACCAGCACTGTTCCAGGCACTAGCCAAAAACTGAACAATAGCAGCAACAATGCAGCTTCTGTAGAACTACATACTGGTGAGAACTGAGTAAGAATAAAGAAGATGATGTAGAAAGTAAATGATATAACCAGTTATAGTTGAGAGGGGAAAACTATTACAGGACAAGAATCATAAGTGTTGGAAGCAGTATTGAGATCTTAAATGTTGAAATTTTATGTTTCAAAGGACATTTGCTCAAGTGAGAAAGTATTTTAAGAAAGTGAGGATGGAGCCATGTGGATATGTAGGGGGAAAGCATTCCAGGCAGATGAAGCAGCCAGTGCAAAGGCCCTGGGGTAGAAACAGCAAGGAGGCCAGTGTGGCCATGAAGAATGAGGGTGGGGAGAGTGGTGGAGTCGAGGTCAGAGCGGGAGAGGTACTGATTGTGTAGGGCTTTGTAGGCCATTGTGAGGACATTATCTTTTGCTCTGAAATAAATCAGGAGCCACTGGAGGTGTTCAGTAGAGAAGTGACATTATCTGACTTACATTTCAACAGGATGGTACCCAATGCTCTGTTGAGAACATTGAAGAGGACCAAGGATGTTAAACAAAGCAGGAAGTTACTTGGGAAGCCTCCCAGGATTGATAACAGTGGCTTGGATCAGAGCTGTAGCAGGAAAGCTAGTGAGAGTTGTTTAGCTCTTAGAAATATTTTGAAGGTAGGGACCAAATCACTTCTTGATGTTAATTTACGTTACTATTTTTACATCATCCTCAATACTCTAACCATGCATTTATTCACCTTACCTTATGGAGCATCTACTTTGTGCTCAGCCCTGGGTTAAATTTTTTTAAGCAATGAAATATTTAAAGCAAGGATTCTAGACTCTATGGAATTTACAATCTAGTTTTGAGGTAAGAATGACAGCTATTTAAAGAATTATACTACTTGGGGTGGGGAGGAGTGATTATTGTCCTATAAAAATAAAAGATCAGCATGACAAAGGGTTCCTGCTTTTGAAGGTGTGAGACTTGCCCAACAGCTATAGGAGACTCCTGAAAAGAACTGCCTCCCAGTCTATGTGCCTATGACACAACCCCCAATGTAAGAGGGAAGAACAAATCTGACTCCATATTGGATCTGTTTCTTTTACTTTAACCTCTGCATTCTATTGCTTTTGCTATAAGTTAAGAATATTGCCTCTAGCCTGAAATATACAGGATAGCCTATTCTCAAGGCTCTGACCTTTAACAGTATTATGCTTTTCCATTCATATAGAGATAAAAAGTTGCAGAACAGAGAATAGCACTTGTCTTGTTGGGGGTTTGCTGGAACATCTCAACCTGACCTACGTAGGTAGATGCAAGAACAAAGGATTCTGACACCAAGAAGTCTGCACCAACCAACCACACCCCAGCCCCTTTTAGTATAAAAGAAATCTGAATTCTAACTCAGGGAAGACAGTTCTTTGGGACACTAGTCCACCATCTTCTCGGTCCGCTGGATTTCCAAATAAAGTCAGTATTCCTTGCTCCAACAACTGGTCTCTCAATTCATTGTCCTGTCGTGCAGCAAGCAGTACAAGCTTGGACTCGGTGACACCAGCATTTATAACATGTTAGATATAACAGTAGCTCATTTAGAGAAGTTGTTAGCTATACTCCAGTATAAAATATAAAGTTTAAAAAAAGTAAAGAAGTTTTTAGATTTGTTTTGTTTTGTTTTGCAAAACTGTATTTGAGGAGATTATCCTTTTTGTCATAGAGGCTAAGATAGGAAGCCCAGCACTCCCTTCAGGAATGTAGGACTTTTCCTACAGGTGCTGGGGTGTTGCAGGCAGACAGAACCTCAGGTGTCAGCCCTCTTTGGGAATTGCTTTGGTTGAAGAAGGAACCCAGGCCCCTTCTTCCAACTCAGCACAGCTCTGAAGGGTCATCTCAGCCTCAGAGCTCCCCATAGAGCTGCCTCTTCCTTGCATCTAAGCTCTTCCTATGAGTGACCCAAATCTCCCAGTAGCAAAGCAAGTATATATCTTCTTGTTTTTACCTTGGGACAGGTAAGAAACGTTTCCCATACCCTTTGAATTGAAAGACCCTGTCAGAGCCTTCCATTTAGTCTCTTCTTTTCCAGTTTATTTATCCATTCACCTACTGGAGGTCATCTTGGTTGCTTCCAAGTTTTGGCAACTATGAATAAAGCTGCTGTGTACATCAGTGTGTCGTTTGTGTGTGAACATAGTTTTAAATTCTTGATGAACACAGCACATGACACCTGTACATAGCACAATCCAGTGAGCTAGGTAGAGGGAGTTCTGTATTATATTCCTATCAGCTCTAGTTCCAGATTAAATTTTGTCTTTGAGTGAACTTCTAGGACTTATTTTGTCAGGAAAAAAATAACTTTAAAACCCCAAATCTTTCCTTTTTGTCTATAGCTGCCAGGAAACATAAAGCTAAATTCAACAATTAGTTATAAATAAGAACACATTTCTACCGTCTGGAAACATCTTCTCCCTCTGATCTTATTTTTCAACCCAACTGTGCTTCTTTCCATGATGTTCAATCTTATAAGCCCCTCAAATCCCTTAGGAAGAAAATTGGCAAATAGTCTAGGAAAAGATATTTGTTGCAAGGGTTAATAATTTGTTAGGTATTTCCAGCTGGCTGAACTAGGGCCCAGAGACCACTAATACAGAAAACACTCCTTAACCTCTGCAGCCTGAATAAGATTTTTGCTTCATAGATCGTTCAGAAGAGATGCAAATCTAGCTCCAAAAGCCTTGGACAGTAATGTAGATTTTTACTGAAGTTGTCTTGAGGATACCAAGCAAGGTGAGGTGACACTATAGGGACAGAGCAAAACCTCTATAAACCTTGTCATTAATCTCTCACCCAGGAGTAATCAAGACTCTGGGGATTACAATTTTTAGCGGCTCAAATCAAATTAGCATGAGAAAATACAGGGTTTCTTTTCTCAAAAACCTGGAAACCCCAGGAGTGGACCTGCTCCTATCATGGCAGAATCCAGAGTCTCCAATGGTGTCATTAGGACTCTATGTCTCACTCTGTCCCTTGCCTCATCTTACCTTGGTTTTAGTACAGACAGGCTTTCACCACCTGGTGGCAAGGATGGCCACCAGTGACTGTGGGCTGACACAGTCTTTGCAGCTGTTGATCCCAGAGAAGAGAGCATTCCCTTTCCCAACAGTTCCAGAGAATGTCCAAGGAGCTCAACGACTGGCCCTTTTGGTTTTGTGTGCCCACCTCTATTACGGGGTGAAGATGCATCTACCTAACTCAAGCCACATGAAGCAGGTTCACTATAAGAAACAGTAGTTCTGATCGTAGAAGTGGAAAAAGGAGATGCAAACTGGGCATGTTACCAAACTCATGTTCAGCTGCTTGTTGTTCAAGAATCCAATACTGAGAGACAAGTGTTGGGTAAAAGGAAGGATAGCTTCATTGAGGAGACCGGCAATCCTGGGGAGAAGGTGGACTCATGTCCCAAAGAACCAACTCCACCTTGCCCATCAGGGGGCAAGAGCTTTTAAAGGGGAGTTTCAGGGGTGTGTATGAGGAGGGACGGGGCTACATGCAGAGCAGCACCTTCAGCGTTGGCAGTCATCTTGAAATTGGTCATATGCATTGGTCTGATCAGTGTCATCTTGATTGTTTTAAGTACAGTTCATTTCCAGGGTCGGTTTCTTCCCATTTTTTGAGGCCAATTCTCTGAATTGTGGCAGCTTATATCATGACTATAGTCTGGTCACCATGTAGTTAAATTCTTCCACCTGGTGGGAGTTTCAGTATCTACAAACAGCTCAAAGGACATGGCTCAGAATATTATCTATAGCTCTTGAGGAGGAACTAAAGATCCTTGACTTTGCTTAATGGCTAAATTATTATTATTTTGCCTTGCTTGACTATTTCCCTTTGTTTCTGTATTTTTTCATTTCTCTGATTAAATTTTTTCTTTGGCTAAACTTTTTCTACAGACAAAAGGCAGGCAGAGAAAATGGTGGGGGTGGGTGGTCTGTCCTGGGAGGGCCCCATAGGGTCCCGCTCCATTATAGACAGACAACAGCTATAATTACCAAGTTGACCACAGTCCCCAATTTCCCACAAGCCACAGAAGCTCCCCTTATGGTCTTAAAATTCTAGCCTCAACTTCCAACGCTTTGCTCTGATATTGTTTTGGTCACCATCATAATTAGAATTTATTCAGGCAAAAAATCATTTATGGATCCTAAAACTATTGAGTGAAGGTTGATGAGGAATAATATATTTACAATGTCTCCGAACACCTCCTGGCAAGTTCTATACTAATCACAGATGGGGAAATAGTGACTTCATAATGGAGAAATCTGGCTGAAACCACATGAAGCAGATGATTAAAGTTACCATCACAGATCACGGGACACTCGTCTGTCCCCCTCAGCACACTGTGAAATTGTGGAGAACAGGGTCTAAGCCTCCTTCATCTTTGTCCCCCCAGGTTCTTTAACACCACTTAGTAGCAAAGGCTGAGGGAACCAACATTTTTGGGAGCTAAATATGTATTCATAGTTTTCTGTCAGGTGGTACTTTTCCCATTTTACACAAGAAGAAGCTAGTGGCCAAAGGGAACAAGGAACGTCTTCAAGGTAATACAACCAGCGATTTCCAGGGTCCAAACTTGGGTCCAGATCTGCCTACCTCCAAAGCCCATGCTTTTTTCACTTTCTCACAAAGCTTTTGGTATGAAATCTAACCATGAAACAATTGAATTCATCAACTGCATGACAGAGATTTATGCATCAGAAGAATTGAGAACAAATGACTTTGTATAGGCAAGGAGTCACAAACTCAAAATCAGCGGTCCAGTCCGCTGCCGGCATGTGCAGATAAAAACCCAGTGTTGCCAGCTCTTCTGATATTTCATGGGGAGGAAGAGGTCTGAATGTGCGTGAAACCTTCCAGTTTTTAAACGTTAGCGGCTAATTTTTAAAAATGCGAAGTACTCAGCTGGCCAAACTAGACACATTTATGTGCCCTATCTGGTCTGTGGTCAGCAGTTTACAACCTCCAGCAGACAGCATCATTCTTATGATTCCTCATGTGGTCGGTGGTGGCCCTGCCTTCCCAGGGGAGGCTGGTGTGAGGGCTTCACCGGGTGCACCCATGCCGGGACTCCTCCCACAGTTAGGGACACAGCAGACAGAGCTGAGCCTTTGCTGAAGTCGGAGTGAAAGTATAGTAGGCTGACATGCTGGTTGGTGCTTCATAACCAATTATCTGGGCGTCAGAAGGACTGGAGGAGATCCCAGACACCTTAGTCAGCAACATCCAGGCCCACTGATTGACACTGCCCACCACTGGTCATGGGGCTTTGATTTAGTAACTCCCCTGTGCACCCCTGAAGTGACAACATCACCAAGAAATAACAATACATGCCTGTGAAATACATATTCCGAGTATCTATAATGCTCTGAGTTTATATTAAATTGACAAAAAAAAAAAAAAGGAAAAAGAAATACAGTTGTCTAAAATCTTCACTCGGAAGAGAGAATTTAGAGCTTCCTTCCTTCACGTATTAAGGAAATACGACACGAAGTCCTTAATCAGATGGCCTAGGTTCAAATCTAGGTGTATCATGCATCACCTATGACTCTGGGGCAAGTTATTGGAGCTGTGTATTTTTCCTCATTTCTAATATGCAGATAATAATAGCGTCTACCTTAGTGTGTTGTTGTGAGTTTCTGGTGGGGATTTGATGACACAAAAAGAGTATGTTTTATATGTTTATATGTTTTATATATTAACTTTATGAGACAGTGACTGATTAAGAATAATATAAGAAAATAACTAAAAGTATGGTCATAAATATTAACTTAAAAGTCTTAATTTGATAGAGCTGGAAAAAGTTTCTCGCAAGTTTGTTTCCAATACAATAATTTGTTAAGAATCTCTTCACCAGTGATTGAATGATGATAAGCAGCAAAGTCATTAGGATTCTGCCTAATTTTAAAGCAGATACTTTCTTTATAGAGAGTCCGAATGAAATAAAAGTAAATGGAAGATGATGGAAATGGTTATAGATACTTAAGAGAGTATTTTCCCCTGCACAAAAAGTGGATGTAACCATGACGCTGTACAGGGGTGATATAAAATATCAATTCAGGAAAAGGATGATGAAAACTTTTTTTAAAACATTTTGTCATATACCTCCCAGAACTGCTAAATTGCCTTTCTATTCTCAATAACACAAGTCAAAGGCCTCAAAGCCAGTATAAAAAATGTGAAACAATCCATCTCAGAAGCAGCACCTGATAGGAGAAAACAGGATTTCCAAATCAATTTGTCATGATCCAATATGGATTAAGCAGTTTGTTTTGACATTTCTCATTTGCTAAGTGCCAGCATGCCAAAGTAATCTTCCTGTGATACATACACAGACCAGAACATTTATTATTATTTATTTAGGGGATTTAGAGCCCCTTTTCCTCCAGAGAAGTCATTTGAAAGCAGAAATATTTTGAAATCAGGACTGCAGGTGGTTTCACCTGATAGTAGCTTAACCTCATCATTTCAATCCTTCAATGGAAAACCGTGCTCTACCACCTCAGACAAGGTAGGAAAGACCTTCCAGGTTTATGTAGCAAACAAAACTACCCCAGGGTAGTCTTGAATTCCACCCCTGATAGAGAGTGATGGAGAGTAATTTGTATGCTAGACCTTCCTAGCCCCATATACTATCCCTTCCCATTTGTCTTACTTTTGAACTGGGAACCAGTAGAGACTTAGAGACTCAGTAGGGACTCTTGAATAGAAACTAAACTGCAAGACACAGAATGGTATAATGACACGATCCCTCTTGGTGTCAGGCCAGTTTGAATGTGAATCATCATGGTATTTCATCTATTAACTATTTGACAGGAAGCAAATTACATAACATTTCTGACCTTCAGTTTCCTCATCCAATGATATAATCCCTTCCTTATTGGATTACAGTGAACTTTAACTCAGATACTATAAGTACATTAACTAGTACAGTGCTCGGTCCACAGAACCTCAATAAACGTTTGTCCTTCCCCTCCCGGCGTTCCCCAATTCCCCTGGTCTCTCACTTTGTGAGTTTTACAGGGAGGGTGGGGGCAGGGGACGGGGAGGGTAGAGACAAAGAGAAAGGAGTGGACATCTTTCCAATGTGGCACGGATACATATTGCTTAATGTGATTCTCAGAGGCTCCATCCCCCAAAATGCCCTCTTTAACCCGTTTTAGGGAAATATTTAATACATCAAAGAAGATGAGAAAGAGAAGAGGGAAGAATCAGTGCAAGATGACCCTATCAGGGTAGGGATTTTACCTTGACGTGGTGATAATCCATCTCTTAACTGGACAGCTAGGAAGGTTATTAGAGAAGGGACATTACCAGCATCTGAATCCCTGGTACCTCTTGCTGTGAGGGTTGGCTTACACAGGTGTTGCCATTTTCACTTGTGTATTTATATTTTTTTAACATTACATATGTCCATTATTTCTTGAGTGTATTGGCTTAAGTGCACATTAGAATTGCTATTTATAGTTTGATAATGAGAAAGGATGACTAAGATGCAGCTAGAGTGCATCTGCCTTAAAAATGAAGAGGTGGAGGAGATGGTGATGGAGGAAGGGGACAGATTCAAATATCTGTGTTTCCAGGTTGAAAAAAAGTAAGTGAAGTGAATTAAATACACACCCTTGTATAAGCTGATCTCTGCTTGGTAACCATAGAAAGAAGTATAACCTAGGACTCTCCCAAATCCAGAGCAGTGTCTCGCCTTCACCAACTCTGGGTTCTGAGCACAAGGGTCATAGGAGGGCCTGTGTGCTCAACACTGGGCTGAGTGTTTCCCATGTAGACCATGTTTAGTCTTCCCAGCAACACTCTGATGTCTTGCTAAGATCGGGAAACCAAAACTCAGATGTCATTGGTCCACACTGTCATTAATACTGTGAGCCTGGAAACCAAATCTTTTCTAGTTCTAAAATCTACACTCTTAATTTTATGTAAACTCCCTCCACCTCAAACTGTATCCTGCAGGATGGACAAAGGTTGGGTCTCCCCTGTTCCCACAGAAGACCCATGCTTGGAAGATTTGGGCTTGGAAAATAAGTGGTGGGTAAAAGTTCTGAAATGATAAGTACCTGAAAGAATTCTAAGGAAAGTCATGGGCCAAATAATTTCTATACGCCTAGTTGCCTGAATACACAGCTGAAAAGAAATTTGAGAGGCAGCTGTAAAATATGGGACAATAAAAAGAGTTTCAGACAAAGGATTACAGTCGTGAACTAAAAGAAGACTCCTTAAAAGAATGAACCAGCCATTAGGAGAGAAAGGCAGAAGACAACCGCCTTTCTGCGATTCTGGTCGACCAGGTCTGCAGTGCAGGCTCTGTCTGAAGCGCAGCCTGAGACGCTGGGTGGTTGAACTGAATGATCACTTGCATCCTCTGCTTCCCACAGAGCACATAACTCCATAGCTAGGAGAAGTGGATGTTGTCGGTGGAGACAACTGTGCACCCTGCTGCCACTTCTGCCCAGGAGACCTGATCTTGTTCCAAACGCCACACACCAAAAAGGACCCTCCATGGTCCTGACTATGTACAATGAAGTCCTGAGTCAATGCTCTTAACAGCAAAAGAGATCGGCGAAGTGTTTGAAGTGTTTGAAGATCGGCGAAGTGTGTGTTTGACATTTTTCCTTCTACAGTGGGAGGCTGACTCTTCTACATATGGCCATAAGATGGGGGATTCCTGAACACAGGCAGGGAAATCAAATACTGGACTGATGAAGGAATAGTAAATGTCCATTGCTGTCTTGTTTCAATTTATGTCACTCACTGTGGCCTCCAAATACTACACAGACAGTCCCATAAAGCTGATCTCACTACATCATCAAACTCCAGAAAGTTGCAGGATTCCCAGGCTTTCTGTGGAAAGCATAAATTGCTTCATAAGCCTATCGTGCCCTAAGATTGTCTGTGTTGGATCTGATGAAATCTCAAATTCCCTGACCTACCAGATTCCTCCCGAAAGTGATTGGAAATGTCTCAAACCATAGAGTTGTTTTGGAATGAAACATTCCCAAAGAAATTACAGAACTAAATATATCCCAAGGTCATGCCACCATTTAAATCTGCGCCCCTGAACGATCCCATTGGGCCATGTTGTTGATCCATGTCCCCCATCGTGGACACTTTGCCCGACAGGACTACTGAAATCTTAGTCACTCTCAATCCTGGGGACCCCAGAATCCTATGTCATTTGCACCTAGCTGGCCTCATTCCACAGCATTTTTAAAATTTAGGTGTAGCTAAATTTAGCACCAGAAGAATGTGTGGATTAAAAAACTGTGTTGTGGTTTAAAAAGTGAGTCCTGATTTAAGACTGCATCTACCAGGTTTCAAATCCTAGCTCTACCACTCACTAGATTTTATGAGCTTGGACAAACTTCTCTAAACCTTATTTTTCTCATCTGTAAATTAGGGATGCCAATAGTCCCTGCCTCATAAGGTTTCTGAGAAGATATATAATTACGCATGTAAAAATACCTAAAATGGTTTCTGACATATTCAATGCCTTGACAATCCTATTATCAACTTTTTTTTGCTACAAAATTGAGACCTAAGAAGATTAAGTAACTTGTCCAAGATTATACAGCTATATTATATGCAGATGTGATTTTTCTAAATTTATTCCAAAGGGTTGGCTAAGGACTCTGATGGGTTATGGAAAAATAAATGAAAACAAAGAGCAGAGGATATAATACATAAGGAATCCAGAGAGCTAAGTCCCAGTTTCTACATCTCTAAAATGGGTGGATTGGGCTTGATTTCCAGGTTAAGATGGCATTTGTTTATAATTCCTGGTAATCTCTAAATTTCTGCTATTGAAATAGTTCTAAAAATATGGAAAAATTTTTAATATGCCATTCTCTAGGAAATTAGGGGTAATAGGATGGAGACAGACTAATCAATAAAACTGCTGGTCTAGATATGTGTTGTTCTCTAAAATAGAAGAGTATGTCATGCTGAGATGAGAGTAGGAAGAAGCCAAATCCTATACCCACTGTCCCGCTGCCTGTTACCAGCTTGGAGTCAGAGGATCTTCAAAATAAAAAAATTAATAAATAGGGACTTCCCTGGCGGTCTAGTGGTTCAGACTCTGCACTTGCAATGCAGTGGGTGTGGGTTTGATCCCTGGTCTAGGAATTAAGATCCCATATGCCACATGCAGCGTGGCCAAAAATTAAAAATAAATAAATAAAAAATAAAACACTCCTTCCTAAAAAAGAATAAATAAATAAATAATAAAAAATTGTATCCATCCCCATCCACCTTGCCTCACCCTACCATGCAGGTACTATTTCATAGGTTGTAAAAGTTATGTCCCTGATGTGGCCACCACTACACTGCTCTATCCCCCCCAGACAAATTAGCATGGTCCCTTAACAGGCTTTCTAAAAGAACTAGAACTTCAAACAACTTAATGGCAAGCAGGCAGTATCATTTTTGGAAATGAAAGAAGACCACCCAAATGAGAACAGACAAAGGCTGTTTATTCACAGCTTGTTATAGCAAGACAGTCAGCCACCATCACTTGTGTTTGGCAGAAACTCAAGGGCAGGCAGGGGAGGGGGAGCGAGGAGAAAAGGAAGCCTCCACGTGTACCCTGATTGGAGGTTGTTTGCCTGGAAGCTGGAGGTGGGCCAACTAAGAGTGGGGCTCCTATGTGATTGGTTAGGGTGTCTATTTGGCTTTCTCTGATTGGTGGGAAGGTGGAAGCAAGGGTGAATATCAGGGAAGCTGTCAGATATTAAGTCCTGGCCATTTGGGGCCGATTGTTGCAGGGCCTATTGCCTGGCTTCCTACACTGGTTGCTGGAGACTGTGGTGGGACTTGTGTTAGGTCTGACTCGTAGATAGCAGGCTGCCTCCCTGGGCTGGTGACTGTGGATCATAGGGTGGTTTCCCCGGGCTGGTTGCCGCAAAACTCTTTTCTATGTGGTCTGGCTGTTGTCTGTTTATATATTCAGTCTCTCAAATATATTACGCTTGGGATGTGCATGGAAAGGCAGGGGTGGGAAACTACAATGTCAGAATATGCCAGAAATTCTAATTTTTCACGTAACTGCTTCTGGTTAGAAAAGAACCAGAGACTGTCAAGGCGACCTGAGGAAGAGTTCCTTGGTCCTACAGAGAAAGCCCCTGCAGGAGAGAAGAGGACCTCATCTAAGTCCAGGAGGACATTACTGAATAAATTCTGCTTTCAGGATACACGACCCTGACTTTGGTCTGAAATAGATAGGTTTTCAACAAGTGGACACTAAGAGCAAGTTTTCTGTTAGGAAAACACTAAAACTAGATTAATGCTTCCTCAATCAAAGATGAAGAAACAATAAATCTTCATTGTCTTCATGAATAATTTTTCCATGGCATAAAAAGGGAATATTAGCTGTTTTAAAGTCTTCAGAAATCATATTTGTGAAAACTATTATTTGCTACCAGTAAAAATAATTTTCAGAAAAATATTTTCATTTTTCTCAAATATATACCAGAAATCATAGACTATTGAAAAAATAGAGATCAAGATAAGACAGAAAGACACAAGGCTGAGATCTAATCTGAGATCACAAAAGTTGAAGACCCTCTCTAAAACTGCAAGGGTAAGATTAAAATCCAAAGGTAGGCATCTTTTTTTTTTAATTTATTGACGTAACATTGATTTATAACATTAGATAAGTTTCATGTGTATTTCATTATATTTCTACTTCTGCATACACTAGAGTATGCTCACCACCAAAAGTTTAGTTTCCATTTATCACCCTTTTACCTATTTCAACCTCCTTGCCCCTTTCCCTCTGGTAAACCACTACTCAGTTCTCTGTATCTATGTGTTTGTTTTTGTTTGGTTTGGTTTGTTCATGTATTTTGTTTTTGTTTATTTGTTTGTTTTTTATATTCCACATATGCGTGAGATCATAGGTATTTGTCTTTCTCCATCTGACTTACTACACTTAGCATAATGCCCTCAAGGAAACCCTCACTGTTTGTGGGAATGTAAGTTGGTGCAGCCATTATTGTGCAAACAATATGGAGAGTCCTCAAAAAACTGAGAATAGAACTACCACATAATCCAGCTATTCCACTTCTGGGTGGGCATCTTAAAGAGAAGACTTTACATATATGTAGCTCCTACTCAAGGAAAAACTAAAGAAGTTACCTCAGAATGCAAAGAAAAAGACAAAAAGATTCGGAGTAGATGATAAAATGGAAGGAAAAGTAGCAAAGAAAACAAAGAAACTAACTAGGTATATATATACATATATATGTATGTGTGTGTTTGTGTGTGTGTGTGTGTATATATATATATATATATATATATATATATATATATATATATATTTAGAGATGAAAAAGAAATTCCCTGAGCTAAAAAAAATAACTGCATCTGTAGATCAAAAGAGTTCCCCTTCATCCGAGGAAGAGAATATAAAACTTGACAAAAATGTTAAATTTCAAAGATCTTGGGAAAAAATCGTGGTTTTCAACAATAGAAGAGACATTATATTCACCTCTTATTTCTCCTCCATCAGACTAGATTCCAGAAGAAAACGGAGCTAGGTCTATAGAGTTGGATAAGAAACCAGAGAGTTTCTTACACCATACTAGCTATTTATTCACAAATAGGAAGGAAAGATATTTTTCAGACATGCTATGAAACTGAAAAAATAGTTTTCACATAGATTGCTTGAAAAATATACTGCAGAATATATTTCAGATGACCAAGAAGTTAATCAAAATTAAAGGGCCAAAAATATGCAGAACAGCCTAAAGAAAAAGCTGAGACTGAACACTGAATAGTATTAAAGTAGTTATACATCTAAGTATCTTTTTGTAAATGAGATAAATTAATACAAAAAATTTAAATTATCTTTTGAAAATGGGCAAAATGTTAAAAAAATTCTGTAGTTTACTACAAATAATATATATCAATACACCAACATCAATATATGATAGATCAGGTAGATTAAAAGAGACAGTAATCATATACCTTAATTTTAATCACACTAAATCAATCTTTGTATTCTACCAGAAATTGTCAATAGAAATTTGGCAAATTGACCTTAAACTTGGCCAAAATAAATCTCAATTCTTTAATTATAGAGGCCAGACTATCTAATTATAAAACTAATATTATAAATAAATTTGTTCATGTAATACAAAAAATATTCTTGTATATTAAAAAATTATTCAAAGACAATAACAGATAAAAAAGAAAAAGAGAAAAATATTACAAAATAGAACTATGAAGAGGCAACCAAAGGCATATTTAAAACTTTAGAATGCTATGATATTTTTTAAATAGAAAAATACTAGTATAATTTATTCAAGAAGCAGATATTTAAAATATTAAAGATAAGTTAACCAGAATATAATAAATTTGTGAATAGAAAAGAAAGAATTAATAAATGAGTGCAGGAAAAAGTTAAAATTAGTATATATTAGTACCAAGGTTGCTTCTTAGGGAATAAGTTAAATAATAGAAATGCCACATTAAGAAAAAAAATCAAAAACAGTAAGAAAAAGTTGAAATAACAAATATAGAATACTTTGTATAACTTCATGTTAATAATTTGATTTATTTCAAAGAAATGGAGGTTACCCTGGAGGAATATAAAATAGCCAAACTCATTAAAAGGAAGTAGAAAAAGTGAATATATCTATAAACAAAGAATGCATGTGGAAAGACCATTTCTAGTGTCTCTGGGCACATGAGTGAATTATTTCAACCTTTAACATACTAGATGATTCTAGACATTTATATGCTTTTTCAACACCTAGGAAAAAAGGTAAGTTGAGCAATTTATTTTATGAATCCACCATAATCCTCATAACCAAAGTTTGATAATGAACAAAACAGAAATTAGAGATAAGTCTCATCTATTTCCATATGTATATAAAAAAAATCCTAACTGAAATACTAACAAATTTGTAGTCCACTAAAATTAAGAACAAATGCTTGGATGTTTCAATATTAAGAATTTTAGCATTGAAATATATTATTAACTCAAACAAGAAAAACCTTGTAGTCGCCTCAATTTTTGGTTGAAAAAGATATTTAATAAAGTCCAATCATTATTCTTGATTTTATAAGCTTTAAAAAATCTAAGAATAAAAACATGAGACAGAGTAACAATCTCACACCAAAAGTCATTGCCGTTATTAAGTCAATGAGACTCACCTTCTTCAAAGGAAGGTTATAATCATCATTCTGTCTTAGCATTGTTCTAGATGCTACAATGAAACTCAAAACAGATGACAATAATTAGGAAGAGACAATAGTATCATTATTAATGACTGATGTGGCTGTATATCTAGAGAATCTACATAAATAAGCTGAAAAACCTCTTCTAATTCATATGAAAGTGGATATACACCAGACACACAAAAATCAATAGTTCTTTCAATATACCAATAATAATTTTTCAATAAAATTTGTAGTTTTTACAAAAGCTTGAAAACTATTGACCTTTTTTCTAGGTACTTTATTGAGAAAATGTCTTTTTTTTTTTCTACCGTATGTCTAAACATTGTAAAAGAAAATCTGAATAAATCATCAGAAGTACCCATGTTCCTGGGTATGTAGACAGAAGACATTGATTCCTCACAACTCAATGTATAGCTTAAACATACTAAAATCTCAAGTTTGGAACTGAAAATTATTTTTAAGAATACAAAATTTTGAAAGACTACAAAGTGATGGTTGCTAACAAGTATTTTATAAAGAACAATGAAAGAGGACATGATTGCTTAGACAATAAAATACACTCTCAGCTGAGATGTTTGCAATTTTAGCAAAATGCATGCAACGCATACAACAAGTTACAAATTTAATTACAAAAATATTAAGGTTCCGATAGGCGATAGGAGAACAAACATAACCAGAAAGTCACGAAAGAGGTGATTCCAATGGCTAAACACTTGAAAAAAAAATGCGTCATGACCAGTAGTTAAAGAATTTGTCCAACTGTGAAATACTACTCAGACCTATTAAATTTGCAAATATAATACCAATACTGTCAGGAGAGATGTGGTACAATACCTCAAAGTTATTACCAGTGGAGGTGTGATAACTTTCTGAATAGTGATTTGGAAATGTAGCTGCAAATGGGGGGGAAGGAAGGGAGAGAAAGAGGAAAGAAACATACAAAAAATATTTGCAGCATCTCAGTATAGTGAGATTCTATGATGTTTCCCCTTTACAGTTTTCTGTGCTTCTCAAATTTTCTATAATGAGCATTTACTAATATAAATTAAGCTGTAATAAGATAAATATTACTTTTAATTAATCTAAAATTAGAATGTGGAGTTGAAATAGACAATCTCTAAGTGACTTCCAGTTATGAATAATTCTATGGCTCTAATAATGTCGACATTCAGTTTTCCACAATTATGTTTGATGTACAAGGGAACCATATACATCTAAACCATTTTTAAGACTATCGATGACCTACCATGAATTTTAAATCTCTGTATCCTTAGTCAAGCTTAACGGTATAGTTTACTTTTCTTGTTTCGGTAAAGTAGACTAGGAATAAAATTCCCCTGCTTACTCTAAAATTACATTAATATGTAAAGAATAGAAATAATTGATTGCCTAGAACATGTCTGACAATTCTACAAATTATTGAGACTCTTCGATTAGCTAAGCAAGACTTACAAGTCATCTTTAACAAACAAGTTTGAAATATCTGTGAAAGAAAGCTTTCGTATGGGGCCCGACTATATGGACAGAGTATAATGATGAGTGAAGAAAGAACCATATCATTTGAGTTTTTTTTTTTTAAAAAGCGGGGGGAAGTAGTGCCTATGACTTTGCTTAGATTTGAGAAAGACTCCTATCGTTTGGGTTTAAAAAGGAGAGAGGCCTAAAATGTTGTCCATTCAATTGCTCACATGGAGGAGATTAACCAGATAGTTATTCATCAATTCACATCTCTAATTGCAGAACATGATCATTGCTTTTGTCTCTTTCGAAAACAAATCAGCTTGTTGTCATTATATATAGTCTTCAATTATACAGCAGAACAAAATTTAAAAAGGAAAAGTATGCCGTTAAATCTCTGTTTAATGTCAGTCAAGCTAAACTGTGGCCCTTGAAACAGGCTTTCCAATATATACGACTTAAATAATTGACTCAAGTTTTTAAATTCTCTGTGCCTGGTTAGGCAAGAAAATCTTTCCGCTCACTTCAGTAAAATAAAATCAAAGGTGCAATTGCTGGGTTTGCATTTCATCAAGCCCATTACCCTTATTGCTTCCTTATCTGAGAGTTTAAAACTGCGATTTCTTCATATTCACGAGTTCACTATTCTTTGAGAATCTAAAGGGAATACCTTAAAAATTTGCTAACCTAGTCCCAGTAAAGGCAAGATTGCTTTGGGGAAAATGTTTCTTAGAATAGAAACTCCATTATTTCCATCTATTGTCAAGATCATCTTTTACTACAGAGACAAATTCCCGATCTAATTAGTCATTACTCTGACTTTCCTAAAAATTAGAAGAATTTTGCAGGTTCTCATGTATTTGTAAAACTTGAGCACATATCCAGGTGTTTCAATGAAATAGTTTCCGCTGTCTTCTATTCTCTGTAATAGACTGTTTACCTCAGCCACAGGTTTGAGTCAACTGTGAATCATTCACTGTCAAAATAATTTGATTAATCACTTTGAATTTTAAAATTCAATTCGAAGTAAAATCCTTTTCTTATTTTTTTCTTCCACCATGTGCTGTCTTCCAATTTACCTTATCTGGTGTAAATGAAGAAATCTGTGATGCATCTTAATTCATAATAATTTGTTCAGGCTTCATGTAGACAGATGCTTTGAAATCATTTTCATGCCTTAAACTTTCTTTCTCCAAACGAGCGTGAAATCTTTATGATTTCTTATATAACCCACTCTTCTTACCCCATAACACATTTTTTGCTCATCTTGACCACTCTGTTGATTTCAACCTTTTTATAAATTCTGAGACAAACATTTTCTGTAATTCATCAATTCATCTAGTATGTCTATACAAATTGAGCATATCACATGTACCAGGTTCCATGGGAGCCAGTAAGAGATTAGTAGGTGAAACGCTTGAATAACTACCTGAAAGGTACCGAAGACCACTTGGTCCTCTTTCTGCTGTTAGTCTATCCACCCCAACATCACAAACATTTGATTTCTGTGCAATGAGAGTGAGTGAATGATTTGATGATGAACTGACTATTTTCCTGCCACAGTTGTATATAATGTCAATATCCTCTAACAGAGTTAAATATTGGTCCCTATGTCTATACTTTTGCTTTCAATACACAATTTTTCTGATTTATCAAAGCCACTGTGCAATCACTAATGTCATGTACTAAAATCTCAGTGGTCTACTTCCATTTAGGGACTCACGTGCTGAACCTAGTTTGAGAAAGAATTTCTGTTCATCTTCAATCCTAGTCCTTCAGTTAATAATTTTATTCTTGAGACACACTGTGCTCAGAACCCACATGACAGGTGTTGGCCTTGAGGAAGTGGTATCTAAGGCCCTTCAAGAAGCCATTTCACGTACTTGAGGCAGCAGGTTTCACCACCTCTTCTGCCTCTTGGTTTTGCCAACTTTGATTATAATTCTTCAAGATGGAAAGAGGAAAATTAAAACAACTAGAGAAGCCAAAATAGAATTAAAACAGACTGGAGAATGAATGAAGGATAGGGTCTCTGAAAAAGTATCAGTGGCATTAAATGGGCTTTCTTAGGGCCCTGATACTTTCAGAATACATCTGTGAACTTAGACGTTCTGCTCAATGCGCTCTTCCCCTAATCAGTACTGGCACATCCAGCTATGATTCCGAATGGATGATAAATTCAGTTTGAGTATAATGAAACAGAAAACACAGAATAACAGTGACTGAAGCAAAAAATAACTGATTTATCTCTCCTGTAGACAAAGTGCGATGGGTCCACTAGGACTAGGATCTCGGCCGTTCCTACCACGTGGCAGTGTCCTTGTTGATCAGGATGGCAGCCTCAGCTCCAGCATGTCCAGAGGGAAGGAGCCAGAAGGGAAGTGGAAAGGGCAAGAGTACATGCTCCCTCCCTTTAAGGATGCTTCCTGCAAAGCGCCCACACTGTTTCTGCTCCTGTTCTGCTCACATCACTTTGGCGAGAATTTAATTATATGGCCATATGAAATATAATGAAAGAGATTGGGGAATTTCGTTTTTGTCCTGGGAAATTATGTGCCCAGCTAGCATTTGAAGTTCCATGATTAAAGAAGAAGAGAGAATGGATATTGAGGAGAAACTATCATTACCTGCCAGAGAACTAATTATTTTTGTTAAATAATGATTAGAATAATTTGATGACACATGAGATCTGACCACCTCTTCTTCTGCTTAGACCAGCTTTCCCTCAATAGGGTGTGATGGATGATTTTGCCCTAAAGCATGGTTATAACAAAACCATGATTATAGATGAGATACCATTGAGCACAATATCTAAGTTTATCATAGATATCATAAGTATATCTTCAGATAAATCAGACAAAATGACCCATGCGTAACATTTCACATAGAAAAGTAAAACGTATATTAAAGTTCACGAAAACTGGTTACTTCAATTTAAGCCATGTCTTGATAAACACATAAAAATGTTCCTCTCGTCCCTAACTGCAATTTAGCATCACCTGGGGAGTCTGTCTTGTTGCTGTTGCTGTTATTTGCTCCCGATCATCTGATAATGCCAATGCCCAGCACACACCTGAGACCAATTAATCCAGAATCTGGCGGGTATAGAAAAAGGAAGTGGGACTAGGTCTCTGGATGTTTTAAAAGCACCTTCTCAAACATAGAACTCCATCCATACAAACTGCTAATGAAGCCTTAGAATATAAGGCTTTATATTCTAATATTAAATATTAGAATATTAAACATTGCAGCACTGATGCTTTTTTTTTAAAAAAGCTCAATTTTTATTATCAATGCTTTTTTTTTAAATTAATTAATTTTATTTTTTTTGCTGCATTGGGTCTTCGTTGCTGCGCGCAGATTTTCTCTAGTTGTGGCGAGCAGGGGCTACTCTTCGTTGTGGCGCCCGGGCTTCTCTTGCGGTGGCTTCTCTTTGTTGTGGAGCATGGGCTCTAGGCACACGGGCTTCAGTAGTTGTGGCACATGGGCTCAGTAGTTGTGGCTCGCAGGCTCTAGAGCGCAGGCTCAATAGTTGTGGTGCAAGGGCTTAGTTGCTCTGCGGCATGTGGGATCTTCCCAGACCAGGGCTTGAACCCGTGCCCCCTGCATTGGCAAGCGGATTCTTAACTACTGTGCCACCAGAAGTCCAGCACTGATGCTTTTAATTGCACTCAAGAGTAAAGTGCAATTAAGAAAATCTGTGATGTGATTGTATATTGGACTTTATTTTGCACTAAATAAAGTAAGTCACTAAGGTCAACTAAACATGTTTCCAACGACTTTCCTTTGAAACCCAGCACTTCTTTTTCTTCCAGGTTAATTATATAAAGCAATCGCAATGATATAATCTGTAGTAACAAAATACTTTTTACTTGCAGAAAAAGGGGAAACTTAGGTGCTCATCGTGATAGAAAATATAAGATTTAATTGAGATCCTTTAATGTCGTCACAGAAATTTTCAATTCTACCTGTTGGTGCAAGGGCCTGGGCGTCTCAGAAGTAACCCACTGCTCTTTTAGCCAGGAGGCTTTTGGTAGTTCCAGCCTTCCTAAATAAAGGGGACAGATGCAGAAAGATAAAACTTCTCTCCTAAAAATTAACGTAAGGGCCAAGCCCTATGACCAACATGAAAAAAACTTGGATTCTAAGCCCAGATCTGCCCTGATTACCAACATGACTTTGACTTCTAATAACCCACTCTCCCCGAGGCAAGGCGTCCTCATCTGTAAACACACAGGCATTTGACTAGCCGTGTCCAGATCCCCTTCTGGCTCCAGAACCCTAAGTTTCTCCCCAGCAGTCATCCTACTTGGAAAGAAAAGTACTCATTCAGATTTCCTGTCCAAATCATTTCATCCGTCCTCCCCCTGACCCCGGGTCATATTAGAATAGACGCAATGACTAGAGGGAAAATCCCCAATTTGAGCCACTCCCAGGTTCCCCTGACGATGTAAGTACATTAAGTTCAGGGAATGTGGTTGGAGTTCACTCAGGGGTTATGCACATAATACAGAAAACACCTGGCAGGACTTCTTCTCTTTGGGATCTCTAGGGAGGACCACTGCTTAAAGCTCTGAGACTTTCTGTCAGTCATGGGATGCCTAACTTTCCAATGGTCCATACAACAAAACTGACTTCAGAATGGGTGGTAGAAGCACTGAGGGTCTAAGGGGATAAATCTCATAAAAATCCAGATGCTGATGATGAATATGGAAACCAAGACTAGAAAACTGGAGCCTCATTGATATGAGACAAACCTGGAACGTGTCTCAGTTTCCAGAATGAAGGGCCATGGATTGAGTTTGGGCACTGCAACACACAACCTTGATGATGGAGTCAAGAGACTTGAGGTTTTTGTGCAGAGTTACATGCCACCTGTTAGGAACTCTGAGTGAGAAATGGCATAAGGTTAATGGGAAAAACACGGAGAGTCTAGGGATGCATGTATCAGAAACTAGAACATCAGACTACTCAGAGGCAGGGCCAAATGAAAGAAGAGATCATGAGACTCAGAAGAGAATTAAGATAGATATCTTTGGTGGATAGTACACCAAATATTCTTCCAATTGCTTACTGCAGAATCCCAGGTTCATTCAGGGCAGTGATACATCCTGCTAGAAATTCTCAGTCTCACAGCCTCCCTTGCGTGAGCAGGGGGTGCATAAGTGGGGAACAGAGTCATGAAATAATTCTGGCCCAGGTGATGTAGGCACTAGCCCCTGGAGTTGCCATCCTCTCCCAAATCAGAACAGACAAAAGCCTCTGAAGGAGGCAGGCTGCTGACTCCTCCTCTTCCCTCAGCCTGGAGTGTGACTATGAGGCTGGAGCTGAAGCCTCCATTTTGCAACCATGAGGCAAAAAGAAGACAAAAGCTGGAAGGTAAGGGTGGGACATGGGACAACACAGAACCACGAGACCATCCTAGACTTCAAGCTATAAGAGGAAATAAAGCGCTATTTGATTAAGCCGAATTACAGGCAGACCATAACATTCAATAAGCCAAATAGCTCATTAATTACAGTTTAATAATACTTCATGACTTCATAATAGTGAAGAATTGGAAAGCATGAGAAAACTGTACAATAGAGCATATCCTGCTATTCCAGCATCCACTCGTAGGAACCAACCAAATGCCTCTTGTTGATAATCTCCCTTGAGATTTAAAAAAAAATAATTAAAGCCTTCCAAGAGCCAGATGAACTCAGAGCTTTAAGACACATGTGAAGGAATTCTCAGCATATCCTTACTGAAGCGGGGGGTGTTTCTGCCATTTCTATAAACAATGGAAGTAAGATAGAAAGGCACTAAAATTAGATTCATGCCAGAGCCCTGACATTTGAGATGATACAAAAACTACAAACTGGCACTTATAAATGACGAGAGATTCACAGGAGACAAGCACATCTGCCCCGTGTAGCTGATTAGTTTGAAAGGCAGCATTAAGACTCAGCGGTTACAGATAATGCCTGAAGAATTTCAGATTAGTTGAAGAGAGACAAATAGGAAACTGTTATTTTTCCGGTTCGTGAAGAGGTCTTGAGGCCCGAACACCTGGCTGCTGGAAGAAATAAACTCCCTCGGGGCTGCATTGTATGCACTGCTCGGAGCGAGTAGCATTTGCCTTCTGCGTGGGCTGGTCGGAGCAGATGCGAGCCTGGTGACGTCCAGTCCTGCAGCCTTCTCAGGCTACTACGTGGACATCGGAGAAAGCGCAAAACAGAAAAGACCCCTTAGCCCAAGAGCTATTTTTTATTAGGAAAACCTAAACTTTCAGAGGAGCTTCCCTGAAGAAATGCTGCCAGCAACGCTTTCAAACACACCTCCACCAAGGAGCCTGTCTACACAGTCCTTCGTTCCTTCCGGGGAGATTGCTCTTTGGCCCCTCATAGACGCCTGGTGTCATGAATCCCAGTCAAGGGCATCACCAGGTTGGACCTCAGAGCTGACGACCGCCTCACCGTTGCTGGCTCAAGAGAGACCCGCAGTACAATGTACGGCCTTGCCATTTCATTACAAGGAATGTTGTTTTAGAACATGTACTAAAGTGTTGATCTTTAATACAATTAATAATTTTTACTGCTTTATCATGAGCCTATTTAAGTGAAATTGGATTTGTCCCTTTGTTTTCACTGTGACTGTGGGTGGAGAAGAACGTCATGACTGCCGGTCCGCGTGGCCGTCACGGCTGTGATTCTGCTCAGACACCAGCAGTTTCACTCACCGTTGCTTTCGCACCATGAGTGCAAATGTCAAGACAAGGAAAAAGGCAGGTTTGTTGCCAGTGATAACATTTGACCTTTCAAGAGAAAAATGGAAATCTAGAAAACTTCTATTGTCAATGGGAGCTTGCCAACACAAAGATTTTTCTGATGAACTTAGTCATGATATTAACAAATATGATTTCTTGATGTTGTACTAAAAATTTGACAATTGGAAGATCTTCATAACTCTGAGAATCAATTTTTCCTAATGACCAATGAATGGTATTAGAAAGTCACTCACAGTTAAAAGATGTATTCAAAGTGCAAGACCACTGGATTTTATGGTTATAGACCACAAAACCTTGTCGTGCTTTTATATTCCACATTGCAATTAACCTGTAAAAAAATACCACTTTATTAATTGTCAAATTTTAGTGCACTATCGAAGGCGTACATCCACAATTACCTGTAAAGGCTATTAACACGCTCCTTTATTTTTCAACTGCATATCTGTGTGAAGCTGGATGTTCTTTATATACTTCAACAAATCTGCATGTTGCAGCAGATTGAATGCAGACTCAAGCATGAGACTCAGCTGTCTTCTATCAAACCAGACATTAAAGAGATTTGCAAAACTGTAAAGTAATGCCATTTTTCTCACTAAAATTTTGTTTTAGGAAATACGGTTATTTTTAATTAAAATATTAATCATATTAATGAGTTTATGATGGACAGTTTTAATGAATTAATAAATAAATATGTTTAAATTTTGTCAGTTTTAATTCCTAATGCAGTCAATATCAATAGATATAACCCACAAACAAAAGGCCTTTGGGATCCTCAAGAAATTTTAAGAGTGGAGAAAGTACCCAAGATGAAAACATTGGAGAGCTACTGACTTAAGCCAAAAAAATTATAAGTACTTAAAAAAGTAGTATTTTGAAAGATGAGCTTATTGTTCCTTCTAGAATTAGTCAAGATATGCACAGTGCTAGGCGAAATAATGCCCCCCAAAGATGTGCAAGTCTTACTTCCTGGAACCTGGGAATATGTTACCTTATGCGGCAAAGTGAATCAAGAGGCAAATCGGCTGACTTTAACACAGGGAGATTATCCAGGTGAAAGAGAGGGGTGGAAGTTCAGTGTCAGGGTGATGCAATGTGAGGAAACTTCCACCAGCCAATGCTGCTTTTGAAGATTGGAAGGGGCCACAAACCAAGGAATGCAGCAGCCTCTAAAAGCTTAAAGAGCAGAGAACACAGATCCTTCCCTCGAGCCCCCAGAAAGGAACACGGCCCTGCCAACACCTTGATTTCAACCCAGTGGTACCCAGGTCAAACTTCTGACGTCCAGAACTGTCAGATAATTAATGTGTGTTGTTTTAAGTCACTTCCAATGTCAAATTTTACCTGAGCCCTGTAATCCTGGAAAATAGCCAACATTAAGCAATCCCTCTGCCATTCTGAGCTTGGAGAAATGACTCGCTGCAAAGAACCCCACTTTCCCCATGGCTTAGATACGACTCAGTGGATGCCGCCCTTGTTTACCTAATACAAGGCCAGACGCTGACCCTCCAAATCCCCATCCTTTGCCTCATAAATGATTAGCTGAGCTGTTTTGTCCACGTTGCCAAGTGGAACAAAATTCTTATTACTCAAACATCACTTAAGTTTCTCTCCCTCCTCCAGAGCCCTGAACTTTGACCCACCCTCTGCCAGAGCCGGCATATAGCTTCTCCTTAATGTTTCCGCCTAAAAATAGGGTGACCTCAGGGAGAAACATCCTTTGATCCGCTGTCCTATCATGTCACCCTCCTTGCTCATCCCACTTCCCACATCCAGTTCTTTCTAGCCCTGCTCACTCCTCCTTATTTATAATAAGAGAAGGCTTTTTTCTGACGTTGGAGACGCTTGCACCTTCACAACCAGAGACTCTTCCCTATTGCCATCGTCCCTTCACCCCCCTTGCAATAACCTTTTCAAACAAAGTATTTCCTTATCAAAGTGGAGATTTGTTTTTTATTTGACCCCACTAAGTGTGTGGTCATTTACTCCAGCAGCAATAGGAAGGTAATGTGGTGGGTTAACTGGAAGGTGAAGCAGCTTAAGCCCCTTACTGTTCCTGTTCTAAGTAAGTACTTTTAAACAACAACAACAAATCTGCCTAGCCCAGCTAACAGCAGGCTACTACCCAAAATCATCTTGGGAGAATGGACGAAGCAACACCAGGAGATAAGAACATTTTTTCCCCCTCATCTATAATTCCCATCACATTGCTAGTATGGTGGCGCTCAGAGCAAAAGTGGTGACCATTTGAGATTGAAGGAGGTTACCAAGATGAGGATCTCTGATGACTCAAATCAACGATTCCTCCATTCAAACTTGCAGGTGGCACAGGAGGAAGTCTGAAAGAAACATCTAAAAACACTCAGCGGCCCAGAATCCAGACGGTCACTGTGGGGGACCCCTTGAGAGCCCAAACAGGAGTGCACTTGACCTCTTAGAATCCCTTCTTCTAATACAAGCCTGCATGTGGGAACTCTTACTTCATTTAAAAATCAAAAAGTAAAACTTGCAGAATGAATACGAGTCACACCATTCCCCGGGGTGAAAGATCAAAAAAGAATCTTCCCTCAGTCATAATATTTGAAACCCTTGAGGAGTACCCCTGCCCCAGACCTTATGACGTGTAGTATTCGCAAGGATGTTGTTCTAACAGAAAGTGACTTTGTTCTCCTGTTTGCAATATTTTGAGCATTAGGAGGTGTGATGCAAGCAATGCTAATAGCTGATATTTGGGACTTGCAAAATGAAACCCTTTAGTTCATAAGAAAGAAATCTTTATCTCGTAAAATCATCCTGATGAACCAGATGTTTGAGTGATGTCGGATGCTATTTTAATATCTTAATTTCTTTTCTTTTTTTTTTTTTTTTACTTGAAGATTTAAAAATGAAGATGCAGAGGGCTCACCCAGTTTCCTCAGCAGCAGGCAGGGCCTAGCTCATGAACGAGTCACACACACGTACACTTACACACACACGTGCACACATCCATCATGCCCTATCACTTCAACACAGCCTGCTGGTCAACCCGCTGCATCTAAAACCACAGGTTGCAAACTTCATCTAGCCAGAATGCTCATGACCATCTGAGGAATCATTGTTGTGCCAGACAACCACCACACATCCACTTTAGCCATCCCCATCTTTTCCACACAGTAGGTAGAATCTGAGACTTCTGGCTTATCATCCTATAAAATGTGGAGCCAGCAATTTAAGATATCTCATAAGATAAAAAGGGGTGAAATGGGGAGCTCTACCCACAGCTGCACTCCCAGCCACATTTTATTATTATTCTGTCCCTCTCTTGGCGCTCAGCAACGTGGTTTGCATTTCCCCTGCAGCTGGAAATATGCAGGAGGCCTTTCCCAGCTGAGTGGCCCGTGGCAGAGGCAATGGCCCTTCTCCAAGGAGCACACAGGATGGCACACGTGCTGTTTCCAACCGGCCAGCTGACAAAACTGTGAATTGCCCCCATGTGAGGGTTGGAGATTGTGGAGGAGAGTTAGAAAAAGCAACAGAGAAAAAAGAAAGCAGGTTGAGTCTAAAGTGAACTCAACGTGTGAGTGGACAAACTCCACCCCTGGCCCACCTTTGATTCCCGGATACACAAAGCATTCCTAACCTGAGGTCCATGAGTGGGTCTTGGGACAGAGATGGTTTCCTGTTATTAGATGCAAAGTTGTGGGGGGCGAGCAGAGGTGGAAAGAACTTTTATCAGATTCTCAATAAAAGGTAAAAAACCCATCTTAGTAGGATTTAAAATTCAATTGAGTCAGAAATATCCTTTTTAAACTCTCCATCACAGTTTAAAGTATTAAAAATAATCTCTCTCATATCTGTGTTTTAACTTCAGTTATAACCAAAGGGAAGTTTCTGGGTTTTTTTTTTTTCCTGTGTCCAAGAAAGAAAATTAAAGTGGAAGAAAGGGAGAAACAAAGAAGGAGAGAGAGAGAAAACAAAAATTGGAGTATAAGACAAATTGTCCAGCTATATAAAGATGAGAAGTAAAGGATTAAAAAAAATGAGGATGAAATAAGAAATTGCTGCTGTCCAGGAATTTGAGAGCTAGAAGGATCACGTATTCCAATGCTCCCTTTTAACAAGTGAAAATAATCAGTAATTTATCAAAGACCAAACAGCTAAACTCTGGCCTGATCACACTGTCATGCATCTTAAAACCAGCAGCAAGATAACTGACCAGGGTGAGCGGGTCATGATGAATCATTACACAAAGGCATCAGCTGCTGGGTCTCTAACAGGCTCCTTCCAGAAGATACTCCCTTCCGGGTTTGCCTTTAAAGATGTTATGGGTGCACAAAATTGTGTAGTGGCAGCTGGACTGACATTGAACAAATTCAAGTGAAGATTTTTAAAATTTTATTTGGTGATATTTATTTGGTTTTTCACTTTTCTTTCTACCTATCACTGTGCCCAGGGAATTGAGAGAATTGGACTCAAGAAACATGTTAGCATTTGCTTAAAGTTGATTCCATTGTTTCATGCACTTCTGTGGTGTCTGTGTGCATACTATTGCTTAAAAAGATGTTATTCAAGAGCATTCCATTACCTGAGCAGAACATGAGGGGTGTCAGGGCCATGGTTCAAGGATCCTCAAGTCCTTCACCCCACACACTCACCATCTCCATGTTAGTCTTTGCCATGGTCACCAGGAATGTTGGCCAATCAAGTGACTAACCACGCTGGGCTGCACCCTTGTCCTTCCTGCCTTTGGTCCTGCTGCTTCCTCTCTCCAGAATGCCCTTCCTCCTTTGTCCATCTGGTGAGTACCTGCTTGTATTCTCTCTTTCCCCCTGAACCCACCACTGGCAGACCGGCGCCCTCTTCCCCATGACACCACCAGACCCTAAGGTTGTTGAAGGTTAGAATGGTATCTTAATCATCTCGGAAGACCCAGCAGTTGGCAGAGGGTCTGGCCTATAGAAGGAAGTCTCTGACTGTGTAATGGTTTGAACTAAAGTTTTAATGGACCTAGAATTTATTCATCTGACCAGTATTTATTGATCATGTACTATGTACTATGTCTGTGCCCTGAGGAAGGGATATAAAGCTGAATAAGAAAAGATACATACACCCCAATGTTCATTGCAGCACTATTTACAATAGCCAAGACATGGAAGCAACCTAAATGTCCATTGACAGACAAATGGATAAAGAAGATGTGGTATGTATATACAATGGAATATTACTCTGCCAAGTAATATTGGCCGAGTAATAAAGAACAAAATTTTTTGTTCAAACAGAACAAAATAATGCCATTTGTAGCAACATGGATGGACCTAGAGATTATCATACTAAGTGAAGTAAGTCAGAATGAGAAAGACAAATATCACATGATTTCACTCATGTGGAATCTAATTTTAAAAAATGAGACAAATGAACTTATTTACAAAAAAGAAACAGACTCACAGATTTTGAAAACAAACTATGGTTACCAAAGGGGAAATATGGGGTGAGGGATAAATTAGGAGCTTAGGATTAACATACACACACTACTATATATAAGATAGATAACCAACAAGGACCTACTGTATACCAGAGGGAACTCTACTCAATATTCTGTAATAACCTATATGGGTAAAGAATCTGAAAAAGAATGAATATATGTATATTTATAACTGAATCATTTTGTTGTACACCTGAAACTAACACAACATTATAAATCAACTATACTCCAATAAAATTTTTTTTTTTAAAAAAGCTGAATAAGTCACTGTTTCTGTTGACAAAGAGCTCTTAGTCTAATGAAAATGAATGCAAATCTGGCACCAATATGGGAGAAAAAAGTATCTAAGTTTATTCCCTCTGATAATAGTTCTGAGACATTGTATTCATGGATGAATATTCCACCATTATATTCTGTCATATTCTACCATTCTTAGAGGAACTCACTTAACTGTAAATCACATCCATGCCTAATGAAAGTTTAATAATTTGATATTTTTAAAGTCAAATTCAAGTTAACAGAGGCCTGAAGGTATTAGGGTTGGGTAGGGGAAGTACAAGAGAGAAAGGAAGAAAATTAAACATGAGAATAAGGAAGATAAAAAAGATAATCAAATTTTACAGGAGGAGATTTCGTTGAATTTCTTTGTCTCAAAGTAAAGGCTAAAGGAGAATTTCCCTTTATTCTTCAGAAAATCCACAGCCGGCCCAGGAGGCCAGGCTCGTACTCAGTTCCCACCTCAAGACTTCATTTATAGCATTCTCCTATTTTTAAAAATGGATTTCTGTGAAATGTTTCATAATGTGGATTGGTTTCTTTGGGGTCTGCCTCTGCACTATAGCTGCATAAAAAGAGACGTTAATAACTTCTCCGTTAATGGGTTTTTCAGAGTCTCCAAAGACTCACCTTGTACATTATAACTTCCTCCTACTTAGCCCCCTGGCTAAATCTTGATTGCCCTTGTAAGACATCTTCAGGACATATTGCTTAAGTTAAAGATGGTCCTTAGGAGAAATAACTTCTCATACTATGCACAACACATGCTCATGCATCGGCAGAGCTGAAGGGCCATCGTTTCGGGTGTCATTTTACATTGGTCCTGTGAAATGTTCAGCTCCGAGGGGGCCGACCTTGTCTTGTAAATGAACAATGTCAGTGACAGAGACAGCTGAGGCTCTATCCCAGACCTAAGAGGTGACTTTGAACTGGTTACTTCACATTTTTGTCCCTTGCCTGACACTCTATAGCCAAGTCCCAAGCCATCGGTTTCCTAAGGTGGAATGTAGAATTTCCAGAGCATTTTGCACAGTTTTGAAACCAATAGAAGAGGTTTAAAAAAAAGACTCCACAAAATTGCAATTTCCTAAGTATATATTTCTGTGTGTGTGTGTGTGTATGAAGTCTTTAAGTATATACATGGTATTTTTATGTATATAGTGCATAGATTTATAGATTATAAAGGTATAAAAAGTACAGTCTTGAAATAGGTCTCTAATTTGCTCCATAAGGGCTATGACATCACAGGATGTAACGCATCCAAGGGTGGGAACCATGCTGGGCTCATGTTTGTCACTGCACCTAGTCTTAAAATGTTAGCCTTTTCTGGTTCCAGGAGAAATGGAGCCTGCCTCTCTCTAAATGTCTGTCACTGGAACCAGTAACTGCTGCCAGCCCTCTCTAGTTTGGCAAACAAAATCTGAATTCAGATGTGACAAGCAAAGAATCCACGGCTCTCCTTGCTAAAGCAGGAGTTCTTTACCTTTCATGAGTTACAGAAGGCTTTAAGAACCAAAGAAAGAAAGGTACACTGGTCCATACGCACAAGAGTTTGCATGCGATTTTTGGAAGATTTTCGGTTAGCTAGTTAGAGCCTAGCTAACAGAAAAGGCTCTGCTCTTCAAAATAGCTTTACAAGCACCTTGTCTCATGTCCCCAACATCTTTCCCTTTTATCTGCAGGTTGGCAGCTCTTTGTTTCATTTGGGTCTCTACCATATGCGGTGCTGACCAAAGAACACTTGTTATGTATGTCACCACTGAAATTAACAGGTAATTGCAGTGGTAGGTGTGTGTCACCAGCTGCCCTTAAAAAGAAATGACAGTCTGATTACCAAAGCAGCACTGGTTTTAGACAGATGACAAAGCATTTGTAGCACTGAGATCGGTTTCAAAACAAATGGCTGTCTCACGCTACTCACCACTCTGTCATGGGATTGTCAGAGGCTGCCTGTGCATCGTTTGCATCCGAGGAAGCTTGGCCAAGCTGGCACTCTGAGGAGATGACATATATCAACAGCATCAGTCTCTGCAGGCTTCTAAGTGCTACACGAAACCTGCAAACACAAAGCATGATACGCTGGATATCCTGGGGTGGCAGCTGCAAATAAACAGCAGACAATGAAAAGCTGCTTCCAAAATTGGGATTCATGGTTATGACTCAGTGTAGCATGATGGCTCAAAGCACAGGCCTTGGACTCCAACAGACCTCCTTCTGCCGTTTGTCCGCTAGTTACTGAGCTACCCTGATCCTTGTTTCCCCCTTATAGAAAATGTGGATGGGGGTGTGGGGGATCTCCATTTTCCAGGGTTAAGAGAGAGGAGAGAGAAATAGGGAAAGGGAGAGCTCCCTGGTATCTCTTCTTATAAGGACACTAATCCTATCAGGTCAGGACCCCACCCTTATTGTAACCAAAAGTGAGGTCCAGCTGCTCCCCGCTCAAAAGCCAATAGAGAGGCAAGGCTGGTGGAAAGGAAAGTTTGCTTTATTTTGGATGCTGGCAACTGGGTTGGGGGGGCAGGGTGGACTCCTGTCCAAAGGCTGACTCCCCTCCTGCAAGCAGTGGGCAAGAGCTTTTATAGATGGAGGGAGGAGGCTACATGCAGAAGCAGCACAGTCAGCTCTGACTCTCATCTTGAAATTGGTCGTCAGTGGTCTGACCAGCGTCATCTTGATTGTTTTAGGTACGGTTAGTCTTCAGTTCCAGGGTCGGTTTTTTCCCATTTCCTTGAGGCCAGTTCTTGGAATTGTGGCAGCTTATGTCATGGCTACAGCCTGGTCATCATGTAGTTAACTTGTTCCACTTGGTGAGGGTTTCAGTATCTACAAACAGCTCACAGGACATGGCTCAGAATAATATCTATAGCCCTTGAGGAGGAACTAAAGGTCCTTGACTTTGCTGACTGACTAGACTATTACTGTTTTGTCCTGTTTGACTGCTTTTCTTTGCTTTTGCATTTTCTCATTTCTCTGATTAAACTTATTCTTTGGCTAAAGTTTTTCCACAGACAAAAGGCAGGCAGAGGACATGGGGGGAAGGACCATAGGGTCCTGCTCCGTTTCATTATGACCTCATTTAACCTTAATTACCCCCTAAAGGCCCCATCTCTACATATAGTCATGTTGGGGGTTAGGGGTTCCAACATATGACTTTGGAGGGGGACACAATTCAGTCCACAGCAAGTGGTAATAGATTTTATGCATTCTGAGCAATTTGGAACAGTGAGATCAAAACTATGATATTATCTCTGATTTACAAATTTTATAAACATTCAACTGAGAAAAATAAAACATGAGTTGAGAAAAAAAAAAACCCATATAAAATCTATTTCTCCTCCTCTGGGTTTAGAAGGAGCCACGTTAAGCATGGAAATTCTTCAATAGTTGACCCACCATGTGAGAATATTTATACAAGTTGAGGTTTGGGTAATGAGGACAAAAGTACATGACGAACCCTCCAGCAACTACAGCAGCGAGAGAAGCAGAAGAAGGAAGACTGACCTACTCTTCCTACTCCCTTTGCACTGGGCATTTTCAATGGAGGGGTATAGGATGCCAAGAGAATATTTTAAGGTTCACATCACACAGAGAGAGCAGAAAGAGGCAAGACACGTGTACTGAATTGAGAAAAACCTGCCAAGTTCTCTACTAAATCTTCATGGCTTTCTAAATAACTATCTGGGAAAACTAAAATATGAGAAAAAAAAGTCCTCTGCATTTCCAGCCCCCTCCATCTGTGCTTATTCCTTCAGCCTGAATGGTATTCCTCCCTTTCCTGGTGGGCAAGATAGTCCCTCAAGACCAAGGGCACTTAACACTTACCTCCTCTCTAATTTCTCCTAAGTCCCTTCTGCACTCTCTCTCTATCACCCTATGTCCCAACACACTACCCCCACATACAAACACACTTTCTACTATGTGGCCTTTTCACAAGTTCTTCATCTCTCCATGCCTCAGCCTCCTCACCTACAAAATGGGTACAACATTGAAATGTATCGCATAGATTTGTGATCTTTACAGAAATCATTGTCTTCTGTGCTTGAGTATGAATAGTTTGCATTGCTGTCTTCAAACGCTTTGACCTTTACTTCTGCAGCATCTAATCATCTGGTAAACTGGTCTACTTAATTTTTTTATTTCAGATATTGTATTTTTCAGCTTTATAATTACACTTGGTTCTTCTTATATCTTGAATTTTCATTTTCATTGTATTTATGTTTTCTTTTAAATCTTTGAGCATATTTACGTCAGCAGTTTTAAACTCCTTGTCTGTTAATTCTATCTTTTGTTATTTGGGGGGCTATTTCTAATTGACTTATTTCTGCCCTAACAATGGGCCACATTTTTTCCACTTCATGTCCAATACTTTTTCACTGGATGGTGGATTTTGTGACTATTATGTTATTGTATCTTGTTATCTTCCTTAAGGAGTGTCGAGTTTGTTTGGGCAGTTATTTAAGTTAGATATCAACTTGACCATTTGGGTACTTGTTTTTAGGGGTTATAGCAGCATGTCTACAGTAGCCTTCATTTCTGCGGTTTTACTTCTGAGGCATGAACTTTTGGAGTCTCTTCTAAGGCATGGCCTCTGGGCTCTCAACTGAATGCCCCAAGTATTCCACGAGGTCTCTCCATCTGTCTTGTCAGAAATTAGGTGTCTCCTGGTGTCAGCTCTGGGACTTATTCTGTTACAGCCCCGTGGTAGTTATCCTTTGCCCAGCCTCGTAGAGTTTCATCCTGTGCACATGAGGTTTGATGGTCAGCCAAAAATCAAGGGCATCCCATGCATATTTTTGCAGCTCTTTCTCTGAGCAACTCCCTTCCCTCCAGCCTCTGTCCTGCAAACTCCAGCTCCTTCCTTCTCTGTCTTCTCAGCTAAGTGCAACCTGTATGTTCTGCTTGTGTTTTCCTCTCCCTGTACCAAGGTCCAGAAAGTGTTTTCAGGCAGGAGTCTGGGACAACTATAGGACTCACACTGTCAGTTTCCCTTGTTCAGATCTCAGAGGACTGAGCTGCCTACTGTCAAATATCTGAAAACCGGATTTCCTACATATTGACCAGCATTTTAGTTGATTGCAGAGGGAGATGAGACCCACATCAGTTATCCTCTCATGGTTGGAAGTCCCTACAAACTTCTACACATATATTTTATTATTCAGCTCGTCATCGAATTATAGTCATTTTTAAAATTAATCTTCAGCACCCCACTGGACCATATTGAGGTCGAGAACCTTTGGCTTTCATATCTGAGGACCCTGAATCTAGCAAAATGCCTGGTATGCCATGAGCATTGGCATGAAATATCTGTTGAACTGGTACATGTGATTTCTTCTTCATTCCTGACTCTAGCCTCCAGTTTTTTAGATGTGACTGGCAGGCCAACTTAATTTTCTTTTTTTATCAACCTTGTTTCCTCAAGGAAATATTATTGTCTCTGCTTGCTTCAGATGGAGAACTGTGTAGTTTAAAGCCAATCTGGTAAATTTATCCAGATTCCTATTTATTTCTTTACTTGATTTTTAATTTCAGGATTTTGAACTAGACTTTATCCCAAGTCCAACCAGTTTAGTTAGAGAGCAGGAAAGACGTGAACTTTCCCCTTGGCTGGTGTGTACAAATCAGGTAACGTGTAAAAGAACTGAAACAATCCCTGGCACATGGATGGTAGCTAATAAATGGGTTACTGTTTCTATATTCTCAACTAATCAGCCATCATGGAGTCAGAAACAATCACAAGAATCTACCACGTTTGCATTCTCAACTACACGTTAACAGGAACACTCAGGGGTTAATTTGTCTTTTATATGCAAAATTCTTCATCTGGCTTTGACCTATACTCACTGTAAGTGTTTTTGTCCACTCACTTTTTAGTTTCATGTTTTATACTGTTGTTTTTTTGTCTGTCTATTCTTCATATGCCTAAGCCCCTAGTAGGCAGTAATATTGGCTCATAGCTAATGTTCGTCTAGCACTTACGCTGTGTCAGACACTGTGGCATGTATTGTATCTCTATTAACTCATTTACACTTCCCTAGGTGGTAAGTACTGCTATTACCTCTATTGTAAAGATGAGAAAACTGAGGACCATAAAGGTTATACCACATGCCCAAGGTCACATAACTATTCAGTATAGGAATTGGGATTCAAACTCCAGAGCCTGAACTTCTGCTCACTACAAGACACTATTTTTGCAAGGATGAGCTTATGCTCCCTCACAAATATAATGTGCCTTGAATTGGATACCAGGCCATTTTATGCATCATCCCAGGTACTCCCAGCCCAAATGCCCCCCTGGGTCTCAGCCACTTGCTTCCTCTCCTGGCAGGAATGGCTCCACTAAATACACACCTTTCTGTGGTCATTTCCTCTCATCTCCTGACACTACCAATTTTCTTAGCCTCTCTAGAGGGTAAGAGTCAGGCTTTGTGATGGCTATATCCCATTCATCACTGCAAGAACTACAACAGTCCCGGTACCCAGATCCAACATGATGAGACCCATGGAAGGGCTTTTGCGTTGTTGTCCAGGGTGACAAAATAATACTACCAAGGAATGTGGAGAGTTCATGCCCCATGGGAAGTACTTTGACCTAAGACAGACAGGAAGAAGCCAGCAGATAAATTCCTCTCCCTTCCTCCCCACTTGACCCCTCCAAGACAGAATGGTTCCATACCACCTCTCTAAAGACATCCCCTGCAACTGAGCAACCAACGGCATCATCCTGAGAAACTACAGCCAGCTTTGTCAGGCCCCACTTTGAAATTTTTCCTGTCTTCCTTGCCTCACTTTCCTTTCCCCCACACCCTTGCTTCCCTCAGATTGCATTCTCCAATAAAACAAAAGCATGCAATCTTGACATTCGGCTCTGTCTTCTTGAGCAAAAACAATTTGTTTCCTTCTGATAGCACAGTTAATTTGTGCTGACATGTATATCGTCTCTCTTGGCATATTAAGTAGTTAGTGTTGTTTGTGTAACAAATTATTCAACACTTAGTGGCTTAAAACAATAAACTTTTTTTTAATCTCGCCATTTCTGTGGGGAGGGAATTCAGATGTGGCTTAGCTGGGTGGTCTGGTTCAAGGTCTCTGACAAGGTTGCAGTCAGGAGAGGAGTCAGGGTTGCATTCATCTGAAGGCTCGACTGGGCTGGAGGATCAGCTTACAAGATGGTGCCCTCACATGCTTGTTGGCAGGAAGCCTCGGTTTCTCATTGACTCTTGGAAGAAGGTCTTAGTTCTTCATGATGTGAATCTCTCCATATGGCTGCTTAAGTATCTTCACAACATAGCTATTGGCTTCCTCTAGGGGGAGTAATCCGCGAGAGAGCAATGAGGAAAATGCAAAGCCTTCTACAACCTTATCTTTGAAGTCACACACCAACATTTTCACCTCACTCACTAAGTCTGGCCCACACCCAGTGGGAGCAGAGTTATGCTCTACCTTTTGTATTTTTTTTTTCTTTTCCATTGTGGTTTATTACAAGACATTGAATAGACTTCCCTGTGCTATACAGTAGTAGGACCTTGTTGTTTATCTATTTTATATATAATAGTTTGTATCTGCTAATCCCAAACTCCTAATTTATCCCTCCCACACCCCCTTTCCCCTTTGGTAACCTTAAATTTGTTTTTTAGGTGTGTGAGTCTGTTTCTGTTTTGTAAGTAAGTTCATCTGTATGATTTTTTTAGATTCCACACATAGGTGATATCCTACGTTGTTTATCTTTCCCTGTCTGACTTATTTCACTTCGTATGATCATCTCTATGTCCATCCACATGGCTGCAAATGGCATTATTTCATTCTTTTTTTTAATGGCTGAGTAATATTCCATTGTGTATATATACCACATCTTCTTTATCCATTCATCTGTCGATGGACACTTAGGTTTCTTCCATGTCTTGGCTATTGTAAATAGTGCTGCTATGAACATTGGGGTGCATGTATCTTTTCAAATTATGGTTTTCTCCAGATATACACCCAGGAGTGGGATTGCTGGATCATATGGCAACTCTATCTTCAGTTTTTTAAGGAACCTCCCTACTGTTTTCCATAGTGGCTGCACCAGTTTACATTCCCACCAACAGTGTAGGAGGGCTCCCTTTTCTCCACACCCTCTCCAGCATTTATTATTTGTAGGCTTTTTGGTGATGGCCATTCTGATGAGTGTGCAGTGATACCTCATTGTAGTTTTGATTTGCATTTCTCTAATAATTAGTGATGTTGATGCTCTAATTTTTGAAGGGAAGAGTCAGAGAATTTGTAGGCAGGTATTAAAATCACCAGGCCTGGTTTCCTTAGTTGCTGAAAATACATATTTACAAGACAGATCACTAGAGAGAGAGTCTTTACATGAAACAGAGCACTGCTAATAATCCTACAAGAGAATTAAACTAATGACTACCACCAAATAGCTGCTTTGCTGTATTGCACTATCAAAAACAATTTACACATTTTTAGACTTAAATCTGATGTCAAGGAAAGCACCCTGAAGTCATTCTTTAGTCTATTCTTTCTTTGTTCTTCGTTTCCTTAGATCTGTATCTGCACATTATAATCAATAACCCAATATTTGATCAATACTGACTACATCTACTATCAATATTGACTGCATTTACTAATGAATGTTTTAAAAAATGTTCTCATTTGTCAGTGATCACAAGGTTATTAGAAGAATCAAATAACTTAACAGGTGAAGAATCATCATAGCGCAGTGCCTGGCATAGTAGATAAATAGTTCAATAAATGTTCCTCTCTAAGTCAAAATGAAAAAAGAATGTAAACTAACCACTAATAAATCAGTATCTCTTGACTTATTAAGTCATTAAGACTTGCTTAAGTCACTTCAGCTATAATCTTGTAGGCTCCGGATCATATAACCTGATTTTTTCCCTCTGGTCCTAAACGGCGGAAAGTAGCTTGTCTCTTTCGCCTGATATATTATTGGTACAAAATATACAAAAATAATAACATGTCAAGTTGAGCATTCTGCTTAACTGCCTTCTTCTTATACTTTGTCTATCCCTTTGCCTTTGACCTTGAGGAAACATGAAGTGAATCTCTTCCACATTACATGTTTAATGAGGTGATTACCCTGCATACCCAATGAGATAGTAGTGGCTTATGTCATAAATTTCCGACTTCAAGATATATTCCTTTAGCTGTTGAAAGAATTAACCTTTTAACTGATAATAAACTTTAATTGCTGATCACAACTAGACCTTTCGATCTATTGTAACTTAAAATGAATATTTTGCATATGAGCAAGGTAAGCCTTGTGTGTAGCCACTCACTAAAGATATTTATGCCTCTTGTTAAGTTCCTGTGTCAGCCAACTCTTAATTGTTTGTGCTAATAGGTAACAGCATAATTGAAATTAATGATCAAATAATGCCATCCTATTTTTCAAAAACCTTTGTTTTGTATTTGCCACAAAATGTACCACACTTAAATAACTTAAGTTTCATCTCTTTCTATTTCTACTACCCGCGTTTATAGATGAAATGTTAATAAGCAGACAAGAGTCAAATAGGTCAACTAGAAGAATACAAGAAAAGAGATGAGTACACTCAAAAAAGAATATTCATTCCCCAAATAAATAAGAATCAACTGCACTTCCTATTAGAAGAACAGAGTGGGGAAAAAAACTTTACATTGTGGTAATTATAAGTGATATGCCATCAGATCAAAAACTAGTATTTTTCACTAGGTCAATAAATAGTTTTCATCTTATTTAGCAACTTCAATCTAAGTTATATGATGCTAAGCATTGTACTGCAAAGGATTGCAGAACCAAGGACATGGATGGAGGGAGAGTGGTAGCATATCTTCCTCTGTTTAGACTTTTGAGAATAGCCTCATTCATAATAAATTGCTTGAACCATTTCATATCTATGATGCTCACTTAATTCATATAAACTTTACCTTTGAGCCAACCATACTTTCCATTTCTGAGCTGTAGATTACCATTGACCATCCACGTCCTGCTCCCCACCTCCAATAATGCAACTGCCCCTGTGGATTCCCAGAAAATGGCACTCACTCCCAAAGGAGGACAGCAGCCATGAGAGAAACTACATGGGAAGTTCAATCCGGAGAAGGAAGCAGAGAAGACAAGACAGCAAAGCTCCATGGGAACAGTCAGAGATGGTCACAGCTTTGAAGGGGGCTTATAATTCTTAGGGGGAAAATGAATAATGCAAGTTGGATGTCCCTGAAATCTTTGCCTGGTGATTCACCTTCATAAGGCTTGACCCAGCTTGCCTACGGATCTACTTATGGGCCAGGGAAGAGGATAACATGGGCTTCTATAGACAGTATAAAGTGAGGCTCTACCTGACAGCTTCTGGAAGACAATTATTTGTATAAAACAGTAGCTGTTCTATAAAAGGTCAATGCTAGACAAATATGCATTCAACAAACATGTTTACCCAGTGCCTAGGTAATGAAAGAATATATGTATTATTATTATTATTATTATTATTATTATTATTATTATTATTATTATTATCATCTCTACCAGACTGCACTCTGACACAGACCTCTGCCTTGACACTACTCCTGGCCCTCTGGAGATTTGCTCAAAGTATCAATCTGGCTTATCAGAGTGGGAACCCAACACTTCTCTCAAAGAAGAAGGAAAACTTCCACAATTACTTCTCTCACAGCAACAAGGATCACTTCATATTCCAGAGGAGTAGTTTCCCACCTGTGGCTCAGCACATAGCTCCCAAAGTGTGTTTACTCACTAGGCTTTCCTGAGCATCCATTTCTTTAACAAGTGCTTTGCCCTTACAGAGCTGACGCAGACAGATGGGTAAGGGCTTCTCGCCGATATGCCTTAGATCTTGAAAGTCCTTCCAAACAAATGCCCAGTACCCGAAAGCCCATTTATTGTAGAGACAAATGCATTTTTTCCTACTGTAGAGCTACAGCCAAAGCCCAGAAGTTTGGAAACAAGTAAAGGAAAAACATATCTTTACATCATTATGTCCTGTGTACGATTTCAGTCAAAGTAACAAGACCGACAAAGTAATAAGTCCAAACAAATTTATACCAAAGACCTCCTTCACCAATTTTAACATGTGTGTGCATACAGCTTGTAAAAAAAAAAAATCTGTTTCGAAGACCGAATCTTCATCTTGCAAGTACCCAATCTAAGTAACCACTTATTTATGTTAATTTAATAAATCCTTGATAATATCCATGTGTGATTTTTACCTGCATTTCTATGACTTGAATATTGAAACAATGCCTTTATTATTTTTTAATGTTCCTAGACTATTTACCTTCATAATTGCCTTTTTTTTCTATTTTCCTTTGTAAGCTAAATTCTAACTTCACCACTCCCAGCCTGTGTGGCCTTGAGCAAGTCACTTCCCCTCCTTCTGCCTCAACTTCTTTACCTATGAAGTTAGAATATAATAGCCCCAAACCCCTAGGGTTGGTGAAAGGATGGAACGTGGTGATACATTGAGAAGCACAGAGACCCAGGACATTTTCAGTTTGAATATCCATTCAGGGAGAGATCAAAACCTCAGGTGACAATATCTGAAACTTCAATATTACAAAGTGAACATTAAAGAAGTATTAACTATTGTTATTGTCACCCAAGGGCCCAGCACCCGATAGTAGCATGTTCAAGGCATCCAAATGCTAGACATTCTTATCTCAGTAAATAATTTCCCATCAATGATATTCCCATCATTAGCTGACTCCTGACTTTTTAGACTTTCCCTCTTTTCTGGTACCTGGGCCTGATGACTAATTCGGCTTCTGCAGTTTCACTTTTCAAATTCCCTGTAGGGAAGGTTTTGTGCTTGTCCTCTGGCTTCCTTCTCTTTTAACTGTCTTGAGTTGTGCGATGCCTGTCCTCCAGTGCCTCCCTCATGACACCCTTGCCAAAGGTAACTAACCAATGAGAAATAAGTACCTGGGCAATGAAGGCACTGGCCCAAGTGCATCCTGGGAGGGCCTCCTGAGCAGGACCAGGTAAATCAGCAGAGATGCACCTTTGGAGCTTGTTTGAACTCAGTCTTTCTTCCAGCACCTTGTGGTCGAAAGAGTGATCAAAAACATTTTATAATGAAAGCAACATTATATAGAAGTAGAGAGAAAATTAGCCATCAGCTAGATGCAATCTTGGCACGCGCTCTAATCCCATTCCGCTTTCTTGCTTCCCAGAAAGCCTAGAAGGGAGCAAGTGTTTCGAAGAGAAGCGAGACACACCTAAACCAGAAGAAGCAGTGAGCTGACTGGTTCGGACCAGCCAGTCTCCCTTGAATGCCAGCATCAGGCTCCACAGCTTAGGCTCTCAGATCTCCACCCCTAGTGCCACCAACCTCCTTCAGGGCTTCTTCAAAGCCCCTTTCAAGTTCGTCCCCACCTGGCTGTCCAGCCCTGTTGCCTTTGATTGCCTCCATACATGATACGCTCCAGCAAGGCTGGAATATTTGATGTTCCCCTGTGATCTTTCTCAATGATGTGTAATATTATTTCCACCAGAAGGTTATTTACCCCCATCTTACTCATTTTCCATATCAAATTTTACTTCCCCCCCTGACCACAATCACCGTGTCCTCCCACTCTCACCACAAGATATAATCTCTCTCCATCCAACCTCTCTTAAAACTCTGGGTATACCTCTCGTTGGGCCCTATTCCATTCTGCTCTATACTATAATCATTCACATATTGAATTTTTTGTCTTGCCACCATCAAACCATATTCAGCTTCAAGGTAAAGACGGTATCATTGTATCCCCTGCCCTGCCTAAAACAGAGCTGGGCATGCTGAAAGCCCTGAGTAAATATTTTCCAAGTTGAATTGAAGATTGTATTATGGATAAATATCCTTTCATTTACTTTATATTTATTTAAATTTATTTTGTTTCATTTTGCAAATAGTACTGACTCTATCAACTTAATATTTATCTTTCCCTGTTGTTCCTCTTACTGGCAATGAACAACACTCTCTATAGAGTGTGTATATATGAAACCCACAAAGAAAAAAGAAAGCAAGAGAGAGAAAAAAATAGAGAAAGAAAGAAAATGGTGAACCTACCCTTGTGTTTACTCTCCATGTTTTATATTTCCAGATAAAAGTCCAACAGCACCCCCATGTTCTCAGACAACCTGCGTAATACACTAGGCTATGGCTCCACTAAAAAAACCAATATTTAAAAAGCAAGGTTATATTATTCTTTGAGACCATACTTCTCAATTATCCTTTGGTTTGTCTCTAGATCATCTTCCATCCCCATGAAGTTTAGTGTTCTCTCCCTTTTTCCACTGTAAACAATTCACTTCACAAATGCAGAATAATGAAGTTAGGTTTAATCATAGAAGGTTATGAATGCTGGTAAAAAATAAATCATCTCTCTTTATCCTCCCTGTGCTTTGCTTCTTGGTCTCTGTGGTTTCTTCTTTCTGGATCTGTGCCTCTTCAATGCCTTAAGGTCTAAAAGTTGAAAAGTGGAAAAGATGAGAAGAATTTTTGTTAACGAGAACAACTGGGTACTGTGACTTTGTAGTCAATATTCTCAGTACAAAGCAAAAGAATGCTAATTTCAGAGCTAGCTTAAATGTTTCATCTTGTTTTTCAACAGGAACACCTGGAAGAATGTTCTGTTTTTGTTTAAATAGATTTTTTATAAGGCCCAACATAGCCCAGCATATTATGATGAACAAAAGGTTTTGAATAAAGACAGTATGATAAAGATAAAAATTGTCAATATTTTGTTTTCCAGATTATTTAAAAGACATTGAATCACTGAACCAGTAAAGGAAACGAAAGAAAGAAAGAAAGAAAGAAAGAAAGAAAGAAAGAAAGAAAGAAAGAAAGAAAGAAAGAAAGAAAGAAAGAAAAAGAAAGAAAGAAAGAAAGAAGAGGGAGGAAAAGGAAAGAAAGGGAAAGAAAAGAAAAGGAAAGAAGAGAAAAATTGCTGACATGGGAGAATTAACACAAGCTGTCTTTTATAATAAGTAAATTGAAAGAGCAAAGACTTTCAATTAACTTCCACAGCACCTGTCAAAGTCCAGGGTTGAGTCTATCTAAAGAAAACAATATGGTCAGTTTTTACGTTAAAGAGCTCTAATAAAGCCATCTGAAATGTCTAAATGTTTGTTCATTGTGACTCATGTTTTTCCTGAACACCCCGTCATGTACCTAACTGTTGTATAGTCAGCAGCATATAAGGTATCTTTCCAGGTTCAATGACCAAAAGGCTAAGAGTCTTGGAAACCTTTTGTCTTCTACCTTCTACAGCACTTGTGCTGAAGGGAAGAGAATGAGGTGGGTGAAGGGTGTTCAGAAACTAGAATATACATTTTTTCAAAGTAAATCAGTGAAGAAGAAGAGGGACTATTGGAGGCATTTTCCTCCATCACAATTCTCCATTCAGATATTCCTATTCAAAGACTCAAATTCTCTTAAAAGCAAAATTTCTCCCTATTTTTCTCTTGCCATTTCCTTAACTTAAGATTCCATCTATTCTCTATACCTCTTATTTGGGTTGCTGGATTTTGCAAATAAATATACAGGATGTCCAGTTAAGTTTGAATTTCAGGTAAATAACATAATTTTTTAGTATAAGTACCTTCCATGCAAGATTGGGAAATGTTATACTAAAATAAAAACCTCATTGTTTATCTGAAATTCAAATTTAAACAATGAATCATTTTTTAGTATAAGTATGTCCCAAATATTGCACAGGACATACTTATACTGACAAATTATTTGTTGTTTATCTGGAGCTCACATTGAATTGGACTTCCTGAATTTTTATCTGGCAACTTGGTTCTTATGTAAAATCTTCCATTATTCAAGCCCAGATCAAATCCTATTTCTTCAGTGAATGTTTCCACATCTATCTTATTTTGAAGGGATTTGTGCATTTATCCATCACCCCCCCAATCAACAAATATATATTGAACACCTGTTTTCCTCCAAGAACTGTGTTAGGGTCTATAGCTAAAAGGCAGAGGATGGCCTGGAAGGCAGCAACAATGACACAAGGGAACAAGTGCCATAGAAAGAGATGCACATGGTACCAAGGGAAACCCCCAAATGAGCCTCCTAGAAGGACATGTCTTTTATCTCCTTTCTAACTGTATCTTGTCCAAAGCCAAACACTGTTCACACCCCTGGTTACTACCAGACAACAACAGATCTGCTTGATCTGAGAAAGGAGAGTCATGAAAAGCTTTTTAAGTAACTGTTTAACTTAAGGTTAATTATCATGTAATTAAAATAAGTGAAAATATCCTTACACATTTGGTAAAAAAAATTTAGAGAAAACCAAACATGGTGCACAGAGATATACTTAGGATGGGGTATTGCAACGTTATTACAAACCTAAGTATGCTGAATGCTCTAAAGTTTTAGTGACTTGATGAATATTAAAAATATCCATTTTTCCATTTGCATAGAATGAGGATACTTAAAACATAAAAGATTAATTTGGAAGCACTCCAAACCTTCATTCTCTAAAGTGGGTTCTGCATGTTCCCACTTTTTGATGGCCAGGGTTTCTAGCAAATATGTCATAATTTAAATTTCAGCTACCTGGGATACCAATAGGAACCAGAGAAAAAACATTTTTACCATGGAAAGAGATGAGGAACTGACAATAGTCATGAAGAGGTTTTCATCTTCAGGAAATCATCTTGGTCTATGAATAACAGAGGTGGTTGTGGTACGGTCTCAGTGTTTATGTCCCACTTAGTTTAATGCAGTAAATCAGGGGAAGTATAATCTTTGCTAATAAGTTAAGGTGTTAAGCAAAATTGTCGGAAGAGTTGTTTGTCCCCATATGGCATACAGCTACCAAAGCTAAGACTTCATTAACTGTGAAATATAGTCTATGGCTTCTTTCATTTCAGAGTCAGAAATGGGAAGGAATCATAGCAAATTTTGTTTAATACTCATATAAATCACATTTTGAAATCTCAAAAATACACAAAATCGTCTTACTTTGGGTAAATTTTCCAACATATAAATTAGTATGAACTTCATATATAATTGATAATAAATAGTATGACATTTAGAAAAAGATAAAATGTCAACAGAGACATCTAGAGTGAACATGTCACAAAAGCCTGTGTTTATCACAATAAAAGATAAATAGATTTGGGGGAATAATAGAATCTCAGACGTTGAAAGAACTTTAAAGGTTATCTAGTTCACTCACCCTGAGTTTTAATATACTCTCCAGTATCTTCTCCCAAATCTGGCTTAAGTATGAGTGACTGTACAATGTCACCCAGGAGTTTGTAGCCTGTTTCCACTCAAAATCATCACTGAGACTGACTTATTGAGAAAGAGCAAGAAAATGGGACCAAGATAGGGAAGGGACTTTGAAAGCACCTGTTTTCCACCAATTCCCCAACAAATAATCCTTTTTGTCTCTCTTTCAACTACCACCCACTTTGTCTTCCAACCCTTAGAAAGAGTACATGGGCCCTTGGAGAAGGATTGGGAAGCATGGATGGGAAAACTGATAAGAAAGGAGAGTGAGGGTAAGAACAGGTGTGAGGGTCAGTGGGAACAGTGCGGAGTCCTGAAGGAGGACAGCAAGTGTCTTCACCTTAGTCTGAAGCTGGGGAAAAGCAGTGTGATCAGACACTTTTCTTTAATTGTGGTAAAACACACATAACATAAAATTTACCATCTTAAACCGTTGTCATTTAATAATAGTCCGTCATCACGGTTCATACATCATTCTCTTGTGAGTTGTTTTAAGGTGTCAGTCTTTGAAAAGTTGATGAACTCCAACCACCCTGCACCAGCAAACCAGAAGATAAGACTCTCACAGGGGCATCTCCCCAAAATTCTGCCACTAATGGCATATTCCATGCGCAGCTGAGCTCTGTCACAGGTTTATCTTTGGTATCTAACTTCCACGTAGGGTCAAAGGATATCTATCTATTTATCTATTTATCTATCTATCATCTATCTATCTATCTATCTATCTATCTATCTATCTATCTATCTATCCAGCAATAGTAAAGAATGAATCTCAGTGGGAAGATCCACCACAAGCTATGAAAGTCAAATTTAATTCAACCTGAAATAAAGGATAGAAACTGGGACAGTACAGGACAAAAGCTTAAGTTGGGAAATGGTCACAGTCATTAAAACCAGGACACCCAATAAAAATGAAGAAATAATTTAGACAGTCCCAAGCCATGACAGGCAGGGCTGGAAAGAAGCAACAGCATGAATTAGGACAGATGTGTCTTTGACACCCTTCCACCCTCCCCAGTCAGCAAAAGAATCCTGTCTGCCATTTTCACCCCATTGTCCCTTGATGTTGAACCTCTCTTCCATCCCCTTTTAGGTGCAACTCTCAGAAAAAAAAATATAAAATCAATCGCTTACACCTTAACGTGAATTTTATTCTACTCAGTGGGCTCTGAGGATTACTCATATGTTAAGCCCTACCTTCTATGATTAGGCACCATAGTGAACTGAGTCCCTGGAAATAACCATAGAGGTATTTAAGCGGTCAGATGGCAGGGGAAGCAAATAAGGTAATCAGTAGGTGTGCTAGGCCCAGGTAGGCTAAGTAGGTTCAGAATCAGAAACCCAGGCAAGCTAGAAGCTCAGTTTAGAGCCTGGTTCTGACCTCTCTGGCTGGATTTTGTAACAGACATCAGTCATTGAGTGCAGCTTTTATTTTGTTTTCTGAGTTTTTGTCTGTTTGTGGTTTTGGTCTGTCTGACACCTTGAGGGTCACTGGTGAGGTTGGGGTGAGGAGGAGAGTGTATTATTCCTTCTCTAAGAGAAAAAGACACGGATGACAAGGGTTATGAATCCTAGTTTTAACCAGTTATATAGCATCTATAGCCACCTCCAAAAAGACCTGGGGTAGTCATACACACAAAACACGAGGACGCACAAAATTACATTGAATGACTTTAGTACTTTGTTCCACAACCCGTAATCTAAAATAATTCAGTATGCCACCTCTGCCCTGTTGCTATCTGCACCTATTTGAATGGTTGTTCTCTGTTACTTTAAAAATCCACAGAAGGACGAACCCAAGGGGAAAGCATGCCAAAAGAAGGAAAGAATGTAGTCCTAAGACCAGCTTTGAAAAAACAATGTAAAAGGCAAGAGCCATAAACAAAAGTTGGCCCAGGCCATCTATGCTACCTTCCTCATTCTGTGGTCATCACCCTGGTTCCTACTTAGTAGTGCAATCCCTCTACAACATTCTGAGTTATATAGAAACCCAAAAAGTGGCCAACAGCTTGGAATAAAGATGGAACTCTTATAGTAAAAACAAACAAACAAAAATACCTCAAAAATTATTTTGCCACACAGGCAACAAAAATTCAAAATGCTCTCCTCAATAATTATCAAATGTTAAGATAATTCTCAGTGAAACAGATGGAATAAATTATAGTTAAATATTTAAACATTTATTGGGGCTGCAGCAACTTTCCAGACAGTCCAAAATCCCAGAGTAATATTCCTCAAGATGTAGTGGAGTTTTTGGAGTTCTTACCACATCTGAGAGGCTCTGCTATTTCTATTAGGTCCTCAGGAACAGGGAAGGGCATTCTGATGGGTGACTTCCAAATCAATGAGATTCTTCTGTTTGTGGAAACAAGATATGCCACAGGAAAATCAAACTCATATGTGAGTAAACTATGGTGTCTCACATTTCTTTATGGGAATTGACATCCATTGATTTTTTGAAAGTATACATTTAACCAGAACTCAGGAATGTTTTAAACGAGGCTTTCTCACACAGTATCATCAGCTTCAGTCACTCTATAATTAGATTCAATTAACATGTCCCAAATGCCAGAGGGGTTGGCAATAGTAACAACATTTAGTACAGTTAATGCATAAAAATTAAAATGTTTGCTCTCCATAACATTGAATTACATATTATATGCCTCTTTACTTCTCTAATTTTTCTTCTTAGGAACATTGAGAATTATGGTTTCTTGTAGTGGGTCATACACTGTGACATATTTTAAAGACAAGTTCACTAGTAGATTACATAGTATGAAGACAGAAAAACCAACTCATAATAAAAGTGAGAAGTTTCCATATCCAACCCCTCTTTCTTGTCAATTGCCTGGTTGGAATTAAGCTTCCTGGAAGAGATCACCTTTGAGGATGAGAGAAGAGTAGTTTGAAAAGATGAAATGTAATATTCCTCAAGCTACGTAATAGCAACCTCCAGTTCTGTCAAATAAGAAGTATAAGATAAAATAAAATCTAAGTACAATCATGCCTATAATATTTAGTGGCTTCATAAGCATGAAGCAAAATACCATGTTAAGAGTGCAAGACAGAAAGTAAACAGCAATAAACTATAGTGTGAGGTTTGAGGTTAGTACAACACACTGCCACATTATTTTCAGAATAAAGTTTACACATGAATTACTAACTCCAAATAGACTAATTCATTGACAGAAATAAATTCACATACAAATATTAATCAATAAAAGAGAAGAACAAAAAGAAGGGAAAAGTAAATAAATATTTAATAATTTGTCAACATAAATGTACCAATGTTACCACAAAGTAAGCAATTTTGAACAACATTCCAATGAGATTAAAATCATTGTAAACACCTTTTTAAAATCTGCTTGAGGATAAGAGAGCTGATAATACAAGGAATGTAGAGCTGCAAGGAGGTTAAACAAGTATTGGAGATCATATTCCCCCAAGGTCCTTGGAATTCTACAAGAGAGCATAGAAAGGATTAGCTGCACAGTGGACACTTTTTAGGGATGGAACACTGTGATCAGAGTCTAGCACATAAAAAATAACCAAGAGCTTAAGAATACAGGACAAACTAAGTAAAGCCCAGTGGGAGAAAAAAAAGGCACCAGAATCAGATGCATGGTGGTTCCAAATATTGGAGAGTCTGTATTTTAAAAGAAGTATGACTACTGTTTTCAACAAGATTGTAAACAATTGATAGTTATGATCTGAGAACTGGCCAATTTCAAAATAATGAAAATTCTAAAAATAAAAGGCACAATAACTGAAATTAGGTAGATATGAATCAGTTTAGCAACAGAACAAACACAGCCAAATGAAAAGAGAATTGGTGAGCTGGTAGACAGACCAGAAGAGAAGATTCAAAATAAAGGATAGAGAAAATATTATAGAAAATATATGAGAGAATAAGCAATTCAGAAGGCACAATTACAAGACCTAAAATATATGTAATTTGTGTCTGAGAAAAAATGGGACAGAAGTAATATTTGCAAAAGACAATGGCTGACAGCTTGCCAAAATTGAGGAAAGGTGTCAAACAACATATTTAAGAATACTATAAAGTCCAGGCAAGATAAATAAAAAATATATGTAAATACAACATATAAAATGCTGACAACCGGGCTTCCCTGGTGGCACAGTGGTTGAGAATCTGCCTGCCAATGCAGGGGATACAGGTTCGAGCCCTGGTCTGGGAAGATCCAGCAGAGCAGTTGGGCCCGTGAGCCACAATTACTGAGCCTGCACATCTGGAGCCTGTGCTCCGCAACAAGAGAGGATACAATAGTGAGAGGCCCATGCACCGCAATGAAGAGTGGCCCCCGCTTGCCACAACTAGAGAAAGCCCTCGCACAGAAATGAAGACCCAACACAGCCATAAATAAATAAATAAACAAATACTTAAAAAAAAAATGCTGACAACCAAAGACAAAGAGAAAATATTAAAATCAGAGAGATGGGGGAGGGAAAAAGGCAAATACTTTCAAAAGAGCAACAGTAAGATTTACAGTTAATTCTCAACAAACGCAATGAAATTCAGAAGAAAATGGAATAATTTCAAAGCTCTGAAAGCAGGTAACTGCTGAAATAGAATTTCACATCTAGTTTAAATATCCTGCAAGAATGAAGATGAAAATCAAAACTAGAAGAATTTTCTGTTAGAAGCTCCTCCCTAAAGAAAATGTTGAGTGCTGTTTTCAGGTAGAAAGAAAATCATCCCAGATGGAAGCTCAGAAATGTAAAAAATAATAAAGAGCAACAAAATATTAACTATATAGATGAGATCAAATAAATATTAACTATGCAGATGAAGTAATAGTTTCTTTTTATTTATGATAGAAAAACATAAAATTCATAACATCACTGGCATATGTCAGGAGTGGTTACTTGCATTATCTGGGGATAGGACAGAAGTAACAGTAAAATTGGACTTGATAACTCAGGTATGCATGTCGTAATTTCTACTGCAACCACTAAAATAATAATAATAGTAAGAGTGTATAAAACTCCCATGGATGTAATAATAGAAAATAATAAACCCAAAATAAGGCAAGAAAGAAAGAAAGGAAACATTGAATATGTTCAAACAGAAAGCATTTAGTAAAATTAAAGACTTAAACCCAAATATATAATAAATCACATTAAATATGAGAAAGGATTTTTCAGAACAAATAAAACTTAAAGTGAAACTCTAAGTGGCTGCAAGAAAAACATCTTAAATATAAGTAAATAGAAAGATTACAAATAAAAGAATACAAAAAGATGTACTATGCAAGCAGTAACAAGATGAAATTTATCATAGTCATATTAAAAATTGAGAAAATTTATTTTTTGACAAAACATATTACCAGAGATAGAAACAGCTGTAATAAAGAAATGTTTAAATCAGTAAGAAGACATAATTTGAGATTTCTATAATAAAATAGGTCACAATACAATAAACCAAAGCTGATAGAACTTTAAGAAGGTGTAAGTATATTCACAATTAACATAGGATATTTTAACGTACCTCTCTATATAACTAATAGAACAAGCAGACAAAAAATGGTGGAAATACAGAATATTTTTAAAATATGATTAACAAATGTGACTTAAATAACACTATACTCAAAATTGCAGGATACACATTCTTATCCAGTGCACACAGAACATTTACTAAAATGGAACATAGGCTCATTCATTAAACAAATCTCAATAAATTTCAAAGGATTAAAGCAAAACATGTCCCTTAACCACAAGGCAAGCTATAAATTTCTTAAAAAGATAATTAAGAAACTCTATATGTTTGGTAAATATTAATATATACCTCTAAATAAACCTTGTATCAAAGAAGAAATTTTTTAAAAATTAGAAAAGATTTGCCACCTAAACATGCCTCCCTAAAGACCATAGTATGGTTTTGCTTCTTTTTTGCATTTTAAATAAATAAAATCACAGACTATGGGTTCTGGTAATGGCAGAGTGGCTCATGGTGAGCTCATCCTCCTACCGATATCAATTATAAATTTTGGCAAAAATATTAAAAAGAACTATTTGAAGGTAATGAATAGCCACCAAAGGCAGGAAGAAACCAAAAGATATTTGATTTTCGATTTAAAAAAAAAAAAAGAAAGGAACAACCTGGGTGAGATCTATGACGACAAAGCTTCTTTCTGAAGGCAGCCTTCAGTCCATGCAGTGTGGTATAGAATTAAAGCAGAAAGCCACACAAGCTTGAGATGTCAGAGAAAAAGAAATTGGGATTGCCAGAGAATCTAAAAGTTAAGGGAAAATCCCAGGAAGAAGGAAGATATAGGGAGATTTCCCCAATTCTCCATATAATCTTCCCTAAATCCTTGGCTAACTCCTCAACAGCTTATGTGCAGGGGAGACTCCAAGGAGAAAGGCAGAAAGACAGAGCTGGGAGTCTGAAAGAGGTGGACATAGTTTTCAGCTTCTGCCCACCACAGAAGAAAACAACTTTCGATTTGAGTTCCTACAAATCAGAGGGGTTTTGTAAACACTTCAGACTTCCCATCAAAATCAAAGAAGGGCCATGCCTCAAAAATAAAATCTATGCCTCAAGACTAAGAGTCTAGCCATAAGATTAGACTAAGTATGAAACGAAGAGCCTCACTCTTACAAAATGAAAAGCCGATACAAGTTCAGTGTAATAAGCCAGTAATTTAACTGTCTACTGGGTCAATAAGAAACACTCTTCAGAAGAAGATCCTATAATTAAGGTCTCTGCAACATGTAATGTACAATATCCAGTACACACTTGAGAAAATAAAACCTAGACATGTGAAGAAACAGGAAAATGTAACCCATACTCAAGCAAAAATGTAATAATGTCTAGAAAAGACCTCAAAATGTGACATTTAGTCTCAAAAACTAGTAAAGCCCAGCACCCTTCCTCAAATAAAAAAAATAAAAGTCTGGAAACAAACAGGTTGGATACATAACCCAAAGGTAAGAAGTTCAGCATGTAGTATCCCATCAATGGACGAATAGATGAAGAAATTATCTATTCATATATATATATAATGGACTAGGAATAGTGCTCAGCCATAAAAAAAAAAAGAAATCTTGTCATTTGCAGCAACATGGATGGACCTTGACAGCATTATGCTAAGTGAAATAGGCCAGATGGCGAAAGCCAAATAATGTATGATTTCACCCATATGTGGAATATAAAAAACTAATAAACAAAATAACAAAATAAATGAATAAACCAAAACAAACAAGCAGATATAGAGAACAGGGTAGTGGTTACCAGAGGGGAGTGGGCAGGGGAGAGGATGAAGTGGGTAAAGGGCATCAACTGTATGATGACAGGGGGAAAATAAATTTTTAGGGTGAGTGCACGGTAGGGTATGCAGAAGTAGAAATACCATGTACAAATGAAACTTATACAATGTTATAAAACAATGTTACCTCAATAATTTTTTTTAAAAAAGAATATTTTACCTAGTCAAGTTGCTCTTCCAATAGGCAGGCAAAAAGGTATTCATTCTCAAACAGGAAAGAACAGGTGATGAGACTTTCTGGATAAAACTAATCAATGGAATACACACAATTAAAAAGATAAATCAAAATCCAAAAATCATAAAAGGAGAACTCAAATCATCTGTGATGAATTAAAATTGGCCACAATTTTTTTTTGTCATTTTCCCCAACAAAAGATGAAGATTCCCTACCTGGAATCTGCAGCAGAAACGGCACTGTGCCAGTTCCAGACGTAGATTTCAAGGGGACCGGGATGCTTTCTCTCAGAACCCAAGCGCCATGATGCGAGAAAGTTCTAGCCACATGGAGTGGCGGTGTGTAATTGTTACAGGCAACAGCTCCAGCTGAGCTTCCAGCCGACAGCCAGCATTAATTTCCAGCATGTGAGTGATCCATCCTAGATGCTGTAGTCAACCACAGAAGCATGGGAATTAACGTTACGGTTATTGTTTTAAATCACTAAGCTGTGGGATATTTTGTTACACAGCATTTAAAAAAACTAAAACACTAATATAGAAGAATTGATAATAAGCACTAAATCCATTTTTTAAAAATCTAAACATCCATGAAACATAATTATAAAGCAGGATGTAAAGATTATAATGATTGCAATGAGAAAAAGAATATTATGACTCATCATGACTCATACTTCACTTCGAGTATAAGTCAACATCCTCACAATGTCTCATAGGGCTCTGCTTGGTCAGCCCTTCCAATCTGTAAACTTCTGCCCTCTTCTGTTCCTCTCTTATTCACGCACTCCTGTCCAGCCTTGCTGGCCTCCTCACGGGTCCTAGAACTGCCAGGCATGGCTGAGGGATTTAATCTAGGTTTCCTATGCCTAGAATGGGAACACCAGCTATCTGACTCCACTCACATCTTTTCTGCAATCTTGCCTTCAAAATGAATTATTCAAGAGAATAACCTTCTCTCAACACCCATACCTGGCACTCCCGCTCTTTCTTACCCTTTGTTTTTCTATTTTTATTTACTAAGTTATCGTCATGTTTACTTTCATTATTTATCTTCTATCTCCCTCTGACTATACTACAAGCTCCACAAGGACAAAAATCTATTCATTCTATTCATTGACGTATCCCAAACACCGAGAACAGTTCCTGGCTGATAGTAGGTGCTCAAATACATATTAAGTAATACAGTTGGAAGCTGGCAGATTGAGAAGAAATGTGAGAATGCTGATTTTTCCTACCTTTTATGCGAGGGAGTCAAAATTGCATAAAATTCATTGTGAGTTTTTAAATGCATTCAATGTCTTATGCTTTCCATAATACCCTCTCAATATTTATTTGAAATCCTTTATTTTACATTTTTCTGATAAACTCATATGAAATCATTTTAATGCATCTAATTTTTACAAGAGTGTGCATACATGATCTCATTTTTATAAGCTTATCTCTTTCTATGCCAACAGAAAGACCTTACCCTTCCCTCAGTTTATCTGCATAGGGACACATTTGACCTGATGCTCACTTAATATTAACAAAGGTTATTTCTGGAGGCTGGTATTTGGACATTTTTCTTACTTCCTTCTTTGAACCTGTTTGCATTAATCGAATTCTTTATAATAAATATTTATCAGTTGTAAAAATTATAAAGTTAAATTTAAAAGATAAATTACTTACTGCTTAATGAGGTATCTGTACTCAAATGTCCCCAAGGTAGCTCATATTTGACATGTACCAAAAAAATTGACTATCCTCATCCTATTTACCCCAAGCTTGTTTTCTTGTGCTTCATTGAGGATGAGGCCTGCTTATCAAATTGCAACTTGAAATTTAAATCTCTCTTTGACTCTGTCTTAACAAGGCATCTAGTTACGAAGCGTTCTTTGTTTATAATTTTAATTAGTGTCTCAGATCCATGTCTGCTTCTCAATTCCATTGCTGTGATCAAAACCCCTGTGCAGGAAGCAGTCCAAATTCCTGCATACATCACTGAAATATCTGATAATTTGTCCTTAACAGCTTTTCCTACCTCTGTCATTGTCTCTCCCCAGCCTAAGCAACCCTCTTGAATTCTTAAAAGCCTGGACAATTTGCCTATATGTAGGCTTTCGTGTATTTTATTAGTTTTGCTTTCTCCTCTCTTTGTATTTAGTCAAGTATCCTTAGAAAAGTCGAGTGTTTCAAAGTGCAAAGGAAAACAAGGAAAGGTTGCCTGTCTGTTTTTTTGTCTTGGTTTCCCCCCAATCTAGAAGTTTGACAGGAGCTAGAGTACATGAAGATGGTGAAGAGGTGGAGAACCAAAGGGAGAAAATCTGAGAAAGAAGACACACCAAAGGGCATATTCCAGTGTTACGTCATCTGCTTAATCAGCTGCCCCTGCCACTTGGAGAGGGCTATTGCCCGGATACCACTGCTCCAGTTTTGGCGGGTATGTGTTTTATCAGAAAGCTTGGTACCCTGAACTTTGTTTTTCAAAGTACAATTGAACATGGCCTCCTGACATGATTGACAAATAATTGGCATGCAATGGCCAGGCCCTGGGTCCTCTCTGAGGTCCAGGCAGTGGTGAAGCCACCTCCTAGGGCATCATCTCTCATGGGTAAGAGGTCAAGCTGTGGTGGACATGACCAGTTCCTTGAGGACCAGGAGAGACAGTGGAAATCCAGGCACTTGTAGAGAAGCATCGGAAGTCAAAGTGAAACCATGTTCAAGGACTTGTGAGGTTGAGGTTGGCAATAAACCTGAGGTCTAAGAGGGGTGGGGGAGAGTTGCTGAGCAAGGACAGTAGGTCCTAGTCACATAGCAAATTGATAGGCGAGGCAGGGAGGAAAGGTGGAGATGACTGATACAATCAGGACACAGGAAGTTGCATATGGGCATCGACCATGGAAACCCCCATGACAGACAGGGGTTATCACAGCCTGATACAAAGCACTAAGCAAAGGTCCAACTGAATGTGTGCAGGAAGAGAATATTCTCATGCATTTAGTTAGCAAGGACATATTTCCTGACACCATTCTGGTGCCAAATATATAGTAATGAGTAAGCGAGAGCCATTCTCCAGAAGGAACTCATAGGGTTGGTGCTATGGATTAAATTGTGTCCCCCAAAAAATTTATATGTTGAAGTTCTAACCCCCAGTACCTCAGAATGTGGCCTTATTTGGACATACAGTCTCTACAGATGATCAACTTAAGATGAGGTCATTAGGGTGGAGCCTAGTCTAATACAATTTATTTTTAGGTCTCATTTCAAGTTTTATTTTTTATTTTTTTATTTTTTAATTATGTTTTATTGGAGTAGAGTTGATTTACAATGTTGTGTTAGTTTCAGGTATACAGCAAAGTGAATCAGTTATACATATACATATATCCACTCTTTTCTAGATTCTATTCCCATATAGGTCATTATAGAGTATTGAGGTTCTTATTAGTTATCTATTTTATATATAGTAGTGTGTATATGTCAATCCCAATCTCCCAGTTTATCCCTCCCCCCCTTTCCCCCCGGTAATCATAAGGTTTTTTTTGCTACATCTGTGACCCTATTTCTGTTTTGTAAATAGGTTCATTTAAACCATTTTTTTAGATTCCACATATAAGCAATATCATATGATATTTGTCTTTCTCTGTCTGACATACTTCACTCAGTATGACAATCTCTAGGTCCATCCATGTCGCCGCAAACGGAATTATTTAGTTCTTTTGTATGGCCAAGTAATATTCCATTGTGTGTGTGTGTGTGTGTGTGTGTGTGTGTGTGTGTGTGTATATATATATATATCATATCTTCTTTATCTATTCCTCAGCTGATGGACATTCAGGTTGCTTCCATTTCCTGGCTATTGTAAATAGTGCTGCCACGAACATTGGGGTACATGTATCTTTTTGAATTATGGTTTTCTCCAGATATATGCCCAGGAGTGGGATTGCTGAATGATATAGTAGCTCTATTTTTAGTTTTTTAAGGAATAGTCCAATATAATTGTGTCCTCCTAGAAAGAGGAAATTTAGACACAGAGATAGACATGCACACAGGGAGAACACCTTGTGATGATAAAGGAAGATACTGAGGTGATGCTGCTACAAGCCAAGAACCACCAAAGACTGCCATCAAGCCACCAAAAGTTAGGGGTGAGCCGTGGGACAGAGTCTCCCCCTCATGGTCCTCAGAAGGAACCAACCCTGCCAAACACCTTGATCTTGGACTTCTAGCCTCTAGAACTCTGCGTACCAGTTTGCAGTACTTTTTTATAGCAAGAGAAGCAAACTAATACTGGTGGAAATTGACAATAAATAAGTGAACAAACAAATATGCAATGGAGTCCCACTAGTAGTCATGGCTTTAAAGAACAGAGTAATGGGATTCAAATGGGGATGGGGTACTTTTTTAAACAGGGTCAACAGTAAAGGCTTCTCTGAAAAATTCCAGTTAAGGAAGACTTGAATGAAGTGAATGGATGAACAGTCCTAAAATCAAATGGAAAGTGTTCTGGGGAAAGCAATAGTGAACACAAAATCCTGAGAGAGAAATGAGGTGCTTTTATCCAGGAACAGTAGGAAGACCAGAGCAGGAGCAGGAACACCAAAGAAGATCAGATTGAAAAGATGGATGGGAACAGTCTATTTAGGACCCTTTACAACACAATAGTTTGGATTTTGTGGGAACACATTTGGAGAATTTGTGTAGAGATTGGCATAATCTAATGATTTTAGTTTTAGTTGTTTTGTTGTAAAGATTGCTTCGTGGAGAACAGATGATGGTGGAAGAAAGATGGAAAGCCTGAGTCTAGGCTGCGGCTCAGATGATAACGTGCTGGTAGCTGGAGTGGGTTGTAGTGAGGTGGTGATGAGAGGATGCTTCGGGATGTATGGCGATGGCCTAGGTGAAGGTATGAAGCGGGGGTCTTGAGAAGCAGTCAGTAAGAGGGAAGACTTGGTAGTAACATGTGGGTGATCTGGCTGAGATGCTGGCTCTAGGGATCAACCTTCAGGTATGAGGTGGGCAAGTTGAGCTTGTTAGAAAGTTCCTGCTAAATGGGCCAGGTCAAGGTCAATAGCAGGGGTTTATTGAACTAAAGCACAATCCACCTTGAGCCAGATGGAAATAGGTCTTCTGAGATACAGCTATCAAAGTCTCAGGTGTTTCCATTGCCACCAAGCCTTGAAGATTTTGAGAGGGGAAGTAGTCTGTGTACGCATCTGTGGGGAGGTCTAAACACTGAATAAGAATAAATGTCTGCACAGCTCCCTTCTCACTGACAATAGGAAATTGGGGAGACAGTGTGACATGAGTCATTTAGTGTTTGTTGGATACAAACCCTGTGCCCAAATGGATCCAAGGCTCTGAGAAAAACTTTTCTTAAAAAAGGAGCTGAGGGGGGCGGAGTCAAGATGGTGGTGTGGGAAGACACCAAGTTAGCGTCTCTCCACAACTAGGGCAACTGCCAGCCGCTGTTGGGGGACCCTGATGTCCAAGGAGATGGGAGGAACCCCCAAGTGAACTGGTAGGACATAGGGGGAGGAGAAGTGGAAGCCAGACAGGATGGACACCCCAGAGACCGGGGAGATGAGGAGAGGCAGGTGGGAGGGGCCCTCCAGGAGGAGCAGGAGAGGAGAGGAGGGCGTTTGCCCCACCCACTCAGCCCGGGGAGCCTGCTGAGCTCCCAGGCCAGTCCCAGGCCCTCCAAGGTCCCCACCTCCCCCAGGCTGCATTGGTCCTGGGGGCATAGGAAGGAGGCCGAGGGGAGAACTGGAGAGGCAGGTGGAAGGGGCTCTCCCAGACAGGAAGAGGAGAAGGAGCAGGAGAGGAGAGCAGGGTGTTGGCCCCGCCCACTCGAGCCCAGGAAGTCTGCTGGGCTCCCAGGTGAGGTCACCTGCCCTCTGAGACCAGGGGTGGGGGGCACGTCTGGGCCCCTTCTGTTCCTTGAGCCTAAGCCCCACCCCCCCCACAGCACCCAGGGCCTTTTCCAGCCCTGTGGGTCCTGAGCATAGGCCCCGCCCACCACCCAAACCTTGCCCTTGCTTAGGGCCCACCCTCCACAGCCAAGGCCTTTTCCCCATTTTTTTTCTTTTTTTTTCTCTTTCTTTCTTTTTTTTTTTTTTTTTTCTCTTTTCCCTCCTCTTTTTTACTACTGTGGTACTGATGTACCTTCTGGTTGCTGATTCATCTATATTTTTATTTTTATACTCTTTCTAACATATCTGTTAGTTTCCTAGTCTAATTTTATTTTTTACTTTGCTATTGTTCTCTCCTGTTTTTTATTTTTTGCCACCCCACGTGGCTTGCGGGATCTTGGTTCACGATCCAGGGGTCAGGCCTAAGCTCCTGCAGTGGGAGCTCTGTGTCGGAACCACTGGACTAACAGAGAAACTCAGACACCAGGGACTATTCATCGGAGTGAGGTCTCACAGAGGTCCTCATCTCAGCACCAAGACCCAGCTCTACCCAACAGCCTGCAAACTCCAGTGTTGGAAGCCTCAAGCCAAACAACCAGTAAGACAGGAACACAATCCCACTCATAAAAAAAAAAAAAAAAAAAGGAGACGGGCAAAAAAATACGTCACACATGAAGTAGAAAGATAAAAACCTACAAGGCCAAATAAATGAAGAGAAAATAAGCAATCTACCTGAAAAAGAATTCAGAATAATGATAGTAAAGATGATCCAGAATCTCAGAAATAGAATGGAGGCAGGATTGAGAAAATACAAGAAATGTTTAACAAAGATCTAAAAGAACTAAAGAACAAACAAACAGAGATGAACAACACAATAACTGAAATGAAAAATACACTAGAAGGAATCAATAACAGAATATCTGAGGCAGAAGAACAAATAAGTGAGCTGGAAGACAAAATGGTGGAAATAACTGCTGCAGAGCAGAATAAAGAAAAAAGAATGAAAACAATTGAAGACAATCTCAGAGACCTCTGGGATAACACTAAACACACCAACATTCGAATTATAGGGCTCCCAGAAGAAGAAGAGAAAAAGAAAGGGTCTGAGAAAATATTTGAAGAGATTATAGCCGAAAACTTCCCTAACATGGGAAAGGAAATAGTCACTTAAGTCCAGGAAGCACATAGAGTCCCATACAGGATAAACCCTAGGAAAAACAGACCACAATGCATATTAATCAAACTAACAAAAATTAAATTCAAAGAAAAAATATTAAAAGCAGCAAGGGGAAAGCAAAAAATAATATACAAGAGAATCCCCATAAGGTTATCAGCTGATTTTTCAGCAGAAACTCTGCAGGCCAGAAGGGAGTAGCAGGATATACTTAAAGTGATGAAAGAGAAAAGCCTACAACCATGATTACTCTACCCAGCAAGGATCTCATTCAGATTTGATGGAGAAATTAAAACCTTTACAGACAAGCAAAAGCTAAGAGAATTCAGCACCACCAAACCAGCTTTACAACAAATGCAAAAGGAACTTCTCTAGGCAGGAAAAACAAGAGAAGGAAAAGACCTACAATAACAAACCCGAAACAATTAAGAAAATGGTAATAGGAACATACATATCGATAACTATCTTAAATGTAAATGGATTAAATGCTCCCACCAAAAGACATAGACTGGCTGAATGGATACAAAAACAAGACCCGTATATATGCTGTCTACAAGAGACCCACTTCAGACCTACGGACACATACAGACTGAAAGTGAGGGGATGGAAAAAGATATTCCATGCAAATGGAAATCAAAAGAAAGCTGGTGTACCAATTCTCATATCAGACAAAATAGACTTTAAAATAAAGACTATTACAAGAGACAAAGAAGGACACTACATAATGATCAAGGGATCAATCCAAGAAGATATAACAATTGTAAATATTTATGCACCCAACATAGGAGCACCTCAATACATAAGGTAAATACTAACAGCCATAAAAGGGGAAACCAAGAGTAGCACAATCATAGTAGGAAACTTTAACACCCCACTTTCACCAATGGACAGATCATCCAAAATGAAAATAAATAAGGAAACACAAGCTTTAAATGATACATTAAACAAGATGGACTTAATTGATGTTTACAGGACATTCCATCCAAAAACAACAGAATACACCTTCTTCTCAAGTGCTCATGAAACATTCTCCAGGATAGATCATATCTTGGGTCACAAATCAAGCCTTGGTAAATTTAAGAAAATTGAAATCATATCAAGTATCTTTTCTGACCACAACGCTATGAGACTAGATATCAATTACAGGAAAAAATCTGTTAAAAATACAAACACATGAAGGCTAAACAATACACTACTTAATAACCAAGAGATCACTGAAGAAATCAAAGAGGAAATCAAAAAATACCTAGAAACAAATGACAGTGAAAACACGATGACCCAAAACTTATGGGATGCAGCAAATACAGTTCTAAGAGAGAAGTTTATACCAATACAATCCTACCTTAAGAAACAAGAAGGATCTCAAATAAACAACCTAACCTTACACCTAAAGCAATTAGAGAAAGAAGAACAAAAACCCCCCAAAGTTAGCAGAAGGAAAGAAATCATAAAGATCAGATCAGAAATAAATGAAAAAGAAATGAAGGGAACAATAGCAAAGATCAATAAAACTAAAAGCTGGTTCTTTGAGAAGATAAACAAAATTGATAAACCATTAGCCAGACTCATCAAGAAAAAAAAGGGAGAAGACTCAAATCAATAGAATTAGAAATGAAAAAGGAGAAGTAACAACTGACACTGCAGAAATACAAAGGATCATGAGAGATTACTACAAGCAACTCTATGCCAATAAAATGGACAACCTGGAAGAAATGGACAAATTCTTAAAAATGCAGAATCTTCCAAGACTGAACCAGGAAGAAATAGAAAATATGAACAGACCAATCACAAGCACTGAAATTGAAACTGTGATTAAACATCTTCCAACAAACAAAAGCCCAGGACCAGATGGCTTCACAGGCGAATTCTATCAAACATTTAGAGAAGAGCTAACACCTATTCTTCTCTAACTCCTCCAAAATATAGCAGAGGGAGAAACACTCCCAAACTCATTCTATGAGGCCACCATCAACCTGATACCAAAACCAGACAAAGATGTCACAAAGAAAGAAAACTACAGGCCAATATCCCTGATGAACATAGATGTAAAAATCCTCAACAAAATACTAGCAAACAGTATCTAGCAGCACATTAAAAGGATCATACATCATGATCAAGTGGGGCTTATCCCAAGAATGCAAGGATTCTTCAATATATGCAAATCAATCAATGTGATACACCATATTAACAAATTGAAAGAGAAAATCCATATGATCATCTCAATAGATGCAGAGAAAGCTTTCGACAAAATTCAACACCCATTTATGATAAAAACCCTCCAGAAAGTAGGCATAGAGGGAACTTTTCCTCAACATAATAAAGGACATATATGACTAACCTACAACCAACATCATCCTCAATGGTGAAAAAATGAAATCATTTCCACTAAGACCAGAAACAAGACAAGGTTGCCCACTCTCACCACTATTATTCAACATAGTTTTGGAAGTTTAACCCTCAGCAATCAGAGAAGAAAAAGAAATAAAAGGAATCCAAATCAAAAAAGAAGAAGTAAAGCTGTCACTGTTTGCAGATGACATGATACTATACATAGAGAATCCTAAAGATGCTACCAGAAAACTACTAGAGCTAATCAATGAATTTGCTAAAGTAGCAGGATACAAAATTAATGCACAGAAATCTCTTGCATTCCTATACACTAATGATGAAAAATCTGAAAGTGAAATTAAGAAAACACTCCCATTTACCATTGCAAGAAAAAGAATAAAATATCTAGGAATAAACCTACCTAAGGAAACCAAAGACCTCTATGCAGAAAATTATAAGACACTGATGAAAGAAATTAAAGATGATACAAATAGATGGAGAGATATACCATGTTCTTCACTGGGAAGAATCAACATTGTGAAAATGACTATACTACCCAAAGCAATCTGCAGATTCAATGTAATCCCTATCAAACTACCACTGGCATTTTTCACAGAACTAGAACAAAAAATTTCACAATTTATATGGAAACACAAAAGACCCCAAATAGCAAAAGCAATCTTGAGAAAGGAAAACAGAGCTGGAGGAATCAGCCTCCCTGACTTCAGACTATACTACAAAGCTACAGTAATCAAGACAGTATGGTACTGGCACAAAAACAGAAATATGGATCAATGGAACAGGATAGAAAGCCCAGAGATTAACCCACGCACATATGGTCACCTTATCTTTGATAAAGGAGGCAAGAATATACAGTGGAGAAAAGACTGCCTCTTCAATAAGTGGTGCTGGGGAAACTGGAGAGCTACATGTAAAAGAATGAAATTAGAACACTTTCTAAAACCATACACAAAAATGAACTCCAAATGGATTAAAGACCTAAAGGTAAGGCCAGACACTATCAAACTCTTAGAGGAAAACATAGGCAGACCACTCTATGACATAAATCACAGCAAGATCCTTTTTGACCCACCTCCTAGAGAAATGGAAATAAAAACAAAAATAAACAAATGGGACCTAATGAAACTTAAAAGCTTTTGCACAGCAAAGGAAACCATAAACAAGACGAAAAGACACCCCTCAGAATGGGAGAAAATATTTGCAAATGAAGCATCTGACAAAGGATTAATCTCCAAAATTTACAAGCAGCTCATGCAGCTCAATATCAAAAAAACAAAAACCCAATCCAAAAATGAGCAGAAGACCTAAATAGACATTTCTCCAAAGAAGATATACAGATTACCAACAAACACATGAAAGAGTGCTCAACATCATTAATCATTAGAGAAATGCAAATCAAAACTACAGTGAGGTATCACCTCACACCAGTCAGAATGGCCATTATCAAAAAAATCTAGAAACAATAAATGCTGGAAAGGGTGTGGTGAAAAGGAAACCCTCTTGCACCTTTGGTAGGAATGTAAATTGATACAACCATTATGGAAAACAGTATGGAGGTTCCTTAAAAAACTAAAAATAGAGCTACCATATGACCCAGCAATCCCACTACTGGGCATATACCCTGAGAAAACCATAATTCAGAAGGAGACATGTACCACTATGTTCATTGCAGCACTATTACAATAGCCAGGACATGGAACCAACTTAAATGTCCATCGACAGATGTGAAACATATATACAACGGAATATTCCTCAGCCATAAAAAGAAATGAAGTTGAGTTATTTGCAGTGAGGTGGATGGACCTAGAGTCTGTCATACAGAGTGAAGTAAGTCAGAAAGAGAAAAACAAACACCGATGCTAACACATATATATGGAATCCAAAAAAAAAAAAAAATGGTTCTGAAGAACCTAGGGGCAGGACAGGAATAAAGATGTAGACATAGAGAATGGACTTGAGGACACGGGGTGGGAGGGGGAAGTTGGGGTGAAGTGAGAGTAGCGTTGACATATATACATTACCAAATGTAAAATAGTTAGCTAGTGGGAAGCAGCATAGCACAGGGAAATCAGCTCGGTGATTTGCGATGACCTAGAGGGGTGGGATAGGGAGGATGGGAGGGAGGCTCAAGAGGGAGGGGATATGGGGACATATGTATGCATATGGTTGATTCACTTTGGTGTACAACAGAAACTAACACAGTATTATGAAGCAATTATACTCCAATAAAGATCTATTAAAAAAAAAAAAAAAGGAGCTGATACTCCCAGGTCTTCCACATCTGCTTGTGTGATCTGAGCATAAGGAAGGCTTACTTCCTCTGAGCCTCAATTACTTCATCTGTAAATTGGGCATGATAATACCTTCCTTATAAGGAGATAGACTATTATTCTATGTTACAATGTCATGATCTTACTGTTCCTAACTTGACAGATGATAACTGAATAATTTAAGACCCTGGTGACCCTCTCTAAGAAGCCAAATTTTACTTAATCTATTGATGGTAAAAAAATTTACAGAGAGTAAATGATTGAAGGGCTGAGATTATGAAACCATTCCTTGAAATTACGCATCTACATTTCCACCAGTTCTTGATGATGTGATCACATGGTTGAAGATTTTCAGAGAATCTGGCTCAGGTAGGAGCACAAGTTCTCCATTTTTTTTAAACATAGTGTCAACTTTCAAGTTTAGTACCACTTTGAAATCATTGTGTGGGTTGCAGTGTGTGATTAGCTGTATTTGTATTAAAATGTTTGCAGGTTTGAACCATTAAAAACTAAAAAGCATACTCAAGAAATAGCGATGGTCATCCTCCTAATAAGAGAGGACATGACCCAGAAAACAAACTTATGGTTACCAAAGGGGAAAGGGGGTGGGGGAGGGATAAATTAGGAGTTTGGGGTTAACACATACACACACTACTATATATAAAATAGATAACAAACAAGGACTCACTGTATAGCACAGGGAACTCTACTCAATATTTTGCAATAACCTATAACAAAAAAGAATCTGAAAAAATATATATGTATATGTGTGTGTGTATGTATATATATATACACACACACATATATATGTGTGTGTATAACTGAATCACTGTGCTATACACGGAAAACTAACACAACATTGTAAATCAACTAAACTTCAATAAAATAAATTTATTTTTAAGTATTATGGGTCACTGAGGAAGCAAAAAGGACAGAAGCATTGCCTTCTATAAAGAGGATTTGCTTGGAGGTTTATCTAGAATTGATTAACCCAAAAGTACTTTATAAAAGATTCACAGAGATTAATGTTTTTAGACATTTAGAAAATGTTTAATTGATCACCACAAAATTACTAAGCCATAGTTAGATAGTTAGTAACCATAGGATCAATCCTTGTTAAATGGTAAAAGCAAAATATCCATCTCCCTACCTCCTTCCTAATTTCGATCCTCCCCAAACCCCCCACTTCTACCCCCTGCTTTATTCTCGCACGAAATCATCTCAAGTCTAGTGTTATCTTCTGTCACTTGACTTCCCTAGGACAGGACATATATCTCCTCCCAGGCTGTTCCTACCAGGACAGAAGCATTGTTATTTTTAACTTCCTATTGAAGTACGGCATACTTCTGATCTCTTCAGTCTCTTTTCTCCCGCATCCAAGGGTAATACCATCCCGACCTCTAACACCATAGATTAGCGCTGCCTGTTTTTGTATGGGCTCTTGTGAGTCTGGTCTCTTTCACTCAACATAAACCTTGTCATGGTAGCTCATCCATCCTAATTGGTGTATAAATTTACATTGTGTGAATAGATCACAATTTATGTACCCATTCTACTCCTGATGGACTTTTGAATAGTTTCCAGTTTGGAGCTATTATGAATAGGGCTACCATGAACATTCTAGTTTGTGTCTTTCAAGGAACTCAATTTATGCATCTGTTTAGGTCTTTACCTGGAACTGGAATGACTGGGTCAGAGCCCATGTGTATAATTTAGCTTTAATCGTTTTTGAAAATGGTTGCACCTCCTCCAGACTTTTAATAAGGCTTCACATTCATTCATAAAAGCCTTAAGAGTTGGCCCAGTGTTTCCCACAGAAGAAGACCTAGAACTCAGATCTTCTGATTCCAAGTCCAGGGCTTTTCACATTCAGTAAATTCTAAACCCTTCATACTACTTTCCTCTCACCAATACTTTGCTGTTTTTTTTCCTTTAATGCAACTCAGATGCGCAGACAGCTAGTCATTCATGGGCTATTCTCCCCAGGGTATTTTTGCCTCAAAGAGGGTCCTTGGAGACTCCAAATAATAACTCTAATTGTGGACTTGCAGGTTCCACAAAAGGATGGGAGAAAGGAGAGAGGAAGGTCATTTCAGTCAGAGAGAACAGTTCTCCAGAATCTCTCAAGTCCCAAAAGACTGTTGGTCTGAATAGAGCCATCCCTGATGAAACACAATAGAAAATAGAAAGCTCATCTTTTATCATATGAACTTCAGAGCAAACACCTTGAAAAGCTATTAAATCCTCATTTCTCCAGAGCTATACACCAGAACCAGAGGGACGCCTGAGCTGTCGAGTTGACTCACAACCCTTGGTTTCTCCACCCAGGGAGCTAGGAACAGAAGTCTGCTGCTGGTTTCTTGAAGACTGCCTATAGCTGAGCCCAGGGCATGAAGAAACAGCAGAAAAGATTGAAAAAGATGACAATGGAAATCAAGCCCCAGCCTCCTGACGGCCCACTCAGTTGTGCATCTGTTCCCCGATTCTGTGTCGTAATTAAAGCACATGATTTTTTTTCATATTTAGATCTTTCCTATTCATCCTGGTCTGATGCCTGAATTTGAATGCAGCTGAAGTTCAGGGTATTAATTAATTGTGAATCTCTCCGATACTTGAATAGAAGGCCTCTCGAGCCTTAATGTGCAAATTTATGTAAAAACAATGTGAAAATTAGAAATGCATTGGCACCTTTTTTTTAACCAGAACTGTAGCGCTCTGTCTAGTCAAACAAACTGCTCATTTGCAAGTTGTCTATATGCAAAGCATTCTGCCCCTGGGAGCCTCAAGTCTCCTTAGCAAGTCTTCTGAAATCTGAGGAGAGCTTTGTTCTGGTCCTGCTTTCTCTCTCTCTCCCTTCACTTTCTCTCCTGCGGACCAGAGGCTCAGTAGGCTTTCACCTGGCAACTCCAGGCACGGCCAGAACATGAAGCCCCTCCCGGGAAAAATCCTAAGCCTTCACGCCACCCGACAGGACCCCAATTTCCCTTTCCAGACCAGACCCAGTGAAGTAAAAGAGGCTGTTTGCGGGCAGGTCCTGGGCTAGCTTTCAGACTCTCAGGTGATGCTGGAGGTCAGAGAAGGGCAGCTGCTTGGAAAGCTGACATACCCTGGGTATGTATGTGTCAAGTGCACAATTCTGCAGCTCTGCACCAGGCTGCCCCTCACCGCCCCCCAGCTTGGCTGTAGAAGAGCCAGCACAGCAGGTGCCAAGGTGCAGCGGCAGGGGGCGCGTTCAGCTCATGCGCCCTTGGCTGGCTGGCACGTGAGCCGAGAAGTGGGTCAGAGATCAGGAGATGCTTGGAGCCAGCCAGCAGGGCAGGGCCAAGTCATTCCACGCCTAGCAGTGGGAAGGGAGCCCTGACGGGAATGAGCTAGCTAATCATTTAGCTGTGGGAGTGGGAAGGGTGATGGGAGAGCCAGAGGATCCCCAGGACCTGGCAAGCAGACGGGCAGAGCTGATGGCAGCCCACCCATGCGGGGAAGGCAGCTGATGAAGAGCGCTCCTGGGACAGGGGCCTGCGCCAGCAGTGAGCGTGAGTCACCGTCACCATTTGAGGACGGGGCTCAAGGTTCTCCCAGCAGCTCAATCCAAGATGAAGCGGCCATCGTCAGGGACCCCAGGGGCTGAGGCTTTGGGCTCAGTTGGCTCCTTTGCTTGGTGGCCCCCCTGCTGCTCATAGCTCATGTTCATTCAAGTTATGAAAAAGTTTAATTTCGCGCATCAAGTTGCTCTGTAAACACTGTTTTCAGTAAGTTCTTCAGTAAGTAAGTGACCAGTAAATTCAGTTTTGACCAGCTTGGGTGCAGTTAGGGTCACCCTGATGTCAGTATCCTGAGACCAGTGTGGTCCCCAGGTCAGCACCGTCACCGTGAACCGTGAGCTTGTCAGAAATGCGGACGCCTGGGGCCCACCCCAGACTTCCAGATTCAGAATCTGCATTTTCACAAGACCCACCCGGGAGCTGTGAGCACACTGAGTTTGGAGAAGCTCATTTCTAAGGTATTTCTCTCAGTCGCCTCCAAGCCAAACTGAGTTTCAGTATTTCCAGTTATCTGCTGGGTAACCTTGAATAAAGCACTTCATTTCCTAGACTCTCAAGTCCTCATCTGTGAAATGGGGATGCTAACGCTATTTAAGGTGATTAAATTGAATAATAAATTAGAATTTGTCCTATAAATTGTGAATCATGATCCAAATATTCAATGTTATTCTTATGCTGCATCCTGACCCAAAAATTGGATTATAAACTCCTAAGAATAGGAAGAATCTCTCCTCTACTTCTTTTTTTATCTTCCTTATATGCTGAGGACAGCTTTCTGCTCATAATAAGTTTGACCATTTGACACGCACAGAAATCAACCTCCCTTGGAACCTCAGATCTCCCCCCACAAAAAAATTTCTAATTTCCATTCCTGACGTCAAGCACAAAGAGCTCCCATCACTTTGACCTAATCCTCTGAGGTTCATCCCTCCAAATAATTGTACTGTCTCTTGCTATGAAGCACTTTGTTACCATGGCAACACATACATAATTGTGTTTGTAAGTAACTGACAGGGGCTTTCCTGGCCACCTTCCCACCAGACAGAACAGAAAACATCCTACCCTCCTGCATGTTACTCTCCCATAGGTTTGCATCAAGACCCTACAAGTTTCTCAAGCGTAAATATTCTTTATGCACACTATACACCAACACACACAGACAGAATAATACAGCAGGAAAACTAGTAAGGGAGGAAACTGATGGTCTGGGTTCCAGCTCAGAGTCTGATACTAATCGGCAATTTGATTTGTCACAAGGCACTGGACTTCTCAGGACCCAATCGCCCCCATTGCAAGGAGATGCTTTCCTGCGGCTTAACCCCTACAATGTTCTGTAATAGTCTGAGTTGATTTTAAGCGTCATTTAACTGAGATTATTGAACAAAGCTTCCCAGCATTAAACATTAACACAGCTCTTTTTATATGGCAGAGTTCATTATCATGTCAATAAATGATTAATTAGAATTCTCTGTCTGGACCAATAATTTGGCAGGACTTTTATGATTCATAATTTGTGCTGTGTTGTAAGGTTACCTCTCGAAACTGACATACTAGCATTTATTGTTTTTTATTGCCTCTCTGAGGTGGCTTTTGAAGGAGACACCAGGTGACATATGTTTAAAAAGGGTTTAAAAGTTTGACGCAGTTGGAGTAGACAGTACAGGACGAGCGCGTCTGTGGACCTCTGTGAGCATTTGAGCAGAAAAGCCAGCAATGAATAATTCAACGGTCTGTTTGGCCAATGCAACAGTTTGCGATGGCGCGTCCTGTGTGGTGCCAGAGAGCGATTTCAACACCACTCTAAGTGTGGTCCTGAGCACGGTCTTAACTATCCTATTGTCGCTGGTGATGTTCTCCATGGGATGCAATGTGGAAATCAAGAAATTCCTAGGGCACATAAAGCAGCCGTGGGGCATATGTGTTGGCTTCCTCTGTCAGTTTGGAATCATGCCCCTCACAGGATTCATCCTCTCCGTGACTTTTGACATCCTCCCCATCCAAGCCGTAGTGGTGCTCATCATGGGCTGCTGTCCGGGAGGAACCACCTCCAACATCTTGGCCTATTGGGCTGATGGCGACATGGACCTGAGGTAAGATATCCAAACCTCCCAGTACCGCAATCACATTGAATTAATCTTCTCAGAAGCCTATGGCGTTGTGAATGTCCGTCTGATCTGCCATTGATCTAGAGTCCAACTAAGAATTGAAACAGGAGACGAAATGCCTTGACTCGCCTTCCTACGCAGCTGCTTAGCTCTGCGAATTTAGGGGTTCTATTTTGTGTTTGTGTTTTAAAATCTAACTCAGTTAACAAGGAGTTGTATAATTGCTGTTTCTCTTTGGGGAAAGAGTCAAAGTTTTTCAAAAAAGAAATCCTTTCCAAGCCACAAGCTGCAGCTGAGAAAGTTTTCCTTGCTGGTATCAGAAAAAAAAAAACCACTTTCTTTGTGGTGATGAGGAGCTTTGAATGCAATCATGAAACTAAATTGTTCATTAAAAGTTAGAACCTAGGATGAGACAATGACCAAGTACAGCCAGTTTTTTGGACAAGCTTTTTCTTGGTATAAGGTGTAAGAAAGATTTTGTACATTTGCTTCACTTCTACTGGCATTAAACAAAAAAGAAAAGAAAAAAGAAAACCACTACAACAGCTTTTTTAAAATTATGCTTACCTTCCTATAAAATAAACAGAAAATGGTTTCTCTGCTTCCCACAGAGTAATCTAAATTGCAATGTTTGCCCAATTCATCCTGTGCCAGTCTGAACTAGCACCGGAAAAAGAAAAAAAACGAATAGGAATAAGACGAAGCAGTAATGTGAGGACACCAAGAATTTTAATGCTGCAAGTTGAATAGACAAATGTCTTTTTCCTTCCCTCACCATTCCTCATTTCCTGTGAAAGGTATGCATTTCTGCAAACCAGCCAGGAGTCAGTGTAACGAGTGCTTATTAAATACTGTACAGTAGGCAATGGGCTCTGTGCATCACGTTATAACACTCAGAAGCAAGAAGCTCATGTGTAGAAATGTAACCAGAGCAAAATGTCAGACTGGATTCCAGGTTGATCCAGTGCCTAGTGGGCAACTGGAAGCCTGCCAACTGAGCCCGGCTGGTGCCTATTTCTCCAGAAGCTTTAGAAAAGCCATACAAACGATATACCTTCATGTGACATCTCTTTCACGTAAGGAAATACCATCTCTTCCTTGCAATAGATTTTTTTTCTAAGGAAAGTCCTGTGAGGAGCAAAGGATGGCAGGTGCTCTTCAGGTTTAGTTAATCTGTGAACCACCGTATAGCGATAAGGCCTTGTTAGATTTCAACTTAGTGTGACCTGGATGAAGGCACAGAGGTGAGAATTCTACAGACAAGTTGAGAGGAGTGAACTGAATTGAATACAGGACTTTGCCACCAAACAGCTTTTACATAATACTTGTAACTTTTTAACAAAACAGAAGAGTCTTGTACCTCCACGAAATGCCACACGTGTCATCATTCTGTAAGACAGAAGAGTGTGTGTGATGCTGAGTTGGGCAGCTACTGGGGCAGATTCCCTTCTGGGGGCTGAAACTGTAAAACCCTAACCTAAAAACTCTAAGTTACACTTTCCTGTGGTTTTAAGGAAATCTTATTTCTCTGGAAACAGGAGATGATTATGTAATCTTATCTCCCTCGCATAACAATTCCTGTAAGAAATAAAAATATTAAGAAATAAGAACCAGAATTAGAATTTGAAACCTCGGTGGAAAACCCCCAGCTGAATCAGTATAGATGAATCCTTCAGCAAGTCCTCTAATGGGACACGTGGCGTTGAGAATTGTTAATTTTCATTCTAGAAAGTGTGCACTCCACAGATCTCCCTTGTCTTGTGAACAACACCAGCACCCATCCAGTGCAGTCATCACTGGATCTCTAGCATCTCTAGCAACTTCACCTATCCGGAACTCAAACAAGACCCAATGAAACACTCTGCACACCCAAAGTAAATCATACTTCATCTCATAGATGTTCCTCACACAGGACCCACTCACTGTCCCAATTGTAAAGCTCTAAAACTTTTTCCCAGCACAGAGGATGAAAAACAAGAAGTGGGGTGGAGCAAGTTGTTAGAAGGAGCAGGCCTATGTCCCACAGCAGCCAGTGGCCCCAAAAGCCTGACTGCAAATGAAAAGATCCAAATGCCTCCAAAGCAAAGAAGATAAGTCAGAAAGCACAGCAGCTCTGCATCACTATTTTAGGGACAAACAGCTCTGTAAGCATATCACCCAGAAGACATCACCATCTTTCAGTGGAACAAGTAATAATGATAACCCATGATCACTGAAAGGAGGTTAAACTATGCCACTAGGAAGATGATGACATTATGCCTTGCATATGTTAGAGGAAAAACTGTTGAAATATTCCTTCAGAGCAAATTAAGAAAGTAACACCTCAGCTACTGGGAAACAGTTTTCCAACACTTTTTATTCTTCTGGAATGAGCACTGGATAACTAAAGTCTCATGATCATTTATGTAGATACAATTCTATCTACCCTTTATATTTCCGATTCTGTCCTCTTGGAACTTTACCTTCTCCATTTCCACTTGAACTCTCGCAATGGCAGCCAAGATATGACTGTTTATACCAACAGGTATCTGCACTAGTTGATCAGATACCATATAACGCGGGCAAAACAACTCCATCTGGCTTTAACTTCCTGGATGTGGTTCCTGGGAGAACCAAATCATCTCCCCTTCACGCTGTCATCTCTTCCAAAACCTGGGAAACCATTGCATTCTGCAGTCTCTGGTGACTTAAACACACACACACACACACACACACACACACACACACACACACACACAAATAGCAAAAAAAGCAGACCTTGCTAATGGAATCCTTGCTCATTGTAATACAGCAAGTAATATTTCAGCTCCTTCCCAGACCACTCCAGCCTAGAAAGTTGTAGGAATCTGATCAGTGAACAAGTATTTTCACCTGTTCTAGCTCTGCCGTGGGTGCATTATGAACAAAACGTCTCAGGGAGAAATGAAGGTGGTGTTCTCAGGTGAATTTGCTGGTGGCCCACAGTTTAGGGAACAAACACAGAGACTTCCACCCCTTTGTGTCTGCTGTATACCCAAAGACTCCCCATTGTTTAATCTTTCCTTTCTTTAGCAATGGCCTCAGTCACACTACACAAGGATTTTCCTTCCTATTTTTCTTTTTTATTTTTTTAAATTTTTGTTGGAGTATAGCTGATTTACAATGTTGTGTTGTTAGTTTAAGGTGTACAGCAAAGTGAATCAGTTATACATATACATATATCCACTTTTTTTCTTTTTGGATTCTTTTTCCATACAGACCATTACAGAGTATTGAGTGGAGTTCCCTGTACTATACAGTAGGTCCCTATTAGTTATCTATTTTATATATACTCGTGTGGGTATGTCAAGCCCAATCTCCCAATTTATCCCTCCCCAACCCCTTAACCCCTGGTAACCCTAAGTTTGTTTTCTACATCCATGACTCTACTCTTTTTTGTAAATAAGTTCATTTGAATCCTTTCTAAAGATTGTCGTACTGAGTGAAGTAAGTCAGACACTGAGAGACTAATATCATATGATATCGCTTATATGTGGAATCCATTTTCCTTTCTCTGACTTCTTCTTTGGGGAATTCCTGCCTATGCATCCTTTCTTCAGTTTCCCCTAATTCCTTCACTGCTATGCACTCTCTACACTCCCTTTGATTATTTTCTAGATTTAAGAGTTTCTAAATTTTCCTACGACAACCTTTGTTCTTTTGCCAAATGTTGTTATATTTTTCATCTTCCAACTTTGTGCTCACTGTTATTTTAGTTGTTCGAAATCCCTGACCCTCTGGCTTATCACAAATTCAAAGCAGTTCTTCCCATTTCAATGATGTAAATGTCCAGCTCCTCTCTAATCTAAGAATTAATCCAACACTATTTGAATTCCCCTTTATTTTCCCTCAGAGGAACCAAGCTTTGTTTTGCTCTGCAGCATTTCTTTGTATTTACTATCTAACATTTAGTTAGCTGTAAACTGTTAGGAACCACTCACAGTATAAGTACTCTAGGTGTATTTTAATCCTCAAACTAATCCTCTGAGGTTAGTACTATTATTTTCTGCATTTAATAGATGATAAAATTAAGGCTCCTATCCTTGACAGAGGTCACAGTCAGTACATGTGAGAGTCAGAATCGGAATCCAGACCTATTCACTTATCCCTATCCAGACTCTTAACCTCTGTTCAACACTATTTCTATTAATCATCATGTCTCCACCTTCTAGCCCCACCTGTATACACTTCTTTTGATCTTTCAAACTTGGTGTTTCATTTCTAATATGATTATAATCTTTGCATTCCTTATCACTGACTTCACCAAATTCCTCAGCATTCACTGAATTCTCATGTATTGCTTTCTTTTAATTCCAAAAAGAAAAAAGAAGGAAAAAAATTCTCCCTGGCAATGAATAGGACTAAGGCAAGAATTTAAACCAAGAGATTTTTTTTTCTGATGTTTTCTCTTATTCCAATATAAATGCAGGGTATAGTATTTCCATTGTTGACATCTTTGCTCTTTGTAGAACTTCAAATGTTTTATGTAAAATGATTCTTTCCTTGCTAATTTATTCTCCTACATGGTTCCTTAAAATCGTTTATCTGAGTTGGTCTTCATCTCGTTTTGAGGGGTTCTGGCCATCTGCTCTCTTGCCCCTCTGCAGCACCTCATGGTCAAGGTGGCCACTAAATGTAAACCGTTCCCTTCTCCAACTCCTGTTTTGTCCCTCCTCGTGGCCTTTCAGAAACCATTCTTACCAAACTCAAAGCAGGACACAACTTCATACACTGTCTTAGCAATGAGTCAGAATTGAAGATTTCAGAAGGAAATTTGAAAGAAAAACAAGGGGAGAAACAGACGTCCTTCTAAAAGTTGTTCTCATGGTTTAAAACCAAAGATGGTCAGCCTTCTCTCCATTGTGATCCAGGTAATGAACACTGCCCCTTCTCCACCCCCATCCCATCATCTCCACTCTGGAAAGCATATTGGATGCATTGGAATAAAAGTAATTTTATTATGGGTATAACTTTAGATCCATCCTAATTTATTTCTTTAAATAAAAGATGAAAAAGAGAATGGCAAAGGAAGAGAGAGAGGGGAAAATCAAACTCCAGGATCTTACATATAAGTAGGACAAAGCACTATTTGTAACAAATTAACTTATTATTCTGGTGTGGAACTCTGCCTTTAGCATCCTATTGCATATCTAAATTAAGTTAACCTGTCACCATAACAGATCGAACTTCTTGGAAATGCTTTACATACACCCCCAGCACTGGTTATTGTTACATAATTTTAGCTGTACTAAGACAAGTATTTTTTTCTAAATCCTTTAAACATGTCTTAAGCGACTTCATTCTGGTTTTTAAGAAAATGATTATTATGCAAGGTAAGCCCCCTGATAAACACTGCCCCATCCTTGATTTTGCCAAAACTGCTTAGTTAGATGCAATGAAACGAACTTCCTCACCTCCAGCTGTTTTCCTTAGCAATGTGTAGGGTGGTTTGTGGTTTTTGGTTGTTTTTCCGGAGGGGAAGCAGGTGTTGTAAATAACTTAATATTTCCTTGAAGTCCACATATAATTCCTTTAAGAAATTACTACTCTGATAGTCTCAGTGCTACGGCTATTAAAGAAAGGGCCTTTCAGAAAAATCTCTCTAGTTTCCTGATTCTGTATTATGCTGAAACACAACACACACACACACACACACACACACACACACACACACACACGCAATGGCTGGATAGGGTTAGGGTTAGGGTTAGAGTTAACTGGCTTTTAATGAGCGCCTTGCATTATTCTAAGTACTGGGCTCATTGGGTCCCTTAGTCCTCACAGCCTATGAGGTGGTGATGATTATGATCTTAATTTCACATTTCTTCATTTCACAGATAAGGAAACTGGCAAAGGGAAGTCAAGTAAATTACCCATAGTCATAAACGTGGCCACGCCTGCTTCCAAGCCAGCCCGTGTCTGGCCTAGCCGTTTAAGGGCTCTGTTTCCCAGGAAGAGAATATGCCCCCGTACACAGGGCACTTTTCAGGGACCAAAAGACCTGCTCCCCAAAACCTCTCCTCCATCCGTTGCAGTAGTGCTGAAAATAGCATCATTCCATACCCTCCACCTCCAAAGCCAAAGTCCACTTATTCAACCACGTCCACTCACTCAAACACTGATGCTTCAGAAGGAACACTACCAGACCCTGGTGTTGCTGAACACCATTTGCTACATTTCTTAGCAGAGCTAGAACCCAGGCCCACCCTGCCTGCTTGCACGTTTTCCTTGGTTTTTGAAGTCAGCTTCCTCTCCTTCTCGCAAGCTTCGGGCATTAGGGGAATAATTTGTCTGCTTTAAGGAAAGACATTGAGGCTTCCTCCCTTGGATGTGCGTTCTCCTCCAGGGACCACGGAGGCCCCTCTCATCCCGAGCAGACATAGCAAAGCCCCTGATATCTTGGCGGGTATAAATGTGTTTGCTGTTCTCTGATTGGAGGTTCAAAGGGTGGCATGTCCAAGCACCTTGTACCTTGTTTAACAATGAGTTGACACAGTCACGAAATATCTTCTCTGATCCTTGAGAACCCATGGGGAGGGAGGGGTGGCACAAGACCAAGTAGAGAGACACGAAATACAGAGCTCACCATCTTGCCCCGGGCGTGGCCCTGCACAGACCAGGGTACGTGTGTATTTCTGTCCGTCGGACCGGATGGTGCTGCTGGCGGAGGGTCTTCGGCAGGACTTTCTAATCGCGCCCTGAAAAATGAAACCACCTCTCCCGTAGAGAACGCAGGTGGCTGTATCACGCTGCCCGTTTCCTTTCAGCATCAGCATGACCACGTGCTCCACGCTGCTCGCCCTGGGGATGATGCCGCTGTGCCTCTTAATCTACACCAAAATGTGGGTCGACTCTGGGATAATCTTAATTCCCTACGATAAAATAGGTAAGTCATTCCTCCACCAGACGGCGTAACCCGGCCCTCCTCGCCTCTGCTTGTCCCTGGGTAGATCCTCAGGCCAGGCTCAGACCCAGCTAGACCTTACTTCTTGCACCAGCAGTAGTTGGTGCCCAGTGAGGATTTCAGGACAAGTCTCGCCTGCGTTTGAATGAGGATCGGCCCAAGCTGAATTCCAAAGCTTGACGCTGTGGGAGAACTGGTTTCGTCCTCCATTGAAATCACCAGGGAGGGGCTGACGGAACGGACCCCCGTGCACTGCCGTGTGGGCCTGAGGAGGCTGGAGCTGCCGATGCACAGGAGGCTCTGTCCTGCCCTTATCCCGGGGCGCAACGGGTCCAGGGTACTCCGGAACACTCGTATGGAACGAATACAAAAAGCATTCTATCTATGATTTCAAAATAGGGCACCCGGTAAACAATGGCCATGAGAACCCTCCACACATAAATAGCGAGTTCCATGAGAAACACACTATTTATAACCCTCCACTGGGAACCACGTCGTGATTCAGAAGTTGATCTACTGGCTCAGCTTGTGTACCAGGCCCTGGGAGTCAAATGTGCAAGTTATAACTCTGTCTCCACTCAGCTCCCAGATGGTCACCCCCAGCCCCAAAGGGCTTTATTTCCTGTTTCTGGGAGAACAAATATTGGTGGGAGATTAAGTCATTGGTGGAACATGGGGTCAAGGGCAGGACAAGATAGTTCCTGGTCTACCCAAACCAGGCATCCGCTAGAACCATGGTCATCAAAGATGAGATGTAAGTGAACTAGTACCTCAGTACCAACTGCCAGCTACTTGACATGCTAAATAGTCTTTTTTCAGCTGACCTTGCAGACCAGTGTCTCCCTGATGGGCTGCCTCAAAGAGGTGCAGGGGTCCTGTGGAAGGGAACATGTGAGCAAAGACTGAATGGTGCCTCAGAAAGATGTTTGTAAACAGGATTCCTGTTGACATGGGAAGCTGGACTGGATGCCTTCCATTTCTAAGAAAAATCGTTTCTGTGATAAAAACATGATTCGGGTCTACACAACTGAGTTAGAACAAACTTGGGAACACTCATGGGGGACAATCTGTATTGCAATATTTTCAGACAGACTCTACTCTATTCCTACCATGGCCATTAGACATCCTCCCCACACATACAAAAAAGTGGTCCTTTTTGGCACACCTTGTTCAGTATGGGGTTTCTCCTCACGTGGTCCTTCTACTGACCCCAGGGAACTCCTTCCTATCAGATGTCATCTCCTGCAAGCAGGCTTTAGGGTGACCCTGTACAGCCACCTGCCTGTGCCTTACGCTGCTCAACTCTCAGTCTGCTCCCTGGGAGGACACCTTCCTTCAAGGTAAAGAGTGCAGTTTGCTTGAGTGGTGTGTACTGTAGGCCTCTCACAGAACGTGTCTGTTGAATGAGGAGTTTTAATTCTATATTATTTGTTGTTTAAGAAAAAAAATTTAAGCCTTAAAATATTCTCCTCTTGATAGTCATTCCCTCCTGGAAAATGCCCCATGGCAATATTGGGAAATTCTAACTACAGTGTGAATGACTGATAGCACCTTCTTCAATGTGAATACATTTTGAAAGGAAGAGAAAGTGAGTCATTAGTACCTGAAAGGAGGAAAAAGTCATCCTACAAGGCATAAAGGGCAAAAAGAAAAGAAAAAAGAAAACAGAAGGGGAGAGAAATGAAGAGGAAAAGATAAAAAGTTTAAAAATGAGAGTTTGAAAAAACAAAAGTATTAACTCTGCTTATTCACCATTTTGTCCTTGTCCTTTTTCCAACCTAACCTTCTTGCTACCCTTTAATGTAGAAAACACACAACCTGATTAATTCACAAGATGTTTTCGATACTTTTTCAATGAGGCAATTAAGTAAGGCTCGGGGTATGTGTTTAATTTGTCCAAGGTGACCAGGGAGCTGGAAATAACCCTCGGCCTGCTCTCCACTCTGCTCCATTGGCCGGCCTATTGGGCCCAGTTTCCGTACGGTGCTCACCACGTTCTGATGATTCAATAAACACCCCCTGAGCCCCTTCAGATAGTGACATGTGGATGGAGGAGGGAGGCAGCTTGCGCAGCTGGTACCACTGCAAACACTGCAGAAAGTTCCCGTGCCACCTCTTCCATCCCTTGCATGTCTAGGACCACAACCTGTGTATCCACTTCCCCATCTGATTCTCACAACAGCACCATGCATTAGACATAAGTCTACCCACTTCACAAACGATGAAACTGAGGCTGGGAGGCTTAAATGATTCACATGGTTCTCACAGTTTGCGAATAAGGTTCGGCTCCGAGTCTGTCTGACTCCAAGTTCTACCCCATGACTCTGTTTCCCACTCGCTTTTCTTCTTTTTTCTTTGTCCCTTTCTTCCCTCTTGTACCTGCCGTGTAAACTTGATTAAAGACCAAGCTATGGTTCGAACAGTGCAACTGTAAGCGATGCTCTCTTGTCTCAATGGACAGGCATTTGCCACAGAGAGCTCAGGCACATGGGGAATAAGAAACACAAATCTCTAGGCCTCTGGGGAGTAAAGAATTCCAGGTGGGAGTCACACACTCTGAGTGGGATGAAGGGCAAAGAGTGTCTTTTCCAGCCAACTTTGAGTCCCGGAAAATCTTTATCCGGTCTCGTCTGGTCAAGAGGGGAAATGCAATTCTGCCATTATCTTTGGCCACTGGTCCTGCTTGTGTGTTTATCTGGTAGCCTTGGGCTGCCCCCAAGAGATTAAGACTCAGCAAAGAGGGGCTGAACATGGGCTGGGCTGCCTTTGCACAGATCCAACACATGGCAAATACATTACCAAAACCTAACCACACTCACATTCCAATCACAGTATTGGCACCCAGATTTAAGTGACTGCAGTACAACCAATTTGTATCAAGACGGCTTTCCTTTAAGGCCTACAAACATCCATTTAGGGAATAGTCTAGACACCCAGAGGAGGAAGTCTCCTCCCAAAGTAGCAGGATGTAAGGATACCCAAAGGGGATTTTTCTGGGGGCTCTGACCAGTACCTCCATCAGTGACCTTTTTCATTTCCTTTATTCCACCATTTTCTCCTTTACTCTTTCATCCCTAATTTTTTTTTTTCTTTTCCTGCTCTTGGTACCCTTAGCTATTACTTAATCCCATTGAGTAATTTCTGGGAAAAGTAATTGCAGACCCTCATATCACCAGGAGGGACAGAAGGCTACAAAGACATTATGTTTTCATCACTATTATATTCATTTTAAGTTGATATTTACAGCCCTGGAATCTAGAATCCATTTCCCAGTCCTAGTTCAATCTACTCCAATACCAAACAACAACCGCTCTCAGAATCTCATTATTCAATTCCACTTTCTCCTACTACTTTAAAAGGATGTTTGAAAAAGAAACAGCCTGTGAGAAGTTAGAAGTTGTTTGGCGCCATATTATATAAAAGCAGCCATCGGACAAATGAGTGTTAAATAACATGGAGAAACAAACCACATGTCACAAGAACAGCGGTAAATTTAACACAGAGAAATTGAAGTATGACTCTTTTATCTGGCTGGGTGGGCACATTCCTGCAAAGAATTTTAATTACTTGAGAGGTCGACAAATATATTATCTCATGGAAAATTTAAAGCATGCTTTTTCAACCTATTCTTTCACTTCTCTGCTGCAGATTTGAATCACCCAAGTCAGCCTTAACCAGAAGTCATTAGCCACAGAATGCCTGGAGAATTTTGAAATTTTTTCTTTTATGTCTACTACCGTGAAGTAACAGACAGATGTTAAATATCATCTTTGTACACCCCAAGAATATACACACATACACACACACACACACACACATACTTTGAAAAGGTATTTTTCCTAGGATATAAAGATCCCAAGGCTACATAAGCCAAGATTCTGACAAATTGAAACCAAAAGATATTGATTGGCAGTATAAAGAACTCTAAAAAAAATTAATCCAGGATTTAGGGAAAGGATTTATATCATCAATATTATCAATTTTCCACCAGTAATATTGAATTATTTACTGGAGTAGGTAAAGAAGTAGAGTTTGGGGGGTGGGTTGTTCTTTAACTTATTTAGTGTATTCAAGAAGGGAGCCTGATCTACATCCTAAACCTTTTTGGGGGCTGCTTACTCTTGTTTTCCTCTTTCCTGTGCTGTATTCTGTTGATCAAATTGCCCTCTGTCACCTTTAGGTATATCTTTGGTGACTCTTGTTGTTCCTGTTTCCATTGGAATGTTTGTTAATCACAGATGGCCCCAAAAAGCCAAGATCATACTTAAGGTAAGTGTCCCATGCCACAGGCAGCATGGTCAAGTGCCCCAGAGTGTGCACTGCAGTGATGGATCTCTCCATCTACTGAACTGGTTTTTCTCACTGTATTATAAAGCCCCTTCTAGAGGGTCTTAAAGTTATTAGACATGCAGCCCACTCTTCTAGAACGCCCTTCCCTGTCCCAACCACAGGGCAAGTTTCTATCCACCCTTTGAGATTCCCAATTCAAACTTCACCTCTTGGTTTTATTCTACTCTGTACACCAACAGCACTTTGCTTTTATCTCTGTTATGTGGGTTTGTATTATAAAATATATCAAGACAGCTGTCTTAGAAAAGAAATCGTATCTTTCTTATCCCTGTATCTATATGGCCAGTTCTGTGCCTGGCAATTGGTAGATTTTATATACACATTTATATATACATAAAAATAATAATATATAACTATGTATATAAATGATGATATACATAATTAGTAACAATTCATTCCCTTTTACCAACTATATTCTAGCCACCTGATGGAGATAGACAATATAGATGATATAGACAAAGATAGACATGGATAGATTCCACTTCTCAGGGGGGCAAAATAAGCCACTTGGTGTTCTTTGTTTCTCTGGACCAGAAAAAAAAAAATGTTAACATCCCCAATTTTTTTTTAATGTGAAAAGGAGAAAGCAATAACAGTGTTTTGTTTGCCCATGACTTTCTAATTTTATTTATTTATTTTTGGCTGTGTTGGGTCTTCGTTTCTGTGCCAAGGCTTTCTCTAGTTGCGGCGAGCGGGGGCCACTCTTCATCGCGGTGCGCAGGCCTCTCACTATCGCGGCCTCTCTTGTTGCGGAGCACAGGCTCCAGACGCGCAGGCTCAGTAGTTGTGGCTCACGGGCTTTGTTGCTCCGCGGCATGTGGGATCTTCCCAGGCCAGGGCTCTAACCCGTGTCCCCTGCATTGGCAGGCAGACTCTCAACCACTGCGCCACCAGGGAAGCCCACCTTTTTAACTTTTATAGAATTTTATCTCCATTTTCTCATTATCAAAACAATCATAAAAGGTGACTCAGGTAAGATTTCATCCTCAATTACAGATGAAAAATCTAAGACTCAGAGAGGTTTCGTGATTGACCTGAGGAAGGCAGGCGGGAGGAGTTGAATCCGGAAGCCGGCTCTTCTAGTTCTTATTGGAGTGGGTTTTCTTCCTCTCTGACCAGGATAATTTGCACCTAGAACATCTTCTTCAGGCTAACTGAGTACGGACACTCAATTGGTCCTGTTAATCTTCTTAAAAATTAAACCGTGGGACAAGTACCAGCGTTTCTGGTGGGTCTACCACAGCCGTCGGGCAAGGGTTACACAGAAAGATCACTTATTCTCACTTTCCCAGAGAGAAAGAGATGCTTAGGCTTCTTCTCTGACAAGAACACTTGGATTTGCCTTGACTCACGATTGTTGCATCTGCTCGTGTCTTTCTTCCAGGTCGGGTCCATCGCAGGCGCCCTGCTGATTGTGCTCATAGCTGTGGTTGGAGGAGTTCTGTACCAGAGTGCCTGGATCATCGAGCCCAAACTCTGGGTGATAGGAACCATATTTCCCTTGGCCGGTTACTCCCTAGGGTTTTTTCTGGCCAGAATAGCTGGTCAGTCCTGGCACAGGTATGGTGTTTTGGTAAATCAGACTAGGGATTTTCTTCTGTAATAGCTGCTGTATTTGTTTGCTGGGGCTGCTGTAACAAAGCACCACAAACAGTGGCTTAAACAACAGAAATGTGTCTCCCAGTTCCGGAGGCTAGATGTCCAAAATCAATGTCAGCAGGATTGGCCCTTTCTGAGGGATAAGGGGGATCTGTTCCAGGCCTCTCTCCTTGGCTGGTAGATGACTATCTTCTAGCTATTTCTCTCCACATTGCCTTCCTTCTGTGCATGTCTCTGTGTCCAAATTTCCCCTTTTTATAAGGACACCAGTCATACTGAATTAGGGTGCATCTGAATCACCTTGTCTTAACTAATTGTATCTTTAGTGACCCTATTTCCAAATGAGGTCACAATCTGAGGTACTGAGGGTTAGGACTTCAGCATATGCATTTGGGAAAATACAATTCAACCTACAACAGCTGTACGTACTGATGCAGATTCAAAGTTTCTCACCTGTAATAACATTACCCTATTTCTGAATACATCACTCTATATAGACTCATTCATCCCTAAATTATTATGCAAGTCCCCCAGAAAGAAAACACTGACTGCCTCTTTTTTTGTTCAAATCCTCCTGGACCATTCCCCCTACGGTGCAAGTTGGGCTCTTCCATTGTCACACGTCCTTATTCTCCAAACAAAGTGACTTCAACCAAATTACCCAGGTTGGCCTTGTGATCCACAAGGGTTCCTCAGGCCAGAAACAGGATGCACTCATCATCCACAAAGTGCTGGATATTAGAACTTGTTTTAGCGTGTATGGGCTTTCCTCTCCGACTAGAGCATCGGAATCAATAGTCAGAGAGAAAAGCAGGTGTCGGAGCTGGTACGTGTATGAGGTCAAGGACAAGGTGGGAGGTACTGGACAGTGGAAAGGGTGTGATGTGAGTCAGGCTGACCCACCACTCACCCACGGTGGAACCCCACACCAGGCACTTACTCTTCCTTTGATTTTCTCATCTGTAGAATGGGGCCAGTAATGCCCACCTTGCAGATTTTTGATCAAGATTTAACCAGAAGAACAAAACCAATTTAACAGTAAAACAACTATAACACATACTCCACCTTGAGTGTTTTCTCAGCCTCTGCTCTGTGCTCTGCACTGTTACCAAGGACGTAATTGAAAGGAGTGACATGAACCCCCTCTGCCATTTATGGAACATTAATATAAATGAGCCTGCTCCTTTCAGATATATTTTTTAATTTATATATATATATATATATTATATATATACACACACATATACATATATATATCTGCTTTCAATGTGTATATATTTATTCAACATATGATTTTATTTTACAAATAAATATATAAATTTAATCAATATTATATTTAATAAGGATATATTGCTTATTAATAAATGTTATCCATATATTAAATATAATATAAATAATCTCTGTGTACATATGCACATATAGAAATAGATGACACAGATACTTCCACTGCTCAGAGGGCAAAATAAGCTAATTGGTGTTCCTTGTTCCTCTGGACAAGAAAATATTATAATCCTCAATTTTTTTAATTTGAAAAGGAGAAAATAATAACAGCGGCTTTTGTTTACATAAAGCTTTTTAACTTTTGTACAGGTTTATGTCCATTTTCTCATTATCATAACGATCATAGGGTGACTAGAGCAAGATTTTATCTATGTATATGTAGAGAAAAAGTGATAAAATATTTATTTATATTATAATGTATTATCTAATAATATGTTAATAAGTTACGTATTTGTTTAATATAAATAAAACTATATAGTGAATAAATACATACATTAAAAACAGATATATGTATACACACATACATATGTACTTGTTCTCATATCTGCTTTTTTTCCGGAGTAAATATTTTTTTTAATTGAGGCTTAATTGACAATGTTGTGTTAGACTCAAGTGTACAGCAAAGTGATCGTTATACATATATGTATGTTATTTTTCCGATTCTTTTCCTTTATAGGTTATTACGAGATATTGAATACAGCTCCCTGTTCTAGACAGTAGGTCCCCTTGCTGTTTACCTATTTTATATACAGTAGTATGTATCTATTAATCCCAAACTCCTAATTTATCCCTCCCCGCCCCCTGCTATCCCCTTTGGTAAGCGTTAAGTTTTCTATGTTCATATCTGCTTTTAATGTTATACAATAACAAAGCAAAACAACTACACCCCAAACAAACCAATGAAAACATAGGTTCTCGGAACATTTCTTTCAGGTGCCGAACAGTTGCTTTGGAAACAGGGATGCAGAACACGCAGCTGTGCTCCACCATCGTCCAGCTCTCCTTCACTCCCGAGGAGCTCAACCTCGTATTCACCTTCCCGCTCATCTACAGCATCTTCCAGATCATCATGGCAGCAATACTCTTAGCACGTAAGGAACACTGGTCACATTTCGTTGTGATGTGCTTCTTTGAGAAATCCTGGAGTTGCTAGTATGGCATTTTTTAATTCCCTTTTTCTGGCAGTGAAATCAACAGGTAGGAAAAGCCACCCATAATATTATCACGACTTCCCAACTGCTGATGAAAAAAATTATAATCTTACCAAAACGTTCTAGTAAAGGGTATTTTTAAGTGAAAAGTAATGGAGGTTGATTCTCTCCACTGACTTTCTTTTTCTCAGTAATTAAGGAGCATATTAACCTGTTAGGACCATTTTATAGTGTGCCTTCCTACCTGCTTCCAGGAACCCTGAACTGGTCATTTTTCTCAAATCATCATCTTGATATTCTTAGTATATATGTAGGATATTTATCAGAAAATTAGTATACAAGGGATATTTATCAGGCTAAGTTGTATCGGAAGACATGTATGTATGTGCATATATGTGTGTATATATATATTTTTCTTTTTATAATAACCATACAATTGAAATAGTTGAAGCAAACATGTTCTTTATTTCAAGTACTAAGAATAGCCAACTTGATTTCTAATTTCACTCTAATGTAGCATATAGCTTTGATCCATTAGCCCTTGCCACCTGCTGGCTTTCACCTACTTGAAACTTTTCTTTATATTTTGTTTTCTAAGGACTGGTCATATTTGACCTTTATTTTCAAATTCTGGGGATTTTTTTGGGGGTGGTGGTTTAATAAAGAAACTTCCTCTTTAAGCTTAGTGGCATTTTAATGAGGATTGTATAGTGAAAGTGAATGAAAAATTAATGTGACTCTTAAGTGATACAATGACCAGAGGTACAGTTTTGTATAGGTTGAGGTTTGGTTTTTCACTTAGCTCCAACAGATGTTCAACTGGCCCATAGGAGTTCATCATTCTGCGGGCTATCATCTTGAATGTCATTCTCGAAGCAGAGTTTTCCTTTCCAGTACAGGACCCTCTGGACCCATTAGAAACGTTCCACTGACTTATCCCTGGCACAGGAGGGAGGGCTCCATGGTCTAATTACCTTGTTTACCTGTATGATGGAGATGTACCCAGTTTGGTACACTGTGGGATTTTCCCAAATAATATTAGTGGTGTCTACTAGCCAAACCAGAGAAAGTAGATGGGTGATAGGACAATTACATAGATTTACTAGTTAAATAACTAATTCAAAAGGGCTTAGTAGATAAGCTGAAGGAGTAATGGAAAAGTGGGCAATAGTGTTGGTCTTGTATTTTCCCACAGTTTTAGCAGCAAGAATGAAAACAAGGATATGCAATGCCAGGAAACATATTTTGGTGTAAGGATTAGAAGTCTAAATATTTGGGGGAACAAGGAAAGGAAAGAAGGAAGGGAGGAAGGAAGGGAGGGAAATAAATAGTTTGGTTAAATAAAATCGGTGATAAATTGAGGGACTCCCAGCTCAAAACAGTTTATAATAAAAGTGTTGGGATATTGTAATTAACCACAAGCTCAATTCAATAGAGTCAATAGCTCAGTGGCTTCAAAACTAATATATTAGAAGGGCAGAGACCATCCAAAGGGATATTGACCTTGACATATTAAGACCTTGGAAGCAGGCTATTGTCTCTCTCAGCTGTGTATCATCACAAGAGTTAGTGTTTACTGAGCACTTACTACTCTCCCAGGGCTGTGCTAGGCCCTTTACCATTTTATCTCACAATTGCCCTGTGAGATAGACAGTATTATTATACCAACTTTAAGTGTGAGGTATTGGAAACTGAAGGTGTCAATAAATAATACTTTCTTTTCCCCTGTAGACTTTGGAACCAGATGAGAAGTAGAAGAAAAAAGAATCAGATATTTAGATAACAAAATAGCACTTGATAAAGCTTAATTAGAAAATATGGCTCAAAACGACGACCACATGGGCTTGGTAATACCATCCCTCTCCACTGCTTCCTACATGTGCGTTTATTACACGTATACACACATCAACCGCAGGCCAGTCTGTCCAGGTGTGAGCTGACCTCAAAAATATGCTGAGAAATGGCTGCCACCAGAGACTGGCAGTTTCATGGAAGAAAGGAGGGCTGATCACCCATCAGCCAAGGCTCCCCCATCGTAGGAAAGAGAGAGTGAAGGCTGGGAGAGACAGTTATTCCAGCTCAAGTCCTCCAACACAGACCAGTAGACCGAGGTCCTGACAATGCCCCTTAGCTTGTAGCATATTATTGAGGACTAGCACATAACCGGGAGATAGTAGGGACAGAATAAATGTTTGCTGTTGTTGTTATTGGTGAGTACCACCTACAGGGCTGATGCCTGCAGAAATCAGGTGAGCAAATAGCCCTTAACTGTGTGCTAGGTCCTTCTGAAGTGCAGTCACCCCTCTTACCATGAGCGATCATGGAACTAAGAATGGTGATCGCGCTCTCTAAGTAGCCTCCAGCCCACAGAAAATGCCAACTGCTTTTTGAGACATAGATTATAATCACTGTCCAAAGTAAGTTTGCAGCTTATTATTATGAAATTTGCTTAACTTGCTGTGTATTGTTTTCTAGTCTATGTAGCATACAAGAAATGCTACAGAAAAAACAATAAGGAACTTCCAGAGGACAAAGGCAGTGAACCAGACCCTGAGGCATCATTCCAAAAGGCGAATGAAGGATTTCAGCCAGATGAAAAGCACACACCAGTGGACAAAAAAGAAAAATTCTAAAGAACATGCATCAGCTATAACAATATTTAATTATTTGTTTTGATGGGACATTTGGCAGAAAAAACGTTAAGGAGAAAATTTAAGTTTGAATTGAATTCATGTATTGGTTTTGGTACCATGTGACTGGTGGTCCAAATCCTTAATGTGACAAATATTTATACATATGTACATATATATATATTCTGTCTTTGAATATGCCCCCAAAATATCCTCAAACCTCAGACTAAACCCAACAAAAGAAACACTGAGAATTTAATAACCAAATTAGAATCAAGCCCATAACTCGTCAAGGGTTTTGTATAACCATTGCTCTGCTGTGGGAGTCCAGTGATGCCCACTTGATTTTTTTAGGAAAAACAGAATTCTTTCAAATGGCTTGAATTTGGCAGCTCTTCGAGCCCTGGAGAGAGACTTCCTCTAGGCTTGCCTGTGTGGCCCTGGCTACTATGACAGCTATTTGGTTCATATGAAGCTCCCACAGTAGGCAACATAGAGCAGGGACGTGGTGGAAGACACAAAGACAGAAGTATTGGAAGAAACTCGACTGCTCTAGTGGGTGAACTCCATTCAATGGGAGATTATGGGAAGTACATGGAAAAGCACAGATAACAGAAACTTGCTTGCAATGCAAGACAAGAGTCAATTAGATGTGCAGAAATAAGTAGCGGTAAGAATGAAGTCAGGGAGCCACGCGGGAAGTGAGTAAGTATTAAACAGTGTTTCAGGAAGAAGAGGACAAGCCCAGGGCCCAGGAATGGGAAGAGCGTCACCAAGTGAGTCCCTGGGATTCTGTAAGCCGGACTAACAGGAGGAAGCGAAGAGGATTTGGCCAATGGCAGCGGAGTTTCATGGCAAAGGGGAAACAGCTGACCGACCATTGGGTGTCTGCATTACGGGGCTAATTTAATCTCCTTTCCCTCATTCCGCAGCAAGATGTGGGACCTCCTTGATTCAGTTCAGAGTGGTCTAGTTCCATTTTCTATTCAGACATCTTCACTAACTCATCCATTCCCTTTCAAATGTGTTGGTTTCCAAGGGCCTTTTGCACTTGGTTGATGCGAGTTCAGGTCCAGCTGGTGCCCCTCAACATTACAGGAACATGAATATCAGCTCTACATTTGGTTCTTCCAATACCGAGGGGGAGGGATGCTGCTTTTAAATGTTGTAACATTTATGCCTTTTTATACCACGTTCACATTTACAATTGAATAAGGCTTCTATATTTTTTCATCATTAGACAAATATATTAAAAGGAACTAAGGATTTTTTTAAAGGCTAGTAGAGAGGTGGTACCGATCTTCCTATTAGGGAGGGTCAAAGACTGCTTCCAACAGTGCAAAAGGAAGATTTTTCAATCTATCTGTCAAGTCCCTCCTACACCTTCCTCACCAAATGGAAAACAGGCAGGTTCATTAAAGACACACTGTGAATTCATATCATAATTTCAAGACACCCAAAGTCAAGGGCCTGGATGCCAGCAGCTGCAGCAAGCAGCTTTTTCCTCCCTATTGATCCAGATATGTAAGTCAAACAGAATCTGGCTCTCTTATACGATGTGGTATCTTGCGAGTGGTTATTTTTTTTTTCCTAATGTGCTAGAGGGAAGAAAAATAGCTGAGCTTTTGCAAATGAAAACTCTCTGTTTTTAAATGAGTTTGAAAAGCTGATTAAATTATGTATTTTATTGCCTCTGTGAGTATCCTATTAAATGAATATTTTATTTTAAAGGCTTGAATAAATGAAAATAATTTTTGTAATGGTTGGTCTATTTGGGTCTTTTTGACAACTGTCAAAATGTCTTCACTCTTCAGTTAGAGAGATATAAATAAGGTGAATTTTTTAAAATGTTAAATTGCCTTTTGAAAGGTGCCTGAAAGAAACTCTTAATTAAATACTCTAATAATTAGGTCTCCCACTGATACAGACTGAGGTGGTCCCCAAGAAAATCATACTGAGGGAACATTAATCAAATATTCTTAAAGACAGTGTGACGATACCTGATTTTAAATAATGGTAAAAGTATTATGTGTACTTATAAGACCATCACCACCGTCTATGAAAAATATATATATAGAGAGAGACAGACAGACAGACAGAGAGATGCAGAGCTACAGAGAGACAGAGATACTTCCATTATAGTCCTGGTGCATTAAAATCTCTCATTAAAAAGAAGAAGAAATTCAGGTTATGAACCTCATTTGACTACTCAAAGACATCACTCTGTTCTCCATCTAGGAAACTCTCACTCTCTTCCAGAAGGAAACAACTTATCTTTCTGGGAATATTTGGCATTCCATTGCTTATTAAGCCTTTATTTCTCAAAAACCACATTAGCTTAGAACAAGGGTCTTCAGGCCTGTGGAATGGATACTCCCAGGTCATGAAATTTCCCAGGAGTACGCAGGCATGGAGGGGAAGCAGGTCCCATTTCTTCAACCTGCATACGTACACTCCCAAAACTACCCTGCTTAAATGCCCCAGTGCTTGAGATGTTCTCCCTTTCCACCTCCTCCTTCCTGGCAAGATGCTCCCCCTTGAAAAAGGAAAGCCTTATTCTCACCAGCCCTCATCTTACTGTGGTGCATCGGCCCAGGGTAGAAGAATTTTGAACACAAACTAAAGGAACAATTCAGAATATTAGTGTCTAAGAAAGGCTTCTCATCTTTCTCAATTTTTAGAAACATTGAGAGAAGACACTTCTTTTCATCCAGGAGATGACAAACTTATGGCAAATATCCGAACTTTATCTATCTATCTTGAAGTTGGAATTCAAATGTGAGGGGATTGACACAGGAACCCATACTGATGTATTTGTTAGAATCGAAGACGAAGTCAAACATGTTTTTTCTGACAGAAAGTGTGATTTAGCTAATTGGTTTGACAACGGCCCTTGCTTTGCCAGTTAGGAAACTCGAAGGGCATTTTTCCATGAAATAGATGAGCAAAATCTGTAGCACCAGGGTTTTAAAAAATATAGTTAAAAATGTGATAATGTTAAAAGCACGTTACAAAAACAATTAATCTAGACTATACAAAGACTCTTACAACCCAATAATAAGAAGGAAAAGGACGATTAAAAATGAGCAAAATATCTGAACAGATTCTTGAGCAAACAGCAATAAAGCAAATAAGCACATGGCCATGGCAAACAAATACGTGAAACGATGCTCAACACCATGAAGAGTTAGATAACTTCAAATCAAAACCACAATGAGGTACCACCGCATCCCAATAAAATAGCTAAAATGTAAAAATTACTGATGATAGCAAGTATTGCTGAGGATATAAACAGTAACACTCCACACTTGATCTTAGCCAAAAGGCCGAGAAGCGATTACAGTAACACTCAGAGATTGCTGGCGGTAGGGTCACTTCAAAACCAGTTTGCAGTGTTTTATAAAGTTAAACACATACTAACTGTATAACCCAGCAATATCACTCCGAGGTTTTTACCCAGATACTAGAAGTAAAACATAGTAACAGAAAGATCAGAGGCCAGAAACCTGTAGGACACATGGATTGCCACAGGAATGAGGGAACATTTTGTGGAGGTGGAGATGTTCTGTATCATGATGGTGGTGGTTACACAACCTTAAAACATTTGTCAAAATGCACGGAACTGTACACGTAAAACTGGTGAATTTTATTCTATGTAAATTACACCATTAATAAAACTGATTAGAAATGTTATTGGCCAAGATGAAGCAGGTAAATTTATTCCATTCCCAATCCTCTCTGAGAATATTGAGTTAAATTTGAAGCCTGTAAGTGAAGGAGTAATAGGCTCTAAGAGTTATTTGATAAGACTAGTCAAGCCTTCTGCAGTCTATTTTCTAGAAGTTGAAACAGTGAATAGCGCAAGTTTCAGAGACATTTTGAAAACCAGGTATTTCCAATTCTTTGCTTTCAACAAAACTGAGAGGGTCTGGTCAAGTTGTCAATCTTGCATAGTTTCCTTGATAGATCGCTGCGATTTCTTTGGCAGGTAACTTGGAAGGAGTTCAGATTCGAGGGACAATAATACGTACCAAAGTCCTTTCGCTGTTGTCTCTCTCTTTACGTGAAACAAGGTTGATCAGCACTTAAATCCATTTTTTTAAATTTTTTTTTTAAAAAAGGAGCAAAGCGGATGCTGAACCCTATCTCAGTCTAACAATAACAACAAAAGTTTACCTGGTGCCATTGTGTTCCAGGTTTTCTTTAACTTCCATACTACGTGAACTGATTTCGTCTTCACAGCAATCCTATGGCACAAGTAATATTTTCTCCCTTTTACAGAAGAGGAAATTTAGGCACAGAGAGTTCAGTAACTTTCTCAACATCACACAGCTGGCAAGTGGCAAAACCTGAACTCAAGAAACCCAGCTCCACATTCTGTTCTGTTGACCACATTGCTAACCTACATCATATTCATCCACAGATACATGGAATCTCACAGTTTTCACAAATTCATTAGATTAGGATAATACTCTTCAGTGGAAATGAAATTAAAATATAAATTCAAGTAGAAAGAAAAACAATGTGAAATTCCCAAATATGAACGCAGAACTTGTCCATATTTTTTTCCTTTTTAAACAGCTTTATTGAGATATAATTTATTTACCATACAATTCATCCATTTAAAATATAGTTTTATGATTTTTAGTATATTTACAGACAAGTGAAGTTATCTCCATATTTTGAAACAATGTCACCACTTCGAAAATAAACATCATGCATTTTATCTGTCACCCACCTATTCCTTCATCCCTCCCAGCCATAAGCAAACGCTTAATCTACTTTTTTGTCTCCATAGATTTCCTTATTCTAGATTTTCATATGAATTAAGTCAGGCAATATTTAGATTTTTTTATGATGGTTTCCTTTCACTTAGCATAATGTTTTCAAGGTTATCCAAACTTCCACATATACCAATACTTTGTTCCATTTTAATGGCCAGATAATATTCTATTGCATGGATACCCCAAATTTTATTTATCCAGTCATTTGGTTGAATGTCAGTTGAAGGCAGAACTTGTCCATATTTTTTTTAATTGACAATGGGTATCATGCCTATGATGTATGCAAATTCCAATGGATACATTTAAAAGTGATGTAACAATTTAGTTTAAAAAGTTCAGTATTTACAAAATTGTGTTTGCAACTATAGTCAGAAATTGAATTTGTAATTATTTAATCTTATGATGACAAATGGCAAATAGCACCTAAAAATGTATAAGGTATTCATAGGTTGTAAAAGTTATTTGGGGGGTATGAAATCTAGTTGTTGTTTTTTTAATTCTAGTGTTCTAGCCTTCTATTAACTTGCTAAGTATTGCATTTAAAAGCCTGGTCAGTGTTATAGAGATGGTAGGGGAAGCTGAAGAAAGATCGTTTTTTCTGCGAATAAAATAATACAGACACAAACACACACACACAGGCACACACACATATAGTGCAAAAAGTAATTAAAAAGATAGTATCATTATTCAAAATTAAAATAGTGGCTTGGGATGTTTAAACACAAAGATTACTTGCATGTTGGACCAGCAGGGTTTTCAGCTAACTTATTGATGTTCATTCATTATATTGAATTATATTGATGTTCACTTCATTATAAAAGTTCTTAAGTCACCATGGTTACATCATTCTCAAACCAGGAGAATTTAACAGAATAGCTTTTCAAAAATAACAAATATGATTCAGTCCTTCTGCTACTGTGGACTTAATGACTTTTTTGCAAGTAGTCTCTTGGAACTAAGGAACGTTATAATGGCTACTAAATGTAGCCATTAAAGGAATCAGTAAGGACAATGCAGATATTCATTAGGGACAAAATGAAACAGCAAGGGGGCTTCCCTGGTGGCACAGTGGTTGAGAGTCTGCCTGCTGGTGCAGGGGACACGGGTTCGAGCCCTGGTCTGGGAAGATCCCACATGCCGCGGAGCGGCTAAGCCCGTGAGCCACAACTACTGAGCCTGCGCGTCTGGAGCCTGTGCTCCGCAACAAGAGAGGCCGCGACAGTGAGAGGCCCGCGCACCGCGATGAAGAGTGGCCCCCGCTTGCCGCGACTAGAGAAAGCCCTCGCACAGAAACGAAGACCCAACACAGCCATAAATAAATAAATAACTAAATAAAAAAAAAAAATGAAACAGCAAGGTGGACAGGTTTATGAAATAACGGTAAGTGAAAAAATAAATTAGTATTTAATTATCTTTACACTGAAGTACATGCAAATGATACAGGTCAAAAGGAAAATGGAAACATGAAAACTGTTTAAGGAAATGGAAGTGAGAGATGATTTTTCAGTATATTTCTTTATTAGCATATAATATGTGAGAACCAAATAAACTCAAGAGAGAAAGAAAGAAACATTAAGAATTGCCTCGAGGGATAACCTGGGTTCGCACATGTCAATATACGGATCTGGGTGAATGTGGCTGGAGGGGGAGAAATACACGCCTCTACTGGTTTTAACATCTCCTGCCGCCTGTGCCTTTTCTCTTCCCAGCAGGTCCCCATAAGTCTCTGTTCCTAACCAGTGGAGCACAGGCTCTCCAGGTGTGGCCAACACTGTCGTCTGGTTAACCCAACACCCATTTCCGATTCCCTTCTCCCGTCCACCCCCTCAACTAAAAACTCATGCTCCCACTTTTATTTGCAGCTAGGTGGCCATATGCCACAGTTCTAGACAATTACATGTAAGCAGAAATGTCCAGGGAGATTGTAGTAAAGCCTTTGGTAATTTTTTATTGATGTTGCTGTGAGGTAGCAGATGCATCCGGCATTGCTCCTTCTTCCACATCCTTCTGCCTTCAAGACAAATGGGTGCCTGACGCCGCTCTAGGGACTAGGAGGGAACAAACAGGGAGCCGCACAGACACCAGCCCTAGGACCGCTGAGCCACTGAACCAATGCCAGCATCCACCTGCCTCCGGACTTGCTGATATCTGAGAAGAATAAAACCTACTTTTTAAAGCTGCTGTTACCCTGACATGTTATTACTTGCAACTAGAAGCATTCCTAACGTATAGACCTGGTAGTTACTGTAAGTGGAGCTGTCTTGGGTATGACTTCCACACAAACATCTGAGGATATAGTGATGGTAGACAAGAAGAGGCTGAAAGTCGTAGGGGGACAGTCAAGACAAAGTTTCTCCAAATACAGTTTTGCTCGGGGCACAGCAAGGTGACAAGTTCTGTAAAGGCAATGAATTTTTTTTTTTTTTTTTTGGCCTCACCGCGAGGCTTGCAGGATCTTAGTTCCCCAACCAGGTATCGAGCCCAGGACCCTGGCAGTGACAGCACTGAGTCCTAACCCCTGGACCACCAGAGAATTCCCAGTAAAGGCAATGACTATAACATTTAGTTTGCCTATCTCTTATCACAAAAGAAGCTCAGTACATATCTGTGAAATTGAATACATTGGCCCTGAATCAGATTATGGAAAATGTTGCACATTTTCAAGCCAAAAGAATCTCCCCATAGGCTTAAAATTACAAGTAATAAACACGGAAGTTACAGATATAAGGACTAGGAATTTTTTGTATTATTTCCAAGTAGCTACTGCCAAGCTATGTGTTGGAATATTTCACTTTGTACTACATAGCACAATTATAATTTTTATTAATTCTTCCCAGACCATGCAAATTTCTTTAAAGTATATTTACACTGTTCATTGGCTCTAATGTAAACAAAAGTCCTACCCTACAGTGATCGGATGGGATTAGAAAGACAACACAAAAATTCAAATTATATAATTCTAATGTGTAGTATAGCATTTAAAGCTTTCAGATACATACTTATTACATTGGGTTTCCAACTGCACATAGAGTCATGACTCAGACGGTTCTTTTTTTGAGTAAATATGCATTAGGTGCAATTTTAAGCACTCATTATTAACTCAGCCAACCAGAACAAACCCATTAACAGTGAGCTTATCTGGTTTATCAAGTGAATCTAGACTAGGTTCTTAGGAATATGCTTAAATGTTATATTTATTCATTAGACCTCACTAGAATCACAAAGTAACATATTCATTATGCCAGGGATTTTTAATGGACTGTTGCAAATGATGTTCTCCAAAATGCTGAAGTGATATAATACGATTAACTTTATAAGCCTGGTGTTAATTCTCATGATGTAAAGGGCCATGAATGAATCACCAACATTATAAAGAATTTTGTTACCTTTGGTCTCTAAGCTCCCTATATGATGTCTTCCCAAACTTCCAACCCCCAGTCTTCATTCACCTTAGAAACTTTGATCTCTTTCTTCTTTACCTGGAGATTCTACGGTTGAACCTGAGAAATTTCCTGAAAGCTGATGCTTCCCCCAGACCACCAGCCAAGGTCCACTGCTTGAGGCTTCTCCTAAATCCAGGCTCCATTGATTTAGAGCCTGAGGAGGTGAGAATAGAATCACTTCTCCAGCATGAACTGGTATCTCTAAAAAAAAAAACCATTTTATCTTACATAGCACATACCACATCGACCAAAATGCTGAAAATGATTTAATTTTCAGATTTGATGATCTCCTTATTATTCTCTACCCATAGATTTTATATCTGCAGTATCACTTGGCACTTCCCAAAGGCTTACTTGGTTAGTTTTCTTTCTCCTTCCCCAAGCCTCATAAATAGGTAGGGTTTGATGAAGATTCATTGAATAACGGCTATTTTAAAGTACTATAGATCTTTAAAACAAAGTGTCTTTATTCCTTTTTCATGCCACCTGGCCAAAAGTTTTCTTATTCTTGTGTTTCAAAAAGTCATTAGTCCTACAACATATTATTTCATAACTCACGAAATACACATTGGTTCCACACGTAAGTATCAGCAGCTCACTTGTAGTTACACCTTCCTGTTCCTACCTAGTGTTTCCAGGCTCACAGACATTTACCTAAGGCTCACACGTCACACTTCGCTGAATTACAAAATCCTTGGAAAGACCTTCAATGATGAGGGCAATTACCAAAGGGCACACTGCGATTATGCCTGTGTGTGTGCATTCTTGCACTCACACACGTTTCGTGTGTCTAATTAGTGCCAACAGGATCCTGATATTTACAGGGAAGATGTTTTCCATGAGAAACAACCCTATGCTTGCAAAGGTAGGATGCATCTCTGCAAAGGAGAGACCTTTGACTATAACGTTAGCGTGTGTTGTCGTCTTCTGAACCTTGCTTGCCTTTGTTTATTGCACTCATTTCTGACAATTCAGAAAAGGCCATGTCTAGCAGTTAACATCTACTCAGCAGCTTCATTTCCCGAGCAAACGTGCCTTAAGGACCCTGCCCCACCTCTTCTACAACTCCCTTCTTCAAGGACTTGAGCATTTTATAGACTTGTAAAAAACTGTGTGATATCAGATGATGACGATATACATCTGTCATATACCTAAAGTTCTGTTTCTTCCACACTCCACCTTATCTCTTTTTTTATAACTCTATTTTATTGTTATTGGGATTACTGAATCATAAACCTAAGAAGAAAAAATGTTCCATTTAAAAATATCTTTTATACAATTTGGGGATTACACACATACTTTGAAGCTTCATCACATATTGCACAGCAGTTCTTTAAAATGTCTGTGTTGTATCACACAGCATGAGAGTATTTCAACCTCTCTTGCATTCCCCCTCCCCCCAATATATAACTTCCATGTGGTCAGGGACATTTATACTCAATCCTACATAACCTTGGCACCTAATATAGTGCCTAGCTCATAATAGGGGCTCAATGATATTTGTTAAACAGAAGTATGAACATCTATTGTTGAAAATATTGACACGTGAAACATTTTTCTTCTCCCATTTTCTTCCAATTATAAATCTCCTTATAAATCTTCCCATCTTTCAATAATCCCTTATACCATCTGTGACCATCTCCATTATTTACTTCTTGGCTCTATGCTCTTCAACTACAGTATAAGTACAGTCATCCCTCGATATCCGTGGGATATCTGGATATCCAAAACCCCCAGAGATACCAAACTCAGGATGCTCAAGTCTCATATAAAATGTGGTAGTATTTGCATATAATCTATGCACATCTTCCCCTGTACTTTAAGTCATCTCTAGATTATTTATAATACCTAGTACAATGTAAATGCCATGTTAATAGTTGTAAATACAATGTAAATGCTATGTTGATAGTTGCTGATGTACAGCCAATTCAAGTTTCGCTTTTTGGAAATTTCTGGAATTTTTTTTTCCGAATATTTTTGATCTAAGGTTGCTTGAGTCCTTGGATGTGGAACCTGCAGATATGGAGATCCAACTATAATGCGTCACATTAAAATAGATTCAATGGTTTAACTTTACACTGTTAATGACATATATCCAGCCTTGATCTCTCATTTCAGCTCTAGTCCTGTAACTCTAATTGCATGTAGGGCATTGCTACTTTAAAGTAACATCTATCCTCTTTGTACCAACGTTGTATCCACTCACCTAATTTCATTTTTCCTATCAATAGCATTCTCCAAGTCAGCCCAGCTTGAAAATCTGGAGGCATCTTCTCCTCTTCCCTTTCCTTTATCTCCTATAGCCAACCAGTTAAAATGACGGGTCCAGTATGAGTTCAAAAAGCCTCCTAAATCCAGCCCCTCCTCCTTGCTTTCATCTCCATACTCCAATACTGGCCCTCATTTTCTCATATCTGGACAACTTCATTAGCCTCTTGGTTTCCCTTCCTCCAGTTTCTCTTCCCACCGAATACCCGTCCACCCAGCCTTTGACAGCATCTCCAACAAATATTAGGAGTCGACTACGATTTGTTCAATGAATGAATGGAAGAATGGATTCATGAATAAATGCTCTATTATATAAAGTGCCTTAGATCTTTAGTTCATTGTAGTCTACAATCTGACTCTAACTTTTGTCTACTATTTCCAAACTACCCCACCATCCCAGGTAGCTTTCCCTAAGCAGGCCAGAATCAAGTTTCTCTGGCTTTAAAAAGCACCCATCCCTCTTTACACATGCAAACTTTGCCCCAAACCTCCATGAATAGATGTCTAGAATGACTTGTGCCCCTCACTAGCCGTCCATATTCTCTGAATTCCTATAACATCCCCTATACAATAGTGATAAATTTTGGCATTCTATCTGCAACGACACTTCACTATTTCTTTCCCATATGTCTTTTTTCTTCAGCTAGATTTACATAATCTTGGAAGACGGATGCTACGTCTTAAGGTCTTTGCTCAACTGACTATGATGATTTAAAGGACTATGCATTTCTTTAACTCTCAACAGGCTTCATTTTACCTTTGTAAGTATACAAAGGTATACTTCCTGCAAAGAATAAAAAGGAAACAAACTTTAAAGCAAAAAAAAAAAAAAAAAAATCTATACATAACAGGCTCCTGAAAGGAGAGGAAACCACATGTTCTACACCAATTAATTAACATGGAGCATATAACTCAAGAGACCTTTATAAGTAGAACTTCCTAAACACTTCCATCTACAGCCATGAAACTGAGAAAAAGAAAAGAAAATCAGAATTAGAAGCAGAATATTTTATTGTTTTTATTATTGCTTTCTGAAATGCCCAAATTAACTTACTATTTATTAGCAGTAGGATGAAATGGGAAATATATATATATAAACTTATTCCTGTTGTTGTGGAATAACTATCTAGAGAAATTTATTTAATGTGATGGTTTTCTATTGCTTAAGAATAACAAACTGTACAACCTGTTTTTTAAAAGCATCCAGTAATAGTAAAGTCAAAAGACAGAGAATAAACAGAGACAGAAATCAGATATCAAAGAAAGTACAATATCATTTTATTAAGGATGTTGTTCTTACAACTCAAAAGTTGAAAATGCTCTTATCGGATAAGTTTCAAAGATAAGAAGAATAACTGAAGATAAGAGTTTATTTTTGACCCTCCAAGGACTAGCAGGCATTTAGTAAAGTATTAAAAATAATAAAGGAAATAACTCACATTTTTTGGCCTCAGGAAATACCCTGCTGTTTATGGAAATAATTCCCCAATCTTTATCCCTTGTTTTTTCAGATAATTATTTCAGTATTCATTTAGCTTTGTTGCTTAATAATAAGAGTTTCAGGGGAAAGATTCTAGACAAAAGGACTAATATGTAAACAGAGCAACCCCAGGCCATTCTGTGAGGTGAATTGTGCATCTTCTCCTCCCCTTGCATTCTGCTTCCTCTTCCTACCAGGTGCTCACCGTGGGTCATTAGAAGTTTCTAGTCTTATCTGGCATTCCTTCCCCAGAAAACTTATTCTCCAATAAGGCCGACCCTCTTCAATATTTTACCATCACTCCTCATATACACTTGACTCCACACCTTAATGTGAACCATTTCTGTAGCCTCTGACCCCTTCTCCTCGCCTCTCCAGATATCCAAGTTTCGTCATCCTTGGAGGTTCCACTCGAGTCTCACCTCCTCTGTGGAGTCCTCCCTGATCACATCAGGGTCTTCAGAAATGCAGCAGAGCTGCAACATTCATACAAATGCTGTATCTTCTCTCCTCAAGTAGGTTTGCCTGTCCTGGTGGAATGATACTGTCGACGAAAATAATCAGTCAACAATCTATAATAGGAATAGACAGACAGGAGTTTTATTTCAGCCAAGCTGAGGACTATAGCCCGGAAGCCAGCCTCTCATATAACTCTGAGGAACTGCTCCAGGGAAGCACGGTTTCAGCACAGTTTTACATCTTGTCAGAACAAATAACACCAAACAAGTCAGAGATACATTCCTTCAAGGTTTCAGCAAAACAGATCAGCACCTACACAGTGAGTCAGGATGGCCTTGGCCCCAGGGAAGGGAGTCATCATGGAAGGAGTCCCGGCCTTGGCATCCCAGGAAGGAAGGCATTTGATCTTCATTTTTAACGTGGACATTTTTTTACCTCTGGTCAATGCGCCCTTTCTTTTAATAATTCCAGCAGATGTACAATGTGCGTTTGATAGGCCACAAACAGGCTGTTTTAGTTAGCATAAAGTTCAAGTTAACTCATGTATAAGCCAAAAAGACTTCCCCATACTTCAATATGTGAACATTTCTTTTATCAATATCATGTTTTATGCTTCAAAAGACAAGTGATTGGGGCCCAAAACATGAGCCTACCTTGTTTAAAATGCCTACCTCTTAAGTCTTCACATCTTGTTTACTGCCTTCTATTTTGGTGAGTTTTTGTGGAAACATGTCTTATCTCCCCTGACAATAGGAGAAGCATCTTAAGAGCAGAGCTATGTCTGATATTGTACGATTCTACCACCAATATGAGCAGTATCATATACGGACTAAGAAATAACTGGGAACTCGGGAAATATCTGTTGAATAAATGTAACATAGTGGTTTAGAGTTCGAGCATCTGGAATCTAAGTATGGTTCTGTCACTTGCTACCAGTGTAGTGTGACCCGGGGGTTGTTATTTATCCTCTACCAGCCTCAGCGGCTGCATCTGTGAAACATGACAGCATCAGCGATTTTCGGTACTGCTTTGGGTATCCGCAGGGTTGTGGTGCTTTTAGCAGTCTCCTTCCATCCATAACTGGGAGAACGGCCATGTCTGCGGTGAGAGACAATGCTTTATTTAAGAAATTTTAACTATCCCATTAAACTCTCTGCAGAAAATTTACTGACTCTTATCACAGTATTTTTCTGAAGTTTTCCTTCCAAACTCGTAAAAGTATGGGAAAGCAATAAAAAAAAAAAAGGAAACATTTATAATATATATGTTCACTCTTAATAACCCAAACAAATGATACTGCAAAAGACTTTGCTGTCAAATATCACTTTGTAATCCTCTAGGGGTATCCAACCTCAGTTAGGAGCGATAGGCTGAATTCTAGAGACGGTTTTGTGGTGGTTCATTGCAGTCTTGGTGGAAGTCTTTAACCCAGGACACTCACTTCAGTGAAAAGTTCAAAACCACTTTCAGTCATTTCACACATAACAACACGTACTTGCTTTGTGCTATTGCGGCTTGGCTGCAGCATGGAGCTACACCAGAAATGGATCTGAGCCTCCAAGTGGCAGGCTTCTGGAAAGTTAACATTTGCTTACCTGCGTGACTCTCTGATTCTCATATGCCAAAACAATTAAAGAAGCAGGAGTGGGTTAAAAAGTGTCCTTTTTTTTTTTTTCTTTCTAAGTCATTGCACAGAATTCCTCTGCATAATTTGTTTTCCATTTTGCAGACTTCAACATCTTGTTTACCACCGCTCAGATGGACTGTTTCTATTTGGAAAAGGTTCTGAGTTTCTGTGAATTGATTAAGAGTGAGATTTTGCAATATAAAAGGTAGTCATTATTCAGTAAAAGAGGCATTGGCGATCCATCGTGAGTGTGTGCGATGAGGCACGTGCCCAGGAAGTGAGCTGACTCTGGACCTCTCATTCAGCGGAGCATTACTTATCTCTTGTGCAAACCTTGTCTTCCAGGCATTGTGCTCGGCATTGGGAGTAGATCAATTTCCTTGCTTTAGGATCCCATATATTGTCTTTTGTATTTGCAATTTGTAATTAAGATGATCTGATTAGCAAATCAAAGAGAGAAACGTTACCATTCCAGAAGATCCATCTGAACACAAGAAAGAGTTTAAAATCAACCTCTCAACAATGGGATATGGTCAAATTAACTTCCTGGCCATGGTCTTTAAAGGTCTTCCATAAGAGCGCCTCTCCAACTTCATTATGTAACCCCCCGCACTCTTTCAAGCCATGAAATATATTATCTGAGCTAAAGTAAGTTAGTCATAGGCTCTGTGCTATAAATGCATACTCGATTTAGCCCTTTTAAACTTTTATTCCACTATTTTTTGCCATCCTCTCCCTCCTTGGAAAATACTTTTTTCTACTCTGTGTCTACCAAATCGAGACCGCTTTTCTCAAATTCAATCAAATAGAATCATTTCTTCTAGAAAATCCTTTTACGCCGAGTTTCAGTCACGATGTTCACTCGAATAAAGGACATTCCACTCAATCTCATACAGTATCTAGATTATTCTAAAATATAAGTGTAAATATGCATTTACTATGCACCTTGCACAGAGCAGCTGTATAATTAATATCTAATGAATGCATAAAATTTCCTTCAATTTCTCATCTCTCTGCATGAAGAGTCTTTCCAATATACCATCTATCTCTATTAGTGTGCATTTTGGCACATCAACAGTTTTGTTACGAAGAGAAACCAATTACAAAGTTATAAAGACCATTAGAGATACTTAAAAAAAATGTGTGGGGTTTGTGTAAAGAGAAAAGTAAAGGTTTAGTCATGTAGTAGTATGAGCCATTTCAAAGGGGCCTTTGATTTTTAGAAGTGAGTCCTGGGAAACGTAGACTAAGACGAATAGAAGAGATGCTTAACAAGTTAGCCCCAGTTTTCTAAGAAAACACACACACACACACATACACACAATGACTGGTCAAATCATAAATGGTGTCTTTTATCCAGAAATTTCAGTAATGAATAGACAGATCCAGGAAATTTGCACAGAGAAAAATAGATTTCCACGTTAGTCACCCAATGGATGTAGATCAGCAAAACAGTTACAGTTCTAAGCTGGACTCCCAAAGGTCTCCTTGGCCAGAAATGGTGGAGGCCCATAGAAACTTCTCAAATTAGGCCAGAATCCTGGGACTGACCTGACACAGAACCATAGGGAAGCTGGAACAGAAGCCAACATTGACCTCAGCATGAAAGTGCTGAATACAAAACACCATCAAAATTTTAAGAGAATTACCCTTAATTACACAACAGTCAGAGGGGTGAGCAAGGATGAGAACGCATCTTTTTAACATACCTCTCCTGAGCTCCGAGCACTGGCTCTTGCCTAATATCTGACAATAGAAAATATTATTTCACCCGTTTTGTGTCAGAATCAACCCCACGATAAGACCTTAAGTCAAAGCAGGATAAGTGGTTCAGGCTATTTCTCACGTAGGCATAGCAATGCTGAGGAACATGAAGGTTAAAAGGGAAAATAGCAGTTTGCAGGACCTAAACTGAGAAAACAGAATATTATTTATATAATATATATTATATAAATATATATAATATATATATGTGTGTATATATATATAGCTTAACTTATTAAACTTGATGTTCCTTTCCATTGAATGCCTTATTAAAGGAATGGGAAAGAATCATTGCTTGGTTATTGGCCCCAAAATATAGTTTTCTGTCTAAGTGTATCTCAATACGCGGTCACTTGAGACAGTGACTCAGAATTGGGTGCTGAAGGGATTTCAGCAGAGATGCCTTCTTTATGACTTTGCAATACAAACGTACAAGTTAATCAAATGCCATGAAATTTTTCCTTGCTAATCTATGCAGCCAACACTGTATTGGCGAGTAGCTGTTTAAATTTACAGCTTCCAAGCAGAGGAAGTTTGCTGACAGGTAGGACACAGACCGTCTTAGGAGGAAAACACCCGTGAAAGCAATTTTTTTCAAGTTCTTAACATCCTATGCCCCACCTCTGCAACCAGTCCCAGGAAATGCAGCTTTTGAGTCGTGATGCACAATCTATTGGCTTCAAACCCTGCGAGAAGTTGGATGGGAACCGTCTTCGGACTTAACTATATCCTCTGTCTACCGTGTGACTCTCAACACATGCCTTTTTGTGTGCCTGTCCTCAGCTATCCCCTCTCAAGCATCCTGCTTCTGAGTCGGTGAGGCTAGCTTCAGGAACCCCACGTCCACCTTGCCCCAAACAAGTGGCTTCACTGTTGATCTTAACCAGTTCTAATCAACTCAGCCCTTACATGTAAAGTAGACCAGACAGAAAGCAGCGTGTCCTTGGTCATCTAATTACATTACCTTCAGCACATTCTGTTCTTTTTTTATATTTTTTTGATCTTTCACTCTTACTAAACTTAATAATTTAACACCATATCTGATTTTTTAAATACTATGTATACACACAAAAAAAGGGAGACGTGAGGGACGAGGTCAGACACATAAAAGTGTGATCTCCCCAGTCAGAGCCAAATTCCTAAAGGGTGAGCCCATTAAATGGCCAAACAAAATAAGACACATTGCTAATTTCATTTTCAAAAAGTTCCCACGTGTAGGTTTATAAGGGCTTAGAGGGGTGAGTTGCCCTCAATTGTGTCTTGTTTAATTTGGCCATTTAAAGGGCTGACTCTTTTCTAACTTGGCTCTGGTTGGAGATATCACACCTCTACGTGTCGGAACTTGATCCTTAACTTGGCTTTTTCAGGGCCCATTAAATGTTTCTGATTTGGTATCACTCTAAAAGAATGTGTAAGTGGTTTCTTTGCACTAACGTCTGGACAGATTGGGGTCAAGTGTGATTTGTAGGTTTCCACTATTAAATTATTTCACACTCCCTCACCCCTGCCTAACAGCTGTAAGCTCCGAGTTCATCTTCTGTGTGGGAGGCCAAAATATTCTGAGATCAGACACTAAAGAAGTTGGATGTACACATTGCAGTTGCAACAAAACAAAAATGATAGATGGCTTTGTAGAATAAATGTGTTATCTTTACCAAGGGCTTCTCATTAACACTTTTTACTTGGAAAAAAATAAAGAGGAATTGCTTAATCCAGCAGATAGAAGGCAGAAATTATGTCCTTGTTTCTGTCCATTTCTTCACTTATTAAATGGAGAGACTACTATTTCTCACAGGATTATCTAGTGTATGATTTAGTGGGAAGAAACTCAAATGGGATAAACTCTGAATTCCTTCATGGAAATGCACTGTATTTGTTTCTTTCCCCAAGAAAGAATTAACTTCAGCCTACAGACACACATAAAACACTAGAAAACCTAAATTAAAATAATTTAGAAAGAAGATTCATGAAATGGAGTGAGGAATGAGTAGATGGGTCATGAATGTCAGAGGCAGAAAACAGCGTTGGAATCCAGACTTATTAGCTTTCTAAGCCATTTCACCTCGCGGCTCAATTTTCTTATGTGTAAAATAGAAACTATACTAATTTCTACCTCACTGGGTTTTTGAGAGACTCACATGAGACTGTAGACGTAAAAGTACTCTACAGAGTATAAATCCCAATAAGGTATTTCACTAACATTATAAAAGAAGTAGAGAATAACTGCTAAAATATGGTGAGAATATAACTGTAAGGGTTCATAGAAAGGGGATAGAATTGAATCGAAGATTAGAAATGGGTTCTTTGGAGCAGGTGTAATTTGAGGCGGGCCTTGAGGATCAGTCTAATTTGAGAAAGTACAAGGGAGGAAGAAAGTCTTCTGGGTGACAGGAGTAGGAAGGAGGTTGAGGGAGAAGTGAGGCTGGAGGGCAGCAGATGCAAAAGCAGGTGACAGTCACAGCGTGGGGAAGGGGTGCTCATGGTGAGAACACTGGAGCCGAGGATGGGCACCCAGGAGGACAGAAATGAGTAAGAGTACTGTTGTGGACAGAATATTTGTGTCCTCCCCAAATTTGTTGAATCCCTGACTCCCAGTGTAATAGTATTTGGAGATGGAGTCTTTAGGAGATAATTAGGGTTAGAAGAGGTCAAGAGGGCAGGGCCCTGGTCTGATAGGATTAGAGCTTTGTAAGGACAGTCACTAATATTATAAAAGAATTAGGATACATACATACAATGGAATATTACTCAGCCATAAAAAAGGAATGAAATTGGGTCATTTGTAGAGACGTGGATGGACCTAGAGAATGTCATACAGAGTGAAGTAAGTCAGAAAGAGAAAAACAAATAACGTATATTAACGTCTATATGTGGAATCTAGAAAAATGGTACAGGTGAACCGGTTTGCAAGGCAGAAATAGAGACGCAGATGTAGAGAACAAACGTATGGACACCAAAGGGGAAAAGCGAGGTGGGGGAGGATGAATTGGGAGATTGGGATTGACATATATACACTAATATGTATAAAATATATAACTAATAAGAACCTGCTGTATAAAAAAATAATAAAATAAAATTCAAAAGAAAAAGAATTAGGGAATAATTAAGAGGTCTTGAGTACACTCAGAGAGATAGGGTCTCTACAAGCCAAGAGAAGAAACCTCAGAATAAAAACCTACCCTTCTGGCACCCTTGATCTTGGACTTCCCAGCCTACAGAACCATTAGCAATAAATTTCACTTGATTAAGCAGCACCATCTATGGTATTTTGTCATAGCAGCCCAAGCTGGCTAAGACAGGCTCCAAATACGGAAAGCCTCAAAAAGCAGCCAGAGAGATGAGACTGAATACAGTGGGCTGTAGGTTCCTGAGAGGCATGACCAAATGAAAGGGGAGTCTTTGGAAGATGGTCTTGGTAATGGTGAGCAGGGTGAAACGGAAAGGAATGAGGCTGAAAGCAGAGAGATGAGAGTGTGATGAAAATCATTGGAAACAGCAGTGAGGGTGGAGAGACTGAATCAAACGGGCATTTGTAGGACTTAAACAACAGTATCCAGAGACTGGGAATAAAGGAGTGGGAAGAGTTAGCCTAAATCCTAATTTTGGCTCTCATCTTTGTAAAAAATGGTTGAGGGGCTTGGAATGAGCAGGCTGAATTGCTCAAAATAAGAAACTCAATTATTATTACAATCCATCTCCTTCACTATTAATATAGAGCCCTAAGCCTTTGCTCATGGGTTGGCCAATCAAAGATCAGCTGCTAGAAGGACTAGGCTCTGTTTGGCTTAGTTCCAAGTTTCCAAGAAAGTTGCTGCTACATCCCCCTGCGTCCACATCGAGAAAAGCAGGACCAGCCAAGCACTCCCTCCTTTATCTGATAAGTTTATTTGTAAATGAGTGAGCTAGCATTTGTGAATAATATGGAGCCCTGTAAAAACATTGCCACTCAAACACAAAAATTAGTATGCGGAGACACACAGCCATGATAACAAGTATTCATGGTCCACGGAACAGCTAACCTTTAAAAATTCAATGTTTTCCAACAGGAACTTCCAGAATCATAACTTGGAATTTCATTATTGGGCTATCCATTAGTTATTCAAAGAATAAACTTATAATTTAGATGTCTAAATCCTAAAAGATTCGTGCTCAATAAAATTATCTTAATAGATATTATCTCAAATTTATAAAGTTGCTTCTTTCCTTCTGAGAGTCTATCTTTTTGTTATAGTCATTCAAAATGTTCCAGAGATGTAAGCGGAAGAAAATATGACATCAGACCAAAGAAATTATTTTAGACATTTCTTCATTACTAAAAACTTGTGAATTGTTCATAGATAGATAGATAGATAGGGAGAGATTATAGATATAGATATATAGAATCGAATTCAGAACATTAGAACTAGCAATAATTTTACAGGTCATCTAATGTAATGCTTTTATTTAACAGGTGAAACCACTGAGACCCAAGCTCGTACAGACATACCTCATTTTATTGCACTTTGCTTTATTGCAGTTCACAGACACTGTGTTTTCTACAAATTGAAAGTCTGTGGCAAACCCCCCTGTGTCGAGCAAGTCTGTGGGCGCCATTTTTTCAATAGCATTTTCTCACTTAGTGTCTCTGTGTCACATTTTGGTAATTCTTACAATATTTCAAACTTTTCCATTTGTATTATATTTATTATGGAGATCTGTGACCAGTGATCTTTGATGTTACTATTGCAAAAAGATTACAATTCGCTGAAGGCTCAAATGATGGTTAACATTTTTTAACAATAAAGTAATTTTTAATTAAGAGATACATACATTTTTTAGGGGGTAAGGGGAGGAGGGATAAACTGGGAGATTGGGACTGACCTGTACACACGACTATATATAAAATAGATAACTAATAAGTACCTATTGTGTAGCACAGGGAACTCTACTCAGTACTCGGTTATGACCTATATGGTGAAAGAAGCTAAAAAAGAGTGGATATATGTATATGTATAACTGATTCATTTTGCTGTACAGCAGAAACTAATACATTATAAATCAAGTGTACTCCAATAAAAATTAATTTTAAAAAGATACATACATTTGAAATAAGGCCATTGCACACTTAATAGACTACAGTATAGTGTAAACATAACTTTTATGTGCATTGGGGAACCAAAACTTTTGTGTGACTCGCTTTATTGCAATATTCCTTTACTGCGATAGTCGCTTTATTGTTGTGGTCTGGAATCAAACGGGCAATATCTTCGAAGTCTGCCTGTATACAGTCCACGGTTTCCACATCCACAGATTCAACCAACCAAAGATCGAAAAAAAATTTTTTTTAATTCCAGAAATTTCCAAGAAGTAAAACTTGAGTTTGCCCTATACTGGCAACCATTTACATACCATTTACACTGTATTAGGTATTATTAAGTAATCTAGGGATAATTTAAAGTACTCAGGAGGATTGCATAGGTTACATGCAAATACCACACCATTTTATGTAAGGGACTTAAGCATCCTCAGATTTTGGTATCCTCTGGGGGTCCTGGAACCAATACCCATGGATACTGAGGGACCACTGTGTTCACATTTCACAAAGAAAAAAAAAACTGAGGCAAGACAGTTAAAATAATTGAGCAAGATCATCTCTTGGGTGAGTGGCCACACTCGGACTAAAGCACATGTCTGGGATTCAGAACCTGTCCTTTCCAAAGCCCAAACTCATGATCTTTTCATTTTATCATCCTGCCGGCCTATCTTCTTCCCAGCCTGTAATCCAGGAGGCAACATTCAGAACCCAAAGCCATCCTAAGAGAACCAGAGGAAGTCACCCTGGGCCTAAAAACACCCAAGAGAGCCAGTCAATTTGGAGAAGATCCAAACTCATCCTTAACCAGGTCTTCTGAGATCTGATTTCTCATGCAGTTACTGAGTTGAGCTCAAAACCAGATCTGAACTGGAGTTCACAACAAATACATAACCCCTGTTTCCTTTGACCTGTCCTTCCCCTGGCTTCCCTTGGGAGGCTTGCCTTTTTGCCCTCTGAACTCTACCTACCCCCCTCCCATGTACCTTCTGCTTTAGAAGCACTCAGGTCCCCACTCTGAGCTCCATGAGTGCAGCCCCTCCCTCGTTTGAAATCAGAAGCTTGCTTTCCCACCTCTTCTCTCTCAGGTTCCTGATGTGGCAACCTAATTGTTACAAAACAGAATTTTCCAAACTGTTTCTCTAAACATACAGATAAACAGCTTTTCAAGTTCAAATCAGTTTTTCAAACTTGGTTGACTATATTCCCTTCTTGGGAATTCACTCTACACATATTAAAGCTTTGGGGAAATTCATAGCTAAAAATAGAAGAAAGAGAAGAAAAAGAGATGGAGGAGGAGGAAGAGGAGGAAAAGGGGGGAGAAGAATTTGTTTCTATTTAACCCAGTGTTTGCCACGCTCATCTGACCGTAGACCTCTTTGTTTGCATAATTTCTCAAAAATAATATTCTGTGTAATGTGTTTTAGGAAAATTTGCATTAAAGTCTTTATGCCTGTAATTGGATTAGCATGTGACTTGTACCTGCTAATGTATTTGTGATTTAACTTAAACTTCCTAGAAATATACCTTAACCCAAAGGAACAATTCCCGGAGGGAGAATCTTATACAATTGACAGGCCCTTGAGGGAGCAGAGAGCGACAGTCTTTCCAGCCCAGGAAATGTCATCAGGAAATGCAGCCAGCCTAGCCCGGGTCCCCAGAGGCACCTCTATGCCTACTCCCACCATGAACACCTACCAGGGGTTCAGGAGTCATGGCGGTAGAGCTTTTTTGTTTTAATCACATTTTTCTACATAAAAGCATACAGATCTAAAAATCCCTGAGGAGAAAATTGAAACGACACGGTTTATCACAGTTTTCTTTCTGCAGCGTTTATTGAAAAAGGCATCATCACATGGAATCCTTTTGAATTGAGTTTTGATTTTGTAATTTTATTTATTCATGGTTCGCTGATGTCAAGGTGTTGTGAGAGCTTCAAATTCTATTTCAGATCCACCTAATTGTGCTTGAAAAGATCTAGGAAAACAGTTCCCACCGTGTGAATTATCTGCATTGTCTGTGCTCTAGGTAACGGCTCCCACAGCTTCCTGCAGGACTCAGACCAAAGGGTGGTCTTCCCTCTCACCATCCTCTGAACAACTTGCTCCAACTGAGCCAAGTAAAGCCTGATTGACCCACCTCAGGAAGACCCATCTCCCCTCACTGATGCTCCACTACCTCTCTGGAAATGATGTTGCTTCAAACGTTTTCTTTAGAGTCAGTGATGGATTAACCAAAGCCCACACTAGCCTGTACTTCTGTTTCTCCTGCCCCTACGTTTATTGTCCACTGTCTGAGCCTGTTGGTTACTCCATCTACTACTCATGTTCTACTGCAGCTGCAGCAGCGGGTGAGCTGGAGGATAAATGGAGAAAATTCCTTCTAAGGTAGCCTCATCTGCAGCCGTGGGACTGGAGACTGACAATGGCTTGTTGAAGCTTCAGACCAGCTCATGATTTTGTCTGTTTGCATCCTTCTCAGTCACCTAACATTCATTCATTCTTCAAAAGAAAAATGGGAGCTTCCCCGGTGGTGCAGTGGTTAAGAATCTGCCTGCCAATGCAGGGGACACAGGTTCGAGCCCTGATCCTGGAAGATCCCACATGCCTCGGAGCAACTAAGCCCTCACCACAACTACTGAGCCTGCGCTCTAGAGCCCACGAGCCACAACTACTGAGCCCTCGTGCCACAACTACTGAAGCCTGTGCGCCTAGAGCCCATGCTCCGCAACAAGAGAAGCCACCGCAATGAGAAGTCCATGCACAACAACGAAGAGTAGCCCCTGCTCGCCGCAACTAGAGAAAGCCCGCACGCAGCAACGAAGACCCAATGCAGCCAAAAATAAATAAATAAAATAAATAAATTTATTTTTTTTTAAAAAAAGAAAAAACTTTAAAAAAAAAGAGAGAGAGAAATGGAGGGCCTACTTTTCTCATGACGAGGGCATATGAAGAATCACAACCCGGGATTATTTCTCACCGAATTTGCAATGTAGCTGGGTGCACCACTTTATAACAAACAAAATGTTAAGGACACAGTTGCAAACAACAAGGCAAGCAATGTCTCAGGATGATCTTTTATTCAATACATTCACTTTATTTTTCCAGAAAAGCATTATTTAGCTCCTACTTTGTGCCAGGCAATATGCGCAGGGCTAGGTATGAATTAAACGAGAGTTTCTGCTGTCAAAGTGCTCACTGAAGGTCCAGGGAGAGAGGGAGAAAAATGAACCAGCACCTACACGACAGCATAGACTTCTACAAATGCTTTGAAGGAAGTATTTCAAGAGCGCTGTAGGAAAACAGAAAGTCCAGCCAAGGAGAGTCTAGAAAATAAGAAAGAGACCCTGAGGTGAGCTTTGAAGACAAGAAAATGTTTATCATGGGGATGAAAGAGAGCAAAGCATTTACGCCAGAGAGAGCAGGGAAATAAAGGCTCAGAAGTGAGAGAGAAACTGCTGAGCCCAGGGCCCTGGGTTGCTGGTCATGGAGCGAGCATTTGTGGCCCACTGGCATGCCAGGGAACAATGACAAGACAGGAGGCAGCAGCCCAACCATGGAGGGTCTGATGCATCCTACAAAGAAACCTGGACTCTCTCACCTTAGGCAGTGGAGAGTCATAGCAGCATTTCAGACAAAGAAATCATATCATTTAATTTGAATATGACGAAGATGATTGCCGCAGCACTAGAGGGGTAATTGGAGTAGAGTTGGTGTGGAAACAGAGGGAGCCTGTGCTCCCAGGACAGAGCGGCGAGGAATGTAGGGCGATCTCCCAAATTCCGGCTTCGAAGAATGAGGAGCTGAGGGTTCCATTCACTAAAATAGAACATGTCTGTAGAGGATTGAGTTTGGGCTGAGTAATTTCAGGTTGCCTATGGGGTATTCAAGTAGAGGTGTCCAGTAGGATGTTAAGGCTGGAGATTGAGGCTGGAGACCAATTTGAGTATTTTCTGGATGTAGGTGGCAGTGGACGCCATGTGGAAACAGGAGTTTGTCAAATGGTGTCAGATCATCCAAAGGAGATCATGAAAAAGGAGAGGAGCAGAAAGAGGCAAGAGGAACTCTAGGCAATGCTGACACCCACTAGGCAGGAAGGAAAAAGGAAATACAAAGCAGATGGGTAGTCCAGAAAGAGCTAGGGAACGAAGATGACAATGGTGTTACTGAGGTGGTTTGCCCACACTGCTAGCCTGAGTGAGAGGAGGGATTCCTCACATGGTGTAGGCAGCTGGGACCTCTAATTTTTGCAGGTTTCCCTGGGGACCAAGGGCACGATATCGGAGACCTAGCTCCTCTCATTTGTGTTCTGAATATCGGCATCTATCCTTTGCTCTGCTCTTTTGCTGGTTTGGTAATCAACCAATGTGAAAGCAATCTGATTCATCACCCTTATGCATCTGCAAACTGGGAACATTTCTGTGGTTTTTCCAACCCCATTTCGTTATCACTTTCATTTTACAGATAAGGAAAAGGAGGCTCAGAGCGGTTGAGACTTCATTACTCGCACAGGTAATAAGAATTAGCACCAGTACTAAACTCTCACGTGGCTTTAGATCCTACCATTTTTCATTGGATCCACTGGTTCTGATAACATTCCCCATTTGTACTCCTTTTGTCCTTTCCAATTCTTTCTTCCAAATGAATCCACATTGAAACTGGAGACTGTTCACACAATTTCACCTTGCCACCCTCTCATAAATGGGAATCTCATTGCACATTCTGAAAACACAGCTTATAAAAAACACAAATCAGTGAAGATATTTCGTTTCTGTGCTGTATCTGTCTCTGCTATTTGGGGAAAACAAAAATAAAAATAAAAATGAATGGATGAATGAAAACTTCAACAAATTTCAGTTAGGAAATAATGGCCTTAAGAATAATTCTATTGATCACATTTTAAGTGGAAAGTACCCTGAAGGGGGTGGGCGATCAACCTAGGAGAATGTATACAAATGCTCTGCAAATAATACGCTAACAGAATTTTCATGACTATGTATCATATCCAGGAATAAGCCCCAGGAAACCCTAAAAGACAATTGGTCTAAAGGTTAATATTTTGAGAGTCAAGACCACTAAAATCCTGAGTAAAATACACTGTGAGAATGGGATGTTGTGTAAGATTAGGTCAGATTAAGGGGGGCTATCCTTGTTTAGTCAAGGAGCATAACTTTTTTTTAAAAGGTGGCAGAATGTGTCCCTGGTGATTTAAATTATTATGCTGCTATGAGGAAAGAAATTGGGTCAAAACTCATTATCAAGTGGCATTTCCACAAGTAGCGAGGGAATACTCTATTTCCTATCAGACATTACATCCAGAATCTGGGTAGATTTCCTTTCTGAATCTGAGCCTAAAAACCTACTTCATTTCCTCGCCTTTTCCCAGTATTTATAAGGATCCAAGTTGCAACAGTGACCATGAATAGCAGACAAACTACTCCAATTCCCTGTGCTGTAAAACTTATTTTTAAAAGTGACTTGTAAATTCAGCAGCTTGCATCAGTTTCTTCCTGTCAACGAATAATGGCCAACCATCCCCATTCCTTGGGACAGACAGAGAGAAACCTTCATAGCCAAAAACGATTTTCTTTTTTTTATTTAGAATAAATCATTTTTGGCACAAATTTGCTTCCATTCCTTCCTCCCTGGAGGATCATTATGGAAAATTTAGTAGCCTGAACTTGCATTATCAGCTTTGGTTTTTGCTTTAGGGACATAATTGTAAGTTACTGAGAGCATTAATTGTGGTGTTCTTTTGTTCCCCTGGCATCTTTCTTCAGACAACTCTGGGCAATACTGTTCAGTGTTTTATCTCTTGAATTCTCACAGAAGCCCTAGGAAATAAAAATACCACTACGATTAATCTACTTTTTAAAATATGTGCTTCATTCTACCCACTGAAGTAAGGTGCCTACCTATTTATAACTTCATAATCAAACAAGAGTCATGGTCTATTCCTGACATTTAGGCTTTATGAGGGCAGATATTTTATGATGTTTACTGGTTGGATGGATAGATGGATAAGTAAATATATACCATATTCTTGGTATATTTTATTCTTTTCCCCATTTGTTTTATTTCTGACAAAAATGAATGGAAAAATGGATGAATGGATGGGCAGATGAAGAGGTGAATGAATGGATGTAGGCTATATATATGGAAGGATGGATGAATGGATGGTGGATGATTGGAAAATGCATGGTGGAGAGGTGAGTGGGTGGATAAATGGATGGATGGCACTGCTGATCATGACCCAAGATGTCATTTTATGCCACAAATGAGTCCACAAATAGGAAGAATCTCAAAAGACACCTAGTAGGAGCTCCAGCTGAGAAAGTAGAAAATCCATAGAGACAAAAGGAAGAACTACACTGGATTGGAAATGAGTAGTGTGAGCTGGAAGAAATCTTCAGGTAAACAAAGCTTATTTGTTTCACCAAGTTTGAGATTAAATCAAAATTCAGGATTAAGTGCTGCTTTAGTTCTACAAATGTGCCCCAGGGTTTGCTGCAGGATGATGAAGAGGAAACAGAGAGCAAGGCCAACCCATCCCTTCAATCCTCCAACTGAACCAGAATAGATCCACTGGTATCACTTTTATGTACTGTGGCTCCATATAAGAGTTTACCAAAAAGGGAGCTTCCACCGCTTAAAATAATTTTAAAACCAATGTCTAAACTAAGAGGAATAATGTCTTGCTTACTTCACAGAATCGGTACAAGAATCAAATGATCTACTGTAAGTGAAAAAATGTTTTGAAAATCACCAAGGGCTTTATACGTATAAAGCATCACCAAAATCGTAAGAAATTTTTAGAAGATCTGAGATTTAAGAAAGAGCTAATTCATTTTAATTATGCCTTCCTTTTTCTTCCTTTCTCACCCATCCACCCAGCCCTAGGTCTTTGCAGGTTCGATCTTCTTATAAAATCATAATCTTCATATATCTTATCCTTTCCTCTATGCTTTTTACGTCTGACAAAGACTGAGGCTACGAATATTAGAACAGGTTAAGAATTTGGTTGCAAGTATGAGGGCTGGAGAAGACAAAATAGTGTTGGAAAATATTTTGATTTCTGAAGCTGAACTTCTGGGTGGCTGGGTGGACGGCGGGGGCGTGAGGAGAGTCTCTGAAAGCGCCCTTCGTGTCTGAATTATATGGGACATCTTGGAATTCTAAGGATCCTCAGAAATAAATCATTGGATCTTTTCAATATAAGCTTCACCTTAAATCAGAGTTGAACCAGTCTTCCAGCAACATCAGCCTGTCCAACAGCAGTTGGAGCCCTCTTGGAAACCAAGAATCAATCGTTTTCCAACACGTATGTTCTATCGGAGATTTTGGGATATGATTTTGATATTTTGATACTATTTTAGTTATCTACCGCTGCAGAACAAATCACTCTGATGGTCTGTCTCCCTTGGAGTCCTTCATGAGATTGTAACCAGATGTTGGCAGGGGCTGGAGTCATCTGGAGGCTCAACTGGGACGTTGGGAGACTGAGCCCTTCTCCCTCCCCTTAGGGGCTCAGGGCCTCTCTGCATGGTTTCTTCAGTAAGGTAGCCAGACTTCTTGCACTCCCAAAAAGGGACTGTTCCAAGAGAGAGGAGACAGAAGCTGCTGGTCTCTTAAAAGCTAGACCTGGCACCGACACAGTGTCCCTCCCTTTGCATTCCATGGTCAACATGAGCCACAGACCAGCCCACACCTACTGTGGGAGAAGACAACACAAAGAAGTGGTTACACCGAAGCGTAGTTCATGGGGCTGTCTTTGGAGACTTGATGCCATACAGCATTACTATATCAGTAGAAAAGTGCTTCTGCTGACCAAAGCCATTAAAAGGGAGAACTTGTAACATCACCTACATTATCATTCCTCATAATAAGAAGAATCCGAATCATTGGCAGGAGGACATTATTCCACTGACATACTTTAGAAGCACACTGTGCACACAGTGGCTATGGTCACGAGGAATTTGATTGAGGATCTATCTCTGCTTATGAACTAAGATTGTGAGTGTCCTCTGTAACCTCAAACTCCTTTCTTGATCTTGAAATATTATTAGCTGTTAAGAAAGAAGAAATGAAGGTCTAAACACAACGTGTGTTTTCCAATACACTGTGGTCTGAACCTTTGAGTCCTCCGCCCCTCAAATTCATATGCTGCAATGCTAATACAAGAAATCTGCACCTCCAAAGACGGCCTCAGCTGACCATGCTGGCACCCTGATCTCGGCCTACCGGCCTCTAGAATGGTGAAAAATCAGTTCACCTGTTTTTCATGGTGAAAAATCAGTTGCTCCTGTTTATAAGCCACCCAGGGGGCCGTATTTTGTGATAGCAGTCTGAACGCACTAAGACACAATGCTATTCCTGAACACATAAATTACCTTCTTTAATTTGATTCCAGGTATCTCACTTACTTAGGTCACTTGCTTTTCTCAATAATTCTCTGAAGTAGACAGGGTTCATGTGTCCTTGTGACTCCTAGACAACCTTATAGATGCGCCCCATCCTGGTTTATCTTACTATTTTCATTTACGTGTGCCCGGCCCAATATGGGGGAGGGGGAGAGTGCTCTAAATGGTATTCACCTTGATCCATAAGCAAAGAAAGAGAAGAGAGAGAAAGAAAAAGAGTAAAACTGGAGAGGCTTATCTGATCAGCATAACTGATAAATCCTAACTTTGGAGCTTCATGTAACAAGAGCTGCAACACCCTCTAACATTAATAACTGAAATAGAGAGTCACAGACTCAGGCTCTGGCCCTTCATCCACAACCCTGACCTTCTAATTATCCTGCTTTCTTGGTTGCAATAACGTAGTCACACGTTAAAGCCTGTGACAAGTCACTGAGTTCATAACATATCTCAGAAGAACTGAGAACAGCAGTTACTACAAAGGCTCCATCCTTACCAACAACAACAAAGCGAAGTAGTAAGTCCCCTACATACAAGCTTTCAAATTGCGAACTTTCAAAGATGCGAACGTGAGTTTGCATGTCCAATCACATAAGTTAGTTCATGTGTCTGGCGTACTTTGTCACGTGCGTGCATCCTCTACAAGTGGTTGTGCTTTTGTGTACCTTACTGTGCAGTACTGTGTAGAGTACAGTAGTGCAGTATCTTTATTTCTTGCCTTTTCACTCAATACCAGCCCCTGGATGCCAGCTGTTGTACGGTACTACTGTACTTTTCAAGGTACTGTACTGTAAGATTAAAAATGTTTTCTTTATTTTTTGTGTTTGCTTTTTTATGTATTATTTGTGTGAAGAGCATTATAAACCTATCACAGTACAGTACTGTATAGCCGATTATTAGTTGGGTACCTAGGCTAATTTTGTTGGACTTAACGAATGAGCTCTCGAAACGGAACTCGTTCGTATGTAGGGGACTTACTATAATAATCTGGACAAAATAACCCATTATTATTTATATGATACTATAGTCACTACAACTTTCTCCCACTGTAACTTAACCTATAAGTCTTATTGTCAATGAAGCCGCTTAATTGATAACTTAGTGAGTATATATGATTTGTTATAACTTAGTGTTTTATAGGGACATTTACTATCCTCCATCCTTATACAACATTCTTAACGGCATTTCATCAAAATAATGCTTCTAGTAAGCCCCAAAAGTACAATCAAATCACTTTTTAAGATTATAATTTTCAAAGTGGATAATATATTCTGTAACTTACAGAGAAAAACAACAAGGTATATTTCCCTCTATACTGCTATTTGGGGATGACATCTGAAAAAAGCCACTTTAAAATGACTGCTGCAGAATCACATGGTCCTTTGTTCATTCTTTCACCGATCACTTGAGTATACACTCTGTGCCAGGCACCGTGACAGATGGCTCCTGCTTTCAAGTATATTATAATCTATTTGGGAGACAGACAAACAAGTAATAAATATGTGATGCTTGGGACCATGGCGAGATTTGCACGTGTAGAGGAGACATAAAAGACATAAAATCACACCCTCAGTCTGCTTTAGGGCATGAGAAAGATTAATAGAAAGAAGTAATCCTTGTAGAAACACTTGAAGGAAAAGGACTTAGTCATTCTCATCAACAGGACAAGAGAGTGTTTGAGAGAACAGTGTGTGCAAATGTGTAAAAGTGCAAAACACAAGAAATTCTCCTGTATTCAGAGACTACAAGAACCCAAGTACTGGGGAAGAGAAAAGTGCAAGAAGCAGAAGATGAAACAGTCGCGTGGGATGGGGTCAGATGGAAAAGGCCCTTGTTTTCCTTGCAGATAAATTTGGACTTGATTCCATAAGCCAAGAATTGAGAGAAGAGGTACATCCTTAGCTTATTTGCTTGTGAGGAGCTGCATGGAGGCTTAGCTCAGGCCCCTGGCTCAAGAAAACTGCATCTCCATCATCAGAGCCTGCATCTCCATATCAGAGCCTACAGAGCATTTCTCCATGGGGAAATGCCAGCTAGGCATTGCTTCCATAGCCACGGTATCAGCATGGTCATCTTAACTACAACGCCTGAATGAAGACCCAAACAATCTCAGGAAAAATCTATCCCAATACTATTCCAATATTTTTAGCTGGACACTTGTAGACTACGAAAAAGAACTAAGGAAATCCTTGTTTGAACAGATAGTATGTGCTAAACAACCTAAATTTCTCAAACCGGTATATACAGTTAGATATGAGTATGGTGTATCTTCCTGGTGTGTCAATTTTGCTCAACATTGTGTGGCAAAAATAAACATGTAGATATTTTTCTAAATCAACATGATATTTTAAGATTAAGAAATGTGACTTCAAAACGTTGTAACCTGCAGTTCAGACTCTTCTCCCGAATGCCCATCCCCCCCTCCCACTCCCAAGGGACAAAACCATTCTTGGATGCAGTTATGGGCATCAATGTAAACGTCTGAGAATCCAGTGCTCCATAAATTATGTATGGAAATTATGTTGCCTTAGGAAGAAACACATTCTAGGGAGCTGATACATGTTTTATACTTGGCCATAATTCAGTGTTAGTCCATATACGTTAACACCCAATTTTTAAAGACAGGAATAGTAGCACACTGGAGTTCTCCTCAACTGTTTAGCCTCTTTCAACAGCCCTGCCTATTTCACAAGGTTATTTTAAGGATTAAATGAGGAAGTGAAAGCACTTTGTAAACTGTAAAGTACTACCCTGATGTAATGTTTCATTAACAAATTAATTTACAAATGGCTAGGACAAGGTGCCTTTTGAATGATGGTTTCATTCCTACAGGAATTAGAAAAAAAATGCTCTAGTGTAGTCCACTGAGCAAAATGAAGGGCTAGGGCATTCCATGATGTCAGGGCACAGATGTGCAGAATTCCAGTTGTCGACATCAGACAGTAGCAATCAGGCAGCATGTGGAAACCCATCTGGTTCTCATATTGCCTGAGCGAAGCGGTGAAGTGGAGGATTTTTCCCTCACTGAATTTGAACAAATCCTCCTGAGGTTACACCAAAAGATTAAAGACAGTGCAAACTGTCCCCAACTTGGTCCCCATTCTTTGATGGGCTCTGTCCGCAAACACTTGACTATCACATAAGACAAAGGCTGAGGTGGTAGATGTCAGAAGAGAAATTTCAGAGTTCGTGAGTGATTCTGTGAAATTGTCGTCAGTTCATTCAACTCAGAAGGTATGCATGAGATGTTGGAGGTGAACCAAACATAAACCAGACCTATGCAGTTTTCAATGCTCTCAGCTGTGTATTTGTGGGAAATATATTTCTTGGAGGCTTGCCACTTCTTTGTTGAGTACCATGGCTGGGGTTTCTGCTTAATAGTGGTGGTGGAGGTGCTAGTGACAAAAATGCTACAGCCAAACACAGAAGCCTGGCTAAAGAAAACGAACTTTGTCTCAAGAAGATGCACAATTAGCTCCATGTGTTAACAGAAGAACGTTATTAAATTATTTAGTCGATCATCTATGTCAGATGCAAAATATTTTACTTTAACCCCTTCTAAGGCCATGGTATGTTCTTATTAATAGACCATTCTGTGGAAATAAAAACATGGAAAGCTGATGGGAAATGCCAGAAGAGATACATTGACATTTTAGAGGATCAATCTTGGTTCTCGGGTGTCCAGCGTTATCCAAACGGAATCCATAGATGTAAAAATAAATTCTTCAGGTGACCCTGAAATGTACTTGATTACTAGTATATGTGCCAAGACCTAGTATACAAAAATGGGGTTTTCCTTATTTATCTTATCTACTAAAAGATGGACCCCAGCCAATAGCTGAGGGAGCTAATATGGTCCTTATGAACATGAAATACAGTCGGGGACATCTAAAGACATTTAAAGTGCTTCTTGTTTAAGTAAACCCAGTGTACTGCTTGAAGACTGATGTTGTGGAACCCAGTATTAAAATGTCATTTCCTCCAACTTACCTACACTTCAGACTGATGCCAAAGACCTGAGGGTTCCTCCCAACCAGAATCCTCTTGCCTTAGAATGATATATACCTGCGAGCAGTTCTGCAACTTGGTTCCACACAGTAGTTTATCTTGACATGTTATTGGACATAGCTCCTAAATTGGGGATCTTTCTTAATTCACATTTCTGATTTGTACTGTCTTTCACGTGCATATTTTTGTCTGATCTTGATCAAGATGAACACTTGTAGTTATACTATGGCTGCCCTAAACCCTTCTCTTGTGCTGACTGCACACAACTAGGATGACATCAGTATTAAACTGAGCTTTGCACAAAGCTAACAAGTGGAGGAGATTAAACTTCTCAAGAAATGGATGTTGGTGTTTGTTTGGTCTGAACAAAATAGCAGCCTAAAAGAACAGACACGGACACTTCCCTGGTGATTCAGTGGTTAAGACTCCGTGCTTCCAATGCAGGGGGTGCGAGTTCTACCCCTCGTTGGGAACTAGGATCCCACATGCCCCAATGCACGGCCAAAAAAAAAAAAAAAAAGAACAGACACTTCCATTGCTCACCAGGACTAGGTGTGTCTCAAAGACTCTCTTGATCAGGTCTCATCATTATGCTTATTAAGAATAGGAATAGGGCTTCCCTGGTGGCGCAGTGGTTGAGAATCCGCCTGCCAGTGCAGGAGACACGGGTTCGAGCCCTGGTCTGGGAAGATCCCACATGCCGAGGAGCAACTGGGCCTGTGAGCCACAACTCCTGAGCCTGAGCGTCTGGAGCCTGTGCTCCGCAACAAGAGAGGCCGCGATAGTGATAGGCCCGCACACCGCAATGAAGAGTGGCCCCTGCTCGCCTCAACTAGAGAAAGCCCTCGCACAGAAATGAAGACCCAACACAGTCAAAAATAAAAATAAATTAATTAATTAAAGTAACTTGAAAAAGAAAAAAGAATAGAAATAGCTAAGGACATTCTATGTTACAAAGCACTGCACACATATATTCAATGTTTTAAAAAAAAAACATCGTAGATCAATGGAACAGGATAGAAAGCCCAGAGATAAACCCACGCACATATGGTCACCTTACCTTTGATAAAGGAGGCAAGCATATACAGTGGAGAAAAGACAGTCTCTTCAATAAGTGGTGCTGGGAAAATTGGACAGATACATGTAAAAGTATGAAATTAGAACACTCCCTGACACCATACACAAAAATAAACTCAAAATGGATTAAAGACCTACGTGTAAGTCCAGACACTATAAAACTCTTAGAGGAAAACATAGGCAGAACACTCTATGACATAAATCACAGCAAGATCCTTTTTGACCCACCTCCTAGAGAAATGGAAATAAAAACACAAATAAACAAATGGGACCTAATGAAACTTAAAAGCTTTTGCACAGCAAAGGAAACCATAAACAAGACCAAAAGACAACCCTCAGAATGGGAGAAAATATTTGCAAATGAAGCAACTGACAAAGGATTAATCTCCAAGATTTACAAGCAGCTCATGCTGCTCAATAACAAAAAAACAAACAACCCAATCCAAAAATGGGCAGAAGACCTAAATGGACATTTCTCCAAAGAAGATCTACAGATTGCCAACAGACACATGAAAGAATGCTCAACATCATTAATCATTGGAGAAATGCAAATCAAAACTACAGTGAGATATCATCTCACACCAGTCAGAATGGCCATCATCAAAAAATCTAGAAACAATAAATGCTGGAGAGGGTGTGGAGAAAAGGGAACCCTCTTGCACTGTTGGTGGGAATGTACATTGATACAGCCACTATGGAGAACAGTATGGAGGTTCCTTACAAAACTAAAAATAGAACTACCATATGACCCAGCAATCCCACTACTGGGCATATACCCTGAGAAAACCATAATTCAAAAAGAGTCATGTACCAAAATGTTCATTGCAGCTCTATTTACAATAGCCAGGACATGGAAGCAACCTAAGTGTCCATCATCAGATGAATGGATAAAGAAGATGTGGCACATATATACAATGGAATATTACTCAGCCATAAAAAGAAATGAAATGGAGGTATTTGTAGTGAGGTGGATGGAGTTAGAGTCTGTCATACAGAGTGAAGTAAGTCAGAAAGAGAAAAACAAATACAGTATGCTAACACATATATATGGAATCTAAGGGAAAATAAAGGTCATGAGGGGCCTGGTGGCAAGACGGGAATAGGGACGCAGACCTACTAGAGAATGGACTTGAGGATATGGGGAGGGGGAGGGGGAGGAAGTGACGGGGTGAGAGGGTGGCATAGACATATATACGCTGCCAAATGTAAAATAGATAGCTAGTGGGAAGCAACCGCATAGCACAGGGAGATCAGCTTGGTGCTTTGTGTCCACCTGGAGGGGTGGGATGGGGAGGCTGGGAGGGAGGGAGATGCAAGGGGGAGGAGATATGGGAACATATTGTATATGTATGGCTGATTCACTTTGTTGTAGGGCAGAAACTAACACACCATTGTGAAGCAATTATACTCCAATAAAGATGGAAAAAAAAACATCGTGAAATTGATGTTATTAATAACTTCATTTCACAGAGAAGAAAACTGGGGCTCATAGTGGTGATGTGACTTGCCCAAGAACATACAATCAACAAGTGACTAAGATTAAAAGTCAGATTTTTTTTATTCCTAATCTTGAGAGTTTTTTTCCGCTACATGCATCTTTCTCCTTTTACATAACCATGTGTCATTCTTCTGCAGGTTACAGGGTAATAGAATACGGGGTGGGCTTTTAAGCTCTGCAAGTTCAATGAAGATCTTCAATTGCGTGGAGTATTTTTTGTTGTAAAGCAGTGGCTGACCTTGGTCTTTCTCATCAGTCAGCTCACTTGCAGTTGGGCTAGTTTCCACTGACAAGATCATCCTACCCCTTTCTGTTCACTCTCAAGGGGCCCTGGGCAGGAGAGCAGCAGGAAGAGGGGAGGTAAGTATTGTGGTTTCTGGTCCACAGATTTTGATCCCATCACTTTAGCTGCTTCCCACACTTTCCATCCCATGGGCATTTATTATTATACATTCCTTCTTAGGAAAGAACACTGGTTAATTCAATCTGCTCACATGATCATAAATATGAAACAGGAAGTCCACGCTGAACAAGCTGTCTGCTTATCAAGTCATCATCTTTTCGACTAAGGAACATTGGCCAACATGACTCACACAGTAAGAATCCCTTTAGCCTATCATTTCAAAAGGAAAGGTAAAGAAACCAGGTGCTTCCTGTGATTCTATGGGTTTATCTATAAGAACAGATGTAAGTAAGGAGGTTTAAGGAGAGTGAGAATCTTCTCCCAAATCCTTTACCTAGCTCTGCCGCTTTCAGCTCTGCATCTGGGGACTTCCTAGAACACCTTTCTGTTAGCATTAGCGGAAGGATAAAGAATGAACCTTCCTGGATAGGATGCCTTCAGACCCAAGATCTTCTGAGACCCATCCACCGTGGGCAGGAAAGGCTAATAAGTAAACGTCCTTCGTATAATCTGGGGTGCTTTCATGGCCCATAAATACTGCCAATGACGTTCATCCTCTTCAGAGCCAGGATCTGTGAGTCTATCTCCTCCTTATAAGGAGACTTTCAGACAATTAAAGAATAAACACACACAAATCAACAAATGACTTCTTCAGCAATATTGAAACTGCATCTTGACATCGATCTTAAAGTGGACTGCCTCCAAGTGGCCACCTACAAATTGTATGTTCATGATGCACTCATTATAGAGAAAAATACTCATGACCTTATGAACATTTCACACACCTCAAAACAGATGTATTATAAAATGTGTACCACGGTACTAGAGGGCTATTGACCACTGGCTCCTTTGGAAAGTGTTGGGTCTATTATTCCACAATCATTTGTTTTGTCTCTGATTCAGCATTATTTCTTTGGTCTACGTGAGCACTTGAATCTATTCAGGTACTCCACCTGAAGATTTGAGCAGGTTGTTGAACAAAGTATCCATTTGATACTTAACAACCCTCTTATCTCAGATTCAATAATTCAGTTTTAAACAACTGCACTATTTCAACACGCACTTTATATATGCTCATAAACCATAATGAGAAAAAAGCCTTGCCTTGAAAATTACCAGCTGCTCTAAGCCTGGAACACAGTAGTTGCTCAATAAATAATTGTTGAGTAAAAGTAAAATGGACTTATCAGACAGACTTAGATCCTAGACATGATGGAGAAGAGGCACAGACAAGCCTATCAACTATCCCCAGTGGTATTTGGAGCCTCTCTTTCACCCAGTAAAAAAGAGCAGCCGGGACACAGACTCAGATGAGACTGGTGTTTCTGTGAGAAAACTCGGCAGACAAGCAGTGCTTTCCTTTCCCACAAAATTGCACATTTTCACTCTCTCTCCCCAGTACGGCAGGACTTTCTGGAAGTATTTACAAAACCTTTTCTCAAATCAGAGGCCTACTTTAGTTATTTGCTTTTCTAGCAGAAATTTTACCCAAGGGAACATCTATGTTTCTTTTTTCTGTTGAAAGACTGGGAATGTACATACCCTTTATTAAAAAGAAAATTAAAAAATCTCATCTGGGTGAAGGTGGAGAAGGCAGGCTGGGTGCTCTCACCATCTCACCAAGAAGCCTCCTTGTTATTCTTTGCCTTTTTCTTTTTTGGGTTTAAAATTCTGTGATATTATGAGAAACAACAAAAGGCTTTTATATAAATCATCTAAGTGCTAAGGTGACAGACACACTGAGGAGAAAAGAATTAATGTTTTTGGCTCTCAAGCTTCAACAGAAGGAAGGCTTTGTTAACTTTCAGCAAGGATCCTTCTGCAAGTCCTTGCCCTACTCCTAGGCGTTCTTCTCCAGAAAAATAAATTAAATAGCACTATTCAGACTCTAGCTTCGTCCCCAAACCAGGGCAAAAATGATGTCTTATCAGTGCCTTCAAGTACTATTTATTTGAGTCTGCTTTAGGTTCTGTCAAACATTTCCTCTGAAACTTAGGGAAGACCTGGGGCTCTACCCGAGGATGGGGTCCCAGGAGCTAACCTTGCCTTCTTCACAGAGGGGAAAGGAAAAGGCAAATCTGAATAAGGTGGCCTCAGAAAGTAAGAAATTGTTCAAATATGCCAAATCCATAAGGAAGAGATAAGGCAACATGTATGTGTTTTATTAGTGCTTCCTCATTGCCTAGAAAAGTGCCTGGTACATAATAGGCAATCCAATAACTGATCAATGAATGAATGAGATCCAAAATGTAGCGATTCAGGAAATATGAGCAATTGCATGTGTTCAGGATACAAAATAGAATGAAATCCCCTCTGTGTAGCATGCCCTCTGTGACGACTGAAGAAAGAGCAGTTGTTGGTTACGGAGTGTTTGTTCAAATATCACCGCCACCAGCCCACTCCACCATCACATAGCAAAACACGATCTGGGTTTCTGTAAGCGACTTAGGGGAAAGCCTTGCAGGATTCCTAATCCCTTCAGGGAAGTACTCTTCCTGTTGGACTGTCCATGCTGCATTTCTGGGAGTCTAGTACTGCCTGGACTTTTCTCTCTTTCATCAAGCCAATCACCTGAGTCAAAGAGAATGGCAGCATCTTGGTACATCAGGGAAAGCAGGAAGGAGTCAACAACAAGAGGGGCAATGGAAATCTACAGGCCACAGAGACAATCTCTCTTCACCTTGAAGGGTCCCAGAGAACATTCTAAAACTTCTGGCATAGGCAGGTGAAGTTGATGTATTGAGAGAATCAGACATGATTCCATGACCTCTGTACATTGGGTCTTCCCTTTATGGACTTCTGGATCCTTCTAAGACACCTGTAGTTCACTGAGACACTGGCTGCCCTGCAGGATGATGGTAGTACTAGGAAGTAGAAAGAAGGAATGGGATGTCATGCCAAAACAATATTCTACGTAGATGGGGTGCAGCTAAAATGTTACCTACAAGTCGGTAGGGGGTTCAAAGGTATAAGCATTATAGGGATTGGTAAGCAGTATAGGGATTTAATGGGATGTGTCAAGTGCTTTTTTTTGGCCATTGGTTTGTGGGTGGTGGGTGGTGAAATAAGTATAAATGTGGGAGGTTTCAAAGAGTGCCCTCCAACATCAAGAGATAAATGGGGTCTGCTGTCGGAAACCTGGTGGTGCAGTCCAGGGACGAGGAAGAATTCGTAGGAGAATGGATGTGCTCTGATTGTGCACAGGGCGGGTGAAGTGTGCCCTCCTGGTAGGTACCTCTTCCTTTAGAAAAAGTACCATATGGGGGTATGACTTTCAGTCCACAAACTCGAAGGTGCAGGAAACGGCACACATCTTTACTTTCTATAAATCAATTTAATCGCAGTTGTGAACCTACCTTCTTTCATATTTGCAGGAAGCCTCAGTCATTCCTGGGGTCCCCCCCTCAACCAATCCAGGGCTACGCACAGTTCAGTGCTTTACACAGGAAACGCACTGAGATGTTCCCTTCATTTCTGCCCGATCCTCCAGCAGACTTCTGCAGCCCTGTGCCCACCCGGGGCAGAGGCATATCTGAGGAAGCTGTTTGTGAATTCTCTCTGCCGGGATGCACCAGGCAGCTGTCCCTTTTAGGAAACTTACCCCATCCTCTCGGGGCTATCCTGGGGAACCATGAAAGTTCCCGATGCTTTTCTCACCCTTTCACCCACCCGCTTCTGAAACTTCTTTTAGTTGGGGGGGAAAATTCTTCTCTGGTCATGTTTCTTCCAAGCCACTGTGTTGCTTTCTGTAAGGCATTCCACATACCTCCCCACCCCGGGACTTCCACTTTTGGAAAAAAAAAAAGGAAGTTTTGCAGACAGCTTCTGCTTTCCACTCTGCCACAAAATTTTCCTGGGGCAAGAAACACAAAGGTAGGCAAACTCTATGCTAGGATATGGGGGGAGGGGAAGGGAAAAACCAAGAGTGAAAATAAATAAACAAATATTCAGCTATATAGAAAAGGGATAGACCAGAGCAAAAGTCCAGATTAACAATATTCCAGAGGTGCTTTGAACGTCAGATTTCCTCATGAAAGGCCTTAACTTGGACACAGGTGTCACAGGTGGCATATAATGCAACATCCTTGATTTGCCCTAATATGAGGCCAACAAAACTCCACACGGCCACGAATATCCGTGGCCTTGAATGGGCCACAGTTACTGGCCAGGTTATAATCACCCACCTCACCCAGCAGGCCTTGCCTGCACCCTGCCCCTCTCTCCCCAGGGGCTACGTGGGACCCTACAGCTGATCACGCCAACCACCTGGATGGGTTTTATTATCTGTAGTTGAAGTGAATAGCCGTAGTTTTCCAGATGAGCATCTGCTGAGTAAGGCTGTTTTCACTTCCTAGGGCAGCCACGACAAATCCCCACTGACTGAGTGGCTTTAAATGACAGAAATGTATTCTTCACAGTTCTTGAGGCTGAAAGTCTGAAATCAAGCTGTCAGCATGACCACGCTCCCTCTGAAGGCTCTAAAACAGAATCCTTCCCTGACTCTTCCAGCCTCTGGTAGTTCCCGGAAATCTTTGGTGTCCGTGGCGGGCACATGCGTCGATGTCTGTGTGTCCACATTTTCCTCTTCTTGTAAGGACACCAGTCATGTCCGATTTAGTGCTCAGCCTGCTCCGGCATGATCTGGTCCTAACTGGATGACATCTGCAAAGACCCTATTTCCAAAGACGGTGACATTCACAGGTGCCGGGTAGACATGAGTTTTGAAGGAGCGCCACTCAACACAGGACAGAGGTCATCTCTGCAGAGGTGGCCACCTGTTTCTTTGGGCTGCTTGGAAGGACACACACGTTGGAAACTCAGAGCAGTAGGAAAGGTGCCTCTCTTCGTAATGAACCGTGTGTTCCCTCTTGCTGCAGCCATGACAGGCGGTGCACTGTCACTGAATGTCAACTGTTCTTGTCCTGTCTCTATAGCTCAAAAGCAGCTTTGACATTAGGCAATTCTCTACTGTTTACTGGACCACCTTGTAGGAGAAATGAATACACGGTTTAGGATTCCCAGATCGGGGTCTATTCAGTCACTTAGCTTCCCTCCCAGGCTTGTCAACGAGAGTGTGTTGACAGCCACAGCTCTGTCCTCCAGCGGCTGGGGGAAGGGACAGGCTTGGATTCAGAAGCTCAAACTCTCCTTTATAGGATGGATAAGTTCCAGGAATCTAATGCATTACATGACGATTATAGTTAATAATACTGTATTGTATACTGATATTTGCTAAGAGAGTAAATCTTGTGTTCTCACCACACACACACACACACACACAAAATTGTAACCATGTGAGATGAGGCAGATTTTAATTAATGTGCTTGTGTTAATCCTATCACAGTGTGAACATATATCAAACCATCACATTGTGTATGTTAAAAAAATCACATTGTACAACCTAGACACATACAATTCTTTTTTGTTGTTGTTGGAGTATAATTGCTTTACAATGTTGTGTTTCTGCGGTACAACGAAGTGAATCAGCTATACGTATACATCTCTCCCATCCCTCTTGGGCCTCCCTCCACCCCCCCAGCCCACCCATCTAGGTCATCACAGAGCACCAAGCTGAGCTCCCTGTGCTATACAGCAGGTTCCCACTAGCTACCTATATTACACGTGGTGGTGTATATATGTCAATCCTAATCTCCCAGTTCATCCCACCCTCCCCTTCCCCGCACCCCGTGTCCACATGTCCGTTCTCTACGCCTGCGTCTCTATCCCTGTCCCACAAATAGGTTCATCTGTACCATTTTTTTAGATTCCACACATACGCATTAATATACGATACTTGTTTTTCTCTTTCTGACTTACTTCACTTTGTATGAAATCATACCTCAAGAAGGCGGGAAAAGAAAATAAATAAAATTCTGAAAACTCAAAAAGGAGCTCACATCCACTCATTTCATAGAATGGCCCTGAATAATTCCCAGGGCTGAGACCGCCTAGCTGACCATGCTTCTTCAGCTCCAGCCACACCCTGGTTGCCCACATCCCAGGTCCTCCCTGAAGGCCAGTTCAAGAAAGTAACCCTAAGGGCTGCTCATCACGCGCAAATCTGGCGCATCAAATGAACTGACATAAACTCATCTTCGAGAGCACAGATGTGGGGAGAATAGGGTCTCTGGGTCTGTGGTGGAGCAGCTGATGCCTATCCTGATTGATGGCAGCTTCTCCGGCTGAAGGTGGGCGCCACCCCACAGGGGTCAGTCATTTGGAGTGAACAAGTGAGAGGGGGCCACGATCCGCACCGCACTGGAAGCCCCTGCTCTTTTGCAGTTGACACTAGAGCAAGGGGCAGGTGGGCCGACTCCGGACAAGAAGTCCGGATGTCTCCTTTGCCCGTGAACAACTTTCACCCAGCCCCCGATTTTGTTCAAATGGGATTCAGAACTACAGGACAGCCTAGGAGCAGAGGCCACCTGATGGCACCATCTATGAGGCCCCAGAACATGCATAAGGCCTTGAGAAAACCCTGCTTCCATCATGTTGGAAGCTGAGACTCCAACAAGAGGTGAGGTCTGAACTAGGAGTCAGAAAAACGGCCCCCAAACTCCAAAGGAAAACCAAAGGCCAGATCCCAGTAGGGTAGCCTCTGGGAGCAAGAAGTCATGCGAAAGCTAGGAAGAGCATAAGGACCAAATTCACCACGTCAGGTACTTAAGGAAATTTGCACCATCGGGGTCAACAAACTGAGCTGGGGAAGATGCTCTTTCTCACTGTAGCATTGGCCTAAGAGGGGAGCTGAGGGAGCTGGTGGGAGACCAGAACCGGACATCTATGGAGAAGCCGAGGGCAAGACAAGGTACCCATCGGAACTCCTCTTTGTTTTGTATCCAGCCATTTCTCCAACTTAGAGGTTATTAGGATCAACTAATCGGTAGTAGGGGAAATGATGTACTGCTTTTGACATCTACTTATATTTATCAAAATACGTAGGTCAGCTTACTCTGCCTACAAGCCTTATTAAGATGTGGTAAGAAGTAGGGACCCTGATTTCTGTAAAACTGCCATTTCTTCGCATCTCACTAGAACGTTTAAGTGAGGAAAAAGAACAATGATGTGATTGCTTTTCACTGCAAAATACATTTTTCCTTCTTTACTTCTGGATTATTGCCACTCGGTTCCTTCTGGCCCCGCTCCCCATTCCCACCCAGTGAATCATAATTCTGTTCAGACTCAAGTCTTATGTCTAACTTCAGATTTCTCTCCTCTCTGGGAGTTAGTCTTCCAGGGCCCCAAATGTAATACAAACTGGCTCAACAATCTCACAGTCATGCACAAAAAATTGATAGAAATCTATTCGCTAGATGGGAAATCATGTTACAATTTAATCCTTTCCCATCTCTCTGCCAGGTGCTTCATGTAGTAAAGCTGTACTCAAGAATCTCAATACAAAAGAGATGTGATTTTTGGTAAGCCAGGCAAATCGAAAGATATGATATCTCCCTCTATTCAACCAAGAATATTGATAAGGCAGCAGTTTTCTGCTAATGTTGCCCAAAAGTGTGACTTTGTTTCAATTCTCTGTAAGTGTCCAAAAGGAAATGCTGATGTAAATGAATACTCTGTGTTTCTGTTACAAATTCGCCATGTAACCTTGTAGGAAACATAAAGCCCATAATCAAGTAAAACTTATCAACATATCAACAAATATTCATTGTGCATTTTTTGTGCCCTAAATATAATATACTAGGCCTGTTTACGGAACCAAACTAGTAAAACTTATATACCACCATGTCCAAACCCCCAAGGAGTAAACTTTTTTAATTTGCATGAAAAGATAACTAGCATAAAAGCAATGGAAGAAATCACAAAGGGAAAGATAGACTGACTTGACTGCATGAAAATGCAAACCTTCTATTTCTCAAAACACAAGTTTATCAGATGATAAGCAACAAAGTGAAAAATATGTATTATTACGATACACCAAGGATAATCTCCTTGATATATGATGAGGTTATGTTATGATAAGACACAAGGACCCAGTAGATAAATGGTACACGAACAGGACATTCACAAATGAGGACATATAATAGTTTATAAATATTTGAAAAAATTAACCTCGGTAATTAATCAAAGAAATGAACATTAAAACAGCAACAAAAATTTAATTTAGGCATTTAGCCAAGACATTTTTAATGAGAACTGAGGAAATAATACAATCTTTTTTGTATGAATCTTACAAGTGAAGTAAAGAAACAAATGGTTCCTTTATCACCCAAGTACAGCAACAAAATGGGAGGAAAAATCCACATCAATAAGTTACGGAAGAGAGAATTTCTGAGGAACAATAATTTTTTAATTAATAGAATTGGAGAACTGAAAGTATTTGGTTGAAGGCAGATTGTAGCCTGGAATCTGTTCAATCTCCTGAGAAATTAGGGAATAACCTTGGCTGTGGGGAGCTGGGAGGAACACAGAGGTCATAGAAAGGGCTTTGTGCTATATTAAACATTCAACTACATTCTTACAGTTGGCATAATTGTAACTTTCAACTGGCTCTCTTTTATGTTGGCCATCATTATAGGCTAAGATTATCAAACCAAAATTATAGTAAAGCAATTCTACAGACGGCCAGTACAAGAAGGTCTGAGCACCCAGCTCTCTGCTGATATGACTTAACCTAGCAGATTTTAGAATATCAGAAGGAACAGCTGGACTGCGTAGTCTTCAAAAATACCTTCTAATTGAGTTTCTAGAAAATATCGTATGATGCCTATATCAAGGCAGTCAGAGTTATTGGGTCCCAGGGCAGACCACCCAAAAGTGGCATATTGATTATTTTGAATTAAAGTTACTCAAGAAACAGCCAATGCAAGAAGGACACTTGGACCCTCCTCTCTGTCTTCCTGAAAGCAGGAAATAAATCTCCTATATGACAGGTGCACTCCCTGCATCTGGAGGTAGAAGGACACCCGTCACCAGAGAGGGAATTCGGGGCAGAGAATCCTGTATAGACAAACCTTGTTTCTTCTTTAATTGGCTACCCCAGGCCGAAACTCTGTTTAGATTCTTCACTAATTAAGCACCCAAAGCCTAAGTTTCTTAGTCCTGTCAATTTTTCACAAATTTATTGTTTCTTTGTCTAAAAACTATAAAAGGTGCCTGCTTTGGACACTTCTTAGGCCCCATTTCTATGAAACCTGGGTGCCCACAAATTAAAATTTGTTTCTTTTTCTCATGTTAATCTGTTCTGTGTCAATTTCATTAGTAGTCCAGCCACAGGAACTCAGGAAGGGTAGGGGGTGGGATAGTTGCCCCTTCAAACAGTGTTTTTCATTAGGCACTACCTTGTATGCCTTACCCATCATACTGGGGGTAAAGCTGACGGCTCTTTTGAAAACTGTGGGGTTTAACGAGGATTCGTGCTTAACGAGAAACCACCACTCCTCTCTGAGCAAGAGGAGACAAGACAAAAGCTACAAGCAGAACCAAGAGTCTCCTTCAAGTACTACCTTGAATCATAAAAATAAATGAGCGTCCCAGAACCCAACGCTCTACCCTCTCTTATGCTCACATTTCAGCCTAGAAAACTTGGAAAGTGGGTGTAAATATAATTCACAGCGCTCAAAGAAAAATGTCAACAACTTGCCCGTACAACACCTTCTTAGGGCAATGAGCACCTTCCTTCCTGCACAAGTTATAAAGTGAACTCTCCAGTGTATGAAATGCTTGTTGGATCCTTTTTTGTGGACCAACTAAATGTTGGAGAACAAGTCCTCAAAAATAGTAACTTCGGTTTTAGAATATTGATCTGGGGCCCTTCTTTCAGGTGATAATTAGCTTTTAGGGTCATCAGGCATCTTTTCAAGGCACTCTTGGTGCAAGATGATAAAAACCTGACACCTTGCAAGGCTTTCTGTCTTCTAAAGGAGAAGGAAAGTTAGCTAACCCACTCAAAAGTAGTATATGCTCTTTAAGAAACTACTTTGAAAGACAACAGAAAACATTCTTTGTTATAACACACATTTAAAAATTGTACATTTCCATCTGGCAGGATTCCTTAGCCTGTTTGAATATAACTGTGGGTTTATATTCACGCTGTTTATGTAGTTTGGTCCAAAACTTACAAAATCAAAGGCTGAGAAAAAGTCGATAAAAGACATATGTATCTATCGTTAATTCCAGAGTATTATTTCCCAAGGAAGTGAAGAGGATAGTGGTAGATTAAGACAGAATCAACATACCTCACGTCTCCGTGTTCCTCAGGAGAAGCACTGACCTATGAAAACCAGACTTGTAGTTCTTTAAACAAGCAGCTAGCATACTATTAAAGAGAAATCGTCAATAAACAAATGAGTCTGTAATTTGACAGGATAGAAAGTGTCCTAACTTTTAAAATAGATGAACTACATTTCAGACAAACAGTTTATTGAGAATGGAATTCCACCATTGAGTGATTCCTCAAAAGCTCTGCGGACAAAACATTATTAAACTTGATTTTTTTTCATCAGGTGAAAAACAACTTTGCACATTCAAAACAGAGATTCTTATCTCTTCATCTGTGCCTCCAAATATGCTCCTCCTCCATCTTTCACATCTCAGGAAAAGGCGCCATCAGCCCAAGTGCTCAAGCCAAAAACCTACTATCTTAGTCTCACACCGCCCATCCAACTCTCAGCAAATCCTGCTGGTTCTCCCTTCAAGATCGTTTCTACCATCCTTCTCCAAGATGCCAACTCCTCTTACCTTGACCGTGAAATTGCTTCCTAACTAGATTTCCTGCTCCCACTTTTGTCCACCTTCAGATAAAATGATACAGAGGGCCAGGAGCAACTTTTAAAAACTCAGATAAGATTATGTCACTCTTTAGCCCACCAAATCCTCTGTAGCTTTTGGATTACTCTCAGAATAAAATCCAAACCCTTGACCTTGACCTACAACAACACACAGGATCCATCCACCACCTATCTCTGAGTGGACTAATGGCTTGCCTACTCAGACTACAGTGCTCTTCTTCTCCCAGTTATTCACTCAGCTCATACCCTCACTTCATCTAAATCTCCACTCAAATGTTCCTTTAAAAAGGCCTTTCCCGGCAACCCTCTCAGAAATATCCACCTGCAACCTCTACTCTATCATTCTCTATGCTTTACCCTGCTTTGGGTAGCCCTCATCACTATTCTATATTAATACATATTTGTTACTGTTATCTGTATTTCCTGCTAGGATGTTAATTGCATAAGTGCAGGATCTCGGCTGTATTCATACCTGTGTCCCCAGCCTTCTAAGGTGTACCCAAAATGCAGTGTCCATTCAATGAATATTTGTTGAATATTCATGCCCTTTAATGAAGACAATTACAAAAAGTGGGTGAAATGATTGCAAGCTTTACTGTTATCAACTAAAATCCATTCCACATATAAGAATGTACTTTGATCTAGAAAGCAATGTGAAAATAAGTATCAAGAGACTAAAATGTTTATTACACCAATTTCATTACATTATGGTCATATGTTACATTTTGTGTATAATGTAATTAATATGTACAATGTCAATTGCATTATACTTTTCAATATCCATCGCATCTCTTTACAACATATTATGCTGTCTCATTTGAGCCAGAAAAATAACTGTTTATTTTCACCTTGATATAATAAAATCCTTATCCTCCTTAGATTTGGTATTTCAAATGCTGGGAATTTGTCTCAAGAAAATTATTCAAAACTTGGGCAAAAATTTTTTAAAGTGAACAACTTAAAAAGAAAATCTAACAATATCCCAGAGGTTTTTAATCTCAATCCTACACCAGGTAAGGTGTCCCAACAGGATATCAGCTGCTTTAACTGATCAGAGAAGTCCCCAGACTGTTAGATCAACCCCTCATCATTTGGCTGAACCCAAACCAGAATGTTTTTCTTTCTTTTTAACATCTTTATTGGAGTATAATTGCTTTACAATGGTGTGTTAGTTTCTGCTTTATAACAAAGTGAATCAGCTATACATATACATATATCCCCATAGCTCCTCCCTCTTGCGTCTCCCTCCCACCTTCCCTATCCCACCCCTCTAGGTGGTCACCAAGCACTGATCTGATTTCCCTGTGCTATGCGGCTGCTTCCCACTAGCTACCTATTTTACATTTGGTAGTGTATATATGTCCATGCCACTCTCTCACTTCGTTCCAGCTTGCCCTTCCCTCTCCCCGTGTCCTCAAGTCCATTCTCTATGTCTGCATCTTTATTCTTGTCCTGCCCCTAGGTTCTTCAGAACCTTTTTTGTTTTTTTTAGATTCCATATATATGTGTTAGCATACAGTATTTGTTTTTCTCTTTCTGACTTACTTCACTCTGTATGACAGACTCTAGGTCCATCCACCTCACTACAAATAACTCAATTTCATTTCTTTTTATGGCTGAGTAATATTCCATTGTATATATGTGCCACATCTTCTTTATCCACTCATCTGTCGATGGACACTTAGGTTGCTTCCATGTCCTGGCTATTGTAAATAGAGCTGCAATGAACATTGTGGTACATGACTCTTTTTGAATTATGGTTTTCTCAGGGTATATGCCCAGTAGTGGGATTGCTGGGTCGTATGGTAGTTCTATTTTTAGTTTTGTAAGGAACCTCCATACTATTCTCCATAGTGACTGTATCAATTTAAATTCCCACCAACAGTGGAAGAGGGTTCCCTTTTCTCCACACCCTCTCCAGCATTTATTGTTTGTAGATTTTTTGATGATGGCCATTCTGACTGCCATTCTGATGGCCATTGTAGTTTTCATTTGCATTTCTCTAATGATTAATGATGTTGAGCATTCTTTCATGTGTTTGTTGGCAATCTGTATATCTTCTTTGGAGAAATGTCTATTTACGTCTTCTGCCCAGTTTTGGATTGGGTTGTTTGTTTTTCTGATATTGAGCTGCATGAGCTGCTTGTAAATTTTGGAGATTAATCCTTTGTCAGTTGCTTCCTTTGCAAATATTTTCTCCCATTCTGAGGGTTGTCTTTTCTCTTGTTTATGGTTTCCTTTGCTGTGCAAAAGCTTTTGAGTTTCATTAGGTCCCATTTGCTTATTTTTGTTTTCATTTCCATTTCTCTAGGAGGTGGGTCAAAAAGGATCTTGCTGTGATTTATGTCATAGAGTGTTCTGCCTATGTTTTCCTCTAAGAGTTTGATAGTGTCTGGACTTACACGTAGGTCTTTAATCCATTTTGAGTTTATTTTTGTGTATGGTGTTAGGGAGTGTTCTAACTTCATTCTTTTACATGTAGCTGTCCAGTTTTCCCAGCACCACTTATTAAAGAGGCTGTCTTTTCTCCATTGTATATTCTTGCCTCCTTTATCAAAGATAAGGTGACCATATGTGCGTGGGTTTATCTCTGGGCTTTCTTTCCTGTTCCATTGATCTATATTTCTGTTTTCGTGCCAGTTCCATACTGTCTTGATTACTGTAGCTTTGTAGTATAGTCTGAAGTCCAGGAGCCTGGGCAAACACCTCTGTCTTTCTCCTTTCATAATGTACATATACATGTGTTTGACAGGTAATTGATAAGATGTTATAGAGTGTGAATACATGAGGAAAGAGGCTTCTAAATGGCTTTCTTTGTTATTAAAAAGACAAATAAAAATACAAAAGATGTTACTACCTATTCAAGATGGAAAGTGTCACAAATCTCAGAACAGTTACTAATTGGTAGTGACCCAATTCTAGCATATATTTTATGTTAATAAAAATATATCTGTAGTAAAGATACACAGATAGATCAATGGAACAGAAGTGAGAATCCAGAAATAGACCTTTACATTTATGGTCAATTGATATCTGACGAAGTTTCTAACCCTATTCAATGGGGAAAGAATAGTCTTTTCAACAAATAGTGCTGAGACAATTATATATCCACATAACACATAATAAATTTAGACCCTTAGCTCATAACGTACACAAAAATTAACTCAAAATAAATCATAGACCTAAATAAAAGTGGTAAAATGTTACAACTTTTAAAAGAAAACATAGAAGAAAATCTTCATGACCTTGGGTTAGGCAAGGAGTTCTCAGTTATGACACCAACCAAATGATAAATTGGACTTTATCAAAGTTAAAATCATTTGTGCTTCAAACAACACCATTAAGAAAATGAAATGACAAGCCACAGACTAAGGAAAAATACCTGCATATCATATATATGACAAAGGACTTATATTCAGAATATATAAAGGACTCATACAACTAAAAAATAAAAATACAGATATATATAGTCAAATAAGGAATGCTGAAATGAATTTACAAATTGTGCTAAACTGGCAATATCTGCAGGGACAATAATCAATTGCATTTTGCCAAACACAATTTGCATTTCTCTGGAAAGGAACTTTTATCTGCATTATCAGTTTTCTAAAAGTTAACTTTCAGCTCCACAGGGTTGGAAAGAATCTTAGTCAAGGGCAAATACAGGCAGAGATAATTCAGATGAATGATCAGATCAAGACACCCACTACATTTCAAAGTCTTTCACAATTTTTTATTACACAATCACATGAGATTTTCATGATAAGAAATGGTATTGAAATACTGACTATGTTAAAATTTACTAGTTGTTTACAATGAGATATCATCTCACACCAGTCAGAATGGTCATCATTAAAATCTACAAACAATAAATGCTGGAGAGGGTGTGGAGAAAAGGGAACCCTCTTCCACTGTTGGTGGGAATGTAAATTGATACAGCCACTATGGAGAACAGTATGAAGGTTCCTTACAAAACTAAAAATAGAACTACCTTACGATCCAGCAATCCCACTACTGGGCATATACCCTGAGAAAACCATAATTCAAAAAGAGTCATGTACCACAATGTTCATTGCAGCTCTATTTACAATAGCCAGGACATGGAAGCAACCTAAGTGTCCATCGACAGATGAATGGATAAAGAAGATGTGGCACATATATACAATGGAATATTACTCAGCCATAAAAAGAAACGAAATTGAGTTATTTGTAGTGAGGTGGATGGACCTAGAGTCTGTCATACAGAGTGAAGTAAGTCAGAAAGAGAAAAACAAATACTGTATGCTAACACATATATATGGAATCTAAAAAAAAAAAAAAAAAAAAAAAAGGTCATGAAGAACCTAGGGGCAAGACGGGAATAAAGACCCAGACCTACTAGAGAATGGACTTGAGGACACGGGGAGGGGGAAGGGTAAGCTGGGACGAAGTGAGAGAGTGGCATGGACATATATACACTACCAAATGTAAAATAGATAGCTAGTGGGAAGCAGCCGCATAGCACAGGGAAATCAGCTCAGTGCTTTGTGACCACCTAGAGGGGTGGGATAGGGAGAGTGGGAGGGAGGGAGACGCAAGAGGGAGGAGATATGGGGATATATGTATATGTATAGCTGATTCACTTTGTTATAAAGCAGAAACTAACACACCATTGTAAAGCAATTATACTCCAATGAAGATGTTAAAAAAAAAAAATTTACTAGTTGTTGAACATTTTCCCAAAGTTTACCCAATATTATATATATATATATCCTTCCAATCTCTGAAAGTTGATGTGGTTCTAAATTTGCCCCCCAAATACATATCCAATTGTGAATTGGGATTGACAACATGGTTTCCTCAAAAGCACTTCTAAGTGTTATGACTTTTGACACCAGAAATCTAATGAAGGGCTTTTGTGTGCCTAGGAAAGCTGCCCAAAGATCCAATCAACATCACACAGAATCATCACCCACCAGGCCTATTTAGGTCTAAAATCCCTGACCTTCCCTTGCCCAAAATTTGCCCCTCAATTAAAGGTGAACTTCCACACTGGAAAATTAGAGGCTGTTTCTCCTCGAAGTAAGTAAGCTTTAATCTCCCGTTGCCATACTTCCTAAGTCCCTAAATCACTTTTTGAGCTATCATCAGCACAGGGGCCACTTCCAAACTATAAAATAGACTTGTGTTCTGCATCTTCCATGTTAGTTAGCAAGGGCCTCAAAATGATTTCTGCTGGTTTATTTCCCATTCCAAAAACAGGTGACAAATCCTCAATAAAATACCAGCAAACTCAATTCAATAGCGCATTAAAAGGATCATATACCATGATCAAGTGGGATTAATTCCTGGGGTGTGAGGATGGCTCAACATATGCAAATCGATAAGTGTGATACACATCACATTAACAGAATGAAGAATAAACGTCATATGACCATTTCAACTGATGCAGAAAAAGCATTCGACAAAATTCAACATCGTTTCATGATAAAAACTTTCAACAAGTTAGGTACAGAAGAAATGTACCTCAACATAATAAAGGCTATATATGACAACCCACAGCCAAAATCATACTCAATGATGAAAAACTGAAAGCTTTTCCTCTCAGATCAGGGACAAGACGAGGATGCTCACTCGCTCCACTTCTATTCAACATAGAGCTGGAAGTCCTAACCCGGGCAATTAGGCGAGAAAAGCAAACAAAAGGCATTCAAATCAGAAAGGAAGGAGTAAAACTGCCTCTCTTCACAGATGACATGATTATATATGATATGACATATTTTATATATATATATATTCATATCATCTATATGTGTGTGTATATATATATATAAAACCTATAGACACCACCAAAAAATGGTTAGATCTAATCAATGAATTCAGTAAAATTTTAGGAAACAAAATCTACATATAAAAATCCAGAGAAAAGTATAATTTGAAAAGATACATGCACCCCAATGGTCATTGCAGCACAATTCACAATAGCCAAAACATAGAAACAACCTAAATGTCCATCAACAGATGAATGGATAAAGAAGATGTGCTACATATATACAATGGAGTACTACTCAACCATAAAAAGAATGAAATAATGCCATTTGCAGCAACATGGATGCAACCAGAGATTATCATACTAAGTGAAGTAAGTCAGAAAAAGACAAATACCATATGATATCACTTACATGTGGAATCTAAGATATGGCACAAATGAACCTATCTACAAAGCAGAAACAGACTCACAGACATAGAGAACAGACTTGTGGTTCCAAGAGGGAGGGGGGTGGGGGAGGGAAGGACTGGGTGTTTGGGATGAGCAGGTGTAAACTATTACATATAGAATGGATAAACAACAAAGTCCTACTGTATAGCACAGGGAACTGTATTCAATGCCCTGTGATAAACCATAGTAAAAAGAATGTTTAAAAAAGAATATCTATATATGTAAACAGAGTCACTTTGCTGTACAGCAGAGACGGGCACAACATTGTAATTCAACTATACTTCAAAAAAAATGAAATTAAAAAAAAAGATATCATCTCTACCTATTAAATGGTTATTATCAAAAAGACAAAAGGTAACAAGTGTTGGCAAGGATGTGGAGAGAAGTGTTATACGCTACTGGTGGCACAGTCATTAAAGAAAACAGTATGGAGATGCCTCAAAAAATTAAAAAAAAAAGAACTACCATATGATCCAGCAATCCCACTTCTGGGTGTATATTCTAATGCAATGAAACCAGTAGATCAAAAAAGGTATCTGCACTTTCATGTTCACTGCAGCATTATTCACGATAGCCAAGCTATGGAAGCAATCTAAGTGTCTGTCGACAGAAAAATGTGGCATATATATATATATATATGTATATATACACACACATATACATATATATATATGAAATATTCAGTTTAATTAAAAAAAGGAAATCCTCCTGTTGGTGACAGCATGGATGAACCTGGAGGACATGATGCTAAGTGAAATAAGCCAGACACAGAAAGGCAATCACTGTATGATCTCACCTACGTGCAAAATCCAAAAAAGTCAAGCTCGTAGTATCAGAGTGGAATGGTGGTTGCCAGAGGCCGAGAGGAGAGGGAAATGGAGTGACATTGGGCAAAGAGTACAAAGTTTTGGTTATGTAAAATGAATAAGTTCTGGAGATCTATGTCCAGTAAGGCGACTATAGTTAATAACACTGTACTGTACACTGGAAAGTTGCTAAGAGAGTACTTACGTGTTCTCAGTACACACACACAACAAAAAACGTAGCTATATGAGGTGGTAGATGAGTTAATTAGCTTCACTACGGTAATCATTTCACATGTACACATATATCAAAACAGTACATGTACACCTTCAATATTTATAATGTTTATTTGTCAATTATACCTCAATAGAGCTGGGGGAAAAAACAAAAAATAAAATGAATATGTTTCCTTCATTCCAGCTGCCACAGTCCCTCATTTCACTCTTCAATCTTGAACATTCTTACCATACATAGTGGCTTCAGAGTACAAACTGTGATTGTCTCTGTTTGGCTGGTGCTAAGGAGGAACTAGGACCCAGATCCACCAGAACCCCCCCCCCAGGGCCTTCACCACATAACTGCTGGCGGGCAGGCTGAGGGTCAGCGTAACCCAGCTCAGCGTGAGCCTAGCTCTTGAAGATTTGAAGCAATGGAAAAGATATACAAACCCTTGCCAACTCCTCTATAATTTCTTCATGACAATGAAATGCTCGAATTGTTGGGATTATCATTTATTATGTATCAGATATATTTTGTTTCATTAACGATTAAAAACTTGTTGATTGGCATCAATTAACAAGTATAGATGTTTGAGTGGAGATACCCCATCGTCCTCACTACTGTCACTCCACCCACATTGAATGGGGTCATTTTGGTAGAAGCACGAGCCATCATGCAGCCGTGTCATATAGTGCTGTTATTTACGCTTACAGGATAGACCAGTCTCAGTAAGACACAGGAGGACAAGCTAGTTTGCTGCTAATAGGGCATGTCTCTTTCCTCACGTAGCTGAGTCATCAGTTCAAAACCTTCTGTGATAGAAAAAGTGATGTTGAGAGAGTTTTCTGGACTGTGTACCAGGGGAACCAAGCCAGCTCAAGACTGCATGACTAAGTGACCTGGGACATCCCAGTAATCAAGCCAGCTCTAGCGAGAATATGAGCTCTGGATCGAAATAATCTATAGAGTCTCTAGAAAATAGAGCAAAAGTTGGGACTGTCCTAGAACCTTTCATGTCCTAAAGAAGGTAAGAGGCTCTTTTTTAATGTCTCTCTTTTTATCTGGAGACAAAACAGAACGCTCTGATATGGACAATTTGACGCAAGCATTTCAATGTTTCTGTATTTATACAGTTGCATAAAAATGGACATGATAAAATGTTAAAAGCACTATTTTTTAATCACTAATGTGAATAACAGAAATTGAACTCCACTGTATCCCCGAGCCTGTTCCCCATGCCCACCCCAAGAGACAGATACAGTAATAGGATAAGTCTCAGGGACACAGCAGTGATATCTCTTCTGCACACTACATAGAATAATTTTTTTTTAAGTTGAGTGTTTCTTTAGCTTTTTTTAAGGAGGCGGGAAATATCTGCAAACAGCCACACCACAGTGTTACATAACCAACCATAGGATGCAATCCACAGCCATTCTATCAGAGACCGAATCTCAGAATTTCAGGATGAGATAGCACATCAATATTCACCCTGTAACCTTCTTCCAACTTCCTTCCTGGGCAATGGACAGGACATTTGAATTTGGTGAAAGATCCTGAATCAGCACTAAGAACTCTGACATCACCAGAGATGGATGCTTTGTGATTGGATGAAACGGTTTCACCTGTCATATGCTAAAATGGTTTATCTCATAAAGAACAGGAGTCTGATATTGAAAGATGATTGAGGAAATCAGCAGCATGTTAAATATTAAGCATTTCTTGGAACGTGGTCACTGTGTTACAGGTTACCACAGCATAGGAAATGAACCTTCAAAGGACCTCAAGGTCTTTGGCTCTGAGTCTCTGCTGAAGTGTAAGAATGTCAAAGTATCTAAATGGGTTCCAGAACTGATGCGAGAAGGAAACATGACTGCTTGAGGGTGCTTTACTTCTCAGATCCCCAGATATCTTCTATTCTGCCTCCAGGGCTGTTACCCTCAAACACCTACAGCTCTTGGGGAAATAAGGTTAAATCCATCATCTTGGTGACCTTCCAATTAAGATGCTCTCTTGACTTTGTATATGGTTCTTATTGGAACAATGGTATATTGTTCCTATTTGAAAATTTTGCTCTCCTTCCTTCAAAATATTATCAGATCTCTCTGGTTCTTCATGATGCTACAACAAATGCTAAGTCAATCTTTTTATTCTTTAAATATTTATAGAGTACTTCCTATGTGCCAGGCACTGTTTTAGATATGAGAGAGCAGAATTAGTGACTAGTTGGCCTTGTCATTTCTTATCAAACCATAGGAACTGTGACTTTACCCATATTCTATTTTTCACACCCATGTTGTATCCCCTCCATAACACTGGGGACCCGTCTTTTGTCTGCCGCTGACACTCTGTACCTTGTATACCTCTAGCCTGCAAGGATTTCCACACCTGCAGCACCAGATTGCCTCTCCTCAAACAATAACTGTCAGACTTAATTAGCTTCCATTTCGAGAATTTCCATTTTCAACCCAACCAGTACAGCCATCCCCAGTCCTCTCTGTGCTACAACCAACCTTCTGCCCACCTTCACAAACGTGTTCGCTCCAACTTTCCACCACTGTGATCTCCACATAATCCATGACAGAAAAATATGTCTTAGTTTAAGACATGATTGAAGCTCATAAGTTATATTGTTTATAATTGACCCTAAAAACACTAATGATATGCTCATCCACTTGTGGCTCCATATATAGAAAAATGCTTGCCTGCCCCCTCTGTATCGTTCAAGCACACTCTTCTTCTCCTTCTCCTCCTCCCCCTCCTCCTTCTTTTCCTCCTCTTCCTCCTCCCCTTCCCCTTTCCCTTCCCCTCCCCTCCCCCTCCCCCTCCTCCTCCTTCTTCCTTCTCCTTCTCCTCCTTCTTCTTTTCCTCTTCTCCTCCTCCTCCTCTTCTTCTTCTTCCTCCTTTTACTTCTCCCCTTCTCCCCTTACTGTCCCTCTTCCTCCTGGGAAGCTGGTTCCAAACTTCCCCTCCTATCTCATCACAGGAATCAGGTACATTAAAAAAAAAAAAGTGGTAAATATTTGTTGAGAGAATAGTAACCAGATTCTAAAGATTTTTTCCTTGCTTGAAATCTATTTTTGTTTATTGTGATTTTGGTAAGGAGATACGTACAACTGAAGAAGCAAAACACAATATAAGAAGTATTTAATTCCTTCATAACTCTTAGAAAAAGAGAAAACTTCTCAGAGAAAAATAATTAGCATAATCGAGTTTACCAAGTAGATCAGGTAAGTGGCATCAAAACCACCATTTTGATGTTAGTACTTGTCCAAAACTGATACAGGATGAAATTAGAGGCATGGAAACCAACTAAGAGATGACCATGGTCCTAACCAAATAGCATAGTCCTCGCCAATTTTTCTCCCAATTGAAGACAGAAGCTTTTCTCTTTCACATTGTTTGCAAGCTGACATCACCCCCTAGGCCACTTCCACCCTCCTCACTGTGGCGTGCCATTGGCTTTGTACCAGATTAACTAAGAATAGTTAACAGCAACATATGAAAAGTGAATAACCACTTTTGATTGTTTGTATCTAAAATCCAGGCTTCCCGTTTCCTTTGAGTAATTGAAAATGTGAAAACTGATTATGAATTGAGCATGAAACGGTCAGAGCATTTGGCTTTTAAAGATGAAAGCACAAAAATCATTATGCTTTGCTGGAGCTCCGTAGACATAATGACAAAAATGGAAGGAGTCTTCCTGCCAGCCCTTGCCTTTGCCCCTGGTAAGAGGAAGTGTTGTCAGAGCCCATCTCTCTGCTTCCTTTGACCTATTTCTAACGTGTCTATTATCAACCAACATTCAGCAGTCAGGGAAGCTCAGATTCAGGCAGTAATAGCCTAAGTAGGCAAACCATACCTATCTCTTATGCAACCAGATTTGATCCTTGATCTGAAGCAACTACAATAAACCTATTGAGACATTTTGTACAAGGATAATTGTTTTTATAGTAAATCAGTATCCATTTACAGATTATTATATACTGTAAAACAACTAATATGCTATTTATGTGCAAACTATTATGCATTCTTGACATGTAAGACACCAATTCAGCTGGCTCCCTTTCCTAAGCAACGGTGACAACAAAAACACAGGGAGTTCCTGAGTTTCAGTTGTTCTCAGCTTGCTGTCAAATGTTAAAACAACATTTTTTCAGTTCAAAGTTAACATAACATTTTCTAAAAGTCATATTCTTAGTTTCTAAATTGCATCCTTAGGTTTTTGACTTCTACTATTCCCACTCTCTGCTTCCAAAATGGGGGTAAAATTTTAAGAGACTGGAAACCCTTTGAGTAGCGTTATTCACACTGCCAAGCATTAGAGCCCTTCTGCATTATTTTCTACATGAGATAAATGAAATAAAGATTTAGGCAATAATTCCGAGAATTTAATCAATGTTAGTCATCAATATGGGTGATTCAAGACAGTACAATTTTAGTCCTTGGTAGTAAAAGTTTTCAACCTGGATTTTCCAGATAAATAACTCTATATTTCTCTTTGTCACTATGAACAAAGCTTTAGGAGGAAACTTTTCTTCTTTTTCATTAGACATACCTGCCATTCAAGTTGCTACTCTTAGAGAAGCATATTCTAAGCAAACCAAACTAATGGACTGTCTTGCACTATTGTTATTAATTTTCCTTACAGGTGGTGAAAATAGACTGTTCCCACATCTAGCCTCTTGATTGGTTTAATCAACTTCACCTCAAGCCCTACTGAGTTTTAACTGGCCAAAGTAAGTCATCAACAGCACAGCCATAGATTCAAGCAATGCTCATCATCATACAACTTCCCTGAAATGGAAATGCAAAGAACTAGGACAACAGAAAAACAATCACACAACTCTTATTTAGAGGGGAGTCAAGACAGAGAAAAAAGTCGCAGAGGAAATACGTAAGAACTCAGTGAGGTAATTCAACATTCCTGTGGGCGTCTAGAAGACACTATAGGAAAGCAACTGTGTATACCTAATGTATGGAATAAAAGAAATCGGCCAGAAGGGGTTCTGAGAGGCTATGTTTTTTTTTTTAAATCAGACTTTTCTGAAAAAGATAAACCTAGAATACTTTCAGTACAAGAGAAAAGTCAGTGTCACATCAGCCTGATGATTGCTACCCATATAGAGCAGTCACTATCAAAAAGTCACTGTATGTCCTGGCTGTTGTCCTGGATAATTACAGTGTCAATTTTTGCTCTAAAAAATGTACCAGTTTAGAAAACAAATTATTCGGTGTCCCTAATTCTTAGTGGGAAAGAATAATGACATAATAAATACATGTGTAATCTTAAAACCATCTCATCTACCTCCTTCATTCTGATATTCCTCAGTCTTGGTGAGAGTAACCAGTAAGAAACCAGTCTTCAACCCGACCTTTCTAATCCAGCTGAAACACACACACGCACGCACACACACACACTCAGTAGTTTGGTGCTGCCTTTAAGTGTTTGACCAAACCTTCCCCAAACAAGAATCAGCTCTTGTTTGCCAATCAATGTATCACCTTATCCAATACCAAGATCAAGACTCACTTGCTTACTTGGTCTTACTGACCCTTACTTCATTCCACCTCACTGGACACAGAACCTAAAGGTAAAATACATTATTTAATGCTTATGACATTGATTTGCTCAGAAATAGCTATAACTTGGATTGAATGTAGATAAACAGTGGCAAAATACGTCACCCAAACCTTGGTGTGCTTGAGAAAATTCGGGCTGCCGGCCAGTAGCTGCATTGCACTTTGGCTACAGAGGTCTGAAGAATACCTCCATCTGGGAAACTCACATCATCACCACCCCTCTTCTTGAAGGGCACTGTGCTAGATACTGTCAAGTTACAAAGAAAATTCCTTGGCCTCTTTTTTTCTCATCCATTTTTAATTTCTTTTCTTATGCTGTAAACTCCTGTAAATCTTCTTAAATCCTTCTGCCACCATGTGGGAAACACACGAAAAATCAAAGATGGTTCTTGCCTGCATAGATCTTAAAATGTAGAAGAATAGGGAAAACAGAAACCATAGAGCTGTAGCACAGAATGTGATGTAGTGTCATGAAATAGAGACAAAGTTCTGTTAAGCTTCCAAAGAAGGAAGAAATCATTTCCATGGGGAGGGGGAGAATGCATAATAAGACAAAAGAATCGGCACTGGAGAGTGGAAAGTGTTGAAACTGGTTATATAATGAGGTTACATAATGGCAGAGATATTATGGTGGAGGGATTGGTCATCCAGTTTCTCCCCCATCAGCACAAATAAAGGAACAGGGGTTGAAAGTGGAGAGTATGACTGGGATAAAGCAGTAATTCAAAACAGCGGAATGAAGGACTCTTTAGGGGTAAGACTTGTCCTGTCTAAAAAGGGTAGATTTTTGATATGCCTGTTATATCTGGGGAGCTCAGACTGAGAAAGGAAAATATATGTGTTCATAGTATTTGTGTGTGTGTGAGTGTGTTTACAATGTTACTGAAAATGTACACAATTACTAGATGCTCATTTGCAGAATGCAGGGATTGAAGAGACTACTACTGCATACATTCACACAATGGCTGCTTTCTGCTCAGAGAGAGAGAAAATCGGGCAGGAGCTCCACAGGGACCCACTCTCCATCAAAGATTCAAATTCCATGTGAGAGTCGGGAGATGGAATAGCCCCAGATCCACGCTCCTGTAGAATTCTATGTTCGAGTTTGGCAGCTCTGATCTGGGATCACACCTCCTAGCTCAGATCGGGCTACATTTGCAGATCAAATGCTGGCAGGAAGGGGAGAAGAGGAGAAGCAATTACTAGGGTGAAGTCGACTCACTGTAGTGTCTTCTGGACTTGGTGACAGGTTCCCCCACTCGAAGTCTCAATTACTTTGATTGATGCACAGAACTGTTCATCTCTCTCCTCCCCAGGGAGAGAGACAAGAATCAAGTGCAATATTGTAGAGGAAAAAGTGGTTTTATACACGTCATCTTAATTTTCAGTGATGGAGAAAGAAGAAAAAGAGCAAGAATTCTAAGTAGCAGAGAAAGGTTCAAGGTTAATTTGATTGGCAATGTATGAAACGCCACTTACCTCAGGCCATTTCAAATTGCCCCTCATTCTCTCCACAGTAAATGAAAAGATTCTTTCCAAAGACGGGACATCAACGGATAATGGCTGCTATTACATATTCATACACCACTTGACATTCGGTAGCTTACTTGGCAGGAATTCTTAAGGCTCTGTTCACAGACGCTGGTGTCGGAAAGGTGAGGTCGGGATTGAGCGAGCTCTCACAAGCACTTTTTAGTGGACAGAGGAACGCAGACGGGACAGTACATGGAGACACGGACCACACCTGCGCTGGGCAGGTGATTGATGCCTGCACTGCCTGCCCCTTCAGTACATGCTGGGAGATGCACTTTCCAAAGACCATACTTTATATGTTATCTAAGGACCATTTGCATAAGCCAGAGTTTTAACAAAGAGCACTTCTCAATGCTGGGAGAAAGATGGAAAAAAACCTCATTTGAAGACGGGAATAAAGACATAGACCTATTAGAGAATGGACTTGAGGATATGGGGAGGGGGAAGGGTAAGCTGGGACAAAGTGAGAGAGTGGCATGGACATATATACACTACCAAACGTAAAATAGATAGCTAGTGGGAAGCAGCCGCATAGCACAGGGAGATCAGCTTGGTGCTTTGTGACCACCTAGAGGGGTGGGATAGGGAGGGTGGGAGGGAGGGAGACGCAAGAGGGAAGAGATATGGGAACATATGTATATGTATAACTGATTCACTTTGTTATAAAGCAGAAACTAACACACCATTGTAAAGCAATTATACTCCAATGTTAAAAAAATAAATAAATAAGGTGAGACAATTCTCTTTCTACGTAAGGATGATTGCCACATCCTAGGGAAACTAAGAAATTGTTTTTTAAGGATTAAAAAAAAAACCAAAAAAACAGGGAAAGTCATAAGTTTTAACATGCAGTTGAGTTCCTGAGAGGTGATGCAACCAAAACACATTTCTCTGGAGCACTGTCACAAAGACATTCGTGTTAGACCAATCTGACACTCAGGGTTTTGCTGTCTAGTATGCTTCAGGCACAATGCTGGCAAGTTTCACCCCCATTTAAGCCAGTTTACTCCACGCAACAAAGATATGGCCACAGACGGAGTTCGTAAATGCAGCCCAAGAAGAGCTGAAAAGAAAATATAGATGGCTGGGTGCACACCATCCCATCTTAGAAAGAAATGTAAAGCACAGAGATGACTTATGCAAGATCATTAACTTCACATTTTTAAACCATGATACCTCTCTCCCTCCCTCTTTCTCTCTCTTTCTTCTTCCTCTCCTCAGTTACTTAGTGACATGGTCAATTGCTGAATTGCTCTTCATGATTAGCACTCTTCTTTCAAGGTCAATGATTGCCCTTAGCTTGATGACGGTACTCAAGGTAACGCACAATTCAGATAAACCTTGAAATGTTGACCTATCCTAAGTTCAGTGTAATTAAAAGGTGTGCCTATGCCTGAGCCAACTGTTTGAAACACATTTGCTAGAAACCTAATGTCTCTGAACTTACCCTGAACATCTGTTGGTGAATTTCCTCCGCAGGCCCCTAGTTCAGAGCAATTTTCAGAAAGCTCTAAAAATCTGCATGAAATTAATAAGAGCAAATACACTTGAGCTGATTCTTTAAAATTAACTCTAAATAACAATTTCTGGTTTAAAATTAGGAGGAAACAGACTTTCTATTTATATACTCCTAGAGGATATAAGGTGGATTCAAATACTTTAGGAGTAAAGTACTGCCCCGTTGGCAGAGTCTGTGTTTTGACATGCAGTGGCATTTCTTGAAGAACTGTTCCTGAGAGTTATTCTGACCACAACTGTTTTCAAGGCGATTGATTTTTTTTGTATTACTAATGGCATTGGTGCTCCCAAAGAAATAATAGAGAAAACAGGAGAGAGAGAAAGCGACATTCCCACTGAAACTATTCTAGAATAATCTTGCCTCCCTACCTCTAAACGTCATCCCGGATGCCAGCACGCATGTTGCCTGTTTATGTCTGGCAGGGCACTCAAGGGCATTGCTTAAAGAACAAGAGGCAAAATTCTTATTCCATGAGAACAGTTAATTCGTCCGAGTTCAACAGTAAATCAGCTTGAGATGGTTGAACTTGAGCAAGGAAACATGCTAAGAAACAGGAAGTGTATCGGAGTAAACTAAATTCATTTTGCAAAAAACAGCTAACTAGAGGTTTCTGATTTAAAATATAGAAATGTCTAAATTCACCAGGTCACCTAGAGTGGGAAGACCAAATATGAGTGGACAAATGCTCTGAGGTAAAAGCTTGCCCGGGGAAGTGACCATGGTGGTCTGTTCTACATCCATCAGAGCCGGGGCAAGGGAAGAAGCTGAATTGCCGTTACCAAAACACGCTGTAATCTCCAGTGCTCGGGCCCAGCTGCAGCTATAATGTTATCTTTCTGGCTATTCTCTAAACCTGATAATACTGTTATTCATCTGTAAAATGAGGACCAGAATACCTACCTGCTAGGGTTGAGGGAACTACATGAATATAAAGCTTAGCACCATCCCCGCCATGCAGTAAACTCTCTACAAATTAATGCTGGTATAATCACTGTCACGTGTATCATCTTTCACTCTTTAGTATTTAGCCATGAATTGATTTTATTGGAAAAGATGTATATTTGACAGTAATCCTTTTTTTCCATTCATCCAAAGGGTATGTGTTGAGTTCCTTCTAGAACATTCTAGGCAGCAGGCAAGGCAGAGGGACTGAAATCCCAGGTGATCAGAGTCAGGCAGGTGTAAGACTAACTGTGGCTGATGGGCTGCTGAAACTGTAGACCGGCCTAGGCAGTGCCAATTCACAACTTCAGAAGCCTTGACCGCCCAACTTCTAGACGATAATGGGTTATTTGGGCTAAAAGTAAGTAAATAACACTTTCATTTCAGCAAACCTAAGTAAAGTCTCTCTCATCAGTATCCAGGCGTACTCCAAATAAAGGTAAGCCAAACAGGAATGTAAGAGGTCCATTTGGGAGAACCATAAGCATTTGAAAGTCAGGAAAATAAAAACATAAATTCACTTAATGGAAAGAGAGCCTCAGGAAACACTAAGCCATTAGGACTGTTGCCAAAGATCTCAAAAGATGAAAACAGCATCTTCCAGCCCTGTCCTGGGTTTAATCACATCGAGCCACACCCACACACCCCTTTGCACACTCGTTCTTCTCCAGGCTGTCCCACGATGCACATTTGGCTCCAACACACAAAGCAGCCTTGCCAAGACCTTCAAGTACATGTGGATGTTCTGAATGATAAGCAAGTGCTTACATTAGCTTTAGCTCACACATTAAGTCTTAAGGGAAAAAAGAGAATGCATGCGTAGCTTTGGTGGTCTTTAATACTGACAGTGTTTTTCCTACCTTTAAAACATTCTTTTTGCCATGATTCCCTAAAACATGATTTCCCTAAAACACCCCAATTTTATTCACCTAAAAATTTGCTATGTGCAATGCCATTGTATCCTTATAATTACTCATAACATTTTAGGATAATTTTTGCTGCTTTTAGAATGACACTAGCCTTCCCATTCAGAACCTCTCACTTTCACATTTTGAACATTGGTACAGATTTTAAATCTATTGATCATCTGTGGCTAAACACAGCATTGCATTAAAAATCTTGCACTTTCCTTTTACATCAATTTACAACAATTCTTTGTTTTAATTATCATTTGAACGTACCCCATACATTTTTACATTTCATCCTTCATCTACATTATTGCTAATTTTCCATTTAGATTCTGCTTTTTAAGTACTCAAAAGAAAATCCATCCTTATACCAAAGTAGGAGCTATTTATGAAATGGAAATGTTATCAATAATGTGGATGAAGAATGAAATTTAATAGTAAATTGTAGGACTTTGTTAGTGCCAGGCAGAAAGCAAAGCACTTTACATGTACCATCTCATTTAATCTTCAGGACAATCTTATAAGGCGCTGGTGTCATCACACCCACATTACAGATGAGAAACTGAGGCTGGGAGATATTAAGCCATTTGACAAAAAGTCACACAGCTAAGAGACAAAATTCAGAAGCCCCACTTGTCTAACTCCAGGAATGAGACTCAAGCATTACACCATGTGCAGAAAATTTTATGTGCTTTTTTATGCATGTGCTTTTGTGCAAAATATTTTTCAGTGTTGAGGCAGCCAAAGGAAATCCACACACAATGGAATAAAGGCTTTGGCCCTTTTAAGCCTCTTTAAACTTTCATTTTTTTCCTTCTAATATACCCCTTGCTATTGCATTCAGTCCCGGTTAGAATGCCATAAAAGAGGTAATAACACAAATGATACTAGAATAACACACATAGTCATCGCATAAATCCATGGGCAAAACAGAACAACAGGAAAGCAAAGTCTAAAGGCCCTTGCCTTGTGATGGCTGCTGCCTGCCAGCTCCCTGGCTTTGTAGCAATCGGCTGCACACTGCACAACAAAAGTTTCCATCTCTGAGATGTTATTACGGGCCTCGTAGAACAATCCACGTAAGGTCATATTTGCATAAGTCAAGTGCTCCACGGTCTCTACAGCGTCTTTACCTAAGGCAGGATTCAATCACTGGTGTGGACCATAATCAACCCACCAGATGCCCTAAATGCCAGCCAGCTTTCACTTAGATATGGAAGGAGTAAGGCAGGGAACTGAATTTCCAGAAGCCCTGGCTTCCTGCCTCAGAGCTGCTTTAGGAATGAGAGAGAGAGACCCAGTTAGAGGGGCTGCAGGTCTTCAGCCCTTCCCTTAACCAAGGTGACTTCTCTTCTATCTGGTTGGCACGCTGGAGTTTCACGAGTGATTTGATTGGAAAGACTATCTGATGCTAAATACGAAGTTGGAACACCACGAATCCAGGGCAATTCCTACCTTATACTTCCATGTGGATGGGACTGGCCCAAGATTTAGTATCTTACCCAAGATTTAGTATCTTGCCCAATAAGTCAAGGCTGGAAAGTATCAAAACCTAGACTGGAACCCCAGTATTCAAATTCCTGGTCCTGTACTCAAACTCACCACAGCTTGAACCTTATCCATTACTTCTGCTTCTTTCTACTCCCACCCTGGGACATCCAATGTTATTTTTTCCAATTTTGGTAAATACATAAATGTGAGAGACCCACAGGTCATTCCTCCATCCAACCTTTAAAAAGTGGGCAGATCTAGGAGCCATATAAGACTCATGGTCTTTGGAGCAGGGGTACCTTTGGTGAACTGTGCCTGCTTCCAAATCCCGTACTATATGTCTGAACACATACACATTAATCTGTCTAGCCTAATTCCTTCAGCAATTATACTGTTTAGTGCTCTGAGCTTTACCAAGTACCTGCGCATATTTTGTCTCCATGTAGAAGCTGGTCCTTTTGCAGAGAAGTGGAAAACTATCTACTGGGAATGTTGAAATTTAAGGTTAGATGAGGCTTTACCAATGATCCAGTCCAACTCTTTCAGATCTATCAATACAACTGAGAAAACTGAGACCCGTAAATGTTAGTAGCTAAGCCAAGACTGAAGACCAGATCAACTGATTCCTAGCACCCCTCTCACCATGCATTCCAGTCCTGCGCAGTCAAAGCCAGTGACTTCAATAAGCCATAATGTTCTTTATGATTTTGATAGCCCCACTCATACCTGAACATGTCACCTGGCATATGCATACCTGGCAGCTCAAAGCAGTTGTTTGCGTAACTGTATGAATAGATCTAGGTATCTCTATACATTCTCATAAATCCTCCTGCTTTCCTTCATAGCACCTATCACAGTTTTGAGATATCTATTTACTCGTTTATTTAATGCATTTATTTGTTTCTTTCCTTAATGCCTTTCTCTCCCTTGATGATATAAGCTCCATGAGGGCAGTTGCTAGTTCTATCTTGTTTAACGTTGGTATTTCCAGACCCTAGCACAATGGGTAGAAGCTGAATGAATGAATGAATGAATGAATTTCACAATGCCTTGAAAATATTTCTGCTACACTTACAGTATTTAATTTGTGCATTCACGGTTTAATAAACTAGGAGTTTCTTGAGGGTAGTGTTAGTGCCTTGTTGTCTTGACAACACCTAACTGATGCCTTATTAATACAAAGGCTGTCAATAAATATTTGTCAGGTAAATAAATTTATTCATTCATTAATATAATCTAGTGATCCTGGACACACAATAGGTACTCAAACACACTTACTAATTGCTTAACTGATTGATTGGTTGCTTGATTGATAAAGCTCCATAAAAATCAGATGTTTTCAGGGGGGCATTTTTAGGGAGCCACCTCCTCATCACAAAACCTAGTGTTTTTTTTTTATATATATTTTTTTAATTTTATTTACTTACTTATTTATTTATTTATGGCTGTGTTGGGTCTTCATTTCTGTGCGAGGGCTTTCTCTAGTTGTGGCAAGCTGGGGCCACTCTTCATCGCGGTGCGCGGGCCTCTCACTATCATGGCCTCTCCTGTTGTGGAGCACGAGCTCCAGATGCGCAGGCTCACTTATTGTGTCTCACGGGCCTAGTTGCTCCGCAGCATGTGGGATCTTCCCAGACCAGGGCTCGAACCCGTGTCCCCTGCATTGGCAGGTAGATTCTCAACCACTGCGCCACCAGGGAAGCCCAAAAACCTAGCGTTTTTATGAGGACCCAAAGATGTTTATTTGAAAAATTATTCCTCTGAATTTTATTCTTCTATCTTCCCTTTCCTTTTCTACTAGTTACAACAGAATTACATTAATTTTGTAGAATAACTTTGTACTGCTGGTGAGGACAATGGTCAAAGGTGCACCATTCCAGAGCAGGTTAGAGCAGCCTTCCTCTATACTCATCACTTCAAGTTCACTGATTCATAACTTCCAAAACCAAAAAGGAGCCAAAGTTCAGGGTAACTACTTACAACTGTGAGCATCACAGCGTATAATAAAATAGTCACAGAGCTACTGTTTACTGGATTTGAGAAGGTCACTGTGAGTAAGGCTCAAGGCTAAGTGTATCATGGGGAATCCCTTGGATTTGTCTATACCTTTTAAGAACATCTTTGGAAAGCAGGTGACAGCTGTAGAAAATAGGACACACTCAAATACTCACACTCACATACCACACACTCACGTAGATCTTTTCCACTAACATTTTAGCTTTACTTTTGAAATTTTATGATGTCTATTCTACAAAGTGGAACATAACAGAGATAGTTTCTCAGCCACTACTGAGGAAGGAAAAAGCAACAGGAGTTAGCCTTTGATCTTTCTACCATATGCCAGGTGGAATGAAAAGAACATGCTGTATTTGGCAACCAGTGTGTATGTGGACATACAAGCACATAGAGGTTCCATCTGTTGTTAGCCCCACGCTCAGGGGAATCGAGGAATCGATGGATAATTGAGACCTGCCACTGATTTCAAACATTTCATTTCATGTAATCATTTTACCCTCTTCCTTCACCATACACCTTGCTAAAATGATATTTAAGCTCCTTGCTCTCCCTGTTTCGGCCCATCTATTGGTGAAGGAGTTTAAAAAGCATGAACTCACTATGGCCAGGCACCATGACATGATACTGCAAAGATAAAATAAAGGTCCGAATGATACACAAACTCTCCCTCAAAGCCCGCATCGTCAAAGACAATCCATATTATGGATATATCCCCTCCTGGGTGGTTCCTACATGAAGTGTACAATATCCAACATGTTCCAGACTCCATAAATTTGGGGCCCCAGCAGGAACCCAAGCTGATAGTCTCGGGTATCTGGGCTCATCTAGTGAATGGGTACAGTGAGCCCATCAGGATCTTATTTGAAAGAGACCATAAGAAACTGCCTCTCAGAGACCTCATCAAAGGGAAGAGAAGGTGGGCAGAATGTGCATGCCCAGAGGAAAGCCTCAGGTGGAGGTTCTCAGCTTGAAGAAAGGGAAAGAGTGTCATGGGGTGAGGGGAGGGGGCGAGGGGAAGCCGCAGCTGTTTCACTGAAACCACACTGCTTAGGAAAACACTCCTCTTCTCCTATCAGAAACAATGATGGGGCTTCCCTGGTGGCGCAGTGGTTGAGAATCTGCCTACCAATGCAGGGGACACGGGCTCGAGCCCTGGTCTGGGAAGATCCCACATGCCGCGGAGCAACTGGGCCCGTGAGCCACGACTACTGAGCCTGCGCGTCTGGAGCCTGTGCTCCGCAACAAGAGAGGCCGCGATAGTGAGAGGCCCGCGCACCGCGATGAAGAGTGGCCCCCGCACGCCGCAAGTCGAAAAAGCCCTCGCACAGAAACGAAGACCCAATGCAGCCAAAAATAAAATAATTAATTAATTAAAAGAAAAAAAAAATTTTTTAATAATAATGATGATGGTGATGGTGATGATGATGATGATCAAGGTGGGGGAAGAGTGAGACAGAAGATCAGCAGTCATTCCCTATTTCACAGTAAAACGTAACACAGCTTCCATCACCCCAGGGCTACGATCTCCAAACATAGCAAAACCCAGAGAACGCCGTGTTAAAGCCCAGGGGTCGTGTTAGCATCCGGCAGTAATAGACACGCTTATAAGCACATCTGGGGACTTTCCAAAGTATTCAAAATCCTGTATGAGCATCTTGGGACGAGTGAAATTTGGGTCATTCCTATTAAAGTGCTCCCATTTATACCCACAACGCAGGGAGGCCCGAGAAATCTCAGGAGATTAGATAGATAGATAGATAGATAGATAGATAGATAGATATAATCCCTTCATAATACATTTTTTTTAATTAAATGACCATCAGATATATGTGACTTGGGAACCCACACGATCAAGTTCAGATTGCATTTTCACAAAACTTACTAGCTGTCTACTATGTACAAGACACTGTGCTAAGTGCTATATGGGATTTAAAAGATTTTTAAAATATGGTACTTTTTTATACTGAACATGATCTATTACTGAATACATATTTGCATATGGCCACACATAAGAAATGCCTGCTCCCACCACAGCTTTTACTTAGATTTCTGGCAAACTCTAGACATTCAGGTCACCAGCATCAGCCAAATAAGTCAGCTTAAGGTCTCTAAGTTGCAAAGGAAATGCACTTCACTCTCAAGGAAAAGAAAGAGAGCCACCCTCAAGGCAGAAGCTGTGGGTTTGGTGTAACGTATAAATTTAACGTCACTGATTTTAAGTTTCGTTACCTGTATTTCCCTGGTAACCAACAGCTTAAGAAGTGACAGTTGACAGCAAGGGGGACAAGACAGAGAAACTAAACGCTATGACAATCCCATGTCCTTGATTGAGGTGATAGGCTGAGGCACCTCCACAGCCCCAAGGGCACAAACACGTCAAGATGAGTCAGTGCGAAGTCCCTGTTCAACTAACTTCTCTGAGTCATCACAAGGAAGATAAGCTGTGTTCTGTCTCTTCTGGTAACCGAGGCAACATACAGATACACCACACTTGAGATTCCCAGCATTTACTTCAAAAGGTGTTCAACTAACCACTTAAAGGCTAAAGCCCAGGAATATCCCTCATAAATTACAGCAACATATTGAAATGAAGACCCAGAACAACTGGACTGAGTTAAACCACAAGTTGGAGGTAAAACCAAAACGAGAATCCAGGTTCTGTTATCTGACCGGGATGTGAGAGGAAATAACAGAGCCTGAGAACTCTGGAACCTGAACTAGATTTTCATCTCTAGCCTTATGGGTTTTGTTGTTGTTGTTGTTTGGTTTTTTTTTTAATGCATTTTAAATTTATTTATTTTGGCTGTGTTGGGTCTTCGTTTCTGTGCGAGGGCTTTCTCTAGTTGCGGCGAGCGGGGGCCACTCGTCATCGCGGTAAGCGGGCCTCTCACTGTCGTGGCCTCTGTTGTTGCGGAGCACAAGCTCCAGACACGCAGGCTCAGTAGTTGTGGCTCACGGGCCTAGTTGCTCCGCGGCATGTGGGATCCTCCCAGACCAGGGCTCGAACCCGTGTCCCCTGCATTGGCAGGCAGACTCTCAACCACTGCGCCACCAGGGAAGCCCTCTAGCCTTATGTTTTGCAGGTGAAATAAGTGAGACCTGGAGAGAGAGATGACTTGCTCCAGGTCACAATTCAGGGATGAGTAGAATTGGGACAAGAACACAGGGGTCTCACGGATGCTAGTATTATATTCTTTCCATCAACATCCACCCTTTTCTTAAACAGTTTAAAAGAACTTACATCCCACAGGCTAAACCGCATCGTTCGGTCTCTGTTTCACAGTAGTTATACTATTTGAAGCTGATACTGCTCCTACTTGCCTTCATCTAAATCAAACTAGAATAAGGAAATTGGCCGGATGAATTCACTGTAAGTAACACAGCTTTCAACCCCTGCGGCAGATATTTTAAGCAACTGTTGCCATATATGTTTCAACTTGAGAGATTTAATGAGGAGAAATGACGCCCTGACCCACCGGTGGGAACAAGTGTAAGAAAGAAAATGCGGAATGAGCATATAGATATCCTCCTTTTCAAGTTTTCAAACATTTAAGAACCTACTGTGTGTGATAACTCTGCCTACACTTCAAGTCTGCTACATTCTTAAACATAAGTGGCTCGGAGTCTCAAAAAGGGTGACCTCAAGTCTCTTAACAGTGCCTGTGAAATTTAATAATTGGGAGGCTCACACCAAACCTCATTTATAGCTCTTTTAAATGAAATAGATCACAGTTAATAAAGAGCCTGCAAATTAAAGTAACCCAGCAGTCTTAACTAGCAATTAAAATGACTTTTTTTTTTCCTATCCAAGGTGAAACCATATGCCGGAGCAGACTTTTGTCAGGTCCAAGATAAATGAGCAGTTTGGCTCAGCGGGGGATAATTCCAGTTCATACTGAAAGATCCGCTTCAGTATCAAAATCTCGTTCTCTCAATGCCAGGGTCCTGCCGCGGATCACCTGCACGCACCTGGGTTCAAGAGCCTTCCCTGTAAGGACACAGCGTAAGGTGTGCGACCACCTCATTCCTCCCACACCCTCAGGAAGTGGGGAGTCTAGTACTGGCAGAACCCAAATGCCAGCAGAAGCCTAGACTGACTTTCACCTTCCTTACACATATTGATGGGATCACCCGGCACTGTTACAGAAGTACGTAGGGAATGGGGAACAGGCTGGGAGAGAAATGTGCATGGCAACATCTAATCCAGATCAAAGCCCATCTCACTTGGCCAGCGGACCCCTAAGAACAGGTGAGAAGGAATTCTGGGCTCTGGGAAATGCCAGTCACCTTCTGGAAATAAGAAACTAGTGGCCCATGAAGCAGGACATAACTCACACATAATGTTTGTTATGTATACTACAACAGCAATCAATAACTTGCAAGCTCAGCTGTTTGGAGCACTTCTTCCCAAGGACCTGACTCACCCCCATGTCTTCACTTGCCAAGGTGGGAAAGGGAGTGGAGATGGTGGAGGGGGCACGCCAGATGCAGAGTCAGAAAGTAATTACTGATACCAGAAGACAGAAGGAAAAGATAGGTAGAAAGAAAAGAACAAGGATAGGTAAACAGATGGTGGACAGATGGATGGTTGGATGGATAGATACACGGATATATAGAGCTGTATACATATATTTATATCTCAGGGACAATAGGGGTGCAATGATGGACCAATGAATGATCAGTAGAAAAGGAGAAGCAAAGACATATTTGTTAGAAGCCTACTTGTTTCTGGCACCGAACTTCAAGCTTCCCATGCATCATCTCATGTAATCCACCAGTGACAGCACTACTATTTTGCCTATTTTACACATACCGAAACTATCGACACGATCAATAATATTATCAGGGTTAGAGTTAAAACCTAGTTCTGGGTAGCCACAAAACCCTTAGGTTTTCCATTATCCACGCTGCTTCTCATCCAAAGTCATGCTAAAATTTGGAAGACGCTACATTAGAAAGTGGACTGCAAGCCACATAGATCTGCTCTGTGAGCGCATAATTATAAACTACACCCTCAGACCTACTCAACCATTTAGCCTCCTACCAAACACCAGGATAAAAAGAGTACAGCAGACTCTTCCCGAACGCTCCAGGCCTTGACAACAAGCAGGTGAGAAGCACACTTCTGTCCAATACTGTCTTTCACCACCTCCATCCTTGACACTCCATGGTCCCCACACCCCACCTCCCAGACCCTTCTTTGCTCCAGCAGTTCCCACTTTCTAAGGTACAAACAAATTGCCTAGATTTTGTCCAAATGCAGATTCTGATTCAGAAGACCTGGAATCTGAGATTCAGCCATTCTAACAAGTGATGTTAGAATCCAGGTGAAGTTGATGCTTCCGGTCTGAAGACCACACTTTAGGTAAACTAACCTCTGTTCTATACACCATTGTTCGAGAAAATCAACATGTGAAACAGAAAAGGAGATTTAGCACTTTCTCTGGGCACTAAGAGCATTTAGTACACATAACAATAGGAAATGTGATGTGGACGTGGGATTTGAGCTCTACGTATATTTAAAGGGAGTCATGGAATCCCCCAATGCCTCCCCAAATTACCCAGATGCAGTTTTATGTGAGTAAAACCAAAAGCTGCACAGTAAAGAATAATGCCATCTTGATGCTATTTAAGTATATTTACTTCTTATTCGTGATCTTTCCCCCATTTAATTTTCTCTGAGAAATTATTCAGGTCACTTTTTAAATGGGTTTCAATGTTTCCAGGGCTGCAGCTTATTATAAAAATGTTCACAGCAGATAGAATCTTGCTTCAGCACAGCACTGTTTTCAAGCTGGCAGACACAGAAATAGGTATGTGGATATTGTACCATAAACATTAATTTAGTATTATGTGGAAGGTTGATTGATTAATAAATACATAAGCCAGGAAGCCTAGTTTAACTCTTAATTCACTTTTTTTTTATTTCACAGAGAGGGAAAAATTAATCTAGAAGTGTTGATTGATTGAGAGTTTTAGTCTCATCTAGACAGCGATGGAAAATGACTATGAACCTGGAACTTTGCAAACTGCATCATTTGCAAAATAAACCCAATCAACAAATTTCATCACACAGTGATGGATGGTCAGAAAGAAAGGGCTGTAGCGATCACGGAGAAGAAGAATGTGTAATCAACCAAGGAAGCAGCTCGCCATGCAGAGTGGAGAAAGGAGGAAGAATTAGCAAATATTTGCAGCTCAGGGGTGGACACAAATGAAAAAAATATATATATATACTTGAAACTTTTAAAATTAATGAGCATCAGAGCACTCTGGCAGACTAGCAAATTAGAATTAGTACATTGTGTTCGTAAGAATGTACAGAATATAAACATATTGTGCAGTTGTGATCCCACTACAAAGACTGCATGATGTACAGAACTGACTTACTCTAGTGCCATGATCAGAGGGTCATGTTTAGAACCAAATGTTCTATATCTAGACTTACATAGTGCTGAATTGTTTTTTCTGAAAACAAGGGAAACATCTTCATTGTTCTCTTTTTTGAAGAGTAGCAATGAAGCTGAGCAGGGCAATTGCTTATAAATTAGACCTGCATCTCCTTCCTGTGATTTTGTTTTTCCTTTCCAGATCATATTTACACAATGACAATCAAGGTCAAGTTCCAAGCCCTAAGCCTCAGAAAGCTGACATCAGAATCATCAGTACTGTTTGCATTTAGTGTGTCCATGGGAGGAAATGGAAGGAAGGAAAGAAGTTAACATTTGAGGACCTACTATAATAAGAACTGTGAAATATTCTACCAGAGATTCAGATCAAAGTTCTCACATCAACACTGTTTTATTAACCCCATTTTTCAAAGGAGAAAATGAAAGATTAGGGATGTTAGCGAGACTGGCCAGTGCTGCAACAGCTGTTACGTGGCAGAACCCATTTATGTTGGGCTCTGTGCATGTTCTAGAGAATGATCTTTCCACACCTTGCCTCAGAATGACTGCAGAGCTTGTTAAAGCAGATCGTGGGCCCCCACTCAGAGCTTCTGATTCAGTCAATGTGTTAGTTTCCTACTGCTGCTGTAACAAATCACCACAAACTGGGTAGCTTCAAAACACAATTTCATTATCTCACAGTTCTGTGGGTCAGAAGTTCAGATACAGCACAGCTCAAGTGGGTCCTCTGCTTAGAGTCTCCTGGGGCTGAAATCAAAGGTGCTGACAGGGCTGTCTTCCTTCCTGGAGCCTCTGGGGAAGAATTAGTTTCTGCTCTTATTCAGGTTGTTGGCCTAATTCAGTTCCTTGTGGTTGTAGGACTGAGGTCCCCCTTTCCTTGCTGCCTCTCAGTCAAGGTCCAAGCTTGGCTTGTAGGGGTGGCCTGCACTCCTTCCCATGCTTTCTGTGTGGCCCCTTCCAGCAAGGCCAGTCTCTCTCATGCTTTGACTCTCTCTAAGTTTCCCTTCTGCTGCATCTCTCTGACTCCAGCCAGAGAAAGTTCTCTACTTTTAAGGATGCATTGTGATTAGACTGGGCCCCCTGGATAATCCAGAATCATCTCCCTATCTTAAAAGTCCATAAACCTTAATTACATCTGCAAACTTCCTTTTGTATGTAATACAGTCACAGGATCCTTGGATAAGAGGGTAGACATCTTGGGGGGGGCATTCTACCCACTGTAGCCAGTCTGGGCTGGGCCCCCAGAATTCCCATTTCTAACAGGTTTCTAGGTGATGCTGCTGGTCAAGAGACCACACTTCGAGAACTCCTGCTCTGGCTTTTACTCCAAGTGTGGCCCAGGGTATCAGTATCACCTAGGATTTGTTAGAAATGCACAATCTCAGGCCTCATCCCAGACTTAGTGAACAAGAAGCTACTGCTTAACAACATCCCCAGGTAATTTCTGTGCTCATAAAAGTTTGAGAAGCATTGCTCCAAGGCAATTAATAAAACAGGAAAAGGAATGGAGTGAAGTATATGTTTTATTTATTCTCAAAGCCTTTTGGAAAGATACAGCTCCTCCTTGGTCCAGGTATTGCCCTTTTGTTTTCTTGGCAGGAATGGAGGGAGGTGTCTTACCTATAAAATTTGTACTTGTAAAGAATTCCTGCACTCGCTCACTCTCTCTGTCTCTCTGTCTGGCTTTATTTGCCCACCCCTACTCCCCATTTTAATTCAAAGGGGGGAAAATCTCCCCATGACTCAACCACAGAAATGTTTGGCAACCTGAACAATTGCAGGTTGGATTTGATTATTCACTGGGCAGCGTTGACAGGGACATCCCTCCTTTGGTCAAATCCAGGATTTGATGGGACTAGATTTCAAAGGCTTCTCAGATGAGTTCTAGGAGGAAATACGGTACTTGCCAACACCCATGACCAGAGACAGGGTGAGTGCCGACGGGTGCAGCATATTCTGCTTTTACTTTGACATTAATAGGATTTCCCCAGTCCTGGAAAGAGATTCAGCAAAATCTAAGGGCCCCAGAGGAGAAGGAAATGTCATTAACCCTTTTCTTGAGGATGTTATTGGTCTTCTGTGACTTACCATTAGACGAAAGTGACTGCAGTTAGAATATATTGAAGAAGACTGCAAAGTAGTACAGACAGGCTGCAACTAAACACACAGCTCACTTCTATCTCTGGCTCAGAAACGCCTGAATGTAATTACTGTAACCTAATCATTAGACAGCCAGAGGAAAGTGAAATATGTTTCAAGATGTAGACATTAACTGAACATTATCTCAAACTCTCTTGCTTTCTCTTAATTTAAGTTGAGATAAAGAGAACAAAACAAAAATGGAAGGATGTTTGGTAGTGAAAATAAGAACATATGAGTACAGTGAAGTTCTATTAAGTGTACTCTATTGGTAAAAGACAAACCAACAGACTAATCCCCCCCCCAACACACACACACACTCACTATGCTGTTTCTTTTCTAGTGCACTGAGTTCCAGGCAATGAAGACCCATATTGTCTGCTTAAATCAACTGATTATTCCAGAATCAACACGAAGAATCATATAAACCAACTCCCGTTCCCAGCGCATTCTCATGATTCTTGCACTTATTCTCCTTTGATCGGATAAGGAAACCATGGGAGCATTTCCAGTACTAAACCCAATCCCCTAAAACATTACCAAATTATCTATGGGTAATCAATAATAAAAGTGTGTATTGACAAAGGATGTCAGCCACCCAGAAATGTTTAATGAGGCACCTGAAAATGTACGCAAATGATACCAGCAAAGAGTCGATAAGGCGATGGCCATTCAAGCAAGATATGGGACAAAAGCCAAATACATGATAACCACTCCAGAACTCTTGAAGGGAAAAACAATTCCCACCTCTCTGATCAATGCCATTCCCCCACCTCCATTTCTGGAAGCTATTTACCTCAAGAAGCATTTACAAAGAGAAAAAAGTTTCTTGAAATCTGCAGAGTGTTTACTTTGGAAAACCACCTGGCAAAATGGATCAGCTTTCAATCCATCACCGATGAGCCAGTGTTATCTTAGATGTGTGTTTACTGGGGGTGGGGGTGGAAATAAGAGAGAGTCCAGATCAAAGGTGGGATCACTCTGGGGTCACTGGGGGAACACAAGATGACCCGTCACTGGATTCTTGACCTGATGGCCAGTAGTCTGGTCGAATCTCCCCCAACTCTTCATCTCTTTATATATATAAATTTACTTAAAATATGTATATACAATCGAGTAATAATGATGCACTGAAAGTATATATAATTACTTGGGTGCTAGCTGCAAAGCTGCTGCAGCACTAGCACTTTCCTATTAAAGGAAAACTTCCCCCCAGTGATTAAAGCCATTTGAGACCTTCTGTCCCTCCTCCCAGGGTAGTTGGGGCAATAAACTTGAAAACCAATCCAGAGAAAATTTAAAGGATATTAAAAAATATTTAAAGCCTATATCTCATAAACTTTGCCAAATGTCTACTCTATACCTGGTACCCAGCTGAATATGGTAAATATTTTAGTAAGGACACAGCCTCTCCAGACAAGCAAGGCTTAGAGCAATTCAAGAAGTGCTGTGATCACAGAACATACAGTTTGTTACAGGAATTCAAGGGACAGCACACAACTGGTGACATGGGTTTTAGTGCCGGGAGACAACACTGCCTGGGTCTTTCTCATTTCTGCACATCTTCTGCATAGAGGTGCTGACAGCCTTTTCTTCTTTCAGGAATGTTTGTACAGCTAACAGCCTTGGAAGGTAGAAATGGTCTCTTCTGCTAGAACATGGGGAAGAAATGTTTTGCCCATGAAAGATGTTCATTGTTGCTAATTATTGGAGAAATGCAAACCAAAACTACAATGAGATATCACCTCACACTAGTAAAAATGGCCATCATCAAAAAATCTACAAACAATAAATGCTGGAGAGGGTGTGAAGAGAAGGGAACCCTCCTACACTGTTCATGGGAATGTAAATTGGTGCAGCCACTATGGAGAACAGTATGGAGGTTCCTTAAAAAATTAAAAATAGAGCTACCATATGACCCTGCAATCCCACTCCTGGGCATGCATCTGGAGGAAAACATGGTCCAAAAGGATACATGCACCCCAATGTTCATTGCAGCACTATTTACAATAGCCAAGACATGGAAGCCACCTAAATGTCCATCCACAGAGGAATGGATAAAGATGTGGTACATATATATATATGATGGAATATTACTCAGCCATTAAAAAGAATGAAATAATGCCATTTGCAGCAACATGGATGGACCTAGAGACTGTCATACTGAGTGAAGTAAGTTAGCCAGAGAAAGAGAAATATCATATGATATCACTTATGTGCGGAATCTAAAAAGAAATGGTACAAATGAACTTACATACAAAATGGAAACAGACCCACAGACATAGAAAACAAAATTATGGTTACCAGTGGGGGAAAGATGGGGGAAAGGGATAGTTAGGGAGTTTGAGATTGACATGTACACACTAATATATTAGACAAACGGATAACCAACGAGGACCTACTGTATAGCACAGGGAATTCTGCTCAATGTTATGTGGCAGCCTGGGTGGGAGGGGAGTTCGGGGAAGAATGGATACGTGTGTATGTGTGGCTGGGTCGCTTTGCTGTTCACCTGAAACTATCACAGCATTGTTAATTGGCCATACTCCAATATAAAATAAAAAGTTTAAAAAATGCTCATTGTGCAGTATAATAAAAATCTTGTCTCCCTCCTGGGCAAAAATCAGGCAAGTTTCCTTACAGCCCATTTATTATGAAAGATTGGGGTTTCCTAAGCTCAGGGTTCCTCAGCTGTGAAGCAAACCCGGTCCATGTGCAGCGTCCAGGATGCTCTGTGCCACCCCTGTGACTTTGGGGACAAAAGGAGCTGACACAGGCATGAAGCACGTGCTGCTTACTCTGCAGGGAGTAGTAAAGTCCTTTGTCTCTTACCCAGGAGTGTCGTGTCTTCTCCCAGCATCCACGACACTGCACTGGGCTGAAATGTTACCCTGAAAGGGTAAAATCTAGGAACCTTCACAGTTCTTGACATTTAGAAGGGGTCGGAGAACTATTTTGTGGGCCCTGACACCCACTTGAGCTAAGACAGGCAGGCTTCGTGTAATTTAACCACAAGGACGTTCTAGAAGACAAAGTGAAGGGCACATGGACAAGCAAGAAAGCATGACCATACAGCGCATTTAGGAAAACTCAAGTAGAGCAGGTTGGCCAGATTATCATCAGGGGTTTTACACACAGTCATGAAACTAAATCAATGCGTTCACTTTGGGCTTAGGGTTCATTTCAAGTTAAAATTTTTAATAATATTAAGCATAGTCTTTGAATTAGCTAACACAGTACTTCCCAAACTGATGTTAAAGAAAAACTGTTCTGTGTAGTGTTAATTGGTGTTCCAAGAAAAATAGACTTTCCTTGCACAATTAAGTGAGTTCGTTAACTGCAAGCAAAGTTCAATAGGTTTTTTTTTTTCCACTGAAGCATCCCCAATACTTTAACATGGCAATACATATTTTGAATTACCAAAGGGAAGACTTAGCACGCAGCCTAGCCCAAGCTAATCTGATCAGATGTCCTTTCTTTAGGGAACCCCAATTAAACATTTCCCAGAATGATTTTTCTGTTCCTGCTGATACGAGTAATGTTTGTCTAATCCATTTAAAAATCACTATAGCCTTATAAGCAAACACAAAAAAATTATAATTGAATAAAATTAATCTTTGGTCAAATTTGCTTTTAAAATGTGTCCATGGGGTTAGGACACTGTGGTCCTAAACCCTCATGATCTAAAAAAATTAAAATTTCATAAAGGCTGATGTGCATCTGTTCTCTGCTCTAATGACCTACAAATTAACAAATCATTCTATTAATCGCTCTAGTTAACTAACCCGTTCCAAGATCAATTCACATAGTACTAAATATATATAGTATATGTCAATATATCACAACCAAACACAGCAAGTTGTGATCTACCCTGTACAATTCAGACGCTATATACTTTGCCAAAGAATGCACTTAGAGTTTCTAGGTCGTTGAAAATAGAGCATAGTATACTTACATTATTTTAATGTGAAAACTATACAATATATATAAAATACTGTGTGTATTATATGTGTGCATATGTATCATATACATACGTTTTGAAAACACCTATGCAAGTTCTTTCAACTCTAAAACTAAGAGGATTAGAAAACCAAGTAGATAGCCCTCTACTGTGACAAAGTTGATAGCCCTCTGATTTTTAGACATTTTACAGCTGAAATAATGGATTAATCATTGTTCCAAGCACACACTACAATATAAAGGTAAATATCATTTCCTTAAAGTTGTAGGGAAAATTGATATTTCCCACATTGAAAAGCTCTCTTGACCAAAAATATTTGGAAGATTCTGTCATCATCAGCTTCGATCTATTGAGGAGCAAAGATTCAATTTGCTGGCTTTCTTCTGTCTGTAAAGTCACCCCTGAATCCCTCACCCCTAGCATAGAACTATCATATGGAAGACCTCCAATCAATATTTATTGAATCCATAAATAAATTTTTCACCTTGAAATTGATACAATAACTATATCTTACAATTTTAAGTACATTTGTTGATTTCTATGAACTGCTCTATCACCAATCCAGCTAATTCAAATGTATATAAAAGTTCACTAGAAAAACAGAGAAATGTAAAAGAAATGTTTAAATGGTTTGTCAGAAGCAATGATGAAATTACTGAAATCCTGAGGATTATATAAAAAATGAGACTTAAAACAATGTAGTAAACATAGACAATATTCTGCTTATACAGATGTTTCATTTAAATTGAAAAGCAAACACGTTTGTCATTATAGTTTTTCTTTAGTAAACTATTTGACAGGGTTTTACAATATTTATTTATTTGGGCTCTTTGGGCTTCTTATAGCAAGTAGTGATTATTTCATAAATCCTCTGGATTTTAGCAAAGTAATATTTTGTCATTTTAAATGTCATGCAGAGAAGTCAGAAATTTATGGTGAAATCAGTAAAAGATTTGAAACCACACAGGTGACTTACCTGTCCTTATGTCTGAGTAACTTCCACGTCTCCTGGGTTCCTGGGCTTTGTTCCTTCATTTCTTTGTTAGTCTTGGTGTAGCCAGGATAATCCTCAGCTGCAAAGTCTCTTCATCAATTTCACGTATGAGGATGCACTGCCACACACATCCCTTAATTATTAGTGCTTATTAGACTCACATCACGACCTTTCCTACAGAAAGATAAAAACAAAGGATTCCCAACGTCAATGAATTTATTATCTATATGAGAAGACAGTCATATACAAAACTAACCGTTCTATAGAATGAAATTCGTTAACTCATCCATTCGTGTCTTCATTGATTCATTCAGAAATGTTTATTTAACATATATTACAGCACAGGTTCTGTGGAAGACACCGCAGGTACAAAGACTAATAAAATACCATAGTCCACTGGCAGGCTTCTCCCTCCCCTTACGTTACCTCTACTCTGCCCTAGTCCAGGCCCTATAGCTCCTCAACAACTGAAAAAGACTACTGTCTACAGGTTTCCCAAAATGTCCAGCCAAAAGACAGCTGTTCAATCTTCCTAATGCACAAATTTGTTTAAGTAACCCCCCTCTTCAAAAGCTTTTAGTTCCACCCCATAATCCATGGAGTAAACTATAAATTCCTTAACTGACAAGAATTTAGGGACCTCACTGTCTTGGCCCCAATCTATCTTTGCAGTCTTAAAAAACAAACATATCAAGGAGTGATTTACATGACACCAGCCCTTTTGCATATAGCATTTCATATACATTACCCGAGCCTTTTCACATATACTAACTCCATGACAACAATGGAGATTCACAGAGCACTGTTGTGTGTTCCCCAAAAACATTTCATTTTTCCCCTTTGGCACACCAAAGGCTTGATTTCTAAGCTCCAGATATCTAGGTGGAGCTATGTGACTAGTTCTGGCCAATGGAATATGAACAGATTTGGGTTTTGTATAGGCCTGGTCCCTAAGAGATCTCCCACACTCCCTTCCTCTCTCTTCCCTTCTGTGGCAAACTTGGGGGTCATACGTTAAGGATGACGGCATCCCAGGATGGAGTGCCTGAAAGTCATCCCCTACCCCACACTGCCTCACCACCACCCCCCAAAACCAAACGGACTGGGATGTCAGGAGACACTTGATTTTCATTGCTTTAAATCACTGAGATTTCCAGCTTTGTCTTTGTGGTGTAAGCTATTTATTCTGACAATGCAGACCGAAATTAATTTGATATCCTTTTAGAAATGAGAAAACTAAGATTCTGAGTGGTAAGTGACATCCAGATTCACAAGGCTCATAAGCAGAACTGTAAACGCGTGTCTTTACTTTCTGCGATGGTTAATTTTATGGGTCAACTCGACTGCACTAAGGGATACCCAGATAGCTGGTGAAACATTATTTCTGGGTGTTTCTGGAAAAGATGAACATTTGAATCAGTAAACCGAGGAAAGATCATCCACACCAGTACGGGTGGGCATCACCCAATTCGTTGAGGACCCGAATAGAACAAAAGGGCGGAGAGAGGGTGAATTTGCTCTGTTTGAGCCAAGACATCGATCCTCTGCTGCCCTTGGACATGGGTGCTGCTGGTTCTCAGGCTTCCCGGGCAGACTCGGAGTGGGACTCACAGCACCAGCTTTCCTCATCCTCCAACTTGCAGACGGCACGTCGTGGGACTCCTCAGCCCCCATAAGCGTGTGAGCCAATACCTATGATAACACACCTTCAGCTCATTTAAACTTCCCGTCTCATTGCTCTACTCTTCCTCCGCTGATGCAGTGATGCCCCTCGGGCATCACTGAGCAGCAGCTAAACTGACATGCTTTCTGTTCAGTAAACACTCATCACACTACCTCAACCTCCAGCTTTCGTCCACGGTGTTGCCCGGGGAAAAGGCTCTTCCTTCATATTCGTGCTTCTACACCTACTCAGCAAGGTCTGACTCCAACTCCTTCCTGAAGCCCCTGAACAGAGGAATGCCTCACCTCCGTGTCCATGGAGCAGCTGTCTGCCCCTTTCTTACAGCTCCAGCAATGTCATCCACCTGCATATATGCTCTCGCCCATTGGTCCAAAGGCTTTTCAAGGACAGAGACCATGTCTTATTCTTCATGGTAGAACCCACTCTGTTGAGCCCTGTACCTTATGTATGAGGCGTTCAAAAATGTATGAACTGAGTTAAATTCGTATTTTTAAACTTTTATAAATGTTGATATATTTTCTACTTCTATTAATTCTTTTAAACTACCCCACCCCCAAGACATAACATACAAGGTATTATGACTCTTTTTTTTTGAGAGTGCTACCTTAGTAGTTGCATTATAAAGACAAAAGAATCGAAAAAGACACTATAGGCAGCATTAGATTTATATTGCCTTGCACGTAAGTCACTCAATAATCGTGTTGAATGAATAAATGTGGTGGTTTAACTGTTTAACCTGTCATTAGTACCTACATAGATTTACAGTGAAGGTCAGCGAAAGTCACTTCTGATAATAACACAGAAGGCTGATGTTTTGCAAAGGATCTTCCGGACATGGTGTCAACTTTGATTTCCTCTTTAAATACAGGACATTAGTTCTAGTCTTTAAAGTGTACTTGGAAATCCTCTGATCTTCTCTAATGAGCCACTTGATTATATAAGCTTTGCTTCATGTTTCAGAAACGAACCCGCAGTGTCTGTTCACCAGAGACAGACTTAGGATATTTGAGTAGTGGAGAAGACTATTAACAAGCAGTTATTCTTGTTTTACTTTTGTTACCACAAACCAATTCACTTCAGCAGTTTTTACCTACTAAAAAAATTACACAAATTAGAGCGTGTCTTTAAAAATGAATCGCTTCTAAATAAACCTTAGATGCAGTTAGAATTATGATACTTATTATGAAGAGCTGTGTCTCCTTCCATTTGGCGCTAGTGACAAAGGTTAAAAATGCCCTCCTATAAAATACCGCATAATTAAGCAAAGCAATTTTGTAATTACCCACTACAGAGCTGGATAAATTCCAAGTTTCATAATTATTCCAACCTACGGATGATCCACTTGTACAAAAAAATAAGTCCAAAGGATAAAAGAACAGCATTTCTCTTCAGCACAGTTTCGTTTCCTTCCCATTTCTCTCAATTTGTTCAGCTACTCTTCTAAAAAAATTAAAATAACTAAGAGCAAACAGTTTTCTGCTCCTTGTGTCTCGCTCCTCCAGTAACAATGCATAGTTATGGGTATAGAATGTCAGTGTTTCTGCGTGAGAATTGCTGAAACCCAACACCAGAAATGAGACGTAGAAGTGGTGCATGGTCTATTGAAAACTCAACCCCCGCCATCAACAGGTGCAAGAATGACGCCTAAGGAGATGTTGAGGGAACTCATTATAGTAATCAGATAGAGACAAAACTCTGTTAAAGGCAAACCCCTGTTTCCCAGTCGGATCAAATTACACACCAGACAGGCAAATTCCCACCACGCCGCCTTCCTTGTGTTGAGCTTCTGAAAATTTCAATCTAAGCTATACACTATCCCCTCAACTTCTTGAAGTGCCAAGGGGACAGGCTCTCTCACCAAGCTCCAAATATATGTCCAGCTAACTCAGGGTCCAGCTCCACTTCCCCTGTTAATGGAGGACATTGCCTGTAGGTAATTCTATAGAGGGAATCCATTATGTACAATCCAACACACCCTGAGGTGACCAAAAAAAAAATCATTTTTAGAAACCCTCAGAATCTCCAGGTCACTGAATGAATTTTAAAATCACAGTGGTGACCAAGTACTTTCATCAAATATCCATGATATACCTTAGGCATTTTTCTGAGTACCAATGCTAATACCTTGGCCAAATTTCACCTTTGAGAAGGTACCCTTGTTAATTATTCAGTCGTTTTTCTCTGAAAGTAGTATTCTTGCTTTAGGCTCAGACCACTTCCATGCAGCACAATGAATAAATGTTCCCAGATGCCAAGAGGCTGGGTGGAGTTTCTATAAATGAAAAATCTAAAAAGTGATGACATCTGTTGAAGTTGGATTCAGATCTCACTATTAGAGCGTGATAATCACCTTCCCAGGAGGTCACGTTTACCTTCTAGAAAAGTGCAAAACAGAACACGTTAAGCAATGATTCACAAAGTCCAAGTTCAACGTCCTTTAGAGACTCACCTCAGTCTGAGCATTCAGACCAAGGGAGAACAAGGGTCATTACATGAATATAGTGGTCCAGGCAAAGTGGCCTGGATTTGTCTTTCAGCCTCCTCCCTTTCTGAGTTTTGGTATAAAAATATAGGACTAAATGATCTGATCGCTACACAAATCGAACACCCAGTTTCAACTGAAAACCACTTGGAGCAATTTTATATTTATATGCTGTCTTTATGAGAGCATGCATACACTTATTATGCCAGACACCTTTCTAGGTGTTTTATAAAAAGTTATCATTTTTAATCCCTATGACAAGTTTTTTTTTTTTTTTTTTGCATGAGAAGGTCGAGGTTCTAAGAATTTAAGTGACTTTGTCAAGGTCACCCAATAAGGAAGCAATATAACTGAGCATCTGTCTCCACAGCCCATGGTCTTTCTACTAAGTCATGTTACCTCCATGGATTTTAAGTTCAAAATGCTGAGTTTATGTTTCTTAACCTCTATCCTTATTTTCTTATTTGTAAAATGGTAACATTCCCAAGGTCACACACAGCTGGTAACTGGCAATGAATGATGGGATTTGAGCACTGGTTTTCTCTCTTTCCAACACACCACATTCAAAAGAAACCAAACATTTGGTCTTCCTCTGCCAATACTTTTCTTCCTCCAGTCTCCTCCTTCTCAAAACTTGGGGATCATCTTGAAGGCATATTTCCTCTCAGTGACATACATCTTGCACTTCAAAAAGACCTGGTAATTCTACCTTCAAAATATTACTCAAAACCATCACTTCTCTCCACCCCCAACCCTACCCCTAGTACTGGTTGCCATCATCTGCGGCTGAGGCTAAGTGACCTCCTCCACCACCCAAACCCTCCAACAGAGTCAGAGGGACCTTTTGGAAAAAGAAATCAGGCCATATTACCTCAGTACTTAAAACACTTTGGCGACTTCCTATTTTAAGATCACTTTGATCTTGACTCCCAGACTCTCTCCTAGGCTTCTCATTCATTCATTCTGTTCTTCAGATGTATCAAGTCCTTTCCCACTTTGGGGATGGCATACATGCTGTTCCCTCCGCCCTGTGCACTCTCTTTCATCATCCCACTTCGTAGAGACTGCCTTGCTGGAGACAATTTCCTTGCCCCTCCACTCCCGTTTAAACTGGGCTCCCCTCTTACCTCTTTCATAGCTCCCTGCATTCTTTCAGCTGCAATAACAAAGAGATCCAAAGAAACAACAGCTGAAACAAGGTGGGAGTTCATTTTCTCTGCCACATTAGTTCAAAGCTATAAGGAGATTCTGTCATCTTCAAAATGCACCTTCCGTCTTGAGGTCCGAGGCTGCCATTTCAGTTCTCATCATCTTCCAGCAGGAAGTAGGAAAGGGCCAAAGGAAAGATTTCTTTTCAGGACACTCTCCAGAAATGGTAAAAGTCAGTTCTGTTCATATCCCGTTGGCCAGAACTTAGTTATTTGGACAAGCTATAAGAGATAATAGGTGTTTGCTGGTGTTTCCCCCCAAAACTCAGGCATTCTATTATTATATGTTCTCTTCACAGGATTTATTTCAGTTTATAATTACTTATTTACTTGGTTCATGATTTGTTCAGCGTCAGTTTCCCCCATTAACCAATGTTACTTCTGGCCTCCTAACCAGATAGGCAAGTCATCCTTCTTTCATTCCTCAGCCACGATGATATCAATCCCTTCTTTCATTCCACAACTATTTGAACATCCACTCTGTTTACTCTGCTGGCCACCAAGAATACAAAAATACATAATATAATCTTGTTTCCCTAGGAAATCTCAAAGTCTATTTGGGAGACAGGCTAGAAAATAAACAATTCGAATGCAGCGGAATAGGTGCTATAAAATAGATATGCTTAGAAAACTACAGGAACACATTTATTGAACACCTGTTGTTACCTCATTGCATCTGATATCATTATCATCAGATCATCTGAACTTTAAAGACAAGGAAGCTGAGGCTTAGAGAGTTCAAGTAATTTGCCCGAAGTCAGACATCTTGGAAGTGAGAAAGTAGAATTGCAATTCAAGACTATCTGATAACGAACTCACTCTCTTTCCCATCAATGAGCGCTAATGCAATTCTACTTTATATTCTAACGCAAGTTCTTCTCTTAAGATGGTTCCCAGCTCTGCCTCTGCTTGTCCCCAAGCACCCAGCTCCAGCCAGGCCCCTACAGTGTCCTCAGTCCTTTAATGTAATGGTCTCCCATGCTCTTTGCCTCAGTGGAGGAACCCTGCCACTGTGGAAGGTAGACAGCACAGAGAAAGAACACCTGTGTTTGCTGCTGTTCCAGTTACGCATTGCTGCAAACTACCCCATAACACTGTGGGTTAGAACAACTAGGTATTATTTTCTCTCATGGTTCTGAGGGCTGACTGGGCTCAGCTGGGTGGTTCTTGCTCAGGGTCGCTCATGCAGTTGCAGTCAGGTGCTGGCTGGGCCTGGAATCATCAGAAGGCGCCCTCGCTCACATTTCCAGTGCCGGGACTAAGGTGGCTGGAACAAGTGGGAACTGGGCAGACCTGTCCTTGTGGTTTGCTCTGGCCACCTCACAGCATGGCAGACTCAGAGTAGCGCTGGGCTTGCCACGTGGCAGCTGGCTTCTGCCAAAACATGCTTTCTAAGAGGCCAGGGAGAAAGCTTTAGGCTTCTTTTGATCTAGCCTTGTAAATTCCAGAATGTCACTTCTGCTCAATTCAGATAAATCTAATAAAGTCGAAACCACTAGTCCAGATCCCAGGGGAGGCAAATTAAACTCTACTTCTCAATGAAAGAAGTAGCCAAAAATCAGTGACTTTCTTAACCAACCTCATGTGGAATGAGACAGATCTCCGTTCAAATCTCAGCTTTGCCGCTTACTAGCTGTGTGGCCTTAAACCAGTTACTTAACCTCTCTGAAACAGTGTTCTTATCTGTAAAATATTGAAAAGAGTATCTGTCTCATTGGGTTGCTGTGAGAATCTAATGAAATCCAGTGTGTAAAGAACCAGGTACCAGGCAGGTAGGTGCTCCGTAAATGTTAGTATTCTTTCCCCACCATGATCCACCCTCACTCCCCAGTGGGTGGCAGAATAATTTCCATAAGCGTTTGTTAAATGAATGAGAAAGTGAAACTATGCAATTCATAGAGCTTCCAAAGTAACCTTCCAACACACTATTCGTCATGTCACTCTTGTACTTGAGAATGTAGAGGACCTTTCAGTTGCTGCATGCAGTAACCCAAAGTCCCCTGCTGTGCATTCAGGACTCTGGGACCTCGCAACCTCTGCTGTCCTGTGACAGGCCTCTCAGCCCTCTTGCTAGCACAGAGCACAGCACAACATGGTCCTTACAAGTACCCCTCACTGGAGCAGGAGCCAACTGAAAGAGCCCCCAGTGGGCAAAGTTAAAGCAATCCCAGCAACAAAATGAATAAAGTATCAATACTACTGGGCTATAACCCAAATTACAAAATAAATATTCATGCAACCATACAGACATAAAATAAATCATTGAATAAATTAATAATGGGGGAGAAGAGACAAATATCTTGTGCAGAAGAATTCCAAATAATTTATGTAAATATTCCTCCCTCAAAAAATAGAGCATAACTCCCCACTCCTTAACTATGGGCTGCACGTGGTGACTGCCTTCCGAAGAGTACAATACGGAAAGGGAGAAACCTGGCGATCAGCACCATAGCCAGGTAATCAAGGTCAACCTCAACAGTTGTAAGTCATGTTGATGGTATGTACCCTTGATATGATGTGATGGGAAGAGCGCTTCACCTCTCTGATCTTCCCCAAATCCATAAACCCCGTCTAACCATGAGAAAAGCATCATACAAATCCTGAGGAATAAGCACTTGATGAGTACTCCGCAAAACTCTCAAGGTCGTCAATTACAAGGAACGCCTGAGAAACTGTCACAACCAAGAGGAGCCTAAGGAGACATGACAACTAAATATGATGTGGTATCCTGGGTGAGATCCTGGCACAGAAAAAGGACATTAGATTTTTTTAAAAACTGAGGAAATATGAATAAACTATGGACTTTAGTAATACTAATGCATTAACACTGGTTCATTAATTGTAACAAAGGTATCATAGTAATCTAAGATGTTAATAATAGGAGAAACCAGGTGAAGAGTCAGATCTTCCTCGACTTACAATGGGGTTACATCCCACTAAACCCCTCCTAAGTTGAAAATATTATAAGTCAAAAATGTATTTAACGCATCTAACCTACCAAACATCGTAGGTGAGCCTAGCCTACCTTAAATGTGCTCAGAACACTTACATTAGCCTACAGTTGGGCAAAATCATCTAACACAAAGCCTACTTTATAATAAAGTGTACAATATCTCATGTAATTTAGTGAACACTGTACTGAAAGGGAAAATCGGAATGGCTGGCTGGGTGCAGAACGGTTGTAAGCATATTGGTTGTTGACCCTCGTGATCACGTGGCTGACTGGGATCCAGGGCTCACTACCGCTGCCCAGCATCATGAGAGAGGCTCGGATCGCATGTCGCTAGCCTGGGAAAAGATCAAACTTCAAAATTCAAAGTATGGTTTCTACTGAATGTGTATTGTTTTTGCACCATCGTAAAGTTGAAAAATCCTCAGTGGAACCATCGTAGGTAGGGGATCATCTGTATCTGGAAAATCGCTGTATTTTCTTCCCAATTTTCTGTAAATCTAAACTTACTCTAAAACCTAAGTTTCCATTGGAAAAAACAAAAACAAAAACTAGCCCTTGCTGGACAATGTCCTCCTACCCATTGCACAGAAAAGACTGATGCCTTCTGTGGCTCTAACATAGTGGTCACAGCAGGGGAGGCTCAGATCCCGGAAGTTGACCTGTCTTTGTATCTGGGTTGAGGTGGAGTATGGTCTCCACAAACGGGCATCACATCTTCATGCTAATCCAGCCCACTTCCTTCCTTTTGTTCATGCCACGAGCATCTCCCAGTTCCCTAAGTTCAAGACTTCAGGGTCAGCCTCTCCTTTTTTTGTCCCATTTTCTAAGCCCCGTTGCTTCTAACTCATCATTTTATCTCAAATCCAGTACGTCGACTCAAGACCATGGTCTAGTTCAGGTCCTCAGCATCGATCATCCACACACCTTTATAATTCTCCCTGCCCCCAACCTGTCTCCAGTTTCAATCTGTCCTCCAAGGTCACCGGAGTTAGCTTCTCCAAACAGGTATCTGATGGTGCCAACCCTGCTTAAACGTTTCCCACTCCTTTCAGATAGAATGCACACCTACGAGCACTCACAGAAGATTCTGTACTCTCTGACCCCAACCCACATTTCCACTTCCTTTCCCCACCCCTCCCTCTGATACACCTTACACTGAAGTCACACCAGGTTGCCACTGCACTTCACAAATACATTTTGGATTCTCAGGACTTCGAGCCTTTGCAGCTCCTTAGAGCTCCGACAGGAATGCTCATGGCAGAGGATACCTCTTCTCACAGCTCTCTCTCACTCCCCCAGACAGGGACTCTCCCTTACAGCGCCACCCACGTGATTATACCGATTTCCACAAGAAGAATCTCGCACGTGTGAGGACCACCTGCCACCCACCTGTGTCCTCCACACCTACAACAATGCCTTTCCATGACGGGAACCCAATTCACGTGCGTGCACGCTTCCACTCAGCAGCTCCCCGCAGCCCCTCTGGGCCACACTCCCTGGGTGCCCTTGTCCTCACCACCCTCCACCTCCCACCCCCATCAGAACCTTCTTTCTGAGATGACCGCACCCCTGTTCACTCGGCTGAGGGTCAGCCAGGACTGTCTGCAGCAGAATTACAAAAGAGGTGGCACCTTGAGCTTGGCCGCAAGGCAAAAGCACAGGAGGCAACACAACTGGTGACCGTCTCTCTCCCCTTAGTAAAATATATTTCCTCGTGTCGCTGACTGGTGTCCTTTGTATCCGGCTGACTCGAGATGAAGCAGCTGCAGCCCTCGAGGGGACAAGGGAAACCGTCTGCTTTTCCTAATAACTCTAGCATTCCGGTGCTTCCTCTCCGACTAATGAGAGTTACAGATTCCAACAGAGAGCACAGGAGTGGTCCCTACCCAGCCCCAAGCCCAGAGGCTGGTGTCCCACTAGCCCGGCTGACGTGTCAAAGTCTCCTCCTGGCCCTCAGAGTCGATGAAACACTCCCCCAAAGCAGATGGAGATACCATCAGATCACAGGTCCAAGAAAGGAGTAATGAATTGCTTAGAAACCAAATTCCTAAGAGAGGAAATTATAAAATAAATTTCCTCAAATAAGTCATACAGAAAGTCAAACATGTTCACACAAATTGGTTTTAAAAACTAAGCTTAAAAATTGGGGCCTGGACCACTGAATACCAAGGGGGTATCGAAGGCTGCAGTCTCAGACTGTTTTCCAAAGTTCTTTTTAAAGAACTCTTTATTTTATTACAGTAAAGCCCTTTGTTTTTGTACAATTTGTCTAATAATTTGAATTATAAAGCACATGAGTTTTTTCCTCTGGTTTCCTGTTTGTTTTTCACATACATTATCTCTTCTCCTAAATAGTAATTCTTCTTATTCTTCAAAACACATCAGGCTAACGATGGAGTGTGGAGGGGTGGAGTTTGGCACAAAATTACTAGAGACCAGTGCTTACAGGTGGGGCCCAACTCTGCCTTATATCAGTAAAATTCCAAGTGGCATGGACATATATACACGGCCAAATGTAAAACAGATAGCTAGTGGGAAGCAGCCGCATAGCACAGGGAGATCAGCTCGGTGTTTTGTGTCCACCTAGAGGGGTGGGATAGGGAGGGTGGGAGGGAGATGCAAGAGGGAGGAGATATGGGAACATATGTATACGTATAGCTGATTCACTTTGTTATACAGCAGAAACTAACACACCATTGTAAAGCAATTATACTGCAATAAAGATGTTTAAAAAAAATAAAATTCCTCCCTTGCTGAAAAGAACTAAATTTTTTCCCCTGGGACCTAAACCTGTTCCCCATAATCCTGATAACACCTGATGTGGTTCTACACCCAAAGTAGAAATTCAGTGAATGTTAAAAGGCTAGCATTGTTTTAGGCTACAATTTTCTTAAAATTTTTTTAGCAAATTTTATAAATAAGTTTGCCAATGTCAAGAGCAACTAATATCTTAATAAGAATCAAAATCAGGGCTTCCCTGGTGGCGCAGTGGTTGAGAATCTGCCTGCCGATGCAGGGGACACGGGTTCGAGCCCTGGTCCGGGAGGATCCCACATGCCACGGAGCAACTAAGCCCGTGCGCCACAACTACTGAGCCTGTGCTCTAGAGCCCACGAGCCACAACTACTGAAGCCCACATGCCTAGAGCCCGTGCTCCGCAACAAGAGAAGCCACCGCAATGAGAAGCCCACACACTGCAATGAAGAGTAGCCCCCGCTCGCCGCCAACTAGAGAAAGTGGCACGCAGCAACAAAGACCCAACGTAGCCAAAAATAAATAATAAAATAAATAAATAAATTTATTTAAAAAAAAAAAAAAAGAATTAAAATCAGAAATACCGTAGTTTCTTATTTCAACAGGTTCTACATTTGATCATTAGAGAGCAGGAATGTAACATGTCTCTCTTTTTTTTTTGTTCTCCAAACTGATATTTGCATCAGAGTTAGCAGCTGATAACAGAGAGATTATGAAAATTCTGGCTAAAATTAAAATGCCAAAACTGAATCTTCTGGATAATGAGAAACTGATTGCCTCTATTACTGAAGAGGAAATGAAAACAGCAATAGAGAAATTTGTAAGTAGCAAGCCTCCCATGATGATGAGTACCAATTGGAAGGGGATAAAGCTTTTGAGGGAGAATCAAAAGATCTGTTGTGCAGGATTTATGAGGACTGTCTACTTATGAGACCCATGAAAGCCCCAACGCAAGAGCATTTGTTCTCGTAATCTGTCAAAAATTCCAACATTGGTCCTGTTTGCTTAATTAATTGCACTGGAAAAAAACAAAAAAAGCCCTCCAGGTAGGACCTGGATGAAATAATTCAGCTTGAGATGGGCGGCGGTTTTTTGCATGGCTGACTTACTGTACGTGCAAAATTTCTAATTTGCAAGTGCCAGCAAAGAGATCAGACCTCCCTTCTATAGCAACTTTTGAATTTGCACAGAAGCCTTTATCATGTAGAAGAGAGGTATTTGCAAAAGCTTTTAAACAAATTTCATTTTCAAGAACTGTAGTAAATGAAATATAAAATGTGAGCCTCTTTGTTACTACATCAGTTACCAGGAAGGGTGCTTCCTTCTCCCTGGGAAGAAACATGTGGTACCTAGATGCCTTTTCACTTCATTTCATCTGTTGACAAAAGAAGTTTATTTCAATTCAATAGTGAAGTGATTCAAGGTAAAAGTTAAAAGTCAACCATCCTTGGTAACTGTGTACTTCATTTCACAGTAATGTGTTCATTCCACTTTTCAAATTACTTTTAAAACCTGGCTTCATCAAAGCCAGCAGAATCTGCAAGTATACACTTAACAGAAAAAAAAAAAAGACAAAGACAAAAACTAACTGCTTAGCAAGCGGTAAAGAATAAAATCCAAATCTCTTCAGCTAAAGGCAACTTTTCCGACAGACAGTCTTCAAGTAATCCTTACAAACTTTGCAGTTGATTGTTTATTTATTCCCTTTGGTTTTTCTCAGAAGATAGCCCCATACTCATTCACAAAGGAAAAGAGAAAATTCCATGTTATTTCAGTTGCTTCTGAAATCACCCTACGAGACAACACAAGCACACTTCACATCATTCAACTGAGAAGAACTTGGCTATGGTGACATCAGAATCTCCCCACACTCCCATCTCTCAGCACCTTTTGTTTCGATTTGACCTGAAAAGCCTTTGATACAGATGAACGACTCAGAGCGCAGGCTCTCCTTAAGGCAAGATTTTCCAGACTGGGAGCTTATTTGACTCAAAATATTTATTTCCTTTCCTTTTTATACAATTATTAAGAAATTTTATTTCCCAATGAAGTAAAAGGTTAACTATAGCATATTAGAGAGTGAGGAATTGTACCCCCATGTTCACTGCAGCATTATTTACAATAGCCAAGACGTGGAACCTAAGTGTTCATTGATGGTTAAGTGGGTAAAGAAAATGTGGCATATGGCATTTAAAAAGGGACAATTGTGCCATTTGTGACAACCTGGATATACCTTAAGGGCATTATGCTAAATGAAGTTAAGTCAGACAGAGAAAGACAAATGCTGTATGATCTCACTTATATGTGGAATGTAAAAACAAACAAACAAACCAAAGCTCGTAGATACACAGAACAGATAGTCAGTTGCCAGAGACAGGGAGTAGGAGTGAAATGGGTAAAGGGAGTCAAAAGGTACAAACTCCTAGTCATAATATAAATAAACATGGCAACTACAGTTAATAATACCTTAGTGTATATTTGAAAGACGCTAAGAGAGTAGTTCTTAAACGCTGTCATCACAAGAAAAAAAATGTGTAACTGTGTGGTGATGGACGTTAACTACATTTATTGTGGTGATCATTCTGCAATATATTCATACAAGGAATCATTATGTTTTACACCTGAAACTAATAGTGTTATACATCAATTATATCTCAATAAAACTAAAGAGTCAGGAATTAGTAAACCTAGGTATACTTAAGGGTACTTACTGAAAGAATCTTTTAAAACATTAACAACTTTGTATATAATACATATTTAATTTATAAACTGATTTTTTGACATTTTCTTATCCTCGTTTGCATGTGAAATTAATATCTCTACTTTTCAAATATCAAAACCAGGCTAACTAAAGAACTATTGCAGATTTTTATGGTTATAGGAATATACTGTTATTGCACTTTGCCAAAACTATTACACATTACTGGAGACGTCATAACAAGAAACAAATTGCTGGAGAAGCTATTAACTATTTAGTATTTCTAGCTCATATGGAAATACTAATATTATGTATTCATGAAGATATGATAGGTATGTTTAGTACTAAATTAATATTCTCTCAGTGGAATGGTTGGGTTTTTTTGGTTTCGCTTTTGTTTTTAGCATTTTGGCCAAATTCTCATAAGTACCGATGTCTTTCAAAGTTAGCACAGGTAGGTCTTCCTCATGATATAATGTACTGGGGAGACTGCTTTCCAGAACAATTTATTATGGTTATGAGAGCTATCTCAACAGATTGGCTGACCCATCTAAGAAGGAGTATGCCGAGCACAGAATGGTAACAAGGTGTTGCTCAAGGGGTGGCCAGCTTTCGAGAAATTCTCGAAAAGGGTTTCATTAGGGGCCACACACTTACCACTCGGAATTTTCACACTCCAAGGCCTGTTGAGCCAGTCCTCAAACCTAGATGCAGCCTGAAAGAACTCAAAGCAGGCTGAAGGGCCATGATCGAATGGGAAGCGTTGGTGTCTGCGTGTGTTTGTGTGTGTGTGTGTGTGTGTGTACAGCATCTGTGCCTACATTCGCCAGAAGGTAGAAAGAGTCAGAAGAGGTGACAAGTGAGCTACATCTTGAAAAGTGACTCAAAGGATGTCTTATGAATAAGGAGGGAAAAGGCATCCTGTAAGAGGGGAGTGAGTAGCACGCAAATGCACAGGGGTCTGAGAAAACCCGCTGAGTTAAAGGACAGCAAGATGTTCACAGTGGCTGGATTGTAACGTGAAGGGGAAAGGTGTGGTGTAATGTCAGTTTCTCCCGGGAGAGCTGACGATTCTGGAGGACCATCCTCCAGGACTGGCTTAGAGATATCAGCCAGGGCACGTGACCGTTTAGGGTCCAGAAGGATGGCCTAGGAGGGGCAGAATGGTATAATGCTGGCAGAGACTGTGGCCCAGATTCTGGAGCAGATTGCCTGGCTCTGCCCCTTTCTGGCTTTGTGACCTTAGGTGTTTTACTTACTCACCTGTAAAATGGGAATAGTCAGAGTATCTGTCTTAGGGTTATTATGAGGATTAAATGAGTTAATTATTTGTAAGGCATTTTGCAGGCATCAGGCAAAGAGTAAGCATTACTTAAGTGCCTGGTAAATAAAATAGTGCTTGCAGCAATTAAAACATCAGCTTTTTATCAAGAGTACTTGCCCTGGATTCCAGGCTTGAAGAGAGCCATTTTTTACAAAAAGATACTTCAAGGATCACTGAGGTCTCTTGAGTCTAGAATCTTAACCCAATAACTTGCTCAAGGAAGAATTCCAGTCCTGACTCATGTATTAATTGAACTGAACATTACGCAAGAAGTTATGGGTTGTATCCTAAAGGTGGTAAGTACTGAGCTCCTCAACAGAAGTTGAACATGAGTCTCTTGGCTTTAGGAGACAGGTAAGGAAAAAGACCGCAAATGGATGAGTCCCAGGCAGAGCCAAGAGAAAAGCTTTTTCCCTCAGGACTCTCTGATTATCCTTTTCCTCTCTGAAAAGAAATCATTCCTTTTTATAGGTTCTTCAGAAAGAAATACAAGGTTATTAAGAACATTTTTTAATTCACATAGCCCAGATATTTTGGGGTAACTGTGTCATATTACTGAGTTATGTGTCCAGATTGTATATTTTAAAAATTGCTGTATATATATGAGCAAATGAAAAATGAACTGTGAAATTCCTTATAATTGCAGCTGCAATCTCCTAAATGTAGCATTAAAAATTTTACAGGAACCTCTGGGTGGCACTTTGTCTTCAACTTAAGCCTGTGTGGCATGAGAGTCACACAAACCTCATTCGGACAAAGAGAAATGGGGGACAGTTTGCTGAACTGTTTGAGATTTCTATGGCAATCTACTGTCCTCTACTCAAAATAATGAAAAAGACAATATGCCAATTTCATCATAATAAAAGAAATGCATATATACATGTATGTGACACAAAATTCTGACTTTTAAATTCAGTCATACTAATGAAAAATATGTCAGGACCAGCGTCTATTAAAAATTAATTATTGCAGTTAACAATTTTAGAATAAAAACCTCTTTCCAATGTTTACAACTTAGAGACTTAACATTTCCTTAAAATGCAAATTAATTTGAATGTCTCAGCCTATCTCTCCACCACCACACCATCATTCTTCCCTAAATAAAACTTTACCTATAAAAAAAAATGGGTGAGAAAACCTGGATAAAAGATAACTTACATGTATCGATAACTTGGGTTGGATGGAAACCATGACGGACTTTCCTATGTGATTTCTGGAAAAAACAAATACATCCAAAGATGCTCCATTTAACTAAATAATAAAATTTCTTTTGAAAAACAATAAGAAAATGAAGTCAGGAAAATAAAAAGAAGAATGCTTTCTATAAGAGACTAATGAAAGACTTCTCATGTCACAAGTTATATTACCTTTCAATACAACTGTGCTCCCTAGTGGGGACTTCTGAAAGGTTTCGTTCAAAGTTTTTAGAAGTTCGTTTCATGTAAGCATCACCACATATGCCAAATGATCCATTAAGGATACTCCATTATAGCTTAAAGAGTTTTGAGTTAAACACACAGGGTATCGTGGCCTAAGATGCTAAGAAAATACACAGCTCCATTTCCATTTGATGTAACTCTGCAGGAAGATATTATCCACAGAACATTTGCTGCATTAAGGCAAGTATTTATACAACGGCTTCAGAACAATTTTGAAGCTTCTGACCTCTCTGGACCAAAGTCCGTCTGTCTTAAGGTTTTGGAAAGTTAGTCAATTCTCATTTTCACACGTGAGATCTGTGTATACAGAGGGTGCATTGCAAACATGCCTAAGGATTTAAATTATATCCTTGTGTTTCCTAGAGAACTTTCTACCACCAAGCCAACCCACTCTTCTGACCCACACCTCCAAGACCTTCTGTATCGGGTCTCTCTCAAGCTGGGAATGTCAGAGGTTAGAGTATGGACTGTTTGAACTTCTCTCTGAGTTATTCTGCTCTCTATGTGCCATCCCACTGAGAGTCAAGGGTCCTGAAAACACCTTTGGGCCCAGATTACATAAGGAGTGTCTGCATGCTTGGAAAGAAAACCAATAGCTGCAAGTCACTGAGAATATCCTATACTCCAGACACTAAGCCTGCCCTGAGAATGTTCCACCACATGAGCCCCTGAAGCCTGTTCAAAGTCAGTGGTGCAAAAATATCCCCAGGGGGATCTTGAACAAGTGCAAAGCCAAAGATGCAAAAGGAAGTTTAGACAGCTTACTTCTGGAAAGTAGAGTTCTCCCACATGGTCCTTTATGTTTTGCTTTCTTTCCACTCATTTGCTCTCGCCATAAATCACCAAAACTCAGTTACGCAGGATGGAAAGAATGCCAAGAACCCAACTAGTCTGAGAGAGATCGGGAGTGATGTGAGGAGGCTATAAGGACCAGGGAGGACGTGAGCCCTTATCTTTAGGATTTTTCATAAAAGTGGAGGCAGGGAAGGAAGGCATTCTAAGTGGTTGAAGGCAGGATGAACAAATCTGAAAGACAGGAATTGCCATGGAGTATCCAAGCAACAGAGAGCACGCCTGCTTCACCGGGTGCAAGGTCTGTGTCGGGGATCATTGGGGTGGTTGGGGCCAGATAGAAAAGGTTCTTGAATGTCAGCCTAAGGGAGCTGGAATTTAGCACACAGAAATGAGAAGTCATTAAAGGCTTTTGAGATCCTGAAAACCACATTTCAGGAAGGCTTATCTGATGATGATGTGCAGAAGAGATTTGGAGGGACAGGGTGCGTTGAGGAAAACTGGAAAATAAGAAGTATCCACGCGCCCTCAGCCAAACCTCTGCCTTTAGCTCCGTTTGGTGACTTGGTGTCAGAGGGAGAAACCCAAGCAGGGGATAAATAAAGAACTTCCCCCATCCTTCTCACCGTCTCTCCACTCCCCGGGGCTAATCCCACCCCATCCCCCAGAACAAGCACCCCTGGGAGAATCCCAAGTCCAGCTCTGTGCTCCTCCTCTCTTTATTCACTTACTGAAGACGTACAACTAGATAAGGAGGAGCCTTTCCTTTTAAGGGAACCGGATTCTGCTTAGCTGATAAGGACCCTTTAAGGTCGGCAAGTCCCCACCTGGGACAGGGCCAACTAAATAGGTCTGAATTGCCCTGGATAAAAGGCCTCAGTCTACAGACGCTCCTTATCAAAGCTACTAATCTTTCTGAGTATTCTTCAGGCTGTACTCAGCCCTATTGAAGTTTTCTCCCACCTGCTTGCCAAGTTTGAGGTCCAGAATGTTGCCGAATGCCAGGTCAGACTTGCCAGTCTCATTCTAAGGAGAGCACACCTCTTTCCAGCGAGACCTGTGCTGACCTCAGCTTGCTTGACCTTATCTTGTCTCTCTAGCACTGCGGGTTTCCAGTGACCATAATGGACCTGACCCACCTTCTCATAGGGGTGCAGTCACCTAAGGAAGGTGCAGCCATCCAGTCATAGGTGGGAAGGTCTGACACACATTGAGAGCAATGGAAGGAAAAAGGAAGCGTCCATCTAAGTATCCTGGATTTCTCCTATCATACCATAGTGAAAGGGCTAAAGTCAAATCATTCTAGAAGATACAATGTACAGATCATTTCCACGGGGTCTTGTGAAAGTCAGAATCACGTCAATGGAATTCAATCTTAAAATGCCTTTGTGGCACTGGTATTAGGTATAAGGCCTAGAAACTCATAGTGATTATGTGCACAGGCAAAAAAAAAAAACAAAAAAGAGAGACAATGAAAAAGAGACTTCTTTGCCTTTCTTCTTTCAAAGAGATGTAAATTGGGTCATTGAAGAAAAACTCAGAATGCTGGCTCTCAAGAAATCTTCATCACTAAATTCAGGTCGATACATTTCTTTCCTGTTGTACAAATTTGGAAAGTTTTTTTATAAAATATTTACATCCTAAACGAAGATGAGAGAAGGCAAAGAACAGAAAAATGGAATTGTTAATGAAATGCAATGGAAGATAACAAAGGTACTGAGGGACTTTTTTCTATTTAGGCACCTACATAAAATACTACAGCCTAAAAGTAAGATTTCTATAAGCAAACACAACCCAAAGTCCTGAAAATGCAGATGTGTCTGACAGTGATACACAGGGATGTATGATGGAAGGTCTGAGTTTGTTCTTTCATTAAACAGTTAAACCTTTAATAACAGGAACTTATTAAAGTTTAAGGAGAGATAATTGAGATCAGTCTTGAGGACCAGAATGAGTTTGGCAAGTGGAATAAAAGAAGAGAACATTTCTCATATAGAGAAGAGAATGAATTAAGGCCTAGAAGCATAAAGGGGCAGGAAGCCACTTTCAACTCTTCTTAGCCTGTGTTCATTCCAATGGAGGTAAATGACTTTTGAAAAGTATAAAGAATGAACAAATGTAAGGAATTTTATAATTGCTGTTATCCTTTGGAAGCTGAATTTGTACAATCTGTATTTCATTCTAGAGATACCAAAAATAGTATAGCATATAAGTGAAACAAGTCAGAGAAAGACAAATACTGTATGTTATCACTTATATGTGAATCTAAAAAATAATACAAACTACTGTATATGCAAAACAGAAACAAACTCACAAATATAGAAAACAAACTAGTAGTTACCAAAGGGGAGAGGGCCGGGGGGGAGGGGCAAATTAGGGATATGGGATTAACAGGTACAAACTACTATGTATAAAATAGATAATCAAGGAAGAATCAACATTGTGAAAATGACTATACTACCCAAAGCAATTGACAGATTCAATGCAATCCCTATCAAACTACCAATGGAATTTTTCACAGAACTAGAACAAAAAATTTCACAATTTGTATGGAAACACAAACTACCCCAAATAGGCAAAGCAATCTTGAGAAAGAAAAACGGAGCAGGAGGAATCAGGCTCCCTGACTTCAGACTATACTACAAAGCTACAGTAATCAAGACAGTATGGTACTGGCACAAAAACAGAAATATAGATCAATAGAACAGGATAGAAAGCCCAGAGATAAACCCACGTACATATGGTCACCTTATCTTTGATAAAGGAGGCAAGAATATACAATGGAGAAAAGACAGCCTCTTCAATAAATGGTGCTGGGAAAGCTGGACAGCTACATGTAAAAGAATGAAATTAGAACACTCCTTAACACCATACACAAAAATAAACTCAAAATGGATTAAAGACCTAAATGTAAGCCCAGACACTATAAAACTCTTAGAGGAAAACATAGGCAGAACACTCCATAACATAAATCACAGCAAGATTCTTCTTGACCCACCTCTTAGAGAAATGGAAATAAAAACAAAAATAAACAAATGGGACCTAATTAAACTTAAAAGCTTTTGCACAGCAAAGGAAACCATAAACAAGATGAAAAGACAACCCTCAGAATGGGAGAAAATGTTTGCAAATGAAGCAACGGACAAAGGATTAATCTCCAAAATATACAAGCAGCTCATGCAGCTCAACATCAAAAAAACCAAAACCCAATCCAAAAATGGGCAGAAGACCTAAATAGACATTTCTCCAGAGAAGATATGTGCTTGCCAACAAGCACATGAAAGGATGCTCAACATCACTAATCATTAGAGAAATGCAGTTCAAAACTACAATGAAGTATTACCTCATACCGGTCAGAATGGCCATCATCAAAAAATCTACAAACAATGAATGCTGGAGAGGGTGTGGAGAAAAGGGTATCCTCTTGCACTGTTGGTGGGAATGTAAATTGATACAGCCACTATGGAGAACAGTATGGAGTTTCCTCAAAAAACTAAAAATAGAACTACCATACGACCCAGCATTCCCACTACTGGGCATATACCCTGAGAGAACCATAATTCAAAAAGAGTCATATACCACAGTGTTCACTGCAGCTCTATTTACAATAGCCAGGACATGGAAGCGACCTAAGTGTCCATCAACAGATGAATGGATAAAGAAGATGTGGCACATGTATACAATGGAATATTACTCAGCCATAAAAAGAAACGAAATTGAGTTATTTGTAGCGAGGTGGATGGACCTAGAGACTGTCATACAGAGTGAAGTAAGTCAGAAAGAGAAGAACAAATACCGTATGCTAACACACATATATGGAATCTAAAAAAAAAAAGAAAAAGAAAAAGGTTCTTCAGAACCTAGGGGCAGGACGGGAATAAAGACGCAGACGTAGAGAACGGACTTGAGGACACGGCGAGGGGGAAGGGTAAGCTGGGACGAAGTAAGAGAGTGGCATAGACATATATACACTACCAAATGTAAAATAGATAGCTAGTGGGAAGCAGCCGCATAGCACAGGGAGATCAGCTCAGTGCTTTGTGACGACCTAGAGGTGTGGGATAGGGATCGTGGGAGGGAGATACAGGAGAGGGGAGATATGGGGATATATGTATATGTATAGCTGATTCACTTTGTTATAAAGCAGAAACTAACACACCATTATAAAGCAATTATACTCCAATAAAGATGATAAATAAATAAATAAATAAATAAATAAATAAATAAATAAATAATAAATCTTACTATCTTCTCACCTGTGAGGTCTGTTCTGATCTTTCCAGGCATGCAATGGTAGTATAGTAGTTCTGCCTTCTCCCTTCTTATAATTTTTGTTTTCTTCCCAAGCAGTGATCACTCCTCTCTCATCTTCTTGCTCTGAGGAGGTTAATTTAGAAATAACTCTTGACGTCTTTTTCCTTTTCCACAAGCATTCTTTCATTCTGGGCTTAATCCTCTTAGCCACTATTCTTTGTCTGTTATGGCTATTCAATAAATATTTGTAAATTTAAAAAAAAATTTTAAATAAATAAATTAAATTAAATAGATAATCAACAGGATATATTGTACAGCACAGGGAATTATAGCTGTTATCCTGTAATAACTTTTAATGGAGTATAATCTGCAAAAATACTAAATCACTATGCTGTGCAACTGAAACTAACATAATATTATAAATCAACTATACTTTAATTAAAAAAAATAGTAGGCATATTAGGAGCATTTTCCCTTTGGTAGACCATAGAAAAACTTAGTACCTAGGTATTTGCTCCTGAACAAAAAGAATAAAACAGTGGAAACTTCTCCTTCTTCTGCTCTTTCACCAAGTCATAAATCCCTCCTTAATTGACCTCATGGTCTCTACAGAGAAAAATGGAGAACCACAAAGGAAGAGTAGAAATGCAAAAGAGAAATCTAATAATTTCTTGAAACATTTTTTCTACTACTATCCCCTCCCCTCTGTACAGTGGTTCTTAATGTTGCTAGGTTCTGGATTCTTCCAAGAACTGATGAAAGCTGTGGACCCTCTCCCCAGAAAATTGCACACATTGGTCAAAGTTCAACCCAAAGAACAGAATCCACTTGGGAATTGTATTTTGTATTTTTCACCCACGACAGAACAGAAAGTCTCCCTGGATGGCAGAAAGTAAGTTAAAAAGCATAGAAAAAGAGTTAATAGAAAACAAGCACAAAAATATCCGCACGCATGTAGCCTATCCAAGGGCTCCCAGCTCAAAACTTCACCATAGAAATAGAGACCTTAAAACAACAAGCCCAGGACGAGATAAGGCAGGGAACAAAGCACTCTTCATTAAGCACCGAAGAAAAACAGAACATGGTTATTCTTTCATGTCAACGTGTCCACCCTGCAAAAGCTGAATTGTAAAACCAACAGGAGAATACAATCATGTGACTTGATCTTCAATTTCCTCATCTGCAAAGTGGGTACAATAATAAAATCCTACCCTATCTACCTGCTGGCATGGCTGTGAAGGTCACCATAGAGAACGTATGTGGAAGAGTTCATAAGCTCTCAAGTGGCTATTATTATTATGTCTGATCCAAGATATAGATCACCTTTAGGGAAATGATAGATACTTCTATAAACCACTTGAAAGGAAAGGCTATTACTACTGAAGTGCTCTAATCAGTTAATAGTAAATAGTGCATTCTAAAATTAGCTGCCTCAACATAAGTCCACTAAATAATATCTGACTGATCAAGTAGCATTTCCACTAACAAATATCTATTAAACACGGGTGAATCTGCAGCAATGTTATTATTGAACCAGTATATATGGAACGCCAGATGCTCCAGAATATTACTCAAAGGAAACAAGCACAGGGAGCTGAAGTTCAGCCTCCTACCGGAAATGCACTTTAAACTCAAGAGATCCCATTGGAACTCACCACCCTCCCCTCTGCCCAAACTTCCTCCTCTCTCCTTTTCATTCTCACCATCCATAGCATCACTATCCACCTGGGCTTTCATCACTTTCCATTCCACTTCCCCCTCCTTCGACCCCCATATTCAGTTAAGTAGCAAATCCTGTCATTCAACCACCACTTCAGCCCTTTCAATCCATCGATACTGTTTTTGTCTAGACCGACTTCATCTCTTGAAGAAATGATGGTAGAATCTTTCTAAATGTGAGTTCTTCATATTGGGAGCAGGTAAGTTAGATCAAGCGTTTTAGCTGTGTTGCTCAAATACACTCTAACTTTATGAGTTTTCATTTTGAATGATCTACCGGTGACTGGCAGGAGTGTGCTACAAATCTCCCACTATGATGGCGGATTTGTCAATTTTGCCTCATAATTTTGTTAATTTTTGCTTCTGAAAAATAACCTGCAGAGTTGTTATATTCTTATGCTTCCTCCTGAATTTTTCCTTTTATCAAAATGTAATACAGTCATCCCTCGGTATCCAGTATCCTCAGGGGATGGTTCCAGGACCCCTGTGGATACCAAAATCCATGGACGCTCAAGTCCCTTATATAAAATAGTGTTGTATTTGCATATAACCTCTACACATCTTCCTGTATACTTTAAATCATATCTAGATTACTTATAATACCTAATACAAGGCAAGTGCTAAGTAAATCGTTGTCAGAGTGCAGCAAATTCAAGTTTTACTTTTTGGAAATTTCTGGAATTTTTTTTCTGAATATTTTCAGTCAGAGGTTGTTTGAACCCACAGATGCAGAACCCACACATACAGAGAGACAACTGTAATCTTCTTTAGCCTTAACAATGTTTTTTACCTTAAGGCCCCTGCTGCTTGCTATTAATATATTTCAACTAGCTTTCTTTTGGTTAGTATTTAGCTGGTATATCTTTCTCTACCATTTAATTTCCAATAGTTGTGACCTTGTATTTTATATCTGTCCCTTGTAACTTACACACAGCTGGCTTAATGTTTTTATTTTTGCCTTCTGATTATAAAGAATTTTTAATTATTCCAATAATCTCTGCATAGTAAGTGGGAAATTTAATGTAATTATATTTATTGTGCTTATTTCTGCCATCTTACTGTATGCTTTCTTTCCATCTTTTTTCTACAGTGTTTCCTCCTTCCCTGCTTTCTGTTGGTTTCATCAAGTGTTATTTATCCCTTTTCTCTCTTCTATTTATTTGGAACTTACAAGTTCTATTTCTATTCTCTTAGTGTTTAGAGTTTTAGTATTTTGACAAGTTGTCCCCATTTCTTGGTACACAAAAATAGGGCAGTTCATTTGGGATGATGGGAACGGTATCTAGGCAAAGTATGAGGGCAGAAGTGAGGTCCTCCACATCCAAGCCTGGCCATACTCATCCTGTGTGATGTTCCACTCTCCTCCCCTCTGTGTGTATAAAAGCCACGTGGCTAAAGGCAGTGGTGTCCCAGACTGGAAGAGACCTGGATTGCTGAGTCATCACTCCAAGGACAATCACCGTGAAATTTCAGGGTTTACCTTAGCATAGTCAAATGCATAATTAAAGTCCAAAGATAATCAGTATATCTAACCTTAGATGATCTTAGAATAATTTAAGTTCAGACACCCCCTTCCCATCTTACACAACTATGCATACTGATTTTACCACCCTTCAAATTCATGGCCATCTTTGTTGTCCTATTCCTATTTACCCACATGCTTGCCGTTCTTTCTTACATCTCATGCCTTTCTTCTGGGTTCAATCTTCTTTTTCCCAAAGTAAATTTATACTGATGTTTTTAATCAGGAGTTTTGTTGGTGGTAAACTACTCAGGCTTTCTTTATCTCTAAACCTCTTTATTTTGCCCTGCCTCTTGAGATATAGTTTAACTGAGTATAAAATTTTTAGTAACTATTGCTTTCCCTTGGCACTTTGAAAATATTATTCCATTACATTCTAGCATCTATTTTTGCTGACAATAAGTCTTATGTCAGTTTAACAGTTATTCTTTTGTAGTTGAGCTATATCTTTTTCTCTGGTTGCTTTTAAGATCTGTTTGCCTTAGGTGTTTTGAAGTTTCATCAGGATGTGTTTAGATGTGGGCTTATTTATTCAACTCAGGATACACCGAATTTCCTAATCTGAAGACATATGCCTATAATCAATTTTTTCAAAGTTTCAGTCACTAAGTCTTCCAGTATTTCCCTTTCCCCTCCTTCTCTTCTTTCACTCTGGAACTTCTACTAGAAATATGTTGGACCTTCTAATTCTATTGTCCACATCTCTAAACTTCTCTTTGTTATATTTCTATCTCAACCTTTCTGTACTGTATTCTTGACAATTTTTTTAGATCAATCTTCCAGTTCACTAATTCTCTCTTCATCTGTTCACTAACACTGTAGCTCTATCTGGACTTTATCTTACCCTCTGAGAATTTTATTTCAAAATCTTTTTTTTTTTAATTTCTAGAAATTCTATTTTGTTCTCTGTCAGATACATCTGGGCCACTCTGATAGTCTTGTTCTCATTTTGATAACTTACGCATTTAATCATGCTGTAGTCACTGTCTGATACTTCTATCACCTGGCCTGCTTGGAGACGAAGCCCATTGTTTGTCTTCCCTGCTGACTCCTTCAGGAAGAACTGTTTTCTACCAGCTTTGAGTCCCAGTTCCACAACTGAATAGGCATGTTATCTTGGGTAAATTACCTAACTAAATTCAGTTTCCTAGTCTGTAAAATGGAATTAGGGACTAAAGCACCTGTTTCAGAGTATTGCTGCAAGTGTTAAATAAGGTCATATGTACATAGCCCTTAGCATAGAGACTCAGCTCTAAAAACATAACTTCTGTTACCAGTGCTCGGCTCTGGATTCTCTCTAGTACCTACCACAATGCCTGCTACTTGTTGTTACTCTGTGAATGTTTGATGAAAAAACAAAAAAGTAGATGAAAAAACTGAAAGTTAAATCAGTTATGGCAAACCTTGCTATAAAGAATTATCCAAATACTAGTACTCCTCGGGCTATAAATGCCTAACTTATAAATACCTCAAACATTCATTCATTCATTCTCTATACAAGAACAACCACTGTTCTAGTGATGCGATAAATGACAATGAATGATACAAAGTGCCTGCTCCCATGGGGTTTGCATTCCAGTGGGGAGGATCTGATTCTAGATAGAGAATTTATTAGATAATTGATTGATAGATAGATACATAGATAGATAGGAAGCAAGAGGGGAGGAAGGAAGGCAATAGTTAATGATTAAGGCTTAGAGAATTAAACTAAAGTGATGCACTGGGAAGTAGTTGGGTTAATACTTTAGATCTGAATGGACTTACGCTATAGTAACACTGAGCTGAGATCTGAAGGATAAGAGAGGACCAGCCATTTGAAGATACGAATCAAAGCATCCAGGCAAATGCGACAATGAATGCAAAGGCTTTTAGGGAGCAGGCTTTGCTCTTTGAAAAATCACAAAGGCTAGTGTGTCTAGAAGGCAGCCACATTAGGGGACGATGGTCTAAGACAAGGTCAGGGAAGTAGACATGGGCCATATTATGCAGGGCTCTGTAAACCACAGTAAGGAATCTGGAGTTTATTTGACCAGTGCTGGGAAGCCATTGGAGAGTTCTGAGCAAGAAAATGTCATCACCTGATTTCCATTTCCAAAATACCACACTGGCCGATCAATGCTTGAGATGGAGAACTGTTTGAGCAGATGCAAAAAACCAAAACAAAACAAAACAAAAAAACAAACAACAACAACAACAACAACAAAAAATGAAAGCTGGGCAGTTGCATCCTTTTTTCCTGACCCCCAATCTACCCTAAAATTGCTGTCGCTGCCACCACTACCCTACCATCACCACCAGTGTCCACACACAAAGCTCTGGTCTCATAAGGCCATCTGGTGACCAGATTCGGAACTGTTTGATCCTGTAGCCTCTGAAAACACCAACATCTTCCCAGAAAAATCTCCCAAAGTCTTCTAACTTCTCAAGTCAAACTCTTTCCAGTCCTACATTTAAAAACATCTGTTATTCAATTTAGTTATTTTCTTTCTTTTTTTTTTTTACAAATATGAGAGCAATAGGATCTTTTATTATTTTTCACTGTAAGTAAAACAAAGTCTAGACTAGACTCTAATGTCATAATCTTATATGGCTATAATTTTATTAGTGAAATTTAGTATTAATCATAGTAGGTTTCATGGGGGGAGGAAATGAGCCTGAAGTTATTCCTCCCCTTACAAACCACTTACAAACACTTCTAGAACATAACTAAGGGGTAACCAAGATAATTTATGATGTTGCTTTACTAAAAAGGTTCGAAGTCAATCTCCTGTATGTATTTTTAGTTCAGAATGTGGTCCACATGTGTAATCATAACATCTGGAACAGCTGGTATAAGCCGAAAGAAGTTCATGATATTTTTTTTTTCTTTGCTTAAGATAGTAGCAGTTTGAAAGATGAAGCTTTGTTTCAAAGAGGAAAGCTATTTATAACTGGCAGTTGGCAATTGTTAAAGCTAGTTCTGGCTAAAATATATATATGAAACGAGCTGCCCTTTTCAGCGGTGTTAACGGTCAAATCAGAAAACTCTCAACTTTCTCCTGGCTAATAAAAAGCAGCTCTTTTTACATTCATTTAAAAATATTACACCAGGGCCACCAATCCCCTTTTGAGAGTATTTTTCCACTTGCAATAATGTGGCTAATTGCAATGATATAAGGAGACCTACTTTGCTACGCTGATATTTTCTCGTCCATCAAATTGAAAGATTTTAAAAGCGATGCTTACTCACTCAACTTTATTCAGGAAACTTTGACACATGATAGCATAAAGAGCTCCTGCTGCTTTGCTAGGCGGAGCTGAAGCAATGAATTTTTACCCCAGACATGATTAGTTGACTCTTACTTTGGGGATGCTTTTGGGTCTTCCAACATCAAAGCGAGACCTGGAAAAGAAGTAGTAAAATTCCTCTTTGTGGGAAAATTAATTAACGTGTGATGTTCAGTATTTGTGAGTGGATGAAAATAAGACAGCTCTGTTGAAAAGCACTGCAGCTCTCGGTAATGATCTTCTTTCTCCCAGCCCAGCCTTCTTGCTATCTTATCCCAAAGTACCTCCTCTCATGGGCATACTCTACATGAAATGAGTTAGGGGTCTTAGCCCTCTTCTTAGCAGACACTGACACTTGTCACAGAATCTTTCACCACCATCGGCAGCAATTAGCACTAATTTGTACCCTGGACAGCCGTGGAACAGGAAGGTCAGTGATGGAGTGAGCGGGCCGAACGAATTACCCTCTCGCCCCTGGAAGTGAACTTATCAGTTCTGTGCAGAGCTGCTATGTTCCTGCTACCACTGCCGGGCCTGCGAGGTGGATGAAGGAGGAATTTAGTGGTGGATGAAGGAGGAATTTATTCTCTAAGGCTGTCCAACAAGAGTACTGGGGAAGGTCGGGTCACGGAGTGGGACAAACAAAGCTGCTGAATTATGACCACCAAGCAGCCATCACCCCAAATTACCTCACCCTTTCCCATCTCTCCCTGTCGCTTGAAGTTTCTTCCTATAATATTATAAATCCAGTCAAAGCAAGTGCTCTGTCAGCATTTTTCTCTCCCGTCCCAGAGCCCACACTGTTTATACTCATCTCTGCACAACAAGATCACTCGGAGGCTGGGAAGAGACGTCATCATTTGTCTTAGCTTTGCTTCCCTATATATTCATCCTCCCTCATTTCAGGAAACACAAGGGGGGATGGTGTGAAAATAAGGAAAAGAAGACCTGTGCAAAACTTTCCCTTAGTAGAATAGTCATTCTACTAAGTGCCCTTGTGTTTTGTCATTCTAATATCTTCACCATAGCTACTTTAAGTCAATGGTTTGAGAAATCCTTGAGCGAATTGTCAGGGAGTAATTAATAACTCTTTCCTCAGCTACAAGTAGCCACCAGATGACTTGGCACCACTCATAAGACAGCAGAAGGCAAAGGAATGTTGGCATCCTGCCACCTTATAAAAGTCGCTCCTCCCTTCCACTTAACTCAGATGCCAGCACTTTCCTGAAGGCTGAGAAGAGAGGGACAGAAAAGGGAGCGGGCATTTGATTAACAACATAACAACAAATAAACCAGAGCACCAGCGTATAAGTCAGTGCCCTCCTGTCTTCCTAAAAAGAACAATACGTTTGAAACTCAACCAAAACTATTCAATTTCCACCTTTGTGTTACCTAGAAAACACTTCTTATCTGAGTTTTTAAGCATTTGCTTGGAGAAAAGAACCAAGAAGAAATGGCTGACCTAGAAATAATTCAGCCTTGCAGGGATGCCGGGGCCCAGACATTAACCAAAGCCAAGAGGGACCTTTCAGGACCGTTTATAACCAGATCAATATGTCAACTAATCTTGCCCTCAACTCACTCAAGCTTTTGTTGAAATTGAAAGATTAGCCCAGAAAAGAAACTGCCAGAAGAAACGTGTAGGAGACAAATTTGTTCTGCTTAGTCTTCATTTGCCTTCCTCAGAGGAAGCCAGGATGAAGTTAATGAGGTATCTGGTCTGGACATCTTTTATTCTCATCCACTGATGAAACACCTGACAATAGAAAATGTTCCGCAGTGTTTGTGGAATGAAAGAATGGGTAAATACCTGGATGGTCATTTAAAGGCTAGTAAAGGAATAAACTTTATAGCAATTAACTGAGCTCATTCCATTCAGCCAAACTGATGCTCTTGGCTAAAGCCCAGAATTAAAGTGCCTGGAGCAAAATGAAAAACGTGTAACACTAGCTAGAGGGTGACGCTCTTTCATTTATTCAATCAACAAACATTTATCAACAGTTAGGATGTGTCAGCCCCCGCACTAGGCACTTGGGCACAAAGATAAAAAGCATCAACGCTGTGTCAGTCAGAGTTCAGTTTAGTTGACAGGGTGGAGATGAGAACAAAGAATGACAAAGCAGTGGGGAATCGCTCTCCTCAGTTACATCAGGAGGGTCCCGGGGAAGGGGGCTACCAGCCCTGGGAAGGTGATAGAGGAGGGACATTTGAGCTGGGCCTTTGGAGAGTGAGCAGGAAACCAAGATGGAAAAGGAGGATGGTGTTCCAGGCCGAGGGGGCAGGCAGAAGAGAAGGAAGGGGCTCCTTGGGAAGAGAGAGTAGCTGAGTGTCCAGTTCATAAGGAAAATGAACAGGGTAGAGAAAAAAGGAGGCAGAAAAGGTGGAAAGAGGGAAAGAAAAGTTGTAGGGACTAAGAAAGCATGTGGGGTGGAGTGTGGGTGACCAGGGCCTGTGTGCTACCGAGAAAGAAGTTTGGACTTGAGTCTACAGGCCACAGGGTACCACAAAGGAGTAAAGTAGGTGAGTTAGCTGCTCAGATCAGCTGGAGGACAATTTACCTAATTCGGTTGGCTGAGTCAGTGTTCCTTTGTTCCTGTTCACTTCCTGGGTGTCCTTCTAGAAGTTTTGAATGAGTGAATGTTCGCAGAGAGATTCTTTTTTTTTAGAAAACAACACAGTGTGGAAAATAGGTTGGAGTAGAAGAAAAAGTCAAAAAGACCGCTTATGGCTACTTCAAGGGCAATACTTAGGAGGTAAAACGGATAAGCCTTGATGACTAAACGATCCACGAATTAAGAGAGAAAACAGACTTGAAGATGACTCTGAGGTTTCTAGCACAGCACTGGAATGGTTGAAGAAATGCTTATCAGAAGAAGACTAGAACCTCTATTTTCCACTCCAAATAAGAGGCACTGGGCTCTCAACATAGATTCAAAATTTTCATCACTATGTTGAACTATTACAGGCTTAAAGGCATAGGCCAATGGCAGGTTTCCCACCTGTGCCAGAAAACAGCAAGAAATACTTTGATCCTGACAAGCCTTACAGAGATCAAGAAAAGTATTATCTTAAAATATTGCAGTTTAGCAAAGGTATAGTTTTTGTTTTCTGTGCCTATGGTAAATGAGAAAGCAAAGGCGACGTTTGGAATTAAGCATGAAAATGCATTTCAGTGATAAAGCCCCATGTTCACTCATTGCTAAATTCCTGATTTTAAACACAATCTCAATTTTACCTCCCCTGAGAAAAGCATGCATTTGTTTCCGTATTAAAGTTGGAGCTCAAAAACCTGTGCGAGGTCCAGAAACAACGGACAATGATAGAAAAGTGAACCACGTTTCGTATGAATATGAGACAGACACTGGCAGTGGCTTGTCTGGGCCAGGGTGGCCCCTCCCTCGGTCTTACAGACTTTTGCCTCCTCTGGCCCAGGCCTTGGGGACCCAGACCTGTGCATTATTCATTTTGCCTTTGGCACCCAGAGCACAGGCTTTCAAATATGCGGACAAATGGATGGACATAGCGATGCAAATAGTCTCTTCCCTGTTGCGAAATGTACCTGAAAATCACATTTTCCCAAGCTTCCCCTCAGGCATTTTAAATACTCAAAACCAGGTAAATGTTTCCATTTACGCTGAAGTTTGCAAGTACTCCACTATGTAGGACTCTTAACTCCGAAAGGAGAAGGTTTTTTTTTTTTTTAATTATAAGACAATTAAGTATAGTTTTGCACAGTAAGGTATTTCATTTGGTTTTTGTTCTGTATCCAAGTGACACAGGAAAATTATTACTACTTCCTAGCTGGTTCTAGCCATTGGTTTTATTTTTTGTTCTTCCTCTTTCTTTTCTCTTACAAACCCCGGGAATCAAGGGTAAAACATGTTTTAACAATATTTATGTTACAAATGTAAACACAGGGAAGTCAGAAAATATTTTAATAAGGTTTTCAAAGTCATTATAATTCATCCAAGCTGTTCTCATGCAAAATCCTATATTCTTGTCCTGTTTTCTAACTACATAGTTTACTGAGGAAAGGATAAGTGTGGGTAAACCCCGTTTGCAAAGAGAATCTTCATTTTTAACTTCTGTTGACTCACATTTGTAACCCAGATAAAATGAATGACTGAATTGTTTTACTTATACTCACAGGGAAGGCTTCATTTTTCTTACTCTATTTCTTGGTAACACCCATCAAGATAGCTAATTGAATTGACTAATTCATAATCTACTCTACCTCCTCAAAGCCATGTTCTACTTCCCCTTTGATTTACTATCTGAAACATACCAAAGATGACCTGAAGCATGAGTGAATTTAAATCCCATATGAATTAGTGCCAGCTTTTGTATTTTGCCTTTACATTCAAGAAGAGCTTTTTTCTGACTTCTCATATAGAGACGGAAGAAAACAAAAAGATGGGTCAAACTAAGCCGCCTACAGAGCGCCCTTTAGTGAAAGACCGAGGATGCTGTCTTCCAACCTGGGTCTGCCCGGACAGGATTTGTTAGGGGAAAAGAAACTCCTCTTCCTGAGCCCTGCACAAAACATTTTAAGGATCTAACTCCCAATGCAACAGATTTCTTGACATCTAATCACAGCTGCCTGGTTGTATAGCTGATACTCTATTAAAATTCCAAATCAGCTTATTAGTGTATGCACTTCTTCCGTGAATAAAAACAGGAATTCTAACAGAACCCTCCTTAAGTCAGTAACAAAGCTGGAAACCGTCAAGATGATAAGTCACTAAAACCTGGAGAATTCATCTTTAAATTGCTATCAAAGGAAAGAAAAACCAAAAGTGTGGCAGTCATTCAATGTAGCAACAGCCTCTCCTAATAAAAACCAGCATGCCATGGGTGTAGATATTGACCAAGACAAAGGGGCAAAGTTATGTCTATTAAAGATTTTTCATCTAAGTGGCCATTTGACAAACCTTAGCATTGTGAGAACGTTAGGTAAATTTAAGGTTTCACTTTGTATGGCCTGTTTCCACAAAAGATTTGAAATAGTTCAAAACAAGATAGTATGGTAAGATGATCTATCGAGAGAAATAATTTCTCTAGAAGGAATTGAAGTTAGAAAATAAAAGCTTTTCCCCAATGACACTGGGAGGCCCTACGTGCTGCTTTAAAGCTGCATTGTCAATGGAAATGTGGCTATGAGTGGTGCCTACAAAGAACCAGATGCAGAGCGCAGACCCCTGGGAACACTGGCAAGGGCTTCCATGGCCCCCTAGGAGAGGCAATCACTTCCACAATCCAGCAGGAGAAGCAAAGCCCCACAGATGGTGAAAAACCACTGTATACTTAAATAGTAACAGTATCAGCTGCCCTGGACCAAAAACTCTTCCCACTTTCTCCAGACCAAGCAAGCCTCTGGAGTTCTTGAACAATACAAAGAGTAGAGCCATCCTAAGATGAATACAATGTTCTTCCACTAACCCTAAAGATTGAGAATACCAGTGTGTTCTTAATCTTTTTTTTAAAGTGAGAAGTATCATTTTTTTAACACCAATATTGTGGTTCATGTCTGTTCTCATAGTGAAATATAAACAGACCTAGGAAATTCAACTCAAATAAAAAGTGGACTAAATATGCCAACTCTAGTGGCCAAGATGGCTGTCTTTGGATCGATGCTATTTTGAAATGATCAAGTGGCATTGAATGGTAAGTAGGATTTCTTTTAAAAGGGAAAGTTCCAAAGCAGGTTTATTACTATGACTTAACTTGAGCTTTCTGAAGAAAACACAAATGGTTTTAAGAAAATATTGAACGTGGCTTTCAAATTCCCTAAATGAATCTACACATATAGGAAAAAATGTCTAACGTCAGATACGAAGATCACATTCCTTCTTGACCCTTCAGCTAGGAGCCAAGTTCAGGTAGGTACTTACAATTTCCCATCTCCTTCAGGTGGATGACCGCTCCCTACCTATTACTCAACCCCAGCACGGGCTTGAGTAATTTCATCAGTTAGCAAAAGGGAAACACTGGACTCTGACCTTGCAAAGCAAATAATTCTTTGAGTTTATGGCGGATAGGAATTTCTGCAGGAAATCCCATACTCTCCCTGGGTGGGCCCAGACACGTACAGCAATGCATTTCACTACTACATTTCCTACAGACCTGAAGTCTAAAGTCAGATTCCTAGAAGCAAGATTTCTTGATTCCTTCCATATCTATGAAGTACAGCCACTGCCTGCATTCCATTGTTAAAGTATTATGTTTAGAAAAAGTGCTTTCCATCTAGGTCAGACCACCTCTGTAGCACTGCCTCAAGTCTTGAAGACCACAATTTAAGAGGAGATATTGAGTAATTGGAGTATGTCCAAGGAATATAATCAAGATTCTCAAAGTAATGGCAAATGGCAGATGATTGAAAAAGAACTGGAAATGTCTGGCTTGAAAAGGACAGACTGTCTCATACTTCTCTCATTGCAGTTTTATAGAAAAGACTTGTTTTGTGTAGAGAGGCTTATTTTTTGTTATATCTAAGAGGCAAGCAAATTTCAGTTCCATATAAGTACTTTCTCATAATTAGAATATACTGCATTTTCAGAAGATGATTTCACACTAAATAAGAGGTTGGACTCCTAACCTCGAAATTCCAGGTTCCTAATAGTCTATATAGTTGGTTAGTTCTTCTTAAAAAAAATATTTTTTTTTTGGCATGAGAATTTCTGAATCATTTCTGGAGTCAATAGTTTCTTCTAAAGCAACTCAGTCAGACAAAAACACTTGATCTGAGGCCAGTAGGTACAATTTCCATTACCTTACAGATGGGGTAGTAGGTAAAACCAAGAAAGCATGGACTTCAACGTTTGACTTAAGTTCAAATCCTACTCCACCATTTGTAGCCTGTTGTGACCTAGGTTACCTAGCTTAACCTCACTAAGCTTTAATTCCCTCATCTGTAAAATGGGATAATACTATTTACGTACAAGACCGTCGTAAGAATTAAATGAGATAATGAATATAGGGAGCTTAGCAAAGTCCCTGGCTCAAAGAAACCCTTCAATAGAGGGCAGCTGTGATATCAGACAACTCACAGCCCTTCATTGCCCCTGCACCCCAAGCACTGTACTGTTTGAAGATTTTCCACATGCATCCTAGACATCCACGTACAGAGGAAGGTGGGTGGGGAAAGGGAAGGACAAAAAGTTTTGTATGCCTCATCCATACACAAAGAAATACCTCTGAACGCACACACATTTCTTCTTAAAAACTTTTTACTTTGGTATAACTGTGGATTCACATGCAGTAATAAGAAATAATACAGAGACATCTGATGTAGTCTTTATACATTATACGCCTTTTAATGTCATGTTATTTTCTCATGATGTTAGGCATTGTTGTCCGGTATTTTCCCTCCATCTAACGTATTGACGCAAAAAGTGGAAATAATAAATGTTGCTGAAAGCACTGAGAACCTGGGTGAGCGCCCTCCCTTGGGGCCTGTGGGTCACTGCTTTTCCCTTCTCTCGACACATTTGGCCCCCGGCTGCGTCTTCCTTTCTAGGTAACACCTGCCCACTGCTTTGTGGACACACAGTCCCTGTTCTAGGAGACTGAACTTCCTGGGTTCTTGGAAAATGGTGTTTTTGTGGCTTGTTGAGCAAAGGGTGTGGTTTGTGTTGAACATGGTAATATTCCAATTTCTATTGATTAATCAATTAATATTCCAGTACTGAGGTGAGGTGGTATGTTTTCTTTCTTCCCACAACAATTAATTAATCTGTATTGGCTGAGTCCCAGGGAAAATGTATCCTAGGATATATCTGAGGTTGGTTTCAATACAGTTGGGGGCTTTCAGGTGGAAAATTCTCCATTTAGCAATTACATGCAATGAGAAAACTCGGAATTCATAAGTGATTCAGTAACTCACAAGCCATGAGAGTGCAATAAAAGCCACAGAGGGACAACCTGAGCTGGATTCGTCACCTACACCAAACCAATACTTCTCCCAAAATGGCTAATCAACAGGATCTTGTAGGGAGATTTTTAAAAATACAGATTCCTGTACCAAAATGCACCCCTACCAACCCCTGAGGGTTCCAACCCAGTGGGTAAAGACGGGGCCAGGGAAACAGTATTTTCTCTAAAGTTTCACAGGGGTTCTGACTGCCAGCCAGGGCTGAGAACCACCGCTCTGAGCCAGCAGATCAACACGATGCCTGTGCACTCGTATTAGGAAAGAGAAAAGGAATGCTTCCCTCCAACCCCACTTTCAGAATATTCCAGTTGCTTTTATTTTTAAATATTTTTTACAGTGATGATGAGGAATTCCAGTTTTTCAAATTACTTCACGGAGATCATCTAGTTGGAGGTATGACTAGGCCAGTTTCATGGAAGAATGTGGCTCTAATTCATCACAAATTTGAAAAGAGAAAAAAATGCTACACCCCATTGCCAGAATATTTCACTTGTGGCAATAAAAAAAAAAAAAATCTCACCAATGCCAACATCTTCTAGCTTATTGGGCAGGTGGTGAAGGTAGGTGACAAATGGGGTGCTTGCCCAGATACCTACCTACTGCAGTGAAACCAACAACTGCCTCACCCCAGGCCTGACAAACTCCTTTGCACCACAACAAACCCTACCCCAAATGCTGTCACTCTTGTGTATATCAGAACTTTCCCTCTAAAAAGACAATACAAGAGTTGGGAGTCAAATCTCTGGTGCTAGGAGCATCTACACATATTTTAATTAAGAGCCCATTTGAATATGGAGCTATTACACACTGTAGCAATAAAATTAAACATTGTCACTGTCTGTTCTTTAATAGCTTACAAGCATTTTATATTCAGAGTCCCCAAGCTAGAGTTTCAAGAAATATCCCTTTAGTCTTTGACTGTGAAACAATCTCCATATAATTTTCCATACTCCCCTTCCACCTCACAGACTATTTATAACCACACTTAATGAGCTAGACTCAAAATGAACATAAATGGTGCATCAACATAAAAGAACATTAAGGGCAAGCAAAAAGGTTAGTCTGTATCATACCATGCTGATAAAGTTGTCTTTCCAACAACTTAGAAAGGATAGAGCCCACAGGAATGTATGTAGGGGGTTCATGGAAGGTCCCACGGGGAAAAGTGTTCATTCGAGGAAGAGGGTGCATTTTAAGATGTGAATGATCGGACACAGAATAGGCGAAAGGGCGCATCTCCCTGATATGCCAAAATGCCCTCGTTTCAAATGATCAACACTCAAGGTTGAAGTGTCATGTATGACAACAGCAGTTCTCAAAGTGTGGTGCCCAGGCCAGAGAACCTGTTAGAGATGCACATTCTCAGGCCCCACTCCAGATCTGCTGAATCAGAAACTCTGGGGTTGGGACCCATCTAGTTGTGTTTACCAAGCTCTCCAGGTGATTCTGAGCCACTGTACTACAAGAAATGAAAATATGGCCAGATATTTACACTCTTCCCTCTCCTCCCCCCCCCCACACGTACACAAACACACACACATGCAGCCATGAACATGTGTATAGTGTTCAAATAACGGGAAACCAGCCCTTGTTTTCCCTTTTCTTGGAGACTATTTCATTTCGTGTGCACTGCGCTGAGGCAGGGGTGGAATTTAAACAATCCCTAATGAAGGCAGACGGCACCAGGTATTTATCACATTTTACTGTGCTGTATTTACCCCTTACCGCTTTGGGTACATTTGCATATAATCTTTCATAATTCAATTCACTTGTTTAAATCATTTCTTTTATTTTCACTTATTTATTCAGATAGGGAAGTTCATTTTACAGATCACTGGGGCCTCCCAGTGGCAATGTTTGGTAATTTCAGACTCGGATTTAATTCCCCGAGCTTTGAGGGAATGGTATCCAAATCCTTAGCCTTTCACCTAGTTGGTAGAAGCAAAAGGTAGAATCAATGCACACTTTTTATCTGAAGTGGATTTCACGGGCATTCGAGCTGACACGTCCTCAGATGCTGGCTTCCACTTCTTGCACCTATCAGACTCCACGTTCAGGCACTTGCTGAGTAGAGAGGTCGGTCAGCGGCCTTCGGTATCTGCTGGTCAGTGCACACACCAACCAGGAATATATGTAATAAATAAAGAGAGAAGCTTATCCTGCGATTCCTTTTCCTCAGTAATGTTGAGGTTTTCTCTCTAGTTTCCTCCCTACCATCCCGCCTTGGAAGTTGTCACTGCCCCGGGTAGCCAAGTCCTGCCGGAAGTTTACATACATCCCTCTCTGTTTTCTGGAACATTCTGTGCTCTGGCTCGCGTCGCCCTCCAGCGGCGATGGCCAGGGTCCTCCGAGCGGGGCCCTCAGGGACAGGCCCTGACAGCTGCCCTGTGCTGACGTCACGGCAGCAGGCCCCCAGCCCAGCCCCGTCCGCATCGCCTTACATCCCGTCACCGGTCCAGGCCTCCCGCCACGGTGTGAGGCTTACTCAGCAGTATCAGTATCGCCCTCCCGGAACCGCGGGGCCTGTCAACGCATAAACCTCAGGCTGATGGACACCCTTGGCCGTTTCCACTTAGCCAAGTACTTTGGTGCCCTTCCAGTCTCCCCGGCACAGCCCCGGTGCCCTCTGCTTGGGCTGCAGAAGGCCACGCTGCCTGAGTCAGTTCTGCCCTCGCCTGGGAAGATTGCTGAAAACGTGGTTTCCTGGACTGGAGTGCTCCCGTCACCCCGCGGCTTAGCTCCGTGCTGATGCAGTGCGCCTTCCCACCTAGCAACAGCCCTGTAAACACCCGCGTCACTGACAGGTCGGGTGATGTTCCAAAGGTCAGCCCCGCCCCCTTGGCCTTTCCCGCTGAGAAGTCACCTGAGGGCATCCACTGCTTTCACTTCATTCAGCCTGAGCTGTTTCAAGATCACTACCTACCTTTAAATAAATTAATCTAATATTTGTCCGATTTCTTTTTTTTTTTTTGCAAAGAAAATTTTATTTAAATCTCTGTTTATACACTCATTCTCTTAGTGATTTACTGTTCACAATGCAGATACATAGCAATAGTATCCCACTTAGGCTAATCTGTACAAATAAAGACAGTATTCACTAAATTCCGAGCAATTAGTGAATTGCTCCGAATTAGCTAGAATAAAATTCAAATTCAGGATTTTCTTGCAAGGCTCAGAGTGGAAAATGGACACAGGGCAGTACTTGAAAAGAGCACAAGCTTTGGTGCCTTAGAGACCGAGGTTCCAATCCCAACCGGACACACATCAGAGAAGCTGCTCACCCCCACTGAGCCTCAGTTTCTTCATGTGTAAAATGGGCTAATACCTCCAGGGTATTAGAGGTATTCAGTGAGCTCTATGTAAAATATCTAAAACAGAGACCAAAGCTGTGAGTATTCCGTAAATGGAGTTGTTTCAGCAAGGATTATTAGAAGCTACAATTTTTCCAGCGAGTGGTTCAAGGGGGTTACTCTCGGCTGCCCAGAAAGCGCCCCTGTCTCCATCTCCTTTCCCAGCTACAGGTTATTTCTCCAGGAAGTCCTCACTGACGCCCTGGTTGTGGATTAGGTCCCCTCCTATCAGCACACCTGACACTGCACTGAAAACACGTCTGTTCCCCCCTCCATGCATTGACTTCGCTGCATCTGCCCATTTGCACTGAACTTGAAGCCGCCAGGAGGATTGCCCCATCCACCTTGTTCACTGTGTGTCTACAGCCCCTGCTTGGCATATTGTGGGGTTTCAGTAAATACTGAATGAATGAATGAATGAATGACAGCCATTGGATGGCTACCTAGAGAAGAAAAATAAAATATCAGGAAAGTAAAAGGTATTTACATTAGTTATTTTGCATTCTTATAATTGCCTTTAAGTCTCCTTGAATTACCTTCAAAAAAATATGAAATCTGTTCCCAGCAGCTCTAGCACTTTGCTCCCCCTACCCCAAGAATGCTGCACATTCTTATTATATATTATATTTATTAGAATAAAGGTATAATTATTCCAACTAATTATAATCATTAGAATTATTCCTCAATTCCTCTTTTGAATACATGATTATAAAATGTGTTTATCATGTTTGACACCCTTCTCATTCTTAAACTGACGACATATTAATCACAGAGATCCTAAGGAAGAAGGAAATCCTTGGTAGAAAAGTGTTAATAATTTACTAGTTGCAAACTGTACTTTTACCTCTGAACACCAGGTGGGTAAAAAACATTACTCATGTTTTTTAATCTAAGAATTTCTTACATTTTTATGGCCTGTTCTTTGGGCTTATTTATGATGGTTTGGGACAAAGAGACAACCTTTACCATTATGATTTATACTCTTCCAACAAAGGAAACACAGAAAGAGATAAGAAACCCAAATTAAACCATGGCACCAGATAAGAAAACCCAAATTAAATCATCACACACACACATACACAAAATCCAGTGAAGGTAAGGGGTGACTGATAATTTAAAATCAAAACAAAGAAGAGTATAGACATACAGACTGTGGACAATGAAAAATGGAAATTTTCAAAAGCCTAAGCTACAAAACCTAGCACTTACCAAATAAAAAACTTTCAGATGCCTTGTGTCCTGTATTTGTGGCATTATGAAATAATGCCTAGCCATTAAAGTATTTTTATATGCCTTATTTTAGTTTTACTCAGTTTGTGCTTTTGTTTAGAAAACCTAACAATACATTTTGGTATGCTAAAGTGTTAGTGATTAGCAGCAGATAGCCAACATTTTCCTATTTTTTTTCTATTAATGCCATTTATCGAAAAATTGACCTGGACATCTGTTTTCATTTTTAGTGATGCTTTTAAATTCCTTGATGGTTGAGTGCCAATTCTAAAACTTGATTGGATTTCAAGGAAAGACAATTGCCTCAGAAACAAAGAAACTGAGAGAAGTGAGAGGAAAAACTCCTGCCTTCAAGCTTTCCCAGTATAAGCACTGTTGATGATAGAGGCCAAAGGTTAGTTCAATAGCACAGGCAGTCAATGGTGTGTGCCCAGCAATCTAACTACAACATAGCTATACGCAATCCGAGTAAATACTCATGTCCAGGCCAGAAACTCTTAGTAAAAGGAGTTAGTATGACCACAGAACCAACTGATGCTACCTAAGGCGACCTAAGACACAACTGTCCCATTAATACAACCACACAATTGTACAGAACACTGTCTTTGATTACGTGTGAAACTTGGAAGCAGAGCACATACTGAAATTGGGCTTGCAGGTAAATATTCTAGACTTAATTTCACATTACAAACTCAAAAATGCCAAAACCTGGATGTGGAAATCATTTGTGAACTATTTCCAGACTCCATAAAGCAAACGTGAAGAATTAGGTCCACACACAAACACACTACCAAATATCTATGATTTTTCAATTTTGCTTTGCCCATATCCCCTACGTTTTGTGAAAGGATTTACCTGCTGCATTCCCAATTTTATTTAGTACTGCCTTATAATTTGGTGGAAAAAATGCATATATTTGACAATTTTTTTACTTCCTTCACGTGTAGATTTCTATGAAAATTAAGTTAAAATGGAATCGAGAAAAGAGGCACAGTAAAATTAACTTTCTTCTAAACTTGTCACTAAGCTTACTTATCTGATCTACTTAATTTGACTTTAATTCTTTTATTTCTAGAGCCCAAGGTCCCAAGATTGTTTTCAAAATTAGTACATGTAAATATTTTCTTGTACCAAAATCCTACCCAGTGGATATGTTTTACTACCAAAGGATATTCAGAAATTACTTATCTGCTCTCATGCCAACAGCAATGCTTAAAGCAAGTTGGACGTGATCTCTGTGTACAAAGACCAGGCATTCACAGAGAACACCAAGCTCCTGGAATCTGAGGATTTAAAGGAAAAAAAAAGGAACACTCCATTCTGTTATGTTTCCTCATCTTCTTTCTTTATTCTATGGCTCCAAATCTCTTAGGAAGTTACCCAATGCCACAATTCTTTATCCAAAAAGAGAACCAAATATTAATATGGAATGAAAACCAATGTTTTAACATTCTGGTAGACAAAAATTGGTACAAATGAAATAGGGTAGATCAGTAAATTCTAAGACAGAAGATTTGAGTACAGTATTTAGTTTCCTAAAGTCAGTTGATATGGCCTGGGGCACAAAAACTCTCGTGTTTACATGCATATAACGGAAATTTTAAGCTGCAGAGTATTGCCAGCAAGTTGGTATGTCTGCTGTGAAGCAATAATGATTCTGTGATAACCTCTATTAAAACCCTGACAGGCAGTATTGTTACTCTATTAGAAACCCAGAAAGTTACTGCAAGAAATAGACTAAGGTTTTCAGTAGCGTAGTTGAACCTGTCAGAATGAAAGACAGAAAGAGAGAAAGAAAGAGAGGGAGGGAGGGAGGGAAGGAGGGAGGAAGGTAGGGGAGCAAAGGCAAAATTCACAGTAAATTCTCTTGGATTAAAGTTAACAAATCAATTCCTAGCCATTAAAAAAAAAAAAAAAAACACTGTAAGATAGAAAAAAGCTACCCAAATTACATCTTTTGGAATTCAATTATTGTAAAATTGAATCCAGAAAAGTGTGAAGAAACGACAGCAAAAAGATAAAAGTAGACAAACACACAGAATGGAGTGAAGCAGGAGCGACACAGGGTATGTGGGTGGGTGCTACAATTTGCAAGGGAATGCTATAAACAGGATAAAGCAATGGATATTGAGCATTGTGTTTACAGATTGACACTTAGAGAAAGAGGAACTGTTAAGAACCACACGGCTGGCTTGGTTCTAACAGTCTTTGAAAGAAGGACACTTTATCTAGTCTACCTAAAAATAGCTTAGTAGTGATATACAACCTTTTTTTAGCAGAGGAGCCATTTTTTTCATTTGTTACCCCAAGATTCATGCTGTTTCACCTAAAACCCTCCTAGAAGCCTCTGAGGCAGCTTCTAGGAACCTTGAGACTCTGCTGGCCAGCTCAAAAACCACAGCGGCGGTAAATTCTTTCAGTCAACAGATCCTAATATAATTTGGGGGAAGGAGGGCAGAACCTCGAAAACATGGCTCAGCTCTAGCTGCGTCTGACCTCAGCTCGGCCGCCTGCGAGCTCAGTCCTCGTTCGGCCCGTCTTCACTCTTGCTCCCTGCGTGAGCTGTGCAAACCACCTCTCAGCTGATGACTCTGATGCCCTTTGCTCTGTGACGTCCAGCAGCTCGGACCAAACACTCCCGAGCCAGCCTCACACTCACACTCAGCATGGAGAGAAGGTCGGTGGGCTTTAGCTTCCACACTCCTCTAGAAACGACTCCTCCTCGCCACCTCGGGGCACAGTCCCCGCTGGGGTGGGGGTGGGGCTGCCATCCTCACCACGGCGTCCCCGCGGGCCCCTCCGCCCTGCGTAGCGTCCTAGGAACATCAGCCAGAGCGGTCCTTCCACGGAGGGGTAACTGTTTCACTCCTCCACTCCAAACCATCCCGCCATCCTCCACTTCGCCGGAGGAAAAGCCGAGGTCCTCGCAATGGCCTTGAGGTTGCGGCTGCCCTCATGTGCTGCGCAGACCCTCAGGGTGACTCATCGCCTCCACGCTGGCAGTGCTGCTGGCAGGCGGCCCTGGGCTGTCAACGCCGGCGGGCATCGCCTCACCCCACCCCTCCCCCGGCGTAAGTCACCTCGCCCAAGGTCACCGCCTTCGAGGGCCACCCACGTCCGGTGACTGAGCGACACGGGTTATCAAGGCTCATAAGTCTCAGCGCCCCCCATCCCCGTCCCCAGGTCCAGAGCCCCACAGGGGTGGGTCGGCTGAGGCTGTGCACGGCAGCTCCGCCTCTGCTTCTGCCCCGCCTCCTCCTGTTCCTTCCACAGGTCTTGATCCCAACGACACTCCCTAAAAATGACCTGCACACCAAATGCCACCTCCTGGCCTGCTTCCGGAGAACCCAGCCTGCCATGAAGGCCCGACGGGATCCGGCCGGCCCCTCCAGCCGCTGATGCCGAAGCTTCCTAGTCTCCCCCGCTCGCCCTGCTCCGAGCTCACCGGCCTCCGATGTTTCCTCCTGAGGACAGCTGGGCTCCTGCTTTAAGTCCTGGCAGAGATGTTCCTTCTCCCTGGGACACACCTCCCCAAATACCTGCACTGCTGCTTCCCTCACCTCCTTCCAGCTTCGCTTAAATGTCACTTTCTAAATGAGCCTCCCTGAAACCAGAGAAAAAGATTCTAATCTTTTCCGGATGCATTTGCTTACCTTTCCAGGTATTGATTTCACTTGAAAGAAATGACTTCACTCACTTACAAAAGAATTTGAAAATTACTGTTTTAAATACATAAAGGCAGAGCAATGGTTAAAAAAAAAAAACACGGGCTCTGGACTCAGATCTGGGCCTGACTGCCTAGCACTGCCACTCGGAAGCTGTGTGGCTCCACCCCTGGTGGCCTCGGCTCCTTTATCTGTGCAGTGGGGATACTGATATCACACAGACTCTTAGAATGGTCGTGAGGATTAGTTGACTTTATGTACACAACAGGCTGTGAAAACTATAAAGGGGCGTATAAATACTGGTAATTATTGAGAGATGACCCCAGGAACCGTGCGCACCAAAACACCCACTGAGAGTACATCTGCATCCTGGCTTAAGGTCAGGGTCCTAGGAAATCAACTTTTCAGCTCTGTTCAACCCTGAGTAGACTAGAACTTCCAGCAAAGCAGAAACGGCTGGGCAAGTACCACCCTGAGGGCACAGAGCCCGCCGAGCAAACATCACTGAGAACCCGGAAGAGTTACCAACTGCTAGTCTTGTTACATGGTACAAAATCCTAATATTTTGCTCTTCTTGCACTGACTTTAATTACTTCAGACTTTATTCTAATCTCTAAGGTCCTTGTGAAAAAAAAAAAGGCACATAGGATTTCAAATATCTAGGTCTCTATATGTTTATCAGAAGAGCTTTAAACTTTAAAACCAGCCATATGTCTGGTTATTTGAGATTAGAGACTGAAATCTTTTCATGTGTATTTTTATACACATGAAAAGTTTTTATGTTTATTTCTCTTTCTGTGATGCAGAATAACTGTACTTGGCTTAAAAATAAAACAATGACTCCTCCAAAATCTCAACTGCTTTTATGTTTTCTTCCATTCATTTTTCATTTACTGGAGTGAAACGTCCTTGCCTGTAACCTCGAATCCACCAGCTTGATTGATTTCAGAGGGTGTGCTGGAGACCCACCCTGCCAAGCAGAGAAGACAGACCACCAAGAAGCTGGCACTAATGAAGCCACAATAATCTAACATTGACCATTACATTCTATGTCCACCTATTCAGATTTATTTGTAGAGCCCACTATAGTCCATTTCTTTATTTCTAAAGAGAGAATCACATAAGCTTATGTTTAAAACATTTTAGACACACCATTATTAAAAACCATCATTGGGCTTCCCTTGTGGCACAGTGGTTGAGAATCTGCCTGCCAATGCAGGGGACACGGGTTCGAGCCCTGGTCTGGGAAGATCCCACATGCCGCGGAGCAACTGGGCCCATGAGCCACGATTACTGAGCCTGCGCGTCTGGAGCCTGTGCTCCGCAACAAGAGAGGCCGCGATAGTGAGAGGCCCGCGCACCGCGATGCAGAGTGGCCCCTGCTTGCCACAACTAGAGAAAGCCCTCGCACAGAAACAAAGACCCAACACAGCCAAAAATAAATAAGTAAAATTAAAAAAACCATCATTCTACAGTTATACATTAACAATAATTGCACCATTTATTAAGATGATAATAATTATAAATGGTACTATAGAAAGATAAGGAAAGCAGACATTGTCCTAACCAATTACCACACAGAATGGCTTTGCCATCTTATACACCTGTGTGCTGTTTCTGGGAAAATCTCTGTCTGTGGGAAGGCGCATGTGCACGCGTGCGTGTGTGTGTGTGTGTGTGTGTGTGTGTGTGTGTGTGTCCCCTTGGGAAAGTCAGCTATATCAGATCATCCAGGTTCTTTGTTAAAGCAATAATAATCACTAGAAATTGCCTTCCCTTTCCAAGTCCTCCTCTGAGGATATCATGCACTCCTCCAATTTTTCTTCATAGCTTTATACAACTTAATATTCAGGCTAGGGAAACTGGAAATCTCCTCCAGGTTAAACAACTCCTTAAATCTATCTACAAATTTATTTTCCTTCTCCAACCTGAATTTCATGACCCAGAGGATGACGGTGGTTTCTTTGCACAGATGGTCAAAGGTAATGAGGAGTTCTTCCAGAAATGGATGAGCATAGACAACATCGGCCGCCAGGATGTAGTCAAAGTTGCTGGAAGCCTTGGGAAAGTTCTTGTCTAAAGCTACACCCCAGGAGAGCTCTTTAACCTGAGGCAAATGCTTACATTTCATTTTGGTGTTTTGGGAAATATTATATTGCAGGTTTCCAAGTAACTCAGGTAAATCTGTGGCAGTCACGTGTGCACCTGGGAAACAAAGGACAGTAGGAAAAGTAACCTTCATGGGATAAGGTAAAGCAATTAGGTTTCAAGCCACCATGCACTTTGAAATTCTGCACAAATGCTAACCTCATGTCAAGGACTGGTCAGTACACACACACAGGAGGGAAATCCCTTCAAAATGGATGCTAAGGCACCTTTATGCCTCCCCTTAAAAACAATTAGATTCCCCAGGCACTTCTGCACTCTGTTGCACTTTTCTGTTCTCCTGGTTTTTTGTCTGTCTTGTTTTGTTATTGTTGCTGTTATTTTCTATTTATCTACTTAAAAAATCAACAGAAAGGGAAATTCAAAGTATTTGGTACCCTCACTGGAACAATCAGATGTCACAATTGAAAGATGAAAGGGTTCTTCACTAAAAGAAGTCTGAGCCCCAGTCATGTGAGACCAAAAGGGTGTATATAACACTGGGCGTCCTGTCATTGACCAGGAAGTGCTCAAGTGTAAGAAATGGAGGGAGGAGAGAAGACTTTTCAATGTCATTACACGGAAAGTATCAGGACACCAATGTTCATGGCCACGTTTTCAGCCTGACCCCATTATAAGTCTGTCTCTTCCCATTAAGAGATGTTAAAACCTAGCTACAACCCACATATAGTGCTCATACAACCAAAGATCATAGACACAGGACAGAATGCTCAGATGAAGAAGGTATAAGCAATCCCCGAGGTAAAAGTGAATACTGGTGGTCACTGTCAGGAAGAAATCAGAAAGCAAAAACCAATAAAATTTGGCCCTTAAAGTGAACTTTGAGCAGTAGCAGAGCCTGAAAACAATGTGTAAATAAGCCTAGGACTGGCTGATTCTACATCATCAGACATGAAAGCAGAACTGGAAGGGAAGTCTAGTTCAGCCCAGACCGGTTTAGAGCCCATTCTTCACCCAAGATGGCAAGTTTCTCTGGCCACTGACTGTATTTTCTGGAAAATATTAAAATGGGAGGAAAATAAGCATTTCACTGGTTGAAATTCATATCACATTCATATCACAGAGATATGAATCTCTACATTCTAGTGGGGTGGGTGGGTCTATCATTTTCCACAAATCTTTTTAAAATCCCAAGAGAAGGAATGACCCCCTCTGTCCCCCGATCCTGCCCATAGGAAGAGAAACTATCTGACTATTAAGATCTTTGTGTCTAGAGAGGTAAATATCATCACTGACTAAACAAAGTTTCCACCTTTTGATATTTGTTTCAAGTTATAGGAGCAGACCAAAAGGATCAAACCATAATTCAAAAAGACACATGCACCCCAATGTTCATTGCAGCACTATTTACAATAGCCAGGTCCTGGAAGCAACCTAGGTGTCCACTGACAGATGAATGGATAAAGAAGATGTGGTACATATGTACAATGTAATATTACTCAGCCATAAAAAGGAATGAAATCGGGTCATTTGTAGAGATGTGAATGGACCTAGAGTCTGTCATACAGAGTGAAGTAAGCGAGAAAGGGAAAAACAAATATCGTATATTAACGCATGTATGTGGAATCTAGAAAAACGGTACAGGTGAACCTAGTTCCAGGGCAGGAATAGAGACATAGATGTAGAGAACAGACATGTGGACACAGTGAGGAAGGGGAGGGTGGGATGAATTGGGGGATTAAGTTTGACATAAATACACTACCATGTGTAAAATAAATAGTTAGTGGGAACCTGCACTATAGCACAGGGAGCTCAGCTCAGTGCTCTGTGATGACCTAGATGGGTCGGATGGGGGGCAGGGAGGTCCAAGAGGGAGAAGATATATGTATACGTATAGCTGATTCACTTTGTTGTACAGCAGAAACTAACACATTGTAAAGCAATTATACCCCAATAAAAAAATATTTTTTAATTCTTTTTAATGAATGAACGACTTCCCAAAACACAGATTCTGCTCTTAAATGAGGAAGTCTTCAGGTATAAATCCAATGTGCCTCTGACACAGTCCATACTAAATGGAATGGTGACTTTAGAAAGCAGTATCAGGACAGAGCAATCTAAAAAATATATTTGGAGAGGACTTCAAGGGTCTTATATTTCCCCAGTGTTTAGAAAGTTGTAAATTGCTAAATCGTGAATTCCTCTCAAGATTTTAGAGTGGCAGGTGTGCACTTCTGAAGATCAAGGAAATCAAGACAGATTTGGGTAGCACACATCAGAGAAGGCAGCTAAATTAAGGCCGTGAAATAGATAACAACAACAAAAAAGACTGAACTGAAGCAGGCTCAGGCATACATAGAGACAATCACACATTTAGTTGGAAAAGAAGATGCTGGTGAAAGAACAAGGGATTGCAAAAGAAAAATGGAAATAACGGAGAAAATTAATTGATGGACAAACGCCTAAACTTAGAAGCAGACGTGATTTCTCATACTCTTTCTCTATTCTAACAGATGCTTTTTCACAAAAGCATAGGACTTCAAAACCCAAAAGGAATATACAAGTACATGGGAATGTTGAAATGGGGCTAACATTTAAATAAAGATCGTCTGAGTCCGCACAGTCAGCTCTGCCTATGCCTAGTATTTCACACGCCCTCCAGCAGTCGGGATGCTGGGGTGCACATCCCAGTTAGCCAGGATAAAAATCCAGCTTCCCAGAAAACCAAACGGGTGACTTTAACATCAGTTTCCTGATAAAGCCCATTCAACAAATTAAGGGGTTAAAAACAGGCCCAGGTCATAGTAAACTGGATAGTAAAAGCAACTAATGATACAGGATCATGGGATTCTCTGACCCCACTCAATCAAAAACAGCTGCTTACCAAGTAAACTCGCCACGATGGAGACTAACCCTGTTCCAGCTCCAATTTCAATCACATTTTTGTCAACCATGTTATACTGCTTTACATTTGTTTCCAGAAAATAGCATAGAACAAGGGCCTATGAAAATTCAAAAAAAGAAAAAAAGTAGTGCTTGGCAAGTAATCACAGAAAGTAAAATTAAACTCTATTAGATAAATACCCCACGAACGCTATGATATGTATGTGAGCCCATGTGAGTGCATGTGTGCATACATACACATCACTACAGAAAATTACCCACAGAAGTACATCCTTCAATACGTTCAACACTTAGGATAGGAAAAGTCCTTGGGGATTGTTGGGGAGAAAAGAGAACTAAGAATATAGAGTTCAGTTACTTAGGCTTGATTATCCTTAAAGGAAGCAACTTCCAATAATAAGCCATTTTAAAGAAGTGTGTGGGGCTTCCCTCGCGGCGCAGTGGTTAAGAATCCGCCTGCCAATGCAGGGGACACGGGTTTGAGCCCTGGTCCGGGAAGATCCCACATGCCGCGGAACAACTAAGCCCATGCACCACAACTACTGAGCCTGCACTCTAGAGCCCGCGAGCCTCAACTACTGAGCCCACATGCTGCAACTACTGAAGCCCGCGTGCCTAGAGCCCATGCTCTGCAACAAGAGAAGCCACCGCAATGAGAAGCCCATGCACGGCAATGAAGAGTAGCCCCTGCTCGTCGCAACTAGAGAAAGCCTGCGCGCAGCAACAAAGACCCAACGCAGCCAAAAGTAAATAAATTTATAAAAGAAAAAAAAAGAAGTGGGTGTTTGGGATTGAGGCAGACAGTGAGGGGCAGGGGTCTGCACCCTTCATAGGACAATTGATAAATAAGTGGTGGCCTTTAGAATATTCTGCCTGTTGAGACTGAAACGGATTTCATTATAATTGTTTAACTCAAATGGAACCAGTTAAATGGGAAATTAAAATGTTTACTATTCTAAACTTCTGTGACTTATGGTCACAAAAAACTGAAGGTGTAAACAACACTCTTTATTAACGCTACAAATCAGAAATAGAATTCATTGGTAAAAGCATCTTCCCAATTTCGTGATTTCTAAATTTTAGTGTTGTTTGAGGTCACAAAAGAGAACCACGGAGCCTCCTTTCTCCTTCCAAACAGTATATAATAACGAACAACACTGGATGAGAACTCATTGAAATGCAGCAAACTTTGTATGAATTCATACCGATGGCCAAACAATAGCACCGTAACAATCCATGGCTTCAGTAATCCGAATCTCATGACCAACGAAATGAAATCCCTCCCAGGAGATGGCTGTTACAAAAGCTGGAACAAAACACCTCTGCATGATCTCTGCAACCACTTTCCTGTCATCATCGGCTTCTCTGTTCTCTGAAAGGAGGGGAAAAAAAAAAAAAAAAAAAGGCAGTGGTTGTGGTACTAAACCATAGCGAAGGAGAGCCGGATGGAGGTGCAGCATCTCTACTTATGCTAAGTTGCTTCTGAATATTTTAGGTGCAGCATAATAATAGTAAGGTAAGCTATTTGAAAATAACTCCTAACAGAAGCTAATATTTCATACATCAGGACAGCAACATCCTGCTGATTTTCACTGAGGCTGAAATCACCATTAGACATTTCTGCAATGCTATGTGAAATAAACAATAACTGACATAATTTTTAAAAAACCAATGTATTTTAAAGGCTACCAATCTATTCACAGAGCAAAAGAAAGATTGGTGATGGAATCTAAGATCTCAACTATTCGTATTGGCTACACAGTGCAATTCCAGTTATTTCAATAATGGAATAGTAGCAGATCCTTTATGACCTGCCTTTATCCAGACAAAAGACATTTGATACCACCCAACAATATACCCTTGTATTATTTTATTATTACTTATTTTATATTATTATTTGGTGACAACTCATGGCATCTTAACATCCACAATATCGTGTATGTTTCATAAGCAACATCAACCACCAATTACTGAGCACATACTTCACAGGCCAGACCACGGTAGATATGTATGTAATATTTCTCGTAATTTTTGCAACAACTTTGTGAGGTAGGCATTATTATTTGCACTTTTACAGATAATGAAACTAAGACTCAGAGGGCTTTGTCAGCTTGACCAAGCTCATGCAAATTGTAAATGAAGGAGCCAAAATTTGAGCTCCTTTTTGGTTGCTCCAAAGCCCCTCTCTGCACTATTAAAAAGCTATGATATAATTTTTAAAAATCCAATTGTCTCTAAGAATTCAGAAACTAGTTATGGAGCAAGATACACATCTCTCTCTCTAAGCCTCCATTTCCCTGTTTGTAAAATGTGAAAGATAAAAGAACCTACATCAAATAGTGTTGGAAGATTTAAATGAGATGATGTATATAAAGTGCTTAGCACTTTGTTACAAAGAGTTCAATAAATTATTATAATTATTGTCATTGTAACTGTTATTATATTTTGGTCATGAAACTAAATGATAAAACAAGATCACCACATAAACAAAAATATTGGATTGTGTGGTATTTGATTGAAAATTCTATAGTTACTTGTAGAAGCAGTGAGTAGAATGGTGGTTGCCAGGGGCAGGGGGTGGGGGAAATGCGGAGATGTAGGTCAAAGGGTAAAAAGTTTGTAAGATGAATAAGTGCTGGAGATCTAATGTACAGCACCATGACTACAGTTAATAATAATGTGTTGTATACTTGAAATTTGCTAAGAGAGTAGATCTTAAATGTTCTCTCACACAAAAAAAAAATTAAAGAAAATGGTAACAATGTGATGTGGAGTCTATGTATGTATACATGGAGGATAAATTAGAGATTAGAGGTATTTACCGCAGAACGGTGACATCACTGTGAACTGAGAAAGTAAGACTGTTACTCCAAAGAAGGGACTGGGAGCTTAAAGATGAAGAGGCGTCTTTGAACAGCCCTAGTTGGGGAATAATCCAGGAAACAGATGAGGTTACACATTAGAACACTCTGGCACATTTTCCCATGTCTTCCTCCTTTTCTAGTCCCTTACTAGCTTCTCCTTGCAAGAGAGGAGAAGCCATTCATCTGATTAGCAGCCTAAAATGTGGATTGGACCATGGTTTTTCCTAGTATGAGGGGTAGCTGTGCCTTAAAATGTCAGCCCTCATGTGCTGATACCCCCTTCCCACCCCCCTTCATGAGGTAGGCTGAGCTGGGCAAAGTCCTGCCTCAGAGAGAACTTAACCAATAAGAGTATCTAGGGCTGCAGTCCTGTATTTTCAAGTAGAATAGAATCATTGCTTACATCTAGATGATATAATGTTAAATGTCTGCCATTCTAAACACGTCTTTCAAAATTCTTGTACACACCTCAAGGCTGAAATTACATTCAGCAGTCCCAAATTCATACTTGCTGTTTTGAAATATTTTTTAGTACAAGATATAAAAGATGATATGAATAAATGGAGAGAGGCTCTATGCACAAATGGGGTGACTTAATACTATAAAAATGTCATATATATTCAATACAATATCAATCACAATTCCAGTTAGCTTTTTTAAGAAACTTGATATACTCACTCCAAAACTTAAATGGAAGAATAAACATCCATAAAGAGTTAACTTTGCAAAAGAAGAATAAGAGGTAGGAGAATATTTGCTTTATTAGATATTTAGGTATACCACAAAGCCATAGTTACAAAAACAGTATGGTATTGGTGCAAGAGATAAACGGACCAGTGGGCAAAACAGGGATCTCAGAGACAAATCCATGTACATAGAGAGGGTGGGTTAGCTGCCACATTATATGGAGAAAAATAAAACTGGATCTCTATGTAAAATCTTTTATGAAGGCGGATTCCAGAGGGATTAAAGACCAAATGTAAAAGGAAAACAAAAATTTAATAGTATAAGATGATATCTTTGTGAAAGTAGGGAGGAGAGAAACTTCTTAAAATCTGCAATACCCAAAAGTGATGAATATTCTTATATCAAAAGTGAAGATTTCTATTCTGTGGATGAAGATTAAAAGTGTGGATGAGATTAAAAGATGACAGATGAGAGAAGGTATTCTACAATGTCTAAGACTGAAAAGAGATAATATCTCGAATATACAAGAAATCTGTATAATCTCCAAATTGACAAGGAGAAAGATAGTAACCACATTGAAAAATAAGCAAAGGAGATAAACTGGCAGATTACAGAAGACGAAACCAAAAAAGGCACAAAGCAACATGGAAATGTTCCAACTCAGATATAGACAAATTAAAACAAGGTATCTCTTATATTCATTAAACTAACAAAAATTAGAAGCTGGACAGTGCTGAGTGACAGGGGGCTTGTGGGGATGGCAGAACCTCAGGTCCACTGGTGAGAATACAGAATGCTGCAGTCATTCTGGAGAGCAATCTAAGGTATTTTGTTAAATTAAATATACAAATGTCCTACAACCCAGCAATCCTGCCCCCACCCCCAAATTTTTACACAAGTCCTTAAGTGGATATGCGTGAAAATATTTATCAAAGATACACATCAAACACACTAGAATGGTTGCCAGGAGGGAGGTGGAAAAGGAAAGGAAGTAGGAAATGGGTAAAAGAAGAATAGATGAATGGATGAATGAATGAATGAATGAATGAGACAAAATACAGACAGTTACACATACAACAGTGGGGCCTTTCTGAGATGATGAACACGCACCACGTACGTAAGTGAAGGCCTCAAGAGACTTTCCAATTTCTCCACGGCACTGAGGCAAGAACGGGAGTGAGGGGTCTTGAGTCTCTGAGTCCTAAGGGAAGATGTAGTCAAACTGTCCTATGAGCTCCAATAACATCATTACCTAGCATGCGAGGAATACAGTGGAAAGATGGAGGTAAATTAAGTTTGCCCCTGTTGGAAAATTCCTTCAGTGGCCACAATCCAGCAGGGACATTCAGCCAAGATGATTTCCTGTCTTAAATTCTGTGATCCCTTCACAGAGCCCTGTCCAGGATCCAGACAGAACCAAGCACTCTCCAAAGGCCTCTAATCTCACTGCGTGCCAAAGAGGGGCCCCTCTACCACCCACTCTATCACCACCACAAACACTGACCTTTGGCAGAGATGCAGAGAAAACAAAGAGATGAAAACCGGATAGTCTTCAGCAAGAGCCACCTCTTCTAATATATTTCACTATATTTCTCCTTAAACCATGGCATGTATTCACATTCACAGGAAGAGCTCTAAGAACCAAATAATATTGGTAATATGTTGTATTTGAACTTTAACTTTCATTTCACTAGATTCACTTGCCTTGCTAAGATAGGGGGTGGAGGGGCAGCTTTTGCTCTGGAAGTTCTTTAGGGAAAAGCAGAGAACATTAATTGCTTCCTTGACCTTTAGCTGAATGTGCCCTCTTGGGCCTCCTTGCAAACCCCTTGTAAACGCAGCACTTCTTTGACAAGTCACCTAAGGTATCGGGGATTAATAGGTGTTAGAGTACACTAAATCCCAGGAGCATCTCCTAAAGTTCCAATCATTGAATATCTACAATGAATCCAGTGAATATCTACAGCTACCACACTGACATCTCCGACTTTGCACTTTCTTTTAGAGGTTAGTTGACCAGATCAGTGCTGCTGTCCCAATAACTACAGTGTAATAACAAATGATTCCTGTTTTTTCACTGTCTTTCTAAATAAACAGAGCTAGTCATTTTTTTTCAAAGAATGACATCTTTACTTCTATATGGAAATGAGATTAAAAATATACATGTGAATATATTACATAATCAAAAATGACTTACAGCCCTCCAAAATAATCTTCCAAGAGATTTCATGAAACAACAGTAACCACTATTAATTGCACATACACTCTAAAAGAACACAATTCTATCCATCGTACATGGTCATTTGAAATTAGTCATACACCTAGGATGACCACATATCCTTTAGAAAACATTATCAGGCTGAAGAAAATTTAACTGACAGTGTTTTAGTATTCTCTTTTGCATTTAAAGACTATGTAACTACCACTCATTCCGCAAGAAGAGACACTCATAAAAAATAGCATAATTTATAGCAGGAAACCAAAATATACTGAACTTGGCTACTTGAAATAATTTGTCTAGATGTAATACATTGGAGTTTAAAAGCAAATGTACACACACGAACAATTATGTCCATCTTAAAACTTTGCTGTTTTTCAGCATTAACTTCTATTTAAAGATTTTGAGGTAACAATTTTTTTTTTTGGCAGCGCCTCGCGGCTTGCAGGATCTTAATTCCCCAACCAGGGATTGATCCCAGGCCCACCTCAGTGAAAGCGCTGACTCCTAACCACTGGACCACCAGGGAACTCCCTCAGGTAACAATTTTAACCGTAGTTATTTATTTAAATCAAAAGACAAGCAATATCACCACCCATTTCAAGGTTGATGACAAGAACCGTTGGACAGGAATCTAACGGAAAGAGCTGCACTATTACAAAGGTGTCCCTAATGTCACCTTGTCACAATAACAGGGGGAAATCTATGCTCCAAACATAATACACAAAGAGTGGGTCCCTCAAAGTGCATGCTTAGTTATTTGTTGATTATGGGATTGAATCTTGAGACGGTTAATGAATGAGTGGATATTCTTCAGTTTTTAGGTAAGATCTGAACAGCAACTTTCACCAAAAATTAACAGCATTATCACACAACGGAATTCTGATTTACACTTCTGAAGAATAATTTTTCCATACATATTCTCTGCTTGTTATCTAGTACTTAGGCCTCAGGACAAATAACTAAAACGAGGAAATGTTACACAAAATGTTGGATTTGGTTTCCCAGCAAGAAAATCAGAAAACTTCTGATATCTATACCATTAGATAAGAGCTATCTACTAGAATCTTAGAGTATTATTTTATTAATGAATTTAATATGGAACACAAATATTAAAACAGATTGTAAATAAAACATAATCAAGAAAGTATTACAATTATGTTGCTCTCTTAGGCTTATCTATTTTAATGCTTTTTTATACATAAAAAGGCTTAACACCATTTTCCGGCTATTAAATCTTTGCTGATAGTGAATAAAATCTACCAGGTGCTCTTGTTCTCCAGAGAATTAAAGGGGTTTCAAGTATGAAGTAAAAATTAGCAAGATTCTGCCACCTCACGATGATGTTTTTCTTAAGAGGAAAATTCGACAGTGAATTGATTTCCAAGGCTGGATTGTAAGAAGCCTTCAAAAATAGAGGCTCTGTCTGCATTCTTCTCTTTTATACTTTTAAGGTCAATAACAGCAATAATAAATGGAAGGGTCAGATCACAGAAATACATGAAAAGAAAAAAATTCTTTAATAGCTATGACAAGTGAATTCAAGCTTCCATTTGAGGGCTGTCACGGAAACCTGTCTGTGAAATTTAAAGTAAAAACCCCTCAACGAAATGAAAGACACTGTCATTCAATCGAATCTTCTATTCAAAGATGAATGTCATGTGCTTCTTAGAAATACCTAGAGAATTTTTTTTAAAGATGTTAAAGATATTTTCAGATTAGTAAATGGTCACAGGTAAACCTGAAAGCTACAATTCTGAATGCTTCAGCAATGTCAAGGTCTCGGGCCCTTATGTTGAAACTAATTCTTGAGACATTTTCACAAATGTTTTTTGTCTGGATGTCCACATACTTTCAAGAATAAAAAGAAGCTGTAACTTTCATCACGTGGCTCAAATGATAGCTACAATTACCAACGAAAGAAAATTCATTTTTTTACTGACACTGCTCAGGGTGCAAGTGGGAAAAAAAACAGAACCAAATCTAGTTGTACTCAGAGCCTGCTGCTGGGATCGTACCGGGGAGAGACAATTAAACAGATGCCAATGAAGTGTGATAAGTGGAATAAAAGAAATATTTCTGAGGTGCTATGGGAAGCACCACTGCTTGGTCAAATCAGGAGAAGCATCCTCAGGGAGGAGACATTTGAGTTGAGGTGGAGAGAAGGGGAAGGCTGCCAGGCGGAGAAGGAAGGAAGCAAGGCCAAGGGAGATGCAACACTGCCAGGGTGTGGCGGCCAGCTTGAGAGCCTGGAAGGACCGGGGAGCTCGTGTACAAGCTGGCGCAGAAAATAAGCCTGAAGAAAGCAGGCTGGGATCAGACCTGTGGGCAACGTTGACCTTTCTTCTACAAGGTGAACAGGAGCCAATAAAAATCATTAGGACAAGAACTGACACAATCAAAATTGGTATTTTAGCATTGACTTCTGGCAGCAGCAGCTGAGGCTATGTTAGAAGCTAATGGGAAGACGTAATAATCTAGACAAAAGATGCAAGAGTCGGAAGTGAGGCAGCAGCCCTGGGTCTGGGAGTCAAGCGTGAATTTGTGAGCTCTTGAGGCAGTGGTAGACGCCCCTGTCGAGGGCAATAAGTGACGTTCAAACTTGACATTCAACCCTGAGTTTTGAAGATATCTGAGGCAGATAATCATGTTTGAGTTATTTTTATTCAATACGTGGAACATTTATTAGTTTTATCTAGCAGATACTTATTCAGGTTACGTTTTAAACATGTAAAACGTGTCGATGGATGATTTTCACATTAGTAATTATGCGGCTATAGTACTCCAACTAGTATATTAATATATTAACTCAGACTCTAGTTTGGTATGTTTCTTAAGCAGCAATAGAATTACTCAAACTTTCTTCTTCCTATATTGAGGCAATGTTGCTTATAAAAGCCATATTTTCCATTAATCCAACTCTGTAAAGATTTATGAAGATCCTTGTGAAAGATTTTGTGCTATCCCTAAGTAATACATTGTACCTGGTCCTGAAAAGAGTCAACTGACTAGTGGCTGGAAATACAAGATCATCCCTAATGAGCAGATTTTAAGTCCAGCCATTAGGCCTCAGTTATAGCTAATTCATCCGTTCCCTCATTTACTGAGTACATGGGAACTATGAATACAAAGAGCAACATGTAAGTTGGTCGAATAGAGACTTAACTAGTTAACTCAAAAACAGAAAGAGAAAGCTCCATGCCTCAGAGAGCTCAGGAAAGAATGACCTGAGCCTTCATGACTATGGGTTTACAAGTCAGATAAGGAAGGCAAGATATGCCATACGTAGGCATCTACGTGTGCAGAAGCCCACTGGCGAAAGACTCTTGACCAATTTTCCAATTTGGGAAACTCTGAGACCTCGAATATAGGATAAGTGGGGGTCATAAGCATGAGATAAAACACTGTGTGTCATGCTAAGAAGTCTCGATTTTATCCTATAGGAAACACTGAGGCACTGAAGAATTTTAGGGAGGAGGAGAATGTGACAAGATGTGAATTTTTAAAAAGATCCTGTATCTGTGGAGAAAGAACTAGAGAGGATAAAGAAAGGGAGCCAGCCCAGGGTTGGGGAGGCCAGTTAGAAGGCAGTTACAACAGTCAAGAGAAGAAATAATCAAGATGATGCTGCAAACAGGGGGTGAGGGGTAGAGAAACATATTAGGAGGTAAAAATCAACGGGATGTGATGGTGATGGGTGTGGGGAAAGGGGAAAGACTGGCATGATTCCAGGTTTCGGGGTAGCCGAAGAAATGATGTCGCCATAAACTGAGATAGAAAATACCGGCGGAGGGGCAAATCTGCAAAAGGAAAATTATTTTTTAATGCATCTGGATCTGCCATCTGGCACGCTAGCTACAGAGGTGTGCCGCTTGGATTAAGAGAACGTGCTGCAGCAGGTTCCCCTGGCTCCTCGGAGGCCAGGCTTCCCCTGGGGCTGCCTCTAAGCCGGCCCTCTCCCGCTGCAGAGGACACTCATCCAGGTGGCAACTTCTGTGGGGTGACTCCCCGCGGGCCTGCCCGAGACTTTCTCAGAGCTGTGATGCAGCCTCTGCCCACCCGGACCTGCAGTGATGCAAAGGCTCTCCCGGCCTCCTTCTGCCCCTTCCTCCTTTACCCTCCACAAACATTTCCTCCAATAAGTCTCGCGCATGTTAAATCCCATTCTGGCACCTGCTTCCTGAAGGAACCGAACTAACGCAAGGCAGAATGGAGGACGTCAAGTAAGCAGTCGGAAGGACAGATCTGGGAGTCACTGTGCATGGGAATCACTGCGCCTCGGGTTAGTACGGACCTGTTCCAAGGCTGCAGACCCTGAGGAGCGCCCTTTATAACACACTGCTCCTTGTGCTAACAGCTGGAGAGCCGCCGTTGGCAAGAGCAGGCAACCTAAGAGATTCGGAATAGTTAACGTGGATGAGGTTTTAGACGGTTTAGATTATAATGCAACATTAGAAACCATACACAGAGGAATTTTTAGCATCCACTACAGTCCTAACTTTAATCTGTGCATAACTAAGAGACATCCTATAATTCTTTGGATCTTCAGGCCAGTGTTGAAATACAAGAACTGGGCTGTGGGTTTGCTCCATCCTTTCCAAGCACAAGATGACTAAGTATAAACAGTTAGGACAGGAAAAGTCACTACCCTACAGTACTTGAGAACTGAGCGTTCTACTGGTTAGTGGGAGCCTTTCCAACAAAATGCAATCTGACTCTGTCCCAGTGGCACACACTTAATCCCCTTAGCACTGTGCCTATGAATGTATTTTTAAAGCTTCAGCTGACTATGTAGGTGATTATGGGCTGTGTTTGTTCATGTTGTAAACTATTTTCTTGTTAGTTCTGTCTCCACCTTACTTTGAACTTCTTCCATAGCCTTTGTAATTTGCCAAATTATCATATGCAAAGTTGAAACCAAGCACTGTTACTAATGGTAATGATAATGATGACATTTTATTCATAAACTGCAGAGAAACTGCATCTTCATTCAAATCATCTAAATGGCTGGATTCTCTAAGTGATTATGACTTTAAATGCTTAGATTTGCAAAAAATTACTACAGCAAAACCGTACATGTTGAAGCCACATAGGCTGCCAACACTGGGCGTACACCCAGCTCTCTCGGCCTGAAGATATGCTCACCTAGGTAGAGGCCACCTGGTATGCCTAAAAAAAGGCGAAAAACACAGGACTCTAGTGCTTAGAAAATATCCACAGTGTAAAGGAGAAAGAGAAAGAAGCCAGGATAATTAAATTTGTACTACAACTGTTCTACAAAAACATGGTAATAATTCTTCTAGTCTATGTCAAGAGCATATGTCTGCATTTTTTATCTCAAGACAATGGGGATAGTTATATTACGTAATCTATGCAAAGTCATACTTGATATTTAGGATGATGTAAAAAACAGTGGGTCAATTCCAAATAATTCTACTGGTAGTAGAATTCAACCTTAAATTCTCCTTACCACAAGAGATCAAAATACATTATTATTTGCCTCTAATTAATACATCAGAGGGACCATAGCACAGTCTAGAAATATTTTATAGTCCAAAATCATTTTTCATGGAAGCATTTGTAAAAACTTTTAGTTTTACATAAAACTATTTTATCTCTCTTGCAATCTTCCTATCTGAAAAGAAATAACCACGAAATCACAATCATATATTTAGTGTATAGCACTTGGGGAAAAATTTATTCCACTTTTCCAGATTTAAAAAAAAAAAAACTCTAAATACCTAGCAAGTCTATATACTTGATTTATTATCTGTCAAAATTATCTCTAACATATCATCAGGCCCACAGGTATAGGAGGGGACATTAAACATTATAAGAGATAGTTACAGGTTAGCAAACACAAGCCAAGATATAATATGCAATTGATAAAAGTCCTAGCTCTCTTTATGACATCAGCTAACACTGCAAAGGTAAACATTTACATTCTGTTGTTTGTCTTCTTAGAATTGGCCAAATTACATAAAGAAACATAAAATAATTTACCTTTTTGAGCTTTGAGATCCATTAAGCGATGAACTAAGGGATGGCTATATATTGATGCTTTCTTGATCATTTCTTGAAAACTAGGCAAATAATACATTAAAATATCAAATGGTAATAATTCAAAATGTGTGTTAAGTGCTTTCATATTTACCTAATAAAGTTTAACATCAAATACAGCAGAGAAAATTATATTAAAATATCTTATTAATAAATCATGATTTTCAAAAGAGTGCACTGAAACGCAATCTATCTAGTACAACCAAAATTCAGGGTCAGAACTTTTAGAAGCTCCTGGAAAAAGAAAACATGTTCTTCACCAGAGACCACCTCAGCTATCATGAAGCAAGGCATCATCTTTATACTGACTAGTCAGAGAGCAATCCTAAAACTTAAGAGGTGATTAAAACTTTGGGAGAGAATGGGTTTCATTCAGTGTAGTGAAAACCATAGCATTAATCTAAAACAAAGCTTCCTACATAGTAATAGATGCAAAGTTGCTCTCATTCGTGGTCATCAGCATGTACCCAGGGGCAAATAGCCCAACCACCAAATGGTTTTTTTAAGTAGCTTCTTCTTTAAAAAAAAAATCCATACCATCTCAGCAAACACATTTAAAATTAAAGAAATTCAAGTATCTTATGCCTCTCAAGCAGAGCATATCATGTGAATAAGCTTAAACAACCTGTAATTCCAACTTAGGAAAACAACAATTTGATGTTCTAGGTATCAGTTTTTGAATCATTTAATAATCACTGTACTACCATGAATTTATATTCACTCCTTTCTTCCAAGGCTCCCAAAACACATTTCATAATCAACACGTTTTTCTTTACAATATGCTCAGTAAAATAGGAGACAAATTATTTTCCCTACAGTTTACAAACAAGGAAAATCAAAGGTGACATGGCTAAACAGTAGCCAAAGTGGTCACCCATTTTGTTCCCAATTTAGTTTCTCTTCCATTAAAGAAAGCGGTCTTTATGACACATGCCTACCTGAAGGTCAACATTTATTAAATGTTAAGTCTGGACATACCTATATATACGAGTTAGCTGAGTTTCTAGAAGGTTAAAAAGTATCATCCACAACTCTTGCTTTGCTGAGGAGACCTCCGACGGTGCCTGAAAGGCGAGCACCGAAGCACGCACTTTACTACTGCACACACCGGCAGCGAGTCCTCACAGAGGACTAATCCTGACAGCTGCAGCTTCACAGCCTCTGATCATACAGCAGCGAGGCTGGAACGTCCAGAAATAAGGGGGTTGAAGAAAGTAAGTAGGCACATTCCATGTGAGTGTCTCGTGAACAGAGCAAGAGCCAACAGGTAAGTAAAAACTATTCCTGCAAGAGAGTGAAGGCTATCGGGGCAAAGCGATTATTTTTAACTTTGATGCCAGGAGTTATTTAAGAGTCCACAGCTATGACGTCCTGTGAAACGGAGGCCATGTGTTTTTCAGGTCACCTATCTGGGTGCAAACACCATTTTTAGAATCAGACAACCACACCAGAATGTTTGAGAGTGTGTGTGCAGCAGTGATCTGGACGCAGGGATTATACTTCCACAGTTCCTTCCTACTCAGAGTGAATAGGAAGGCTGAGGGTGTATGTCACCTGTGCACCTGCTCCTGTGCATTTAGGGCTGCATCTCAGAGTACGAATTAATTCCCCTGATCACTGAAAATAGCCTGAATAAGAAGTTATTACAGGTAATGAAATCGAGCAATATTGTAAAGTTAAACTTAGGAGTGTGGGTACAGCTTCTAAGAAATACTTCACATACCATGATGGACGGAGGTCACGTTAATGTACCGGACAGGACTAGTGGTCTGGGAGCCTGATTTTAGTCATTCCTGTCAATAATTAGCCTGTGATTTTTAGGCATTGACTCAGTGTGTTTCTTGGCTTCCTCATCTATAAAGCACAGACATAAAAGGTACATAATATCTATTTGTGAGATGAATATGTAGGTAAAAAACATCCTGGAAACTGCAAAAGCCTAAATGATGAAAACAATTATTCATAGGCAGCTAATTCTGGGCAGAGGACACACTCCCTTTTTTGGGTCTTTTTAAAACAAGAATTAAGAATTATTTGGCACATAAAAACCACCTGTCTTCTCCCACAAGTTATTTAAAAGATCAAGAAACCTCAGTGCTGGATCTCCTAAGGGGCAGAATATCTAAATCAATCATCTAAACCGACATGATGACAATGATTATTTCAGTTTCATTGAACGGTTAAAAAGAAGTACACAGAGACTTCTGCCTCCCAGTATAACTAGAAAAGCAGATTTTACACACACACACACACACACACACACACACACACACACACACACACCTGTTACAAGGCATCAGACAGCTTCCAAGGCAGCCAAGAATTCCATGCTTTTGCTGATTATTGGTGTAAAGGGGCTGAGAAGCCCAAGAGAGGAACACGAGAAAGGACACCAGCAGAGTTTTAGCTAGGGAGACAAGGGAACTAGGGAGACAAGGGAATAGTGTTTGGAGCTGGCGAGGCTGCCAGGAATTGGGAGCCCAAGATCCCAGAAAGAAGGGACAGAGAAGTAAGCCTGACACTCAGCACTGACTTTTCATTCAAGGTATTTGCACAGTAAGATGTTTAGGGCAAGAGGCTAATTTTCCAAGCATAATGTGGCTAAAAACAGAGCAAAGCTCAAAAGATGAGAGAAACACCCCAGCAGACGGTTAGTACCCCTGGAAAACTACTTTTTAGGAATGGGAGGCAACTAGGAGATGGAGTCTTACAAAGACTAGCCTTGCATCCACTCGGTCCTGATTAAAGTAGAATAACACTCCCCTCTGCTGCCTGCCGGAATACCTTCTGGAATCCTCTCCAGAGGAAGATGCACAAGATCCACAATCTTTTATACGTAATGTCCAGCATTCATTCAAAGTTTACTAGTCATACCAAGAAACAGACAATAGAAACAAACACACAGGTAACCCAGATATTGGAGCTTTTTGACACAGACTTTAAAGTAATTGTGATTAAGATATTATAAAAAATAGATGACAAGAATTACACCAGAGAACTGGAATCTATAAGTCAAATAGAACTGAAGATAGAATAAATGAAATAAAGAGCTCCATAGATGAGTTTAACAGCAAATATAAAGAGAGCAAAAGATTAATAAGCTGAAAGATAATTTTATAGAAAAAGTATATGATGGTCACCATCCTAAATAAGTTATAGGTGTCCCACTTACTTTGAATAATGATAAATTTGCTTTGCTGCTGTTTGTCTTTAACAGGCAACCTATTTTCTAGGTAATATAAGCACCCTGAATTTTGAATTAGAAGATTTGAGTTCAGGTCACAATGGTTTCCTACGAGTTGGGTGAATTTGGTAAAGTCAGTTAACATCTGTAAACTTGTTTCTTCCCTTGTAAAAGGATATACTTTGGTTGCAGGGTTAAGAGAAAAAAAGGTATAATATCAAACTGTTCTGTAAATACTGTATTTATGGCATAAGCTACTAATGATTTTTTTCCAGACTTCTCTCTTTATTAGCATACAGACGAGTAAACAGGCTTTTTTGCAAACATATCTAGGTCTTCTATTAATGGATCCGAATATCTATTTTTCCTCTCTTTCTGGATACACAGCCCATGTAGAGATTACTTTTCTGAGTACTCCTAGTATATGGTCAGTTCAGTTCAACAGGATGGGAGCAGAAGTGATTTTTCTAGTCACCATTAACGTAAGACATTTGGCTCACCCAAGGACTCTGGTTCTTTCCTCTTCCAGCAGGTTGAAATGCAGATGTAGCCGTGACCCGGTATAGACAGCTGAAGCAGTACAGCAGCCTAGGGGATGGCTGAACCTGGGACCCTGAATGACATCAAGGTGCACAACTGCCTTACCAGCTCAGACTGGCCAGACTGTTGACTAAGAGGTAACGTTCCAGCGTTTAGGCCACTGCATGTGAACATCTCTTTGCTACAGCAGCTTAGCCTTCACTCCAGCTACTGCAGTGCAGGACAAAGGTCAATTACCTATGAAAGGCAACAAAATTAAATTTTAGAAGAACTACTGCTTTTCTACCTACAAACACAAATGCAGAAAACTCCCAATTATAAGTAGCTTTGAGAAATGAGAATAACATGAAAAAGTTAACGTCTCTCTCCCCAGCCCTTCTCCAAAAGTGTTCTGCTTTAAATACCTCCAGAGAAAAGAAGCATTAAGAAAAGACTTGAGGGGGCTTCCCTGGTGGCGCAGTGGTTGAGAATCTGCCTGCCAATGCAGGGGACACAGGTTCGAGCCCTGGTCTGGGAAGATTCCACATGCCGTGGAGCAACTAGGCCCGTGAGCCACAGCTACTGAGCCTGCGCGTCTGGAGCCTGTGCTCGGCAACAGGAGAGGCCACGATAGTGAGAGGCCCGCGCACCGCGATGAAGAGTGGCCCCCGCTTGCCGCAGCTAGAGAAAGCCCTCGCACAGAAACGAAGACCCAACACAGCCATAAATAAATAAATAAATAAAATTAAAAAAAAAAAAAAGACAAGACTTGAGTTTATGTGGAAGTCAGTGTTGATTTTAGTAGAAAGCTGTTAGAGAAGACTGAAGCAGAAGACGTATTTCAAATTATGAAGGAATAAATAACGAGCAAAGAAAAGCAGCAGCTGTAGTCCAAGTATTTGAGAAGTGGGACTGAAATGTAAATATAAATGAATATAAATATATTTATATAAATAAGATGAATATAAATATAAATATATTTTCTTCTCGTCTAGGTAGGAAAGTCAGAGGAAACGCACATTGAGAGTGAGTACCGATCAACAGAAATCCTTTTTCCCTTTTTAATGTTGTCAGAAAGCATCAGACGTTGTATAATAATAGAAACATGAACAGACAAAGCCTGTAAATACAAGGAAATATTCAATGAAGTGGAAAACACTAGAAAAGGGTAATATATTTAAAAATAAATGTCAAGTTTAACGTCCATATTTTTAAAAACCACACAACAAAGACTGTGCAAATACTCTGAATTTTATTATTTCCTCACAACAAATTCATGACGAAATGTTAAGCTGTACCCAGTTAGAGAGGATACATGTGTATTTAGGCGTCTTTAGATTTTCCTCTTCCTTCCTCTCGTCGTACTTCTCCGTTTCCCCTCTTTCTTCCCGAACACAGACCTGGCGGTGACCAGGACGGGCTCTGCCTTCTCCCCGCCGTCATCGCTGGAGCTGCTCGTGGCGGCACCTCCGTCTCTCCCAGGAGCAGGCCGCGCTGTGCTCTGTGCACCTGCAGAGCTGACTGTTGCTTCTACGGCTGCTTTTCCCCTTTGCACGTTCACTACAGGGAAATATTCCTCATCCCCACCTGAAGAGGCATCGGATGACTGCGAGAGGTAGGCCTCCCCCAGAAACCCACCACATTCATGCCCCCGTTTAGAATCCGAAAGCCTCTTTCTTTTCGGGCTGGATGACTCTTTCCATCTGTTTGTTGTGCCTCTCTTCCGGGTTTTTCCTTTTGCCTCATGGAGGAACTCAGAGTCTTTCTCCATAGCAACAGAAACTGCTTCTATTTCACTGGCTGCTTCTTCTCTTTCTTTTCTCAGCATACATGTCACAGCTCTGTTAAGTCTCTGGCTCTTAATACCCTTAGCCTCCTGTTTCTCCTGTTGAGCTAATCTAAAGAAAGAATCAATTCGGAGCTGCGTCTAAAAAAATGAAATAATATATAATAATAATAATAATAAACCAGACAAGTAAGTCAACTTTCTAAAGCAAATCGAAGAATTCCACCCTGATTACTGGCATTGGATGACTCTTTCAGAAAATACTAATTCATTCTCTCTCAAAGCCCATCTCTCCCAAATGAATGACTGGCAGCAAATTTTACTTTCAAGATCATACTTAAAGCAGTACACGTACCACCTCCGTCAACTAAGCCCTCCACCCACATATCAAGTAGGAAGTCCCTTCCTCAGCATCGAGAGAGAGTTAAATATTTTTCAGGGGCCAAATATATCATCTTCTTTTAGAGCAACACAACTTCATGGGGTCTGTTTCTAAATTCTACTCTTCCCTTCTTTTAAAAACATTGTCATCATATGATACCTTCAGGAAGAAACTTCACAATATTATATATTAGGAGTCGTAGGAAATATTCTTGACTTTTGTTCAGCAAATCCACTTTCAGGAAGACATTCTTTAAAAATAGTTACATTTGAGAAAAGTTACATGCCTGATGTTCATCACAGCATTACATACGAAAACCTGAAAATTCAAGGTCTACTAAGTGAAGTGAAACAAGTTAAATCTCTTCGACAAAATGTAATCTGGCCATCTGAAACAATGAAGGCCATGCAATACACAGAAAAAAAACTTACCTTAACCAGTGAATGGGGGCTTTATTTATAACAAATTGCACTTATGTCTGATAATAAATGTATGTGGGAAGGAGGGGAAAAATAAGAGAAAATGGACGTAAATGTTAACATCTGTATTAGAGGAAGCAAACAATGAGTAATTTTAATTCATTTTTTTCACTTTCTAATTTTGGGGAAATAAACTTATATTAACGTCTACAATGAAAAGGGAGAATAATATTACAACAAAATTTATCCGAAATTAAGGAGTAATCAGTCACTAAGCCAACTTGCTTTCCTTGTCGGTGGGCGTACAATGTTTCAGGTACAGAAAGTCATCAAACAACACGAAAGTTTCTGGAAAGGAGGTCTACTTCAGTTTTTTGTTTGTTGGTTGGTTGGTTTTTCCAAAATTAACCCAATCTAATGGAACAGGATTTAATTTAAACATGTATCTTGCAGGAGATGGTCTGAATTCTGCTGAATGGTCTACCTGTATGTATGTTTTGTGGCCTGTCTCTGGGGTGGGAGGGGGTTTCTGTGTGGGTAGGAACACACTCATGGATAAAGCGAGATGCTGTTACCTACCTAAGGGAACCGAGGGTCATACAGAGCCTTCTTTTCACCTCAAAAATCTCTCCTGCCAGTATACTATGACTGAATTAGTACCTTTGATGATTCATTTACAGAGTTAAAGAATATCAGTACTTGAAGACACTTAATAATCAGAACTGCTTTGGACTGGGCACTTCTTAAACTTTTTAAAAATGAAAATAGCTCTAAAAGGGTAAAATATTTAACCATAAACACCTCAGTATGCAATCCATTATTAGACTGTTTTTCTCAAAGTCAGAGTGAATACAAAAGGATATCAAAGTTCAGCCCTAAGAGTGAAAGTGGAAAATGAAGACAAAGTCCAGCTTTCCCGTTTTCTGTTTTCCTTCTCTTACTAAAGTATAATAATTTTTAAATGTATGTTACGTGCCCTAAAATAAAAGTAACTGGTCTTTAACAGCTGGCCCTCACAGCCTTCCTAACTTTACTCTCTATCCTGAACTTAGGAAAAGAGCTGCCATGATTACCTGCTGGACATTCAGTTGCTTTAATACAGGAAACAGAGATTCATCTGTCTTCATCCTGTTCCAGCCAAAATACCGCTGACAAAATATGCAGGCAGTTAAGACTCATACATGTTTTTAAAGACATTTAAACAAGTGATAAATAAAAAGGTCCAAAGAAGCCACCCTTGATTCCATTCCCCATGTCTCCAAAGATTTTCTTATTTATAAAGATTAAAATGATAAAAGAAAAGAATAACAAAACAAATTATTCCAACATAATCATCTGGCACGATGTTCTTATAAATATCCTCTAAGATAAAAAGATATTCAACTCTCATTTTAGGACATCAAAGACTCGTGACTATGAAAAAAGGTTAATCTAGAATAAAAACAAATTTCTAATATCACATGTATTTCTTTTTTCTTTGAGAAAAGATGTAGTTAGATTAATACTATGGCAAACTTTTAAACATCTATCCAAATGATTATTTAAATATGCAGAAAGGAACAGTAATAGAAAGAATACAACTAAAAATCTTTTCTATTCTTTCAGAATGAATACTTAACTATGTAGTGTATCTATGAATGCTTATCACTACTTACTTCAAATAAAGATTCTCTTTAAAACTAAAAAGATGATTCACAGTAACTAAAACATGGAAGCATCTCAAGTGTCCATCAACAGATGAATGGATAAGCAAAATATGACGTTACATACAATGGAACGTATTCAGCCTTAAAAAGGAAGGAAATTCTGACACATGCTACAACTTGGATGAAACTTGAAGGCATTATGCTAAGTGAAGTAAGCCAGTCACAAAAAGACCTATACTGTATGGTTCCACTTACATGAGGAACATACTTACAGCAGTCAACATCACAGGGACAGAAAGTAGAACGGTGGTGGCCAGGGGCTGGGGGAGGGGAATGGGGGAGTTAGTGTTTAACAGGGATACAGTTTCAGTTTCACAAGGTGAAAAGAATATGGGGATGAATGGTGGTGACGGTGACACAACAATGTGAATGTATTTAATAACCACTGATGGTAAATTTTATGTTATGTGTATTTTACCACAAAAAAAAAAAATTAAGGAGAGAGAGAAAGGAACAGAAAGGAGCATCTTAGCTGATGGAATATTTAAAAATAAAACTGATCCAAGTTCATGTCCCATAAGTTTTAAACCAAAACACATATTAGACTTGCTATTCCTGAGGTCTGAGGAAGGGAAAGGATATTCTCTAATCTTGTCGAGATCGGGTTTGCCCCACAGAAACGAGCCCTTGGACTCATCCACCACAGGCTTGAGGTAAGCGTCCGCCACGGCCAGGTTAGGGAAGCCAGGCGTGAGCTGCAACTTGCGTAACTTTTTTTTCACTTTGGTGTCATAAGGATTAGGTCTTATCTTCTTATTCTTTTGAGCTTCATGCCACCACTCGCTACAAGGCAAAGGAAACGAACCTTCGTGAAGCAGTAAGACCTTATGGCACATGCACCGCAGACAAAGAGCTAAACGTAAAGTTCAGAGACGTAAAGTCAAGTCCCACCCAACTCCAGAACAAAGCCTGTGACTTACAAAATGACACTGGTATATGTCTCGTGTTATTCACACAGTATACAACGAGGCCATCACTGACCGCCCCCTTCCCCTGGGCTTGGCGCTGTGTTAGCTGCTCTACAGGCACCGTCATCACACGAGCACAACCCTCACCTCACAGACAAGGAAGCTGGACTCAAACAGAAGCCGCCTGCTCAAGACTTCACAGCTGGGACTGGTACAGTCTCCCTCCAGAGCCCACACTCACAGAAAAGTCACAGTTCCTCTCTTTCCCAGTGGTAAAATGAAGTTAATATCAATGTATCCGTATTATTTACCTCCAGTCAACTACAATCAGGAACCAAGAACATTTAATAAAATGTAAAAATGCCAAAAAGATGTGAAATTTTTAAAATACATAATGTAACTCTACATCAAGTGTGATCCCAATACTGGGGAAAAAAATTGTATGTATGTGGAGAAAGAAAGAAAAAGTAAACAGGGATATTTAAAATAATAAAAAACACTAACAACTGTTATTTTACCGTGTGCTAGGCAATGTTCTAAGCGAGGATACAGCTGTTACTTTTCTTTATGTTTTATTCCTTTTTCAATTTTTCCATTGTGAGTATAAATCACTACGGTGGGTTAAAGCCCATTCTTGGACCCTCCTCCCAACAAGAGGTGGGGTCCATGTCCCTTACCCTTGAGTCGGGCAGGCTCCGTGGCTGAGGAAGGGACATTGTGCCAGGCCTTTAAAGACTGCAGTTTCCACTTCCTGTCTCTTAGAATATTTGCCTTGAAAGCAGCCAACATGCTGTGAGGAAGCTCCAGCTCGTGAGGGGGTCCAGATGGAGAGGGTCCAGGCCCCCCGGGCCACGTGCCAGCCGACAGCACCGCCTGCCAGCCACGAGCGAGCCACCTCACGGGGCCCCTCTAGCCCAGCTGAGACGCCCCCGACACACCTGGCACCAGGAGAGACACCCCCACCCTGCGCAGCCTGATTGAACTGCGGATTCACGAGCAAAATCTCTGACTGTTGCTGTTTGAAGTCACTGACGTTTAAGGTAGTTTGTAATGTGGCAACGGACAACCAGAAAAATTTACACAATTAGGATAAATAAATGGCATAAAAGTTAAAAACATAAATATAACCCTCTCCAATCTACGCACTAACGGAACCTAAAAAACCCTACCTCCGCTGCTTCCCATACTCATTGGTCTCAGGACCTGACTCACAGGCTTGGTCTCCACCAGTGCTGCAGCTCAGCAAGGCAGGAGTGCCATCTAGTGTTCTAACTTCAGTCTTCGTGCAGGATCAAAATGCAAAAAGGAAAAAAAAAAGATCTATCTTCATCAGTTTTAAAATATTGCTCAAGAGGGCGCTGGGGAGAATAATTCTCCCCTACTCTCTTGTGAACTGTCATCTCTGAAAGAGCGATCATGATTGCCAGCCTGGAAGAGCAGCACAACACACTGCAAGCTCACCAAACCAGAAGGATCGCCCCTCCTGCAAGCAAGAGGGCCAGGCGCTTGAAGGTGAAAGGCGGCATCTGCCAATCAATCAGCCGAGCTCGGGGGACACAAGAGGGAGCCGCAGCGACTGCGGTAAAATTGAAGGGTTTGTGCCCTGACCAAGCCAGTGGAGTGGAACTGCTGTTCTCTGTTTCTGGGCTATTTGGGAATTTGGGCTCAGGATTTTCAGATCTCATCTCCCCCCAGGAAAATCCAAAATTTTCTGTGAAATCTCCCCCAATTTAAATGTTGGTAGCCCACTCAAAATTAAAGAACATACTGTGTAGGCCAACGCGAACACAGCTGGGCTGAACTCAGCCTGCAGACTCAGAGCAGCTCTGCTGTAAAGGGGGACTGGGGGGCCAGGGTCTGGTTAGGAAAAGGGAAAGCAGAGAAGAAAGCAAGGCGACACACCCTCCCAGTCTAACTGCTCTTCCACTGTCTCCGTGCCCTTTAACTGCACCCGTCCTAACCCTGCAGAGCCAGGCAGGCGGGGGCAGCTCCTATCTGCCATCAGCGAGCTAAAAGACCAAGGCAGAAATTGCTAGAGCTGACTAAAAACGTAACCATTCAAACAGCAACAAACGAGCAAGAACTGTTGAGAGAAGAAAAACGGCGTAAACAGGCATTCACTAGATCAGCATGGCAAACTGTCAACAAACATGAAAAACAATTTACTCTCGCCAATAACCAGGACACCAAATCGAAAAGTTAGATACCATTTTCACTTATCCTAAAATAATAATCGGATAAGAACTCAAAGACATGTATATAAAGTCACTCAAGGCAGTATCTGTTTAGACTTTTAAAAAAACCAGGAATAACAATAGGCATTTGATTAAATTAGTTATTCATGATACATCAAAAGACTCCTATGGAGTCATTAAAAACAGCAATGTAAATCTATGCGTCATTGATAATATGCCCTGTTCTATCACCAAATGAGTTGCAGGAAACATAAAAAGTATACAGCATCGTCCCATGCTTGTAAAAAAAAATAATAATAATAACAGACTTATACGAGTATACTTGTGCGTGTGTGTGATTATATATAAAATGCATGTGTATATTGTGCATAGAAAAGACTAACACTGTATAAACCAAAATGTTATCTGTAATCTTTTTAATTCATATTTTGTCATTTTTCTAATGTGTGTTTATTATTTGTATAAAAGTTACTTGTACTTTTGCAAGTTATTTACATACCATGACTTACAAGCAACCTAACAACGTACCTCCAGTATATACATTTCATCAACAATAAGAAAATTATGAAAAGAGAGATGACGAAAGCAAAAAATAAAATACATCGCTATGTGTGCTAAGGCTGGAGGACAGCAATCATTTAAACAACTTTGTATTTAATTCTAATCACTGAATCTTCAGACCAGAACATCCCGAAATTTTTCAAACCAGGAGCTACGACTGGAGAGAACACTAAAGAATCATTAAATCAGCTACTGCCAAATAGTATCCCATGTCAAACTGATGATTAAAAGGTGCCATCACAACCTGTGGCTAGACGAAAAACCACTGAATTGTACTTTAAAAGAGTAAAATTTATGCTGTGCGAAGTATATATTTTTTTTTGAAAAATGCCACCAAGGAGCAACCTTAAGAAAGAACTACTTTCACAGACAACCTCGTAACTAGCGCCATCTCAGAATCTCCAAAAACGAAGAGTGTACCCCAAGTACAGCACAACTCTGGGTTCCGGACAGGAGACGCCACCACTGAATACATCAAGTCTACACGCAGAGAGAAAACGTTCCTGGCATACAGCCCCATGCCCCTGTCTGGCCGACCTCCCTCAGAACACTCGGCACTCAGAAGTCCAAGCACGTGGATGCTTCTCCCTCGCCCCCAGGGTGTGGCAGCTCCTTGAGGACACAGCCTGGGGCTCAGTCACCTCCCCTATTCCAGCCTAGCACACTGTCTAGCACATAGTAGCTGCTCAGGAAATATTTGAATGAATGAAACGGTAACCTCTACACTCCCAGGAATTCCCACTGGACTGGCCATGTATCCTTAAACTCGGATAAGCCTGGCACCTCTAAAAATAATTGCCTATGATTTCATCAAACTCTAGAAAAGGGAAAACAAACTTTAGTAACCCAAACCATTACCTCCTCCTGTTTTCTCAGGGAACAATGATTTGTGACAGTTCACGACGTAAATAATAGTTCTGTTTAATTTGGGTATTTATATATAAACACCTGAATTAAAGAAATTAAGAAAGGACTTACGAGAATCTTAGGAGAGGTTCCAGGCCATGTCCAGGGAATTCATTGAGAATTTCCATGGCTGTCACACAACCTACAGTTGGTATTCCTTCTGTATAATCACTTCCAAGCAAATAGGCCAAATTTATTAATTTGTTCCGGTCCAATCCTATAAGAGTAAAAGTTATTATATATTCTTCCACTTTTTATTTTATAAACATTTATTACATAACATTTATAAACACTTCATTATATAGACAATATACATGTATATATCCTTATCCAATATCCAAAGGTATCTCTCTTTTGCTATTTGAAATAGATTCCTTTTTTTTAAATGGCATTGGGCTTGGATTTTTAAAGTTTCACGCATCCTTGCAGTTTTAAATGCCACATAACCTCTGACCCCCAAATTCGGCCCTCTCACCGGGACCTCTCCTCTGACCACAGTCACACACACTCAACTGGCACCTTAACGTCTCCGTCGGGATGTCTAACGGGCATCTCAGAGACAACACGTCCAGACCCGGGTCTTCACGCCCGCAACACCCGCACCTGCTCCTTCCCCCGTCCCACCAAGGGAAGGTTGTCTCTCGGGAGGCCCTGGGAGTCACCTGTGGCTTCCCCTCACCAAGGCCAGCCCACTCCATGAGCTGCTGCGGGGGTGGAGGGGGTCATCCTTGACTTCTCCTCCTCTCACATCCCAACCCAATCTACCCGCAGAGCCTCTCCACCACACTCTGGACCTACTGGATTTTGGTCTCCTCCTTCCTCTCTGACCTCACCTCCTGCCAACCTCCTCCTCGTTCACTCACACTGGCCCCTGAATTCGTTTCCCGGGCCTGCCGTAACAAAGTGCTCAGACTGAGGGGCTGAAACAAAGGATTCATTTCCTCACAGTTTTGGGGACTAGGAGCCTGACCTCACGGTGTCGGCACGGTTGGTCCCTTCTGAGCCTCTCTCCTTGGCTGGCAGACGGCCGGCTCTCCACGTGTCTGCACGTGGCCTTCCCTCTGCGTCCTAATCTCTCCTTCTTACGAGGACACCAGTCGGACTGGATTAGGGTCCACCCTAACGACTTCATTTGACCTTAGTCACCTCTTTAAAGAACCTATCTTCAAACACAGTCATACTCTGCGGTACCAGAGGTTAGGACTACAACACGTGAATTTGGGGGAGACACAATTCAGCCCGTAACTATCTCCATGCTTCCCTAGAACACACCAAGCAGGCTTCTGTCTCAGGGCCTTTGCACGTGCCAGTCCCTTTGTCTGACATGCTCATCCCCACGGCATCCATAGCACGTGCTTCCTCTCTACTTTAGGCTCCAGTCCAAAAGGTGCCCATTAGTAAAGCCTTTTCTGACCACAAAGGACATGCACTTCCTGCGACTGCAGGTCACTCTCGCCTCTCTTTTACTGCTTTGTTTTTCTATATGGCTCATACCACTGTCAAATTATGATTTATGTATTTTTTTACCATCTGTTTCTCCTGCTAGACTGTTTTATTCTCTGCTGTTTCCCCACTTCCCATTGCCAAGAACAACAACTGGCATATAGGAATCGCTCAGTGTGTATTTGCGGAATCAACGGGAGGATGAAGGATCACTGCCAGAAACAACAAGGACCATGAGGCTCATGATTCCAGGGGTGACCTCCACCTGTCTCCCCACTCTACCACCTTTGCTTTACTCTGGAGAGCTCAGGTAACCAGTTAGAGCGTAACCAGACCTGATGATTAAAACTGCAGAAAATGTCTGGGGTTTTAATTTCTTAGTTCCAAATTAAAAATCGTATTCTGCTACAGAAGCAAAAGATCGTTTATATGAAAACCTGTATAGATCTACCATTTCCATTAATGCACCAAATTAGCTCCTTGGAAAGAAAGAATTCATACTACAAATTCTGAAGGTAAATTTCAGAAAGCAGTCGTCTTCTGAAGTCTTACCTAATTGGTTGTGAAAGTCCACATACTGGTAATATTCTACAAACTTGTTTTTATTAAAAAAGTTTTTATAGACATGCCGTGCTCCGAACAGCCAAATGTCACTGTCGTCAGTGATCGTTCCGGAAGTTTGATCAGTCAGATCCAGGATGGCGCACTGAGCTTCTGCTTCCATGGGAGCCTCGATGTAGGGGATGCCGAACAGGCGAAGAAGTTCCTGAAGAGGTACAGACACGCGATGACCCCTGCTGAAATGCAGGACCTGGCCTCCACCGGGAAGTGGGAGCAGTGCTTAAACAGGTAACTTAATGCACGAGTCCTCGGGGAGTCTGATTAAGGAAAGATGTCGGTAGGTATTGTTCGAGGACACCCAAGCTGTACACCTACCTGGCTTTCCTGGAACATCTGTCCTGTCACAGTAGCGGCGACCCGTTCTTGCTGCTGTTTTTGAGCTTTCAGTGAATTCTGCTGTGTTAAAAGGTTGCTCTCCAGCATCTCCAGCTCCTCCTATAAGATAATTTGGTTTGTAGATAATTTTATTAATAACCCAATTAAGTTCATTGGTTATAAAAAGCCTGTATTTAGTCTGACTGAAGTTACCAATAAGCTTTTTCTCCTTATGTAGGTTTCCGCTTGGATTTCTGAGCAAGTCTGTAATACCTCTGGAGTTCCCTCACTAACCCACACGGGAAGTGGACACTATCCCAGCCAGCAACCTCCACAAGAAAGGAGCCATGTCAGCAGGAGTAAGAAGATGGGTGCAAAGAGCTATTATGTCTTCATCCAGCAGCTCCTTAAAAACTCAGAAGCTACTTAACCTGGCTTCCTCAGCAATGAGTAAAAACACGATGTCACGTTATTACCAGGTCAACATCTTGCCATTCGTTGAGCAAGTCGTCTGCGTCTTTTTCAGTTTCTTCAGGTGGCTCAAAGTCCACGGCCTCCCTCTCAGAGTTGTCTCTCGGGAGGCCCTGGGAGTCACCTTCTTGCTTCTCAGTTCCTACTGGTTCCTCTTCACCTTGTCCAGAGGGAGGTCTGGAGGCTTCGTGTAACTCAGCTTGAAGTTCATCACTGCTATTTATACTCTGCACTTCGATGAAACTTCCTGTACCAAAATAATAAGATCATTTTGTCTATAACTAAAACATTTAAATTACCCTGAAATCATCAAGGGCTTTCCAAAGTATCCTGAAAAATGTTTTACCCTAAAAAGAAGAGATTTAAATGTCACAGAAAACATGTAACAGTAGTATATTGTTATTAAATAAATTTATTGATAAGTGCCTGTAACTTCAAAATAAGCCTTTTCAATTAGACACACTGGCACTGTCTCTGAAATTAGGGACCACGCTCTCAAACATTTGCACGTTTGCTTTATACAAAAACGTCCTCTGAGTTAACTAATATTGTTTTGAAATTCAAAAAGAACTACCAGGGTATGTACACAATCATGGAGTTTTTTAAAAATGTTTTTATGCTATTTCACTATGAACACAGCAAAGAATAACACTGTGACACAGAAGAAAGAATCCTGGATAAGGACACAGAAGAAATAGCTCTTCCTCTTCCACTTCCTTCCTTCCTCCCTTGATGTCCTTTCTTCTCTTTAAAAAGCATTTATTGATTCCCTTCCTTCACTTCAGGGGGAGGAGTCTGGATCTGAGGACACACTCAGGACGGAGGGGCTGGGACCAAGGGGACAGCCAGGACCAAGGAGGAGGCCAGTGATATTGGGAGCTGGTTACACACAGAGACTGAGCAAATAAGTAAATACACTGAAGATGGCAGAAGGTCCCTCACTGTTAGACAGGGAAATTATAAAGAAGGCAGAGTGCAGAATGAGATCTGGGATGCTGGAGAAGAACTGCAGATACGAGCGTGAGCTCACGAGTGTATACACAGCCCCACGAACAGGTGCCAGGGTTGGGATTCAAACCCCATCCAATGGCCCCAGAGCCAGAGCTTCTTGGTCTACACTGCACTGCTCTCTCCCATCTCCACCTTCTGGTCACCTCTGCAGGGGAGCTGAACCAAGAAGGCCAAGTGTCCCCCTGGCTCAACCTCACCTGGGAACCGCGTGGCAACTCAAGTTTCTGGCCGTTCTACACATGTCCACAAACGACCACAAAGACACTACCATCAGGACTGACTCTGGGGTTAGATATAAATTTCAGTGAGTAGGCAATTTTGCAGATTTGAAATCTGTGAAAAATGAGGATTGACGGTACATAAGCGTACATAGATATAGACATATAATATACATGTGTACATATAGAGAGTGAGAGAGACAGAGAGAGAGAGATGATAAAGCCAATGTGGTAAAATGCCAGCCACTGAGGTCCTAGGTGAGGGAAATAGAATGTTTTGAGATACTTGTTCAACTTTTTAAAATTTGTAATTATTTCAAAATAAAAAGTTAAAAAATTAAAGGGAAACTCACCTTTACCTTCTCCAACTAGGGCACTCCCTCCCTTTAAAAACAACAACGAAAAGAGTAGCCAAACAGCAAAGGTCAAGATTCCATTACTAGCTGTGTGTCCTTGGCAAAGTCACTTGACCTTTCTGGGCCTCTAGTTCACCACCTGAACGATGTGGATCTGGACTACACTAAAGCACCTCTCGGTTCCTGCAGATGCGAATCCTACTTTTCTTTATCTCTAAAAGAGCACAAGCACTTACCGTCAGATTCACTTTCTTCAGAGTCTATTTCCGTTGGTTCCATGGACGCTGGAACTGAAATTAAACACTGGCCTGCAGATTCAACGGTCTCATGTTCTTGGATGGTTTTCAAGAAATTCTCATGCTCTTTGGCATTAACAGATGCCACGTTTCCTAAGTCACTTATTGTCTCTAAAGGGACACTTAGCGTATCACTCGATTCTTGCAAACTGACGGTGCCTTCAGGAGCAGGGTTTTTTTCAGATTCTGTTTCGTCATCACTTGAAAGAACAGAGGTGTCATGTTTACTCTCAGGTGGAAGAAGAAGACCTTGCTGTAGCTCAAGCACTTTGGTATGCGTTCCACTCCTTGACACGGAACTTGGACTTGCCGGAGGTGTCGGTATCCGCTCTGGTCCGCTCTGGAGCCCAGGTGCATCCCTGGGTAGCACCACAGTGTTTTCCAAAGGAACTGGGTCTTTTCCATCCTTAACTGCAGCCTCATCGCTTGTCTGAAAGGCTTCCTTCACCGGGGGAATAGACGGCATCTGCTCTTTTGGCACGCTAGAGTCGCTGCCTTGACAAAAGGCAGTCCTCGGTAAGTGAGCCGATTCTGTCCGCTCTTTTTCGGCATCAGCGCTGGTCACAGGCTCCTCTGCGAGGCTCACACTGGCTGCGTGAGACGCTGCTGCCAACGGCGCTCCTTCCCCGTCTCTCATTTTAGGTCCTTCCTCAGTCTCCTCATCAGAACTGCTCTGGAGCGGTTTCGGTTTTCTCGCGCCTGCCCCTCCTGTCCGCACGTCGCTCCTGGCACGCACTGTCACGTCTTCATCATCGTCATCGAGAGCTCTCTGAATGGCCAAGAGAGTCAGCGGCGACACAGAACCCGCACGGGCGGTGGCGGGCGCTCGCCTCTCATGGCGCAGCCTGCAGGTCTCACTCTCCAGCTCATCTTCTGAGCTGCCGCCCAGCAGGGCCGCCTGCACGGCCAGTAAGGTTCTCGGGGAAGGAGGGGAGGCGTCAGGCTCTTCCTTTGGCTCCAGCTTTTCACACGGAGATGACTTCAAGTCAGAAGACCTGCTGTGCATTTCACTGCATGAAGGAAGAGACTCTGAATCCACTTCTGCAACTTTCTTCGCTTGAATACCTTGAGAAAAATTAAAATATTCTCACTATGTAGTTTTACAGTGTGACAACATGCTTCTAGTTAGATGAATAAGAGCATACCGGTTCTCATAAATGAATTTATAAATTCTCATTTAATCAGCAACTAAGAGTTAATTCGTTAGTTAATTTTAAAGTGGGTTGGTATGATACTACTTAATACATTAATAGCTATATACATTTATTATTGCATTAATAATAATTATAGTCAATAAATTAAGTAGGACTTCATTCATATTATCTGGGGGTGGTAGCTTATAGAATTCAGAGACACGACATATTTTTGGTTTTTAACCGTCAAATAAGTGATGGTACCTGATACCTTTAATCAAGATGTAATGTGAAGTATCTTCAGAGACCACCCTCCTTGACTCTACCTCCTTCAAAAAGCCTCCTTCATCTTCATATTGCCTTTGGATTTGTCCTGAATGTTGTTGATTCATTTCCTTTTGGACATTTTCTATGTGTTGGTTTAGATAGTTTTTTTTAAGCAAGCCTTTGAGCTGGTACTGTGAAAAGTCATTGGACTCCTAAGGCAAAATAAATAAAATGATTTCTTATATTAAATACAGATAGTATTCCCATATTTCCATCCTTTTCCCACAAAGGGGATAAAGATCAATTGATTTTTTCCATTGGTGGTACTTTCATACTAGAAAAGTAGAATTTGAATAGTAGGAAAAAGCTATAATTGCTTTGTTAAAGGATAATCTTTCAAACAAAAAGAATTGGGCAAAAGAAAGGAAATCATGGATACTGTTTATGATTCCATCATTTACTCAAAAAACATGTATTGAGCATGTGATGCATGCCAGGCACTGTGACATGCTGATTCTGGCTAAACGGACAATCTTTTAGAACGCAAGTGAAGTGCCCAGCACAGTTCCTGGTCCATAAAAGACACACAATAAATCACTGCAATCACAGTTATTAGTAATACTTAACATTTATAAAGCATTTCCTGAGTAAGACATTCTTCTAAGTGTTTTTTAATATATTATCCCATTTTATTCTCAACCACCGATGAGACAGACGTCATTATCTCCATTCCACAAATGAAGAAACTGAGACTTAAACAGCTTGAGTAACCTCTCTAGAGCTGCATGGCTATGGCTAGTAAGTGGTAGATCTGGGGTCAAAAGCAGGTTACCAGGGCTTCCCTGGTGGCACAGTGGTTAAGAATCCACCTGCCAGTGCAGGGGACACAGGTTTGAGCCCTGGTCTGGGAAGATCCCACATGCCACAGAGCAACTAAGCCTGTGCGCCACAACTACTGAGCCTGCGCTCTAGAGCCCGCGAGCCACAACTACTGAGCCCACGCGCCACAACTACTGAAGCCCGCGTGCCTAGAGCCCGTGTTCCACAACAAGAGAAGCCACCGCAATGAGAAGCGTGCACACCGCAACGAAGAGTAGCCCCTGCTCGCTGCAACTAGAGAAAGCCCGCACGCAGCAACGAAGACCCAGCGCAGCCAAAAACAAATAACTAAATAAATAAATTTATTTTAAAAAAAACACAAAAAAGCAGGTTGCCAAGCCTTATACTAAATTGCTCCTATTACTATTACGATTATTACTCTTATTACTTACCAATACTACTATTATCAATTTTGCATTTGCCCAATGTTCAGACAATGCAAAGGTCCAGCCTGTATGACTTAGAACTTCCTTTAGCTACCAGAAGGACGGATCCAACGAGCTGTGCACCATCCTACCCTGGCCTACCCATCCCAGAGGCTCTGTGGTGGCAGAAAGAGAAAAAATGGAGCAAACCATCAGGACTGCCTCTCTTTCTCCCATCCTTCCCACTCTTGTTTACATAATCCCAATTCTATTTCCTCAAAGACCAGCCAGAGATCCATTTACACTCAAGAAACAAAATGCTGGATGGATAGACTGAACCTGGATGTTTCCCCTGAAACAAAAATAAATTTACTTCTGTCCTTTGGATATCTTTTCTGTACACCTTAGCATTTTCCTATGTTCACGTTCTTCGTGGAAAAGCAGAAAGGAGTGATGGGAAAAGAAACAGCTCCTGCCTTTTTCATATTTTTGGTATCAAAACATGTTAATATTCTACAATGTATATTATGGGTTAAAATAACTTTTATGAACTAACCTAAGAATTGAACCACTAAGCGTACACTAGGCACTTACTATGTGAAAGATACTGAGCTGAGTGCTAAAAATACAGAGGGAGCAGGGTAGGCACATTTGGGTGCTAAACTCTAAAGAGACACTACAGGGTGCTGTGAGAACGCAGAGCAGGAGACAACACCTGGTCTTGGTGGAAAGTCAAGAAAAGCTTCTCTGAGTAAGTATTTATAAGTTCAAACTTATAAATGCATGTTTCATAGGATCTCGGAGATACACAAATGCCGTTTACTGTAAACGTATGTTGTATAAGTAATGCTTATCAATTTTCTTTTTCTAATGAAAAATTTTGCTGATATTCTTAATTCTAAGCATTAATGAGCTGTTGTATAGTTTACCTCCGGCATTGCTTCAAATAATGTTCTTCTCCGCTTGGTAAATTCTTTCATATCAGTCAAGATTTCATGCTTTATTTCAGGGGGCAGGCTGCTAAAGTCTTCAGACTCAATATCTACTGCATGAGGATTCTGAAAGAACGCCTCCTGTAAAGAGTAAAACGTAGCACCATGAAATTTACACTTTATACACTTAATTCTATTCACCATGACAGATTTTTTTCAGTGCTTATATCATAAACAGAGTTCTGCATAATCTACAATAGGCTAAACACAGTTGTACATTATCTGCCATAGGCATCAAAGTGAATAGGCAGATTAGGGAATGTATCCATTCACTCATTCATTCATTCAAAAGAAAAAAAATACTTGCCAGGCACTGTTCTAGGTGCTAAGGAACTACGGAGATCATGCCAGCTAAGGTCCCTACTCTTAGGAGCAGAAGAAGACACATGATAAAAAAATAAATGAACAAGATAACAATGAGAAAACAACGCAGGTTAATCTGATAAGAGAGTTAATTAGAAGAAAAGAAAGAGAAAAAACATTATTTGATAGAGAAGACCCCACTAGAAATAATGACCTGCAAGCACGGACACGAAAGACACCCCAAAACCTGCTCTGGGACAGAGCATCTCAGGCTGAGGGAACAGCAAGTGCAAAGACCCTGAGGCAGAGATGAGCCTTATGAATTTGAACAATATTTATAGTCCCCTTAGTTAGATAAGCTCTGTCTTGCTCTTAACCTAAAATCAAAAGTAGTCATTAGTAAAGATAAAATAATACAATTTGCTCTCTTGTATGTATGCATGTTGTGTGTGTGTAAACCAGCAAGCACTTAGGACAGGCCAGTCATTTCACTCAGAGCTTCCCATGTTTTCCCTCAGGAATGTTCCCATCGTCCCTACAAGGAAAGCATCAATATTATTGTTCAAAAAAAAAAAAAGGAAATAAAGCCTTGGAGAAGTTGATTTGTCTAAGATCTCACAGCTAACGAGCTATAAAGCCTGGACTTAACTGCAAGTCTTTCTGCCCACAGGGTCCACGGTCTTCACCAAAACTGTGCTCACTTGCTGCATTAATAATGCAGGACCTTCACAAGCTGAAGAATCTTGCAGTTTCAGCTCAAAAGTCTTCTACCAGACATACCAGAATAACGTGAACATACAAGAAACGGTGAGCTTGGGAATCAAAGAATGCTACCCGCTCTTCCGAGAAACGTGGAAAAAATTTCAAAAACTTGTACATGCAGCACAACCTCAACTTGTAAGCAAGTTGTGCGTTAAGATACGCGTGGCGGTGGCTCTGCAACCTGTGCACGGTTCTCTGACGCTCCTGCTGCCTAGCTCCCCTCCCAGTAAGTGGGGGCTGGCCCTAGCCAGCTGCCAGGGAACAGCACGCCGTGGAAGGAAGGCTGCGCACCTCCCACAGCTGGCCAGAAAGGGCAGCGTGGGCCCTGCTGGCACTGCCTCTTGGGCTCCCGCCCCGGGAACACAGCGGCACGCTGTGCCGGAGCTCAGGCCACACGGAGAGGCCACGGGCGGGGGTTCTGGCTGACAGGTAGCGTCAGTCGCCGGGCACGCAGGGCAGGAGGTCTTTGAGGGGCTCCAGCCCCAGCTACCGTCTGACTGCACCGACATGGGAGATGCTGAGAGGGAACTGCCTCGCTGAGCTCATCAACCCCCAGAACAGAGAAGATGATGATGATAAAAGACTGTTTTCACAGCACTAAGTTACGCAGCAATAGGTAACCACAGCCTGTGCACGAACATACATCTTCATAAATATATACATACACACATACCCTTGATACACATACACATACCCAAACACACACACACACACACACACACACACACACACACACACACACACACACACAGGTATTCAACTATATGGGGGCGGGAGGGGTACTAATATACAGCAAAATGTTACTAGAAGTTATTCATGGGTGATAGGCTTTCCATATTTTTATACAAGCATTTCTTATTATTTCTATTTATTTATTGGTTGGTTGTAAAAGCAAGATGGCTTACTTTGGATGTCGAGATATGCATAATTCCACACATACAAGTCTGTGTGTATTTTATATGTACATACATTCACATGCACACCCCGTAAAGAAGGGGTCTGTCTTTATTTTTTACCAAGAACATTCATAAATCCATACTACCTCATTAAAATTATTCATTTGCATGTTATTCATTTCAAACGATAGAATAAATCCTGAATTCAAAATTTATTTAAATACCTGTAATGCCTGTTTTTGGTTCATTCTCTCTTGCCATTCTTTTTCATCCTCCTCTTCTGAACTGAAAGTCAAACACACGTTTAGAATATCTATGATTTAATGACAACTTACAAAAATATTTCTTGAGTGCAAGGTGCTGCTAGTTACGGGAGCTACAACAGTGAGTAAGACGGCAAGAAGTGTGCCGTCCTCGGTCTCACAGTCTGGTGGGGACACCTGTAGGCGAGCGATCGTAACATGACCTCATATCTCCCATCACCAGGGCAGAGCAGGTTGCCGGAGCTGCAATTAGGGGTCACCTCACCCCAGGCGCTTTGTGAAATCTCCTGCAGTTACACTGCCTGATTAAGGGGTTGAAGTTTTATCCTAGAGAAGGAAGAATCTAGGAAGTGCTTTAAGCGAGGAACTGACAACGTCAGATTTGGGTTTAGCAGGTTCTACACTACCAGCCAGACACTGGACTTGGCAGGGAGGGGTTCCCGCAGAAGGGTACGATCAGAGATGGAGACACAGACAGAAGTGTGGAAGCCAGGACGGTAACCTGGAGACACGATGATGGCCGCAGCGGTAACTCACAAGCTGTGTGGCCTCACAGGAGCCCCGGGAAAGGAGTGGGGGAAGGACAAGCTGGCCCTCCACCTGCACGTCAACCAAAGAAGCCGCTGAGGACTGACAGCCAGCCAGAGGGAAGAGCGCACAGGGGTGCCTGAGGAAGAGTGGCCAGAGAGGGTCCCAGACATCAGGCTGAGAAATGCAAAGCAGCCGCTGGATTTAGCAGGGAGGACGTCGTGTGCGGACTTTAGTGATGGCGTGAGAGAGAAAACACCGGCCTGAGAAGCAGGTAGAGACAGCTGGTGTCAGTGAAGTGTAAGAAAAACCAGAATCCACGTCTCCACGAATTCTAAATGAACAGTGCTAGCACAGGCTCCAGAGAATGAAAAAAAAAAACCACCACAAACCACCAAAACACAAAGGTAGTAAATAAAAAGTTTGGTCTTAAAAAATATTCTAAAAGGTGTCGAGAATGCGTATTTCAGATGCATTAATTCCCACATGCCTTATTATATAGATAAAACAGAAAGGTTTAAATCTGTCTGAATACAGCAATAACATTTTTAAGTAGTTAAAACATTTACCTATTTTTCTCTGCCTCTTGTAAAGGTGGCAAAACATAGATGTCATCTTCTCTTTGAACTTGAGTAAGACTGGGAAGTGCTTCCTCCCTGAAAAGTACACAGAGACTTCAGCAGAGATCACAGGAAACAGTATTCTGAGAGTCAATAATATTCCCCAGTGATCACACAAACACTGACAAGGAGCAGAAAAGGGGAAACCCAGGGGTGATGGGTTCGGCCCCTGCTGGCCTGGCTGCCGGGCCGCTGGACGAGAGAGCAACCTCCAGAAAGAGGGGACCTGGTCTCGGCGTGAAGAAAAGTGTTCTGAGAGTAAAACGTGCAAAAGCAACGCGGCAGCTTTCCTTTCTCATGATCAGAGCTGATTCTCACAGAACAGAGAGTTTTCACAACTTCAGTCAACTAGGTCAAATGGACACCCCATTGATTCCTCTCATTAGGGAAAGGCAGCCACAAGAATCTGATGCAAAAATTTTAAATGTTTAAATTAATCTTTAAAATTAATGTAATTCCCCTCTTGCCTTTTGCTTTTTAAGGCAGTTTTGATAACTTGTCTTTTCAAAAATGTTTTCAAAAGCTTCTCGGTAGTTTTTTTGGAGTCAGTGGTTGCCAAGTCCTTTCTCTGCCTTCTTTTAGCCTGTGAAAAGAAAGGATACAGGATTTTATTTCAAGGTATTAGTATATCAAAAACATTCCTGTGGGTTTTTTCCCTAGAGAATTTGGTTTGTCTGAGTTTTCAGACTACAGTTGTTTTGGTATCTTCTAATTACCGTATGAGTGAATACCTTCAGGTTTTTGCTGTGGAAAGGACACCCAGAGTTTCCAACTAACGAGTACTTAATGGGCTGGTTATCATACAATATATTTGGGAAGCTATTAATTTACTTTCAATTTCTTTTAAATGTCCTTTAATGTCCTTAAGAAGCCTAAAACTTAATGATATACAAGTAAGTAAATGCTTCCCTAAAGGGATTATTATATTAATTAACTAATTTCTTCTTTAAAATGCCACTGTTAAGCCAAAACCAATTCCCGATATTAGTTTTTATAAAAATACATTACTGGTATGTAACTCTGTCCTTCCACATCCAAGATTATGTCATAAGAAATCCTAAAATGTACAGAAATATCTTATAAGAAATGTCCAAAACAGGGAAAAATGGAATAGTCTTGGTGCTTACAGTTTAATACAAGGCAGAAATATCAAAACATTCTTTTCATTTCTTCTTTTTTAACTGAGATAAATTGCCCTGTAACGTTGTGTAAGTTTAACTGTAGAACACCTAAGAAGACACTCTAAAGGGAAAGCTCTCTATTGTAACTTCAGTAGTTTTATTAAAAGTTAAATATTATTGCACCTGTGATATACTTTCAGAAACAAACCTCTTTTAAAAGAAAAAGTGTTTGCTCAAGATAAATGTTTAAAAGTTGAATTAAACTGGATATATGTCGAAGTTAAGTCTTGACTTCCAAAATTCTAAGGAGGAAATTTAAATTGTATGTGAACTTTTCCTTCTCTCTAAGAACGCACGAAGAACACAACAGGTGACTCTTACCAGCGTCTGTTTCTTCAGTAGTGGAGCATCCCCATCAAACACAAAAACAGGACGAATTCGAAAAAATAAGAGTTTGCAGAGCCGATGGAACAAGGTAAGAAGATGAGCATTTTCTATTGAGTTCCCGTGGCGATCCCGAACTCCTTTAAGTGCTTGGTTTAACCAGATGCTAATATCTAGAAGGATTGTTAATGGAAAACACTTTGCAATTTCTTCCCTCACCCTCACAATTTCAAATTCCTCGTGTCTGATGTCACCCAAACATTAAAACTGAGCACTCATCATAACTCACTTGAAACTGAAAAATGGTTGGTTAGCCCTGATGGAATCTACCTAAAATCAGTTAACTTTATTTGGGCCCTGTTACCACTATTTACATTCCGAATTTTAAAATCTTACATAGACATATGTCTCCTGTACAAAGTCTCATCGCAAAGAAGTGCTTCTTTAAAAAAAAAAAAAAAAACTAATGATCTGTATGGAATTTTAGTAAATTAACACAACTTTTTTGGAGAACAATTTGGCAATTCAGAGCAAAAAACTTTAAAACTTGCATTCTATTTTATGTAAGAATTCCAATTCCAGACATTTATCCTCAAGAAATCATCATAGACTTACAATAAGAGTTACTTATAAGACGGCTTGTTTATAATAATGAAAACACTAAGAATAAAAGTTTTCTAACAGGTCTTTTTTTAAATTAGATTATGATATAGTGATTTGCTGGAATCCAAGGGTCCCTTAAAAATGGAAGTCGCAGAAGCACATGAGGCAGAGAGTCACAAAATATTATTAAAGGAAGTAAAACAGGTTACAAAAGTATGCAAAATATAATTCCATTTTATAACATATGCAATATGCTAAATATAAAAAAAGACTTGAAGTTCAGACATCAAAATATTAAGAGTAGTTGTCTTCTGCTGTGATTACCTAATTTTTCCTTCTTGGAGTCTTCTTATATTTTTAAAATTTACTAAAGAATGTTTTTTAACAGATTATTTTCTATTCGTTCATAAGAGAGGGACACAGCCCTCTGCCCGCTCCCGACCCACCAATAAAGTGCTGACTTCGGCAGTGATGGCCCTCGGGCCCTCCCCTTTCCTCCTGTCTGCACTGGCTACCCAGGTGACGTCCGCCCCCCATACCACAGCCCATACAGCACCGAGCTCCACACATGCGCGTCTGCCCCAGAGCGCTCTCCTGAGCCCAGGTCGGACAGCCTCGTTGACATCTCTACCTGATGCCTCAGCCGTTTCAGACTTACCACGATCAAAACTGAACTCCGTATCTTCTCACCAGGCTGCTCACGCCCCCATTTCAGTGGAGGTCACTCCCATCCACCCAAGCCAGAACCCTGAGCGCCATCCCATGTACGCCTCCACCCAGCCATTGCCAGGTCCTATCAGTTCTACCTTCTAATCTATCTTGAAACTGTTATGTTAGATTTCACCGACAGACCTGTAGTGAAAACCCTTGGAAAGCTCCCACTGCCTTTAGAATAATATCCGAAAGTCCTTCCCACGGCCTACGACCCTGAATGATCCGTCCTCTGTTCACCTCTTCTGGCTCAGGTCGAGCCACTGGGCTTCTCTCAAACCCTGGAAATCGCTAAGCTCCTTCCTGCCTCCAGGGTCTCCTCCTTGCTCCTTCCCCAGCCTGAAAGAGCCCCTCCCTCTCTGAGCCTAGAGATCCCCTACTCTTAGGTCTCACTCTAGGGGTCATGCCCTCAGCCGAGATTAAGACCTCCAGTTACACACTCCTATTCAAAAACACCTCGCTTATTTCATAGCAGAAATGTTTCTATGCACTGGGGATACAGTACTGGACAAAACAAAGCGTTTGCCCTAACGGAGTTTACAACCAGTTGGGGGGAATCCAGACTGTGAGCTCCATGACATGTGTAAACCACACTGCTGGGCACTGCTCTCCCTCTCAGAGCACACAAGAGGCAACAAAGACCTGCTTTCAAATGAGATGAATGCTTAAATATTTAAATGAATGTACATTACCTAGTTACTACCATAAAAAATTAGGCCCATCAACAATTAACTTAATAAACATTACATAAAAAATAACTAGTGGAGAGCAAGCTATTACTAGATTCATTCCTATAATATTTGAGGGCTACTAGGTGCCAGGCATATACAAGATCCTAGGGATAGAACAGTGAACAATACAGCTATGAACAAAACAGATAGGGCCCCTACCCCTGAGAAACTTGCATTCTAATGGGGAAGACAATGAAAATCAAGTATAGACGTCTAATACATTAGGTTGCTGGTAAGTGCCAAGAAAGAAATAGAGCAGAGTAAAAGGACAAAAGTGTGATTGGCGGTCAATAGCTCTTTAGTTAGGGAAGTCCTATCGGAAGAAGTAACGGAGCCCTGAACGAACAAACAAGAGGAACGAGGGAGAAGACAGTGGGGCAGGAGGTACAGCAAATGCAAACGCCCTGGGACAGAAGCAGGCTTCCGTTTAAGGACAACATGGCAGGTGCACGGCCAGAGGAGCAGTAAGAGGAAGTGATGGGTGGAAGCTTTCTAGAATGTGACTGAAGGAGCACCCCAGTGGACGTGTGAGGAATAAACTATAAGGAAGCCAGCTTTAAACTAGTTACAACAGCCCGACTGAAAGCAGAACGCAGTGGTGAGGAGGATGAGAAGTGGTCAGAAAAGGATCCATCCTGGAAGTAGGATCTGGCATTGGCTTAGCTCTGTATTGGGCCAATGGTGGTGTTACTGGGTAAATATTTCTAATTGGCTTGTTTCTGGTTGCTACACCGTTGTATCGGATGGAGTAAGTTTCTACTTAGCCCATTCCTTCAAATGTTATAATCAATGAGAAAAATATAATTTCAGATCAGCAGCTCTCAACTCTGCTGTCCTTTGAAACCAGATATGAAGCTTTTGCAACACAGATTGCTAAACATAGGTACACCTAAAATTCTAAATCATAGAGATTGAGATCGGACTTTTTTTTTTTTTTAATTAATCACAGGTAGTGCCAATTCTCAGCCAGGGTCGAGCATTCCAGCTTAAAATTCTTTTTTTTTTTTTACACTCTTTGACATAAACCACAGCAAGATCTTTTTTGACCCATCTCCTAGAGTAATGGAAATAAAAACAAATATAAACAAATGGGACTTAAAAGATTTGCACAGCAAAGGAAACCATAAACACGACAAAAAGAAAACCCTCAGAATAGGAGAAAATATTTGCAAATGGAACAACAAAGGATTAATCTCCAAAATATACAAACAGCTCATGGAGCTCAATATCAAAGAAACAAACAATCCAGTTAAAAAATGGGCAGAAGACTTAAATAGACATTTTCATCAAGGAAGACCTACAGATGGCCAGGAGGCACATGAAAAGATGCTCAACAACACTAATTATTAGAGAAATGAAAATCAAAACTACAATGAGGTATCACCTCACACCGGTCAGAATAGCCATCATCAAAAAATCTACAAACAGTAAATGCTGGAGAGGGTGTGGTGAAAAGGGAACTCTCCTGCACTGTTGGTGGGAATGTAAATTGATACAGCCACTATGGAAAACAGTATGGAGGTTCCTTCAAAAACTAAAAATAGAACTACCGTATGACCCAGCAATCCCACTACTGGGCATATACCCAGAGAAAACCATAATTCAAAACGAGTCATGTACCACAATGTTCATTGCAGCTCTATTTACAATAGCCAGGACATGGAAGCAACCTAAGTGTCCATCGACAGATGAAAGGATAAAGAAGATGTGGCACATATATACAATGGAATATTACTCAGCCATAAAAAGAAATGAAATAGAGTTATTTGTAGCGAGGTGGATGACTCAGACTCCGTCATAGAGTGAAGCAAGTCAGAAAGATAAAAACAAATACCGTATGCTAACATGGAATCTTAAAAAAAAAAAATGGTACTGATGAATCTAGTTGCAGGGCAGGAATAAAGAGCTAGACATAGAAAATGGACTTGAAGACATGGGGTGGGAGGGCGAATTTGGGGTAAAATGAGAATAGCATCGACATATATACACTACCGAATGCAAAACAGTTGGCTGGTGGGAAGCAGCAGCATAGCACAGGGAGATCGGCTCCGTGCTTTGAGATGACATAGAGGGGTGGGATAGGGAGGATGGGAGGGAGGCTCAAGAGGGAGGGGACATGGGGACATGTGTACGCATATGGCTGATTCGCTTTGTCGTGCAACAGAAACTAACACAGTATTGTGAAGCAATTATACTCCAATAAAGATATACTATAAAAAAATTTTTTTTTTTAATTTTACTTATTTTTGGACGCGCAGTGCAGCATGTGGGATCTTAGTTCCCCGACCAGGGATTGAACCCTCGCCCTCTGCAGCGAAAGCGCAGAGTCCTAACCACTAGTCTGCCAGGGAATTCCCGCAGCTTGAAATTCTTAAAAAAGAAATATGCAGAATTAGGCAAGCTGAAAATATTTCCATAATTTAATTTGTCTAATTTCAATAAGTTTATAAAAGGCAACATTAAATTTATCCCAGGACTGGAAAAGTTAAATTTGCAGCCAAGCCAAAAACCATTTTACAGATGAGACCCAAAAGACCAGTAACATTTTGAAACAAAAAATAAATTACTTTAGTTCTATTGTTAGGCGATGTAAATTTTAATTAACCCCTATTAGTACGCAAAGCCTAAAGAGACTGTAAGATTTTGTTAAGAGTTAAATGTATTTTACAAATGTTAAGGTCCATAAGAGACAAAAGTTTAAATATTAATTCTTTATTATTTGACACAAACACTTAGATTGCATAAGTAAACAAGACACTCATCTAGAAATGGTAAAAAGACCAAATTATTTTAGGGATCCAAGAATAAATTATGAACCTTGTATGTCATGAGTAATTTCTTCATTAACAAATAAAACCAAAAAACCTGAATATATTTCAGATACTTGACTTGGAATTCCCATGAAAATGAAACAAAGCAAAATCAATTACAGAACAGCAAACAACTAGTCTCCTTTTACATATATGTATATATGCATATATATATACATATATATGAAGCTACCATTATAACTACAGTACCTTTGACAGTCTTCCTTTAATAATTCATTCTTTCAGAAAAGCCTAATAACCCCATGAAAATGACTTCATGTCCCAAAAAAGTTTCTGAGTCATCTGAAAATAGATGATCTAAATTAAATTCTTTACCTTTATTTTGGACAACTTTCTAAAAAATCAGAATGCTGAACTTCACATCACATCTCAATTGTTTTAAAAATTATTAATTCTTCATACGGGCTGCAACGTAAACTGATCTAAATCTTTGCTGAAGTTTTAAGGGTTCCTGACACTGAAAAATGCTTTCATTCACATGTACAATATATATTGATAGTTCTATGAAGAAAATCTTCAGAAAGCAGTAATTTGAGAAACCACTAGAGGGCAGCAATAGCACTTGTGCTTTAAAAAAACTTTCCCACAAGCTACCTGGCATAAAACTTTTAAGCCACAATTCATTACGGATGTATTTCAAGATGACTCACATTGCAAAAAACACAATCATCATCATCATCATCATCACGTTACTTTATTTAAAAAATTATCAATGCTCCATTATGTATAAGTTGTCTCCATACTAAAGTCAACGGCTCCTTTCACTGAATCCCCACATCCTCTGACAGTGCATTTACCACGGGACAGCAATTATTACATGACTGTCTCCTCCACTCCGAGTGGAGATCCTAGGCTCATAGGTTCCCACTTAGGCAACTGGTGTAACGTACCACCAGCTTCTGGAACACAACAGACACTCAAAAAACGAAAGAAAAGAAAAAGAAAATGAAGACTGCTTAATGAATAAAAAGATCAAAATGTCAGAAACAGCCTTCACATGTTTTGGTAATGAAGAAAAACATTAAACTCCAAAGGCACAAACAAAACCAGCCAAACATGCACACAATCAACAGTCCTTAAAATGTCCATCATAGAGGCTGGGAAGAAAATAATTCACTGCAGACCTTTTGAAATCTTTTCAGTGTTGTACTATATGAATTTCCTATTCCAAAACACATAACAAAAGATAATAAAAGTTACTTTTTAAAAAAAAAAAAGAAAAGGTCAAACACTTGTCCACACTTTTCTTCCTCTAACATACATAAATAAAGCAAGACTCAGGACAGCAAGCAAAACTACTGGTCGGAAGTCCACTTCGTTTTCTCCATGCTGACCTCCCTGTCGGGATAACAGATTTAGAATTTACCATACTAGCAGCGCCAGACACTATTCTAAACTTCTTTCATTTAAATAACCCCTTCATTCCTCACAACAACCCTGTGTGCAGAGACTATTATCACCTCCACTTCCCGGATGAGAGAACTGACGCATACACAGGCGCAAAGCACCGCCCCTAAGTGATAAAACAAGACTCCAATCCAAAGCTGTGTGACTGCAAAGCCAGGGGAAAGTAGACACTTAGAAAGCAAAGGGGGGAGCGGGGGTGTTAAATTGGGAGATTGGGATTGACATATACACACTACTATATATAAAATAGATAACTAATGAGGACCTACTGTATAGCACAGGGAACGCTACTCAATACACTGTAATGACCTATATGGGAAAAGAATCTAAAACAGAGTAGATATACGTATATATATAACTGATTCACTTTATGGCAGAAACCAACACAACACTGTAAATCAACTCTACTCCAATAAAAATTAATTTAAAAAAGGAAAGAAAAGAAAGGAAACATCCCAAAGAAGACCCTATAGCTATCCCCCTGGGTGAGACCTTCAGCCTAACAACGCCCCTCTGCGCCCCTTGGAGAACTGAGAGCAAAATCCTGGCGCCCATCGTGCATCCCTGGCACCGACGCCCGGAAAAGGATACCCACGGCAAGGACCTTCCCCTCCAGCGTCTCCGGGTTGACCTGCCGCCCGGAGCACTCCAGCAGCTTCCAGAGCCCCTGGACTCCCATGAGCGAGGTGTGCCCTCGGAGCGCGTCTCGCGGGCGGAATCGCGGGAGACCTTTCACTCCAAGTCTTCCACAAGGGCCTGCACCACCGCCCCGGACCCCAAGAAGAGCTCCCCCAGCTCCCACCCGGAGAAGACTGAAAACAACCAGGAGCGCACAGCTTTCCAGGGGAAACCGGCCCCGGTGAAAACCGCACTTCTCAGAACCTGACACGGCCTCGCCGAAGAAAGACGGGACCAGAGAAAGTCGGAGGCATAGAGGAACAGGTCCTCGTCTCGCCCAGCGCTTTGGCCCAGATTTCTGCACTCCTAACAGACGACCAGGGTGAGGGGACAGCTCAAGCGAGATAAACAGCCAAAAGACGTCTCTCAGGCAACCCGGGTCTCCTCTGGCGGTGGGGGGCGCGTAAACCCAAACGAAATGGGGCCGCCCGGCTTCCGTTTAATACGTCGCGCAGGGCGGAAGTCCCGCCTTCCCGCGCTGATGTATATCCGCTGCGCCGTTACACTCCGGAAGTGAGGGAGTGGTTTGGTACTCGTGTTTATATCGTGTCGGCGACCTGCTTCCTCCACGCTGGCATCTTGTTGCGGTTAAATGTTGAAACCATACGCAAAGCGTCTGCCTTCAGAGGTTACAGTTTTCTAGGTGCTTTACCGGTATCAGTTTCTTCGCACTGAGCCGCCACTTGTGAAAACTCTTAATACTAAATATTGTTTTACACATGAAAGATGGACCCTTTGATTGGTGTTTGTGATTAATAAGTATTTATTTGTCCGGTAACTTGTGGTAACTAGGTGGTAACACGATTTAAAATCTTAACCCTTGAAATAGAGTCTTCTCGGCATGTAAAATTTAGGAATCCACGGCATGTAGGTCAGAAATAACAAGAAACTAATTGCCAGATTAGCACCTGGATAGACGGTGGCTCGGACCCTCTGGCTGAGATTCAAACCCCGACCGAACTACGTTATGTTTATCGTTCTTCAAGTCGCATTTGTTCAGAGTTCGTCTCTTCATCTGTAAATTGAGCGGGCATAAAGCCAATCTTGCAGACGGTTTTAAGCAAGGATCAGAGGTACTGTTTGCAAAGTACTTACCACTAGGAGTTAATAAATGATAGCGTTATAGTACGTATTGGTTCAAATTTGGACTATTGAAACTAGATTCAAAATCAGTGAAAAGACTGACTAGAAATCAGTTTTTAGCAAAGCTATGTTCTTGCCCAAACAGATGGGTTCCCAGTAGCCAAGTTTACTTGACCTAGTCACAACTAATTTTCAGTCAGGGATAATCCTGACAAAGTACTTATTTTCATTTCCTCAGTGTGTAAAGTAATTCCCAGAACTGTTGTTCCAAAATGTATTTTGCCGGAATTATAATCGCCTGTTCAATTTTTGTCTCGCCCCCCCGCCCCAGTAGTTTACAGTAGACTGTAAACTTATTGAAACCAAGAACTATTTTGTTGACGTATATACCCCATTCCTGATATTTAGCAGGAATCCTATAAATGTTGCCTAAATGACCACTTTCCCAGCCTCAAGTCTAAATCTCTGCCGGGCATCTTGCACCCTGTTGAAAGACAATTTCCTCAAGCCAGGCAGGTGTTAGTTCAGATCCCATCTGAGCCATGTAATAACCCTGAGTTACGGGCTGAATTGTGTCCCCTTCCAAAATTCATATGTTGAAGCCCTAATCCCCAGTACCTCAGAATGTAACTGTTTGGAGATAGGGCCGTTTCAAAGTTAAGTTAAAAGGAGGCCATTAGGGTGAGTTAATCAGTCTGACTGATGTCCTTATAAGAGGGAATTTGGACACCCAGACACTAAGGATAATTGCACAGAGGAAAAACCATGTGAGGACACAGGGAGAAGGGGGCCAGCTGCAAGCCAAGGAGAAAGGTTCAAGAGAAACCAAACCTGTCAACACCTTGATCTTGGACTTCTATCCTCTGGAGCTATGAGAAAATAAATGTGTTGTTTAAGCCACCAGTCTGGTATTTCGTTATGGCAGCCCTAGCAAACTGAGACATCCTAGGATCCTAGGCAAGTTTCTTCACCAATGAGAATCTGAATAAAATGGAGATGCCACTTCTTTTGTGGTTGCTCTGAGATCAGTGACTTAACATGAAACACCTAGTGGGTAATGGTGCTCAAATTAGTTTGTTGAGTGAATGAGGGGGAGAACTCTGCGGGTAAAATTGAAATACAGAGTGTGACTGGATTGTAGAGCACCTTGCCCGAGCCCCTCCAGCGTCTGGGAGGAGGCAAGCTGGGGAGTATTATAGATGCTGCACCAGCTTGGCCTGATGATGGGGCTTAGTAGCGGGAAAAGTAACAGTTTCAGGATTTGATCATTTTTTACTACCTGAGAGCTGGGTAAAAACAAACAGCCAATGTGAACATCTGAGTACTACAAGTGCTTGTAAAACCAGAGCAACATTTCTTGAATACAAAATATTTTTTTAAGGAACAGCAACTAAGGAGTGTACCTTTGATTTGTAAGAAATTGGTTCCTTTAGATGCTGTTTAAAGGGCTCTCCATCAAGATTCTGACAGGAAAATACACATTGTTTAGGCCAATAATAATAGCAAGCACTTAAAGAGCAATTCCTATCTACAAAGCACTGTTCTAAACACTTTACATGTATTAACTTATGTATTCTTCAAAACAATTCGTAAAATAGATACTATTATCCCCCTTTTACCAATGAGGAAATACGCACAGGAAAAATCATCTCAACTCGCCCAAGGTGATACAGCTAGTTAGTGGAGAACCAGTAATATGAACTTTCATTGCTTCTATGGAGACTTCTAAGAAAAATTGACCAAGAAATTAAATATGACAGGAATGTTACTAATCTTGAAAGAGAAAGGTGCGGTCACTTGCTTACACATTCTGGAAAAGCAGTCCCTGTAAGCCTCGGTGTGCTCTTAATAACTGCCAAACTTGTAAGCCAACTTATTAAGTGATTGGATATATTAAGACATTTATAAAAGTTGATTATGGCCAATAAGCAATACGTATAAACTCATCCTCTTTTCCTAGATGTCACTGTATTCTCTATTTTATGTTGCATTCGTCTCCTTTCTTTACCAATCTCTTCTCTGAAATATTTGGCTGAACTATATGCAATTGCTGATATTCAACCATATTTGACCTACAAAAATTACAGTTTAATTTGGTTCAAGCTAAAGAATTAAGTTTTCTATTTCCTCTTATAAAGCCTTAACAAAAATCTAAAATTATAGACATATGCCTATTGTCTCACTGATCATAAAAGTCAGATAGATGTTTCTTATACTACTTACACAGAATTGCCAAACTGTCATGTACTTCAAACAAGATTATAAGGGTACTCCCTTCTTAAAACAAAGGTTCAAAACATTCTCATGATTAAAAGTAGAAAACAAAACTTTATTGATGAAAACTTCTTAAAAGTTCCAGTATGAAGTAACAAAATCAACAACCTACAAATCTTCCAGTCCTTTGCATTTCAAGCAAAATATTCTCTTCAGAAAAATGCCCATTTCATAATATATATCCCCTTCTGTAGGCTAGGCATGTCTGGGTGGATAAATGGATATAAAATTCAAAAGAGAAGAAAATGAAAATATTTTAAAAATAAAAATCTGAACCTTCTCCTTGAGGTGTATTGCGATATGGTTACCAGCATATTCAGCACCTTGTTATAATCAAGTTACTGATTTGAGTCCCAGAACAGCCCCTGAAATGAAAGAACAAGAGATCCTAGTTGTTTGTGAGTCACAGGTTGGCAGCAGAAGAAAAACTGACAGCAACTGGAGAGGAGCTCAAATACATGAAATCCACACTTTCTGAACTATTTCACACTCACTTCAAGCAGCTAATTGTCTACATGTTTTTAAAAAGGAAAGAGCTCTCTGGAATACGGATAGTTGCCCTCTGAGTGATGGGGCATTCCTAACGCACCCTTAATGCCGTTGTCAACATATGACTCCATATTGGGGGACCAGTCAAATATCAGATCTCATCTCACAGGTTACCTTGGGTATAGAAACTTCAGATGCCACTTGTTCTTTTACTCTATCCCTAAGCAAGGTTTATTGTAGACTTACGAGTCTTTCAAGACCTAAAGTTCTTGTCAGTATTTGACAGTAACATACCAAGAAAGTCAAGAGTACCTGAATCGATGCACTAAGTCACCCATCTGCACCAATAGAAAAGATCAGTATCTTCAGTCTTTTCTCTTTTGCCTCTTTATTGAGAATCCTGAGAAAGTTGATCAGGAAAAAAATGAGGCAGGCAAGATACCGCTACAAGTAAAAGAATTTCTAAACTCACTAAGTCATCTTAAATGAGCTTTAACCACTAGAGAAAAACTAGAAATCAACAGCCCCAATTTTTTGGGGCAGATAGTTAGTACCTTACATTTTGAGCTTGGGAACAAAACTGCAACAAATATCTGGGGGGGGTCAAGTCATAAGAAATCACTTCGTGCGTAAGTATTTCAAATCATGATGCTATTGAGTGAAATTGTGTTTGATTTGTTTATGTGTAATTTTATTGGACTTTGTGAAACTGTCCAGAATGTTTATATACTCTTAACTTTTAAAAGGACAAAAAAAAAAAAATCTGTGCTTATCTGTTTATATATCTGAAATCACCCATCATAATCATATACAAGCTTATTTACTAGAGAAACTACAAGGTTATGTGTTGTACCACAAGATATGTTCCTATTTAATACAGACTTAAAATCTTGTACTGCCTTAATGCAGTCCTGTATAGACCAGCTGCGAGAATAACACAAGTCGTCAGTACGCAGCGTGGTCAGTCATTCCCATCGTAATCACTGTAACCCTGGTAACCACTGTTCCTTCTCTCATGGATACTTGACATCTTTTTCCATGTCGAGTCCTGATGGAAACTAGCACTAAAAGACCGGCCCAGACGCCCGTGCTGCTTCTTGGAGATATTGTCCTCACTCTCAGATTTGGCAATTCCCTGGGCATGTGTTGAAGGTTGTGATTCTTGCCTAATGGTTCCAAATGGAAAGTTCCAAAGGCCAAATCTTTGCCAGTTAAGTCTCTGGAATGCTATGATGCAATGCAAATTTCCTCCAACCTGAGAAAAAAAAAATGTTGGGTTCAGAAAATGATAGGAAATTAATTATACTAATATGTGGGTTCCCATGAATTCCCTTATTTTTCCCCCTTCACCTGCATCAGAACAGTGCTGATCCTTTGAGACATCATCAGATCACATTATCCTGCATCTTTCCTGACCAGCTGCCTTTACAAAACTATAACAATGCCCATAGGAGGCAAAACTCCTTCCCCCCATATGCCTGTCTACCACTCTCACACGCTGTGCCCGCCCAAGTTGACTAATCCAAACACCAAGATCATTCCTCTTCCTCTCCCTCCTACGCATTCTTCATATGATAGTAGGATAATATGGATGGGATGTCTACTCAATCCACAGAACATACCATTCCCTGAGAACCGCCCCCAGCAGCCTTGTTGGTACACATGGTTCTGCCCCATGGCCACAGTTAATCGCCCTGGGAGTGAACACCTGACCCAAGCTGGGCCAAGACTACAGGACTGGACTGGAGGCATGCCAGCCTTAGTCTCGACCGTTCATCTGAAAGGGAGACCTAAGTTGAAAGACGATCTTCGTGAAGTAAATAGTCAGACAAATAGACGGCTAAGAACAACACAACTCCCAAGAGAATAAGACAGACTAGCTCCCTGGCCCCTGCTGACATTCTCTTGCGTGGTACCCGTCCCTCCTGAATACAGGCTAGACTTCTTGCCCTTTCCTTTTAAAGATACCCCTGTGCCCTTAAAGTAATTTTCACTTTTCTGTCTAAAATGGTCTGAACTGGGTTTCTGTTATTTACAACTTAGAGTGCTGGGTAAAATAACTGCATTTTGGCCAGTTGAAAAATACTTTCAAATACGATGGTGTTCTTACCTTCTTTGTTTTTCGATACTGAAGCCCCCTCTCTAAGTGCCGGATATCTAGATATTCTGGATTTTGAGTGTTTAGATCAGTAACAATATCTGCCCACCTATTGTTAAGGAAGGATAAAGCACAGTTTTCTTTAAGTTCAAATACTATTGTAATGGAACTTTTCACATGAGCAATTTGCTACAAAAGCACCATGGCAATAATTCTCTTATCACAGGATTGTTGCACCCAATAAGCTTTCATAAATCCTTGTTTTTTTGACAATTCTGTTTATCCAACTATTGCCAAGGTTAAAAATGGTTACCGTGCATATGAAATAACTATATATCAGCCTGTTAGATGACATCCTGCAGGGTAACATAGAAACATTCCATATTTCCTTTTTAATTGGAGTCAAGTACATTTTCAAAAGATTTATAAGTTAATATGTCTTTACTCACAAACAACATGATTGATTGTATAGAAAATCCAAAACAATTTGTAACGGCTTTGGATTGCAAAACTATTACTAAAACTAATAAGTGAATTTGGTAAAGATGCAAGATTTAAGGCCTATATAGAAAAATCCATTGTATTTTTGTACACTAACAGAAAATAATTGGGAAATGAAATGTTTTAAAAATCAATTTGCAAGAACAATATTCAATATCTTGTAATAACGTATAATGGAAAATAATCTGAAAAAAAGAAAAAAATATATATATATATAACTGAATCCCTTTGCAGTACACCCGAAACTAACACAACATTGTTAATCAACTATACTTCAATTAAATCAATTTACAGTAGCATCAAAAAATATACACACTTAGGGAAAATTTCAACAAAATACATATAAAAGTCTATGCTAAAAATACAAAATATTGCTGAGAGAAATTAAAGCTCTAATTAAGTGGAGACATAGTCTATGTTCCTAATGGGAAGACTCCATATTGTTCAGATGTAATTCTCCCCAAACTAAACTATGGATTCTACGGATTCTACTCTAATCAAAATTCCAACAGGCTTTTTAGCAGAAATTGAAAAAAGGGGGAGAGGGAAGGAGTTAACATACTTTTTGCAGTGAATAGCAGGATGTTTTCTACTTGATTCTCCAATTAAGATCCAATATTCTACTTCTTGTGGTGAGAGGGGGCCCCTGCTAAATATAAAATACATTCATAGTAACCTTCATAAAGTCATTCACCCCCTTGAAAATATTGCTTCAATTATACACTGATAAAAGATACACTGAAGTTTATGCATAGATAGCAATCACCAACACTAGAATAGATATTGGAGTTTAGGCTTGAACAAATATTTGAAGGCCATTAAAGAGAAAGCATAAATTAAATTTAGGTTTAGATCCCCTCTTACAAAATATAGGGCTAAAAATGTTGAAATATACCACCTGTCAGCATTTAGGAGGAAAAAAAAAAAAAATCCTAGCATTCTACCCACCAGTACCCTTAAGCTACAATTCTTCTTTCACTTTGCATTCAAAAACTTTCAAAAGGCATCCTGAAAATAAAACCCGAAAGCAGCAATACACCTGTGGAACTTTTAAACATACTGACGCCCTAATCCCACCCCTGGAAACTCTAATTCAAGTAGGTGTAGGGGGGAGCACAGGGAAGTATTTACGCAGCTGTAAAAGCATCTCAGGTGGTTCTTAGGTTCAGGCAGAGGTGAAGAGCTCTCCTCTAAAGGGGGCCAAGTAGGAGTACCTACTTCTTCACGTTTTACATTTGACAGGTGTCTGGAGTAAGGTGAAGTTGCAGGATCAAACTATAGAAAAACACCACAATAAACCCCACAGCCAGAGAGATGAATAGAACACTTCAGCATCTGGAGACACACCGTGGTTTTCCTCTTGCTCCTCGTTCACAAAAATACAACGTCCAGCTTCCCCACCCAAAGGCCGCATGGCCTCCAGCCTCAAAGAACCCATCCTACCCCAGATGACCAAGCCACGTTCTCCCAGCCTGACCTTCAGCCCTCGCTGAGAAAGCAGTGCTGCCTGTTCCTCCTTCTCGTTCACCAATGCCACCCACCCAGATAGAACAAACCAGAACTCAGCTGGGTGAGGACAACTGTACCTATCAGTCAACACTTCTACTCAGAGTACTCATGGCTTCCGTTTTCAACATCCTCAAATAGGACACTTCTTCCTCTGCTTTCAGCTACCCTGGCATTACCTCAACCCATCACTAAGAAAACTTGCTACAGAGGAAAAAAAGTACTAACATTCAGTCACCCTCTCTTATTTACAGGCTGTCTCTCCTAAAACAATACAAGTTTACCTGGAAGTAGACGTACATAGTTAATAAGATAGAAACTTTGGATCAACAAAGGAACAAATATAACCATTAGGGTAATGTGGTTCCTGATATTAGAAATAAAAATTGGCTGCAGGCTTCCTGGTAGCCAGGACAAAAGGGGAACCCTGATAAATTTCATGTTATTCACCATAAGAAAGGAAACGCTTTTTAATGTACTCAGTTGCGACAGTCTTCTTGACACTAGATTCCACAATACATTTTCCCTGTGGGATCCTGGATGAGATCACTGAGACATAATATGTAAAGTCCTTTGCGGCCGTTTTATAATAAACATAAAAGTGATTTGTCAAATGGCTTTCTCCTATCATGACTCTAACAATAGTATCTAAGTGGATAATGTAAAAGCACAATTAACCAAACACAATTCTGCAGAAGATTAAGCTACTGTGTTTAAAAGACTAGTCTTAGTTGATGTAAGGAAAGCAAATCACCAAGTCTTCCAATGTCTAATCAACCAAATATTTCTTAAATGCTTTCTACAACATATTTTCCTGGTGGAGTATCCACATAAAATACAGAAATGCTTACCTGAATGCTTTATTAGCTTTAACAGGGGTTGCTTCAAAGCCAATTGGACAAAAATAATGATTTTGGCAATGGTAGATATAAGCTAACGATTCATCTTTCAATCCGTGAGTTAACTTCGACAAGGCCCCGGAAGCTACAAAAAACAAAAACAAACCAACTGAGGGACCATAAAGCACTATCTATGCTTTATACAAACAACTAGTTAAGGACTCAAAGACAGAAAAGACATTACTTGGAACACATGGACATTGCTGGGGAAAAACAATGAAAAGCTATCGAAAGGTTAAAAAATAATTAATGGATTTCAGTTTTACCCTTTAGACTGAAATTCAGGCAAACTGAATAGCAAACTAAAAAACTGAAAGTCCTTGCTTACCCAAACCTTCAAATAGCATAAATGCTTGTCTGCAAAATTTAATTACCATATAAAACCTAATACCTAGTGTATATAGCAATGGTCTCAACTTCTCTGGTTGTACACATCTGTCACTTGAAATTTCTGAGTAAGCATGCCCATTATAAGCATGTTTGTTTATAAGCTTTGTACATATACTACTGTACTAATATGTCTTTATAAAAGATACACAAAAAGTAGAAATTTTTAATTAGATTAAAATATAAACATTCTAATACATTCTTCCATTACCACAATGATCACCTTGCAGCTGCCATAATGCAGACATCCCAATTTGAAGACCACTGAGGTATATGGATAAATATAAATTCCAAACAAGTTCCAAAAATGAAAACTTTTCCCCACTAACACACACTTCAATCCCTTCTACAAAAGTCACACAAACCAGAAGAAAGACTTTCAGAAGCCAAGTGATAAGAACATCTTAAGAGACGGGCTGGTAGTACCACAGCAACCTCTTAATAACCGCTTCTCCTTGTATATTTCCCATGGCTGCATATATTACTTATGAAGTAATTTCAAAAGTATTACCATAAGAAACGAGTTTTCACCAGCACTAAATACTTAAAGCCATTAACTGAGGTTTCATTAACTTGCATCTCCTGGAAGACACTAAATTATTCATGAACAAATAGCCTATTAAAACTGGAAATCCTAAAAATGGTTGAAGTCGACAAAAGCTTGCAAGTTATGGTTTTTCTGATTGACTTTCTGGCCACTGAAATAGCTGAAGACCAAAAATGGCAGGTCAACGGCTGTAGAAGAGTCAAGGAGGCAGGACCCCGCCCCGACTTTTGCAGACACACACAATTTGTGAGTTCCATGGAGACAGTAATATTTCTGTCTTAAACCCTTTCTCCAAGGTTTCAGCTCGGCCTTCCCCACAGATTTTTACTTCATGGCGTACCGCCAGAGCATACCTGCACACAAGGCAATCTTTTCTACTAAAATCTCTATTTCATAAGGATAAATAAGTCTTTCTGCTGTTTTGGGTTGAGTTCCCCAGACGAGTTAAAAACTGACATCCAAGGGCAGCTCTAAATGAAGAATGATAAGACCTAAAATTCAGAAGATGGTCAATATTTCATTTCCATAGTTGAACTTGATTGTAGAGATGTTTCAGGATAGTAAGCGAATGTAAATAGATAGATTTAGACTCCTCATAAATTCAGTAAATACTAAAGATATTTATACACATAAGTGGTTTAGGAAGAACTCTTGAAATCTTTTTAAAACTGTGAAAATGCCAAGTAAAAAGTTACCCGAAATAACTAAAACTTTTTAATGAAAGAACTTTATTGTAACTTCCTAATGGAAATTTTTAAGTATTTCACACTTTCCTCCTTAAGTCAAATGTAACACAAAACAGCTGATTACTGTGATTATGCATAGTAGTCACATAAATATACCAGAATATATTCAGGGGCAAATGAGATAGGTATGAACGTTTGCTCTCATTAATATTCACAGTATTTCATCTGCTACAAATACTCTTTGACCAAGTCCTAGTTTTCTAGAGGACAGAGGTGGTTTTTCTTCTTTGGAGTAATTATCACGCTCCTCAAGAATGTTTCTTCTTCTCACTTCAAGGTACATGACAACATTCTGATGGATTTAGATTAGGAATCAGCGAACTTTTTCCTAAAGGGCCAGTTAGTAAATGTTGGAGGTTTGTGGATCACGGTCACTACGCATACTACTCAACTCTGCCACTGTAGCTGAAAGCAGCCACAGACAAAAGCAGCCAAAGGCCATGTGTAAGCAGATGGATATGTCTTTGTGTCAATAAAACTTTCTTCACAAAATGGGCTGCTGGCTCATGGGCTGTTGTTTGCAGACCTCTAATTTAGATCAATAATTTTCAAACATATTTTGACATGGAATCCCTTCTGCAAGGGAAGTTTACATGCCAGCCCAGTCCATAACAGGGATCAAAGCAGAGTTGCTGTGGCCAAAAAGGAGGTATAGGGAATCTAGGTGCCCATCCCTTGCCCCCCACCAGCCCGAGGCACTGCCATAGAATTCCCAGGACTCAACTGAGCACAGATGGAAATTTGCGCACTGAATTTCCTATCAATGGAAGGAAATTCCTATCTGAATTTCCTATCAATGGAAGACCACACTCTTTATAAAGAAGCTGAATAGCATCTCTTTAGAAAGACTACAGCAGTAGTTCTCAAACTAGAGCACAAAGGGCTTGTTAAATAACAGATTGCTGGTACCTACCCCCTCAGTAACTGATGCAGTAGGTCTGGGGTGGGGACCAAGAATTTGCATGTCTAACAAGTTACCAGGTGATGCTGATATTCATCCAGGGGCCACATTTTGAGAGTCACTAGTCTAAGATTAAGAGGAAAATTTCATTTAACTCAGGAAGTAAATTATGAGCATCTACTAACTACAACAGGAACCACAGGGAAACAAAGGATAAGGAATGCACAGTACCTCAACCCGCCCTCATAAAACAAGTAACTTTGATATAGGGTGGAAAAGGACAGTGCCACAAAAAAAGGATGTAATTCAGAGGAGAAAGAGCACATCAGGTTTGAGGAACCAAGAAGGGGGTGGCATCCAAGACAGAACATAATCAAGTGGCAGCATTTCAGCAATCCAGACAGAGGCAAGAGCATGAGGAGAAAACAGAACCACTGCAGGGGAGGGATGTAATCAGGGAACAGCGTGTAGCCCAGTTCAGAATGTAGGGCACGATAGTTAGTGTGGAGAGGCCTACAGTAGGGCACCCCCAGAATTTCAGGATAAGGTCAGAAAAAGATCACCCTCTGAAATAAAAGACAATATTTAATACATTAAGGTAGTCAGCCAAGAAAGTGATTCTATTTAGGAGAAGGCATATAAATGTGTTACAGATGGAAACTAAATTCAGAACGACGTTGAGTCTAGACCAGAGTATATCGAAAAATCTGAAACTTAAGCGACAAAGCAACCACTACCAAACGCAGAGCCATGATGTGCATGGTGTAGAGAAAGCAGAACAAACTAGAATTAGCCAGCCTGCTGTACTCTGAAGAACAGTATATGTCCTGAGCGGCCGAGAGAATCCTGGCGCTTTTGATAGTGTATTTCTCACTCTCAGTTAATATATTAACATTCTAACATTTTTTGAGCTTGTTTAGTATAAGTCCGTTTTGTAAAGCCTTATCATCTATAGAAGAACTCCAGAGAGCTCTAAAGGAACTTATTAGGATGTATTTTTATACCCACAAAGACAAGGACCAGATTGTGTAACCCAGCAACACAGTATCATCCTGCAAGGCTCCTACTCCCTTGACATCTTTTAAATCCAACTGGTACGTGGAGGACAGCAGGGAAAGATCAATCTGTTCTTGCCTGGAATGATGCTAAGGCGTTTACGCTTTAAGCAAGCACTGGAGAGCTCCCAAAGTAAAAAGGGATATGTTAGCACTGCACGTCGAAAAAGTTTATCCAGCCTTGTGTCTAATATGAACTGGAGAAAACCAGAGGACGAGGAAAACAGAATCTGAATGCACAGTCCATCCAAGATGCATTAAGACACTGTAGTTAACTGGTAGCAGTGGCCAGGGTGAGGGTATACATGAGTTATGTCAGGATAGGGCAGAGGTAGATATTCTTGGTTAAGCAAATATAAGAAGTTACAATATCTACCAGAAGAATAAAAATGAAATACATGAATATTAGTGTAATTTTCAAGCTAGGTATTAAAAACAAATGAATCTAGACATCCTTGGTAGCTAAGCGAACCAACAGTTTGAAGTTACTCAAATAATAATAATAATAATAATAATAAAATAATAATAATACAATAATAGGAAGTGAATAATAAATGAACCAATAGTTTGAAGCTAACATTGGCAGCTTCTGGCACAAACTTTTATTATGAGTAATTACATCTCTAAAAAAAATACTTCAACTCATATTCACAGTCAAATCTGTTAATTTTATCAAAATCCCTGGATTTTGTCTTTATTCCATGAGTGAGCTCAGTTTACATTTCCTGAAGGCCCACTGGAAATAAGCATGTCAATCAGCAAATAGGGAGTTACGAAAGAAGCGTAGTCCCCAGGACAACTTAAAGCCTGTTGTGGAAAACAGGCCTGATATTCCTTAAGAATAATCTAAACAACAACAACAACAACAAAAGATACAAAGTATTTTTTTAAATGCACACTAACAACTGGCAATGGTTTTCACTACTGAATATCCCAGAGACAAGTGAGAAAAACCTATCTCTGCAACTCTTTCTTCTACAATGAGAGGGAACAGAAAAGACTTCTGCTTGACACAGGTAATACTCTCCCAATTCTGAACACAATCAGAAGTCCCAGGGTCACACGTGCAAGGTCAGGGGGCATCAAAGGGCTATTGAGGGCACTCCCTATGGTGAAGGAGATGGGCAGACACGTTAAAAAGAAGCAATGTAATATGAGGCTGCACACGCTAAATGCTAAACAACAGACGCAAATAATCAGAACTACAGGACTTAAGAGAAATCCGAGCATCAGAGATAAGGCAGGGCTTGCAAGGGACCACTGATTCTTGAAGCGGAAGACAAGAATATTCCAAGGGGGAAGCAGATCAAATATCCTTCAGGAAACACACGTAGACAGAGAGACAGTGAGGAGTCAAGGATTGTAATAGGGACAATGAAAACAGGAATCAGACTGGGAAAATGTAGTATTGAAATTTATTTAAAGAAATTACGGCAGCCATTTCTCTCCCCCTCCCAAAAAAAGAGGGGGGAGAGAGAGAAGAGCTTGTTTATCCTATTACTCGAAGGAAAAAGACTGACGTATGTTGGAAAGTATATTCTTTCTTAGTTTCTAATTGCCTGATCAATTACTGAGAGAGATTGTGTTGACAGCCTCACTGGAAACAAACAAAAAAAATTACACACCATATAAACCCACCCTTCCCACGAAGACAGGCCCCCCTGCAAATGCACAGAGTTCAGTTAGGAAGAATAAAAGCTAACATTTATTGAGTCCTTACTCTGTGTCAAGCAAGGTGTCAAGTGTATTACAAATATGTCTCCTTTTACCTTCACAGGGACCCCATGGGGTGGCTCAGTAAGTGAGTGTTTAAGTGCCTTGTTCAAGGTCACAAAACCAGTACGTGCAGAAACCAACATATGAACTCCAAGTTTGCCTGACTCACAACCAACTTGATAGACCTGCTAAAGGTCAACAGAAATATACCCTATTCTTTGTTCACTCCTTGATTTTGATAAACCATATACCCTCTGTGCTGACAGACTCCCTGCTTGACCAAACTTCAGTTAGGCATCTCTGAGCCCTCTCCTCAGCTAGGCTTGGATCTTGGGCTTCTGTGTCCATCCTTGCTGAATCCAGTTTTAGCAAAAATCCTGCTGAAATCAGTTTAGAGAGAATCCCCCCACCCTGGATACCTGATCAAGGACATCACCCTTCACCCTTGGTCTGCCTGTTATAACAATCCTGTTAGACCAATTTAGCAAGATTCCCCACAGCCCCACCTTGATGTCTCCTCTTAATAACTTTCCATCCACGGAACCGCTCACTTTGGGAGTTGGCTATAAATTCCCAGCTGTCTTTGTTGTATTCAGGGTTGAGCCAGATCTCTCTCCCATATCCCAGTTCTGCGTTACAACAGTCTTCAGTAAAGTCTTCCTTACCCTTTTAACAAGTGTCAGAATAAAATTTTCAAGTATCAGAATAAAATTTTCTTTAACACTGTATTGTAGGTTTCTGATTGTAAAGTCGAAAGATGACTGTGAAATTTTAAAAATGGAAGTTGTCAAATAATGCAAATTATTTAACTAGCGCACAACTAAAACAATCCTTAGGATCGACTCCAAAACTCTCTGTTATAATCAAGACCCTTCTAAAATAGAACTTTGTCCCTTTCATAGTCCATTGTCCTGTTGTTATATGTTATTATGCAGGTCTGACATCAAATATTCTAAAATCCTTGCTTTCCCTTTTAGGAAGAGCAACTGCAAATTCCACGCTGCTTCCTGAAAGGGTTTTAGTAGCAGGCAAGTAAGAGCATGCGTGCACACACACACACGCACACACACATACACACACACACACAAACACCATGGACCCAAACGATACAATGTGCTAAAGTAGTGTTTATGACATGCCTTGAAGCTTTAAAAGTTCTTCATGCAAAGATGAAAAGAGTTAAAATATTAAACTGTATATTGAAAAGTGCCCTACATATTACTATTATCTATTATGATTTCCCCTTGGATAAAGAGTGATAGACTGTATTTAGGATTTACATCATGTGCCTTGAATCAAAACCAATCTTCAAGATGGATCCTAAAGTGTGTGTGTGTGTGTGTGTGTGTGTGTGTGTGTGTGTGTGTGTAAATCTTCTGTATATTTACTTACCAGTTTCTCCAGCTGTTTTATTCTTCCCATGAGGCTTATATAGAACATACGAGCATCCTTTTACGTGGAAGTGGTCGTTAATTTGTCTAAACCATCTGAAAATAACAAGAAGACTCGCTCATAGCAACAGTCCCATAACAAAGAAGGCACTATTCCAATTCCAGAGAAATTCGGGCAGAGCCCAACTCTGGCATATCTACCAGAGGTTGGGCCCAAACAGCTGGATGCATGGTTTACTATCAATGCACATCTACAGCATTATTATTTTGCAGAACTAGAAATAAGGTATTGCTTCTAAGCGAGGGCTTCGTACCTCATAAGTGTCGTATTTCCGGTGAAAGGGCCGAACCTAATATCCTCAAACGGGGGTTGAAAACCCAAAATATGTAAAGCTTCTTCTTGGGTGATAGCTGGAAGACTATGAAAGAAATATTGCCTTTCATTTCACAATTCCAATCATAGGCAAATATAACCTGTCTCAATGTCACTGTGTCTGTCTGATTTGCAAACAATTTTAGTAGTATTTTTCATTTTTATCTTATCAAAAATAATGCATGCACATATTTTTAGCTAAAAGGTTTAAAACAAAATACGGCAGTTTTTCCCCAATTTATGAAAAATCTGTTCTTAAAAATCTTCCATTATAGAAAAAGCAACACCAAATAACTTTTGAATTTGGAGTTGAGGGGTACCACTAAATTAACATACTTACCTTCCAGCTCCCATTGTGCTATATAAGAAATTCCAACAAGAAATTAATGAGGAGATACCACAAGAAGTCTTATACTGTGGTCGGCTTATGCAGTACCTGAGAAAATAAAAGAATGTTTTCACTTGAATGAATACAAAATATGCATACAGAAGTAGAACACTCATGGCAACTGAGTGTGTTACATAATGAAAACTTTGATCATTTAAACCACCAACGTAAAATCTTTATTCATTTAAAGTATTTTCATATTTATTCAACACATTATAAATGCATAATGACAATAAATCATGCATTTTAAGAATGATGGCTAAGTATGACTAACTGTTAGTTAAAGTGGATGTTACCCAAGCCAATGGAAAAAAATTAAAGATATATAAATTTAGACACCAACTATTAAAATTTCGATGTAAACTCCTAGTTGAGCTACACATATGATTATTTGCAACTTCAGTTGTAGTTCTTTATACAGTCTGGATATTAACCCCTTATCAGATATGTGATCTGCAAATGTTTTCTCCCACTTTGTAGGTTGCCTTTTCACTTTGTTGATTATTTCCTTTGACGCACAGAAGTGTTTAAGTTTGATGTAGTCCCATTGGTTTATTTTTTCTTTTGTTACCTGTGCTTTTGGCATCATACCCCAGAAATCACTGCCAAATCCAATGTCATGAAGCTTTTCCCCTATGTTTTCTTCTAGGAGTTTTATAGTTTTAGGTCCTACATTTATGTCTTTAATCGATTTTGAGTTATTTTTTGTGTATGATGTGAAGAAAAGGTCTAGCTTCATTCTTTCACATGTGGGTATCCACTTCTCCCAGCACCATTTTCTGAAGAGACTGTCCCTTCCCCATCCTGTGGTCTGAGCACCCTTGCAGAAGATTATTTGCCTGTTTACGTGAATGTCTATTTCTGAGCTCTATTCTGTTCCACTGGTCTATATGCCTGTCTTTATGCCAGTACCACACTGTCTTAGTTACTGTACCTTTGTAATATGTTTTGAAATCAGGAAGTGTGTGGCCTGTGTTGCCCTCCTGCAATCACCACCTTCCCTGTAATTCACTAGAGGCAGTGTCCTCAGCTGGTATCTAGGGGATAAGCTGGAATCTTGGTGGCAATCAGCACAATGTTTCCTTCTGCAACCTTCTCTGCATTTCTGTAGTGCTAATCTGGACCTCCACAAAGAACTCAGATTCTTCCCCACTGACTCAATGGCTCATACCCTTAGATCTAACCAAAGAGTCACCAAACAGTTTGGGGTCTCCATGAACTTTAAAGAAACCTGCATTGTTTGAGGCCAGCAGAAAAAAAAGGAAAGAACATGGACTTTGGAGTCCAACTCTCTTCAGTTTCAGTACCACATCTGAGTGTTTGCCATGTGACGTTGGGTAAGTTTCTTAGCTTCTCTGAGCCTCGCTCCAGACAGGCTGATCTACACTTCATTACCAACCTGCCAGACCCTTTCCCACCACCCGTTCAAAGACCTTTAGACCCTCCATCCCCTCAGATTTCCTCTCTTAAGACCCAGCTCCTCAGTGAAGCCTTTCAGTGATCATTTCCGCCTCTCATGTTGGTTGTTTGTTCCCACCCATCATCTGACAAATTTCCTGAGATATTTTACATTTTCTGCTCTTCTCCACTGGATTGGAGAACAAACACCCGTTTTGTACAGCTCTGTATTCTCAGCCCACAGTAAATGGTCCAATATTTATTAAATAAGTGAAAAAAATCTAATATTTCTAAAGCCTCACACAAAAGAATTTTTAAAACCTCAAAGTATAGATCAGTAATATTTAAAAGCTATCACAAATTAAACATCTTTTTCTTTAGAATAGGAACTGTAGGTTAAGGTCACCAAATAGCCCCGGTTGATAAGTGAAAGATCTTCTTATTAAAAGAATGGCAGTTAGTAAAGGCAGAAGAAATGATAGAATTTTGAAATTTCACCATTTTATAATAGGATTCAGGCAGGGGTCTTCAATGGGTCTAGATGAAACCGCTAGGTGAAAAGTTGATGGTTACCTAGATGTTAACCCAATGCCACTGTCACCCCACTGGTTACTTGACGGTTCCAGAAGAAAAAAGGGAACTTGACAATGTGGGCTAAGGCTGTTGCCACCTCCTTAATCCAGTAATCACTCTTAGGATCTCTAATATCGGATGACCAGACACCATGTACCTTCTGATGGGATATAAGGATGAAGGCCACAGGGTGACCTAGGCAGTATTCTTGCCCAAAATGTTCAACCAGAATCTAATCAAGTCTTTATACCTAACTTCCAGTTTATAAGGACTGAGGTTATATGAGTAATTTAGACCACCAGCAGGAAAGGAATCACACAAATTGGGGAAGAATCAGATGGGGAATGTTCTAGTTCAAAAGAGATTTATGGGCCACAACAAGCAAACACAATATGTGGTTCATGGTGGGTCCCACTCTGAACAACCAAGTATGAAGACATTTTCGGAAAAATCTGGGAAATCTGAATTTAGCCTGGAAATGAGATGCTAAGGAAATATTGTTAACTTCATTAGGTATGACAATGGTACTGTGGTTAGGTAAAAAAAAGGTCAATTTTTAGAGATTACCATCGTCTGAGGTCTAATACTTTCCGCTGCTTAATATCTTCAAGAGGAGAATACTGAGGCCACTCCCTTTGATGTCTTCTTCCTTTCTTGTCTGAAGTTTTTTTCTTGGAAATTTGCTTCTTTCCATTGCCTAGAATACAAGAGTATAAAATGAAGTCAAATGAAGTAAGATGCCAAGGCAATACAATTAATTATGTAACAAAATATAAAAGTAACTAGGTCTAAAAATGCTATTTGCAAACATATTGAAGAAATACATGTATCTTCAAGAATACGCCCCTGCCTTAAAGATAGAGAGAGAGAATAAAAACACATTTAAACAACCATGAATGTTATTTCCTATCAAGTTCTTATATTCCGATTCCTGAGCTAGCTACTTAGCTAGTAAAAGAATCAATCACAAAATGTTTAGCCACATCTAGAAAATAAAATTACCAACAGTAAAATATTTAACTAGACCACTTTCCAGAAAATGAATCCTTTCTATAAAACAATAAAGCCACATTAATGTAACTCTGCGGAGAAAGTAAAAGCAGTAGATCCAGTAATCTGATGATGTGATATTTAAAAATAGTTCCAGGCCTACAGAGACCACAAAATGGATTAAGAATGATGCACATAAGTACATTATTAAAATGCAACTTTAGCACCAGGAGCCAGAATGGAAAACAAAGTCTCCTTTCTGTGTGCAAGTATGTACACATGTGTGGGCACGTGCACACGCACACACACCACACACATTCACCAAAAGACACACAAGACAAATAACAGTGGTTACCTACAGGGGGAGGGGAAATTGGGAGCCACACAAAAGGGCAGGCAAAAGTGAAAGTGAGAATTTACACTTAATTTTTATACTTTTTTATTTCCATCTAATGGATCACCCAGTCAAAAAATTATATAAATTAAAATATTATTAAATAACATCCAAGCCTCATTCCACTAAAACACCATTAACATTTCAGATAGCTACGTGCACTTTAAAATCTCTCACACATATCATATTTTACACAAAATAAATCTGTTACAAAAATTAAATAACAGCTAGTATTTCATTTTTATGAGTTAGTCATAAATTATAAAACATAGATTATATAGATATATGCCTAGAAAACAAACACGGAAAAGGATCCACTCTATTCATTCTACAAAGAAACAATTTGGGGCCCAAAACCAGCTGGAACCAACAAGGACCTACTGTATAGCACGTGGAACTATATTTAACATTTTGTAATAACCTATTAAGGGAAAAGAATCTGAAAATATATATATATATATATATACACATATGTATAACTGAATCACTGTGCTGTACGCCTGAAACTAACATGACATAGTAAATCAACTATACTCCAACTTTAAAAAATACATTAAAAAAAACCCAGCTGGACCTCAGAAACTGTTGTCACACAGGGAATTTCTCTAATTTTTGTAAAACGGCATAATATTGAACTCTAGAAAAATCAAGAAGCAAGGATTTTTTTTCCCCCTTCCCTTTAGTTATTCTTCCTAAGTCTTCACAGAAACACAAAGTCTCTCCCAGAGCTGAACAACCACTGGCAAACGTGAGCAAAATCTCATTCTGGCAAATTTCTTTCACTAATAAAATAAATCCTAGTGAGTGAGAAGATGGATGCCACTGGAATCTTCAAACATAACCTTTGCATTTTGAGAGCTTTGAACAAATCTAAGAGTGCTGTAAAACACAAGTATTGTAATAAGTACTCAGTAGTTTAGAAATGGTTAATAAGGTGGCTTGAATAACATACTATTTCATGGTTTTGCAGTGACATGAATCATATTTCTCAATTAAATATCTAGTTTTGGGGCTTCCCTGGTGGCACAGTGGTTAAGAATCCGCCTGCCAATGCAGGGGACACGGGTTCGAGCCCTGGTCCGGGAAGATCCCACATGCCGCGGAGCAACTAAGCCCGTGTGCCACAACTACTGAGCCTGCGCTCTAGAGCCCACGAGGCACAACTACTGAGCCTGCGCTCTAGAGCCCGCGAGTCACAACTACTGAAGCCCACGTGCCTAGAGTCCATGCTCCGCAACAAGAGAAGCCACTGCAGTGGGAAGCCCGCGCACCGCAACGAAGAGTAGCCCCCGCTCACCGCAAGTAGAGAAAGCCCGTGCACAGCAACAAAGACCCAACGCAGCCAAAACTAATAAATAAATTAAATAAATAAATTTTAAAAAAAGAAAATAAACGGACAACTCCATAATCATAATTAGAGATTTTTAATACCCTTCTGAAAACCCCTCAAAAAACAGAAAGAGAGAATACTTCCAAACGTGTCTTAGGAGACCTGCACAGACATTAGGGAAAAAAAATTATAGACCAATCACCCACAAATAGAGACACAAAGTGAAATCCCCCGACACCGCGAGAATTACAAACTTACACCACATTCTGTGAAACAAGTTGATTTTGCAAATGAATGAGTAGACAGAGGTTTTACAAAACGATCAGAGAAGCCTGGAAGTAAAGTACAAACCTGACTTCTGCCTCTTTCTAGCTGTGCAGTTGTGCCCAAGCAATGTATTCCCTCTATGCCTCCATTTCTTCACCCATAAAATGAAGACAACAGTACCTACCTCACAAAATTCCTGTCTTACTGTGAGTTCAAAAGAAAAAAGTGAAGAGCGTTAGTATGTGCTCCAGAACCACCACATTGTAATTGTGAAGGTTGTACACTGCACCCTCTTAAACTGTGCAGTGCACAACCTACTCAGTGGTACTTGGAGACCCTGTTGAGTGTTCAAAAATTTTTAACAACAGAAAAGCCAAAATGTTATGTAGTAAAAAAGAAAACTAGATATTTATTTATTTATTTACTTCGGCTGCGTTGGGTCTTCATTGCTGCGCATGGGCTTTCTCTAGTTGCCAAGAGCGGGGGCTACTCTAGGTTGCGGTATGTGGGCTTCTCATTGCGGTGGCTTCTCTTGTTGTGGAGCACGAGCTCTAGGCACGCGGGCTCAGTGGTTGTGGCTCACAGGCTCTAGAGCGCAGGCTCAGTAGTTGTGGCACACGGGCTTAGTTGCTCTGCGGCATGTGGGATCTTCCCGGACCAGGGCTTGAACCTGTGTCCCTTGCATTGGCAGGCGGATTCTTAACCACTGTGCCACCAGGGAAGCCCCAAAACTAGATATTTAATTGAGAAATATGATTCATGTCACTGCAAAACCATGAAGTAGTATGTTATTCTAGCCACCGCATTAACCATTTCTAAACTACTGAGTACTTATCTACAATACTTGTGTTTTACAGCACTCTTAGATTTGTTCAAAGCTCTCAAAATGCAAAGGTTATATCTGAAGTTTCCAGTGGCAACACATTAGTGAACTAAATGTCCTACACCCAAGGTTATTTTTTTAACTATGTTGACAAACAACATGATAGCAATGTGCCTTGTTTGGTATCATAAAAAGAAAATCTGTTTGAAGGCAAGTTTAAACAAGATATATTGCTTGTTTTCTCCTTATTTTCACATGAGAACATCATGGCTCCTTCCTTACCTGATTTGTGTTTCAAATTCGTGGTCACTCCATCAAATTCAGATTTGTCAATTTCCCACGCAAGAGGTAGCTTGCCCAGGCTGTTGGATAAGTTTTCCAAGCTATTTTCTTCATTGTAGATGATTTCCGATGTACTGGTTGGGATGCCAATGTAACCTGAGGAATTATTTCCAGCAGATAAAGAGGTACTATTGGGGAGGCAAGAAGAGCGGGTTGGATTTGGAGTTTTGTAGATTGAGGTCGCCTGGTTGAGAAAGGCATAGTCTGAACAGATGGCATAAATTTTCTCCCGAGTGTGGGTCACTGGACAGCTCCATGGATAATGACCATCTCCTTTGGGACCCAAGGGTTCTCCCGAGGCACGAGTGCAGAAAGATTGTACGGCACCTTGTAGATTCTCTTCGGGAGACCTTCTCTCAGATTTGCACTCACCATTTCCAGAATCATTTGTCCTTTCTGCTTCTGCAACGTTAGGCATTGAATGCAACTATAAAAGTTCTGTTATGAGGAAGAGGTTGCAACTCTTTCTATTTCTTGAAAAACAGCTGTGACAATTGTTTACAGCATTCTACAAAAACGTGAGCGCTGCAAAAATGGGCTCCTAAGAAAAGAGGGAGGAGAAAGAAAGATCAACAATCCACTAGACACTACAAAAACACTAAAAAAATATTTTAAGTGTTTCATATGCCTTCATTCAATAAATATTTATTTTACAACTACTATATGCTTAAGTCATGATCACTTACCATCTGTCTTGTTAAAAATTATTTTTAAACGATGCTTTAGGATAATAAAAAAGACAAGTAACTCAATTTAAAGATGGGCAAAATATCTGAATAGTCATTTCTCCAAAGACGGTGTAGAAATAGTCAAGAAGCACATAAAAAGATGTTTGGCATCAATAGCCATCATGGAAATGCAGTCCAAAACCACAATAAGATACCACCTCACATTGACCAGGGTGACTCGAATCAAACAGATTAACAATAAGGATCGAACAGGATGTGGAGAAATTGGAACCCTCTTACACTGCTGGTGGGAATGCAAAATTGTCCAGTGACTTTGGAAAACGGGTCCTTGAACATTATACGTAGAGTTACCATATGATCCAGCAATTTCACTCCTAGGAATATATCTAAGAGAAATGAAGACATATGTCCACAAAATGTTCATAGCAGCACTACTCGGAATAGCTAAAAAATGGAAACAACCCAATGTCCATCAATAGATGACTGGATAAATAAGATGTAGTCTATCCATACAATGGGACGTTATTGAGCAATAAGAAGAAATGAAGTACTGATCCATGTTACAACATGGATGAACCTTGAAAGCATTATGCTGAGTGAAAGAAGCCAGTTACAAAGGACCAGAAAGTGTTTAACTCCACTTCCATGAAATGTTCAGAATAGGCAAATCCATAGGGACAAAAATTAGATTAGTGATTACCTAGGGCTGGGAGGTAAAAGGGGATTGGGAGTGATGGGGTTTCTTTTTGGAGTAATGAAAATATTCTCTAACTGACTGTGATGATGAATGCACAACTTTGTGAATATACTGAAAGCCATTGAACTGAACACTTTAAATAGGTGAATTGCATGGTGTATGAATTATATCTCAATAAAGCTGTGCATGCATCACCACAATCAAGTTATAGCTAGTAGTAATTAACTTCTGATCAGTCTCAGGAAAAACTGAGTTTCAAGTGTACACTGATGCCTTTGGGGAAGTAAACAAAGAAAACTTTAATAGCAACCAAGGGCATTTGAGGAAGCTGAAGATTTATACAAAAGGAAGACCTTGGTGAATCAAACCATTATAGGTGGTGTGGGAGACCCCCTGAAGCAGGTGCCAGGCAGAGTGAGCCCACTTCCCAGGGCTCCCACGATGGAGCGGCACTTAATAGATAAAACCCACCCTGGGTGACCAGTTTGACTTTGACCAGTTAATCTCTCTGCCCATTCACTTACTTAAAAATTTAGAAGTGAGAATCATTTTCCCAGGTTACAGGAAAATGATTATATAAAACCCATCCTATAAACACTGAATAACAAAAACCTATGACTAAGGCAATAAGAAATAACAGAAGATGATTCCCACAAGAGACCTGGAGTCTGTGAGGAGAAACCAGTAAAGGTACTGCATGTCCTTCGTGGAATTTATGGACCAGAGCTCCATACAAGGAGGCCTCCACATGTCCTAGGAAAGATTTTATTTTCTTTCTTTTGAAGGAATGCTTCCTCTCTAGTCAAACCTTCAGGCAGTGATTTTTTTTTAGGACTCTGTGCAGAGTTTATAGTTTATAGTTATTTGCAGGAGTAGGGCTGGCTTGGTGGGAGTTTCACCACCAAACATGGAACCTTTAGTCACTTTGGAAACTTTCCTTTGCTTTTTGGTCAAGGAGTAGGTAGCGTAGATCTCTAGACAGGAAGCTTTGATGCTTTCTCCTTCTTCCTCATTTCCGGATGTGATGGTGATGGTGGAGGAAGATTCGAAGAGAAGCTCCGTTTGTACAGGTCAAACTCTGGGCTTCTCTGATTCTTAGCAGATGTCCTAGCAAAGCATTTTCTTTTTTTTTTTTTTTTAATTTTATTGAAGTATAGTTGATTTACAATGTTGTGTTAATTTCTGCTGTACAGCAGAGTGACTCAGATAGATATATACATTTATATCTTTTTTCATATTCTTTTCCATTATTGTTTATCACAGGATATTGAATATAGTTCCCTGTTAGCAAAGCATTTTCTACTTCTTTTCTGTTATCCTCATGCCTTTCACCAAAAGCCAGAGTGGTGGATAGAGGGAGGTCTTATTTCTGGCATTGGGGTTGCATGGGTGGGTTGCAGCAGGGTGGGGCATGAAACAGAGCATGTGGTCATGGTGAGGTGCAGTGAACAAAGCCTGAGGGGGCTAGTCTGGTGCGGGGGAGACAGAAATGTTCCAGGCCCTGCCCTGTTATCTCTTCATCTCAGGCTTAGCTTCTACTTTGACAGAGCTTCCTTCCTCACATTAAATAGAATTTTGCCTGTGGTACCAACTCTCTGTGCGGCAGCCTGGGGGTGTTTGAAGGATGCTAACTTGGAACATATATAGGAGAATATTCTTATCAGAAACCTAGGGAAAGGGAAGTCACTGCATTTGTGTATAAAAGGTAGGGCGGAGCTTCCTGGAAGCTAAAGACAAGAAAAAACATAGCACTTGATTATTAAAAGGTTTAACAGTCTGGTTTTGCTTGTTTGTGTTTGGAGTTTGTTTGCTTTTAAATAATGGTCACTAACAAGACTGATCTCTTTGGTTGCACTTTCACCAAAAAAAAAAAAAAAAAAGCAAAGATCATAAACAAAAGTGCATATTAATTGTCATATTGATTGTCAATAAAAGCTAATAGTAAACTTGGAGTGG